>NC_068454.1:50252140-50984709 GCF_023373465.1 Oncorhynchus keta
TGGCCAGATGAAACCACAACAGAAGATCCCAGGCTCATCTGGCCAGGTCAATTTTGCATTTTACATGTCAAATTACATATGGTAAATGCACATTGAAACATATTGCAAAATGCGCGCACTTGCAATATGATTCTATAGTGTAAAACATCACCTAATGGACATGATGAAATCAACACAACGAGTGATGAACACAACATGGCCGGCCATCCTGTGTCCATCAGACCATCAATTTGCATTTTTTTGATCATCTCCGTTAGGTGATGTTTTCACTATAGAATCATATTGTAAGTGCGTGCATTTGCAATATGTTTCAAGTGTATTTACCATATGAAATTTGACATGCTCAAAAATGCAAAAATTGACTGGTCTGATGAACCAGGATGGCCGAGCAGTGAGAGTTGTACCTTTCCATCACTCGTTGTGTTTGATTTCATCATGTCCATTTGTTTATGTTTTTCTCACTTTTGCAAAGTCACTGTGCATTTGCAATATGGTTCAATGGGCAGGTACCATCCTGTGTTGTCATGCGAGCATAAAAAATCCTGCAGGAATGTGAAATTGACTGGCCTGACAACCATGATGGCCTTTAATAGTTGTTCCTTTCCATCACTCGTTTGCAATATGATTTCATCATGTCCATTAGGTGATGTTTTTCACTATAGAATCATATTGCAAATGCACGTGCCATTGTTGTGCAACTGGTAACCAGTCAAAATAAAAATATGGTTATAAATGCATTTACCGGTACGCCCTATTGTCCATGCAAATGCTACAGGACTTTGCCCTACTACGGCCCTCTATCTATGGAGTCCGTCCTGAGTGCTTTATGGACTGTTTAAAATATTCTAATGGATACGCATGTTGTGCAACTGGTGATTGAAAATAGGCACCTGGTAACCCCCAAAAATATGCTTGTAAATGCATTTACCGGTCATTCTGATATTAATGCTCGCTATGGGAACACAGGATGGCCGGGCAGTGATAGTTGTACATTTCCATCACTCGTTGTGTTGATTTCATCATGTCCATTAGGTGATGTTTTTACACTATAGAATCATATTGCAAGTGCACGCGCATTTGCAATATGTTTCAATGTGCATTTACCATATGAAATTTGACATGCTCAAAAATGCAAAATTGACTGGTCTGATGGACACAGGATGGCCGAGCAGTGATAGTTGTACATTTCCATCACTCGTTGTGTTGATTTCATCATGTCCATTAGGTGATGTTTTTTCACTATAGAATCATATTGCAAATGCACGTGCATTGTTGTGCAACTGGTAACCCAAAAATAAAAATATGGTTGTAAATGCATTTACCGGGACGCCTATTGTCCATGCCCGCTATGGGATAGTTACCCTACTACGGCCCTCTATCTATGGAGTCCGTCCTGAGTGCTTTATGGACTGTTTAAAATATTCTGATGGATACGCATGTTGTGCAACTGGTGATTGTAAATAGGCACCTGGTAACCCCCCAAAAATATGCTTGTAAATGCATTTAGGTCATTCTGATATTAATGCTCGCTATGGGAACACAGGATGGCCGGGCAGTGATAGTTGTACATTTCCATCACTCGTTGTGTTGATTTCATCATGTCCATTAGGTGATGTTTTTACACTATAGAATCATATTGCAAGTGCACGCGCATTTGCAATATGTTTCAATGTGCATTACCATATGAAATTTGACATGCTCAAAAATGCAAAATTGACTGGTCTGATGGACACAGGATGGCCGAGCAGTGATAGTTGTACATTTCCATCACTCGTTGTGTTGATTTCATCATGTCCATTAGGTGATGTTTTTTCACTATAGAATCATATTGCAAATGCACGTGCATTGTTGTGCAACTGGTAACCCAAAAATAAAAATATGGTTGTAAATGCATTTACCGGGACGCCTATTGTCCATGCCCGCTATGGGAGTACCCTACTACGGCCCTCTATCTATTGAGTCCGTCCTGAGTGCTTTATGGACTGTTTAAAATATTCTGATCAATACGCATGTTGTGCAACTGGTGATTGAAAATAGTCACCTGGTAACCCCCCAAAAAATATGCTTGTAAATGCATTTACCGGTCATTCTGATATTAATGCTCGCTATGGGAACACAGGATGGCCGGGCAGTGATAGTTGTACATTTCCATCACTCGTTGTGTTGATTTCATCATGTCCATTAGGTGATGTTTTTACACTATAGAATCATATTGCAAGTGCACGCGCATTTGCAATATGTTTCAATGTGCATTTACCATATGAAATTTGACATGCTCAAAAATGCAAAATTGACTGGTCTGATGAACACAGGATGGCTGAGCAGTGATAGTTGTACATTTCCATCACTCGTTGTGTTGATTTCATCATGTCCATTTGTTTATGTTTTCTCACTTTTGCAAAGTCACTGTGCATTTGCAATATGGTTCAATGGGCAGGTACCATCACGAATTTGTCATGCTATAAAAATCCTGCAGGAATGTGAAATTGACTGGCCCGATGAACTCGGCATGGCTGGGCAGTGATTCTGGTTCATCTCAATGGCTCGTTAGGGTTGATTTCAGAATGTCACTTTTGGTGATGGTACCTCACCGTTTAAACATATTGCTAATGTACAAAAGTCAACTAGCAAGTCAGTGTCCACCAGTCAATTAGATGTCATTCTGACACCAAACTGATACAAATTGACACTAAACCCACTTTTTCCAACCTGTTTAGTAGCCAACTATCACACACTTCAGAGCTGGCCCAAAATTCACAACGCCTTTGGTTCAAACCATAAAAAACAAAACATGTAGTTACGTTCTAGCTGCGGGTCCATTTCTTATGTTACGTGTAGGCCTAGCTGAGGCGACCCCGAATCCTAAGTTTCGGCTCGATCGGTCATTTGGTGTCCGAGCAAACCCTAATTGGTGCTGAAAATCCACTTTTTTCCATGACTTGCTACGGGGTCCTTGAATGAGCTATCGGACAGAAACGTTGGGGTCTGTCTATATGGGCCGAGACGGTCGCAATGCACCTAGTCTTGTGTCTCTGAGACATTTCTAAATGTCGCCATTTTCGTAATGGTCAAAATGAATTGAAGTCATTGCAAATGTACGAAGCTGTTTCTCGGTCCGAGAACCGTCTAGAGCCACGTAACTCACCACGCACTATCGACCTGAGGTCTAGAACAGGATTCTAAAGTTTGAACTCTAGGTCTGACGGTTCTTTTTAGCTCGAACAAAGCTAACTATTGGAGGCACTGTCTGTCTCTACAAACCCCAATACGTCCCTCCTTCCAAGTTGTGTGTCTGTGTGATTTAGTTTTCCTTTGAAATTTTATGGGAAAAATGACTGATTTACAGTTCATGGGGGTTGCCTAATCACACATATGAAGTTTTGGACAGATCTGACTTTTAACCCCTCGAAACAGCCCCTGAGACACCAATTAAGGCACTTCCGGTTGTCACAGGAAGCTATAAGTCAACACATATCCTCACTGGGCTATGCTTTTACAGAATCCTGAGTTTTAAGTCCTTACGTTAAGAATTGACTGATTTACAGGGTTGAATGCACTATGTCTATCAAACTGCAGGCAGGTAATGGAAAAACACTTTTAGGGTGATTTTAACCACTTCCGGTTGGTCCAGGAAGCTTAGAATCAACACAGGTAGACCTCATACTGGCCTGATGGACTGTCATCAAAGACAGGTTCATACGGCATTCATAACCCATATAGACTTCAGGTTGAATTTAGGGGTTCAGGCAATGTATTCCTATGGGGAGAGAAGTCAATGCAAACTCTTTGAAGTAAACACCTTCTTTTAACTATTAAGGGTTAATGCCACACGGTCAAGGTTAGGCTTGCACGGATCGGAAGGACCTTAGGAACGCATCTGAGGTCGAATTGTGCTTCTCACCCTAACGGTTCTCTCACTGTCACCCAAAAGCAAATGACGTTGTGGGGCAGGCTTCATTTTGGGCCTACTTTTCTAATGGTCGCTGCGCTCAGACCGAGCGAGCTACGGTCAAGCCGGGATATCTCGTTGAACTCGGCACGGCCTAGAGATTATGTTTATGCCATTGCCTGCTCTCTGTGTCTTTGAGAACCGCACTTTTCACTCCATCCTTGCTGTGTGTGCGTGTGAGAGCTTTTCTTTGACATCTGTTGGGAGAAATGACTGATTTACAGTTCATGAGGGTTACCTAGTCACACATATGAAGTTTTGAAAAGATCTGACCTTTTAACCCTTGGAAACTGCCACTGTGACATCATTAAAGGCACTTCCGGTTGGCACAGGAAGCTATAAGTAAACCCATGTCTTGATTGACATAGAAACTTACAGAATCCTGAGTTTTAAGTCTTTAAGTTAAGAATTGACTGATCTACGATCTACACAGGGTTGAATGTAGTCATTTTCACCTTTGAAGGTTATGTACATCAAAACACCTTTTGGGTCAATTTAACCACTTCCGGTTGCTTCAGGAAGCTTAGAATCGGCACAGGTAGACCTCATAGTGAGCTGATGGACTGTCATAGAAGACAGGTTCATAAGGCATTCATAACCCACATAGGCCTCAGGTTGAATTTAGAGGTGCAGGCAATGTATTCCTATGGGGAGAGAAGTCAATGCAAACTGTTTGAAGTAAACACCTTATTTTAACTGTTAAGGGTTAATGCCACATGGTCAAGGTTAGGCTTGCACGGATCGGGAGGACCTCAGGAACGTACCTGAGGTCGAATTGTGCTTCTCACCCTAACGGTTCTCTCACTGTCACCCAAAAGCAAATGACATTGAGGGCCAGCCTTCCTTTGCGCCTTCTTTTTTTTCAAGGTCGCTGCACTCAGAGCGAGCTACGGTCAAGCGGGCGCCTCGTTGAACTCTGCACAGCCTGGAGACTATGGTGATGCCATTTTTGTGTTGATTTCAGAATGCCATTTTGGTGATGGTCCCTCTCCGTTTAAACATATTGCTAATGTACAAAAGTCAACTAGCAAGTCAGTGTCCACCAGTCAATTAGATGTCATTCTGACACCAAACTGATACCAATTGACACCAAACCCACTTTTCCAACTCATTTAGAAGCCAACTATCACATATGTCAGAGCAGGCCCATAATTCACAGCGCCATTAGTTTAAAACATAATAAAAACGTAAAACACATAGTTACGTTCTAGCTGCGGGTCCAGGTCGGACATTATGTGAAGGCCTATGTGAGGCGACCCCGAATCCCGAGTTTCGGCTCGATAGGTCCTTCGGTGCCCGAGTAAAACCCTAATTGGTGCTGAAAATCCACTTTTTCCATGCCTTGCTATGGGGTCCTTGAATGAGCTATCGGACCGAAACGTTGGGGTCCGTCTCTATGGGCCGAGCCGGTTTCAATGCACCTAGTCTTGTGTCTCTGAGACTTTTCTAAATGTCGCCATTTTCGTAATGGTCAAAATGAATTGAAGTCATTGCAAATGTACGAGGCTATTTCTCGGTCCGAGAACCTTCTAGAGCCACCTAACTCACCACGCACTATCGACCCGAGGTCTAGAACAGGTTTCTAAAGTTTCGGAACTCTAGGTCTGACGGTTCTTTTTAGCTCGAACAAAGCTAACTATTGGAGGCACTGTCTGTCTCTACAAACCCCAATACGTCCCTCCTTCCAAGTTGTGTGTCTGTGTGATTTAGTTTTCCTTTGAAATTTTATGGGAAAATGACTGATTTACAGTTCATGGGGTTGCCTAATCACACATATGAAGTTTTGGACAGATCTGACTTTTTAACCCCTCGAAACAGCCCTGAGACACCAATTAAGGCACTTCCGGTTGTCACAGGAAGCTATAAGTCAAAACATATCCTCACTGGGCTATGCTTTTACAGAATCCTGAGTTTTAAGTCCTTACATTAAGAATTGACTGATTTACACAGGGTTGAATGCACTATGTCTATCAAACTGCAGGCAGGTAATGGAAAACACTTTTAGGGTGATTTTAACCACTTCCGGTTGGTCCAGGAAGCTTAGAATCAACACAGGTAGACCTCACACTGGCCTGATGGACTGTTACCAAAGACAGGTTCATACGGCATTCATAACCCATATAGACTTCAGGTTGAATTTAGGGGTAAAGGCAATGTATTCCTATGGGGAGAGAAGTCAATGCAAACTCTTTGAAGTAAACACCTTCTTTTAACTATTAAGGGTTAATGCCACACGGTCAACGTTAGGCTTGCACGGATCGGAAGGACCTTAGGAACGTACCTGAGGTCGAATTGTGCTTCTCACCCTAACGGTTCTCTCACTGTCACCCAAAAGCAAATGACGTTGTGGGGCAGGCTTCATTTTGGGCCTAATTTTCTAATGGTCGCTGCGCTTAGACCGAGCGAGCTACGGTCAAGCGGGATATCTCGTTGAACTCGGCACGGCCTAGAGATTATTATGTTTATGCCATTGCCTGCTCTCTGTGTCTTTGAGAACCGCACTTTTCACTCCATCCTTGCTGTGTGTGCGTGTGAGAGATTTTCTTTGACATCTGTTGGGAGAAATGACTGATTTACAGTTCATGAGGGTTACCTAGTCACACATATGAAGTTTTGAAAAGATCTGACCTTTTTAACCCATGGAAACTGCCACTGTGACACCATTAAAGGCACTTCCGGTTGGCACAGGAAGCTATAAATAAACTCATATCATGATTGGGGTATGCCTTTACAGAATCCTGAGTTTTAAGTCTTTACGTTAAGAACTGAGTTATTTACGGAGGGTTTAGTGAGTGTGTGTTATTTCAGAAAATCATAGAAAATCACAGAAATCTCGCAGAGCTCCGCAGCACACTTTAAAAAGATTCGTAAGAACAACCTGCAACTGGATCTGTAACCGTTGAAAAAAAAACACCTATCCGTGAACATCACCAAGGTGTCGTTGTATGATTTCTCTTAAATGACGATAGATAAATGGCTAGTTCTTTTTATTGACACCGAGGCTCCTTGACTTTGACGTGAAGTGGAAAAAGAATTTCTCTATTTTCATTTTGGACCTTTAATCCCAGATAAATGGCCATAACTCAAAAACCGTTGAGGCCTAGACGCCATCTTGTTCGGGGCCAACTGCCCATTATGCCGCCCCTACGCTCACCGAAGTTTCGGCTTCTAAATATTTTCAGTTTTCGAGATAAGGCCCCGTCGTGAATCGTGATGTTTTGTAGCAATAGCCATATGATTGCTTATGCCCTCTTGTGGGAATTTCCGGGACATGGGAAAATGACATAAATCTTATTATTTTTGTAAAACGGAAACCGAATGTCCGACAAAGTTCATTTGATGACTTCCTGGTAGGTCCGGCCCTGCCGCTCGGCCCGACGCCGTCCGCGAATTTTACAAACGATTTCGGACGTCTAGTAAGGGACCGTACATTTGCAATATGGACTTTCTCACTAACCATACAGGTACTGCCGAATTCTTCCCTTAAGGTATGAAAGGAAACAGGAAATTTGTTCGAAGAGTATATTGAGTACAATGTCATTAGATATAGTCTCAAATGTTTGTTTTCTTTTTTTAAGACCAATGGGGCTGGCAGGTAGGATTTTGGTTCTCCCTGTGTCTGGCCCACATTCTGGTACAGTAGGTGAGTGAGTCTATGAATTTGCGTGTTTGTTAATCACTGATCTGCGACTTACCTTAAACCCAAAATAACTAGTCATTACATGATCAAGATTATCTGTTCTGCTCCCGCTCCTTGCTCAAACTGATCCCCTCAACCATGCTGAATGATACTACATACTGGTGGGTTGGGCGGTATACTGTTTTTACTATATACCGGTGTTGATGCACGGACTGGTTTGGAATTTCACTTTAAACTCTATAGCAGTGTTTCCATGTTTGGTTTGTTAATGTCCTATGCATCTCTGGTGGGTAATAATGTCAGTTTGTATAGTTTACTCCATTTGCTACTTGAGTTGTCTTTACTCCTGCTCCTCCTGCTGAAATGCCGTTTCCATGTCACTCGGGAGCACTTTCTTGCCATTCACTCCGCAGTACAGTGGCCTGCAAAAGTATTCACCCCCCCTTGGACATGTTCGTATTTTGTTGCCTTACAACCTGGAATTAAAATGTATTTTGGGGAAGTTTGTAGCATTTGATTTACACAACATGCCTACCACTTTGAAGATGCAAAACAGAACTTTATTGTGCGTAAATATTCAACCCCCCAAAGTCAATACTTTGTAGAGCCACCTTTTGCAGCAATTACAGCTGCAAGTCTCTTGGTGTATGTCTCTATAAGCTTAGCACATCAAGCCTCTGGGATTTTTGCCCATTCTTCAAGGCAAAACTGCTCCAGCTGCTTCAAGTTGGATGGGTTCTGCTGGTGTACAGCAGTATTTAAGTCATATCACAGATTCTCAATTGAATTGAGGTCTGGGCTTTGTCTAGACCATTCCAAGAAATGTAAATGTTTCCCCTTAAACCACTAGAGTGTTATTTTAGCTGTATGGTTATTGTCTTGCTGGAAGGTGAACCTCCGCCCCAGTCTTAAATATCTGGAAGACCGAAACAGGTGTCCTTCAAGAAGCTCCCTGTATTTAGCGCCATCCTTCAATTCTGACCAGTTTCCCAGTACCTGCAGATGAAAAACATCAGAGTTACACAGGATAAATTATGAAAAACAACACAGAGTTTTACATAGGATAAACAAAAGTACAGTCAACAACACAATAGAAAAATCTATATACAATGTGTGCAAATGGAGTAAGGAGGTAAGGCAATAATAGTAGCGAAGTAATTTCCATTTAGCAAATTAACACTGAAGTGATATATGATGATGTGCAGATGATGATGTGCAAGTAGATATAACAGTTTGCAAATGAGCAAAAAAGGAAATAAAAACAATATGGGGATGAGGTAGGTAGTTGGGTGGGCTATTTACAGATGGGCTGCAGCGATCGGTAAGCTGCTCAGATAGCTGATGCTTACAGTTAGTGAGGGAGATATAAATCTCCAACTTCAGCGATTTTTGCTATTCGTTCCAGTCATTGGCAGCAGAGAGCTGGAAGGAAAGGCGGCCAACGTTGGTGTTGACTTTGGGGATGACCAGTGAGAAATACGTGCTGGAGCGTGTGCTACAGGTGGGTGTTGTTATGGTGACCAGTGAGCTGAGATAAGGTGGAGCTTTACCTAGCAAAGACTTGAATATGACCTGGAGCCAGTGGGTCTGGCGACGAATATGTAGCGAGGGTCAGCTGATGAGAGCATACAGGTCGCAGTAGTGGGTGGTATATGGGGCTTTGGTGACAAAACGGATGGCACTGTGATAGACTGCATCCAGTTTGCTGAGTAGAGTGTTGGCTATTTTGTAAAGGACATCGCAGAGGACCGGTAGGTTAGTCAGTTTTACGAGGGTATGTGAGTGAAGGAGGCTTTGTTGCAAAATAGGTACCCAATTCTAGATTTAATTTTGGATTGGAGATGCTTTATATGACTCTGGAAGGAGACTTTACAGTCTAGCCAGACACCTAGGTATTTGTAGTTGTCCATATATTCTAAGTCAGAACCGTCCAGAGTAGTGATGCTAGTCGGGCGGGCGGGTGTGGGCAGCGATCGGTTGAAGAGCATGCATTTAGTTTTACAAGCAGTTGGAGGCCACGGAAGGAGTGTTGTAGGGCATTGAAGCTCGATTGGAGGTTTGTTAACACAGTGTCCAAAGAAGGCCCAGATGTATACAGAATGGTGGATCAAGGAATCAACGGCAGCAAGAGCGACATCATTGATATATACAGAGAAAAGAGTCGGCCCGAGAATCGAACCCTGTGACCTGGAGCCAGTGGGTCTGGCTCCATAGACACTGCCAGAGGTGCGGACCACATGCCCTCCGATTTGACACACTGAACTCTATCTGAGAAGTAGGTGGTGAACCAGGTGAGGCAGTCATTTGAGAATCCAAGACTGTTAAGTCTGCCGATAAGAATACGGTGATTGACAGAGACAAAAGCCTTGGCCAGGTCGATGAAGACGGCTGCACTGTACTGTTTTTTATTGATGGCGGTTATGATTTCGTTTAGTACCTTCAGCGTGGCTGAGGGGCACCTGTGACCAGCGCGGAAACCAGATTGCACAGCGGAGAAGGTACAGTGGCATTCGAAATGGTCAGTGATCTGTTTGTTAACTTGGCTTTCAAAAACTTTAGAAAGGCAGCACAGGATGGATATACAGTGCCTTGCGAAAGTATTCGGCCCCCTTGAACTTTGCGACCTTTTGCCACATTTCAGGCTTCAAACATAAAGATATAAAACTGTATTTTTTTGTGAAGAATCAACAACATGTGGGACACAATCATGAAGTAGAACGACATTTATTGGATATTTCAAACTTTTTTAACAAATCAAAAACGGAAAAATTGGGCGTGCAAAATTATTCAGCCGCCTTAAGTTAATACTTTGTAGTGCCACCTTTTGCTGTGATTACAGCTGCGATTACAGCAAAATTATTCAGCCCCTTTACTTTCAGTGCAGCAAACTCTCTCCAGAAGTTCAGTGAGGATCTCTGAATGATCCAATGTTGACCTAAATGACTAATGATGATAAATAAAATCCACCTTGTGTAATCAAGTCTCCGTATAAATGCACCTGCACTGTGATAGTCTCAGAGGTCCGTTAAAAGCGCAGAGAGCATCATGAAGAACAAGGAACACACCAGGCAGGTCCGAGATACTGTTGTGAAGAAGTTTAAAGCCGGATTTGGATACAAAAAGATTTCCCAAGCTTTAAACATCCCAAGGAGCACTGTGCAAGCGATAATATTGAAATGGAAGGAGTATCAGACCACTGCAAATCTACCAAGAACTGGCCGTCCTTCTAAACTTTCAGCTCATACAAGGAGAAGACTGATCAGAGATGCAGCCAAGAGGCCCATGATCACTCTGGATGAACTGCAGAGATCTACAGCTGAGGTGGGAGACTCTGTCCATAGGACAACAATCAGTCGTATATTGCACAAATCTGGCCTTTATGGAAGAGTGTCAAGAAGAAAGCCATTTCTTAAAGATATCCATAAAAAGTGTTGTTTAAAGATTGCCACAAGCCACTTGGGAGACACACCAAACATGTGGACGAAGGTGCTCTGGTCAGATGAAACCAAAATTGAACTTTTTGGCAACAATGCAAAACGTTATGTTTGGCGTAAAAGCAACACAGCTCATCACCCTGAACACACCATCCCCGCTGTCAAACATTGTGGTGGCAGCATCATGGTTTGGGCCTGCTTTTCTTCAGCAGGGACAGGGAAGATGGTTAAAATTGATGGGAAGATGGATGGAGCCAAATACAGGACCATTCTGGAAGAAAACCTGATGGAGTCTGCAAAAAACCTGAGACTGGGACGGAGATTTGTCTTCCAACAAGACAATGATCCAAAACATAAAGCAAAATCTACAATGGAATGGTTCAAAAATAAACATATCCAGGTGTTAGAATGGCCAAGTCAAAGTCCAGACCTGAATCCAATCGAGAATCTGTGGAAAGAACTGAAAACTGCTGTGCACAAATGCTCTCCATCCAACCTCACTGAGCTCGAGCTGTTTTGCAAGGAGGAATGGGAAAAAATGTCAGTCTCTCGATGTGCAAAACTGATAGAGACATACCCTAAGCGACTTACAGCTGTAATCGCAGCAAAAGGTGGCGCTACAAAGTATTAACTTAAAGGGGCTGAACAATTTTGCACGCCCAATTTTTCCGTTTTTGATTTGTTAAAAAAGTTTGAAATATCCAATAAATGTCGTTCCACTTCCTGATTGTGTCCCACTTGTTGTTGATTCTTCACAAAAAAATACAGTTTTATATCTTTATGTTCGAAGCCTAAAATGTGGCAAAAGGTTGCAAAGTTCAAGGGGGCCGAATACTTTCGCAGTGCACTGTAGGTCTGTAACAGTTTGGGTCTAGAGTGTCTCCCCCTTTGAAGAGGTGGATGACCGCAACAGCTTTCCAGTCTTTACGAATCTCGGGCAATACGAAACAGAGGTTGAACAGACTAATAACAGGGGCAGCTAGCTGCAAAAAGATTTTGGTGGCAACGATGCTGCTTTCCAATAGCTATTTAATTACACTATTAGTTTGTGTAGCTTACTGTCTGCAAACTACTGTCTGCTAGTTTGTCATTTCTTTGCAAATTGTGGCTAAAATAAATCGTATTAGCTGCTAATGCTAAGCACTAGTTATCTGGCTCGCTAGCTTGCTAAATGTACTAAGAATCATAGCAAACATAGCTAGGTAATGCAGCCTGGTTTAAACCTATATATACGCATGTTTGTGCAACGGTATCTTGAGAGGAATAGACAAAGTATGAATATCTGTGCTAGCTAGTTAGCTACATGAGGTAAGAAAACATGTAAGGTACCATATAATTAGGGTCCACTGGAAGCACTGACCAATTTTTTGGTTCTTACCCTGTCAATAATTCCTCCCTGGTTTATTCATTTGTTTTATTTTATTTCCATGATTTCAACTGTTTACCAATTAACTAGGCCTAGATGCTTTTCCCATATCATGCAGCCCTGCATGGCACAGTGTGGAAATGACATCAAAAGTGCAAGAAATGCTAAAAACAAAAATGTTTGAAGTTGGATTGAAGAGTATAAATCAATCAGAATGGAGTACGCTCCATTAAAAGTACTTATAATTGAAATCACCACCCTAGGGTCAATAACTACTCATCAAGCATATTTAGAAGTTTTATAATATAATAATATAATAATATATAATAATATAAGTTTTATTATTTAAAAACATAAAATGCCGTTTTACTCTCAAATACTGTATATTGTATATTGTAACATGATATTTTGGCCATATCACCCAGACTTAGATACTGTATTAAGGTATGTAGGCTAGATAACAGTTTGAATGGCAATTTGTTACCTCGCCCATCTTTTGGAAGCATTGTTGGAAGAGTTTTGTTTCAGAGCACTAAAGTATTTTTAGCACTTACTCGTAACCGTTTTACCATTGAAGTATCCCCTTAAGTCTAGTACACCAAGATTAATCGTATCAATCCATTGACTCCTTTACTTTTCTTTTTTCTCCCTCCCTCTTTCTTTCTCTCTCTCTGCCCTCTCTCTTGCCCTCTCCCTCTACCTCGTTTTCTGCCATATCTCTCAGCCCTCTCTCCCTGCCTCCCCCTCTCTCTCTCTCCCTGCCTCCTTGCTTCTCGTTCTCTCCCCCTGTCCCCCATCCTGTCTGAGTGGCAGACAGTCAACTATAATTATCACTACTCACTGAATGCCTGGCTGCTGCTGTGTCCCTGCTGGCTGTTTGGAGGACGGTCTGGCTGCTGCTGCTCTGCTGCTTCCTGCAAGCCTTATGCTCACAGGACAGCTAGAGGAGGTGGTAGGCGAGAGTGCACAGCTGACACACACACACGTTTGGTTATAATGTACTGTAGTATTAAATATTTGATCAGTTCATAGAAACTTTCTTCTTTATCTCCTGTTTACTGCAGATCTGTTCATACAATTAAATAATAGAAGGTGTGAATCGGAGCAGACGGCTCATATGTCTTATCACAACTGGTAGACTTTTCTCACTAATGACTCTATGTACACTGTAAGTGGTGTTAATTTAGTGTGTCTGCACATCAGTGTGTCTGCACTGGAACTTAGGGAAAATACTGTACTATATAACACACTCTGGACTGAAGAGGTAACATTCATTGGCAGGGCATGATGGCACACCCTTCACTCTATATCATGGCTGCCAAATTCCAGTTCTGGTTATCATCCTCTTCTTCTAACCAGGTACTAATTCAGACCTGGGACACCAGGTGAGTGCAATTTACTACCAGGTACAAACAAAAAACTGAATTATTTCGGCCATCCAGAACCGGAATTGGGCAGCCCTGCTCTAAATGCTTCTTTTAATGAGTGCACACATGTACATACACAGGACTGACTCAAGAACCAAAGGCTGTTCTCAAAGCTGTCCTGAGTGTGTCTCCTGCATCATGGTAACCGAATGTTGTAGACTCAGTGAATCTGAGGTGGGGGGTTGAAGACGGGTCTACAGGGTGGAGGTTCTCCTGGTACAAAATTGTGAACCATAACCAGTATTCCTCTGCACAGCTGCTATCAGACAGTAATCGGGAGGCTGGAGGTTCCTACACTCAGCCCTGTTGGACTGAATCAGACAGGTGAATATCGATGTTCAGGTGAAAGATGAAACCCTGTCTATTAGATAGAGTTCAGCAAATCTCAGTTTCTCTGGGTAGAAGATCTGTCTTCTCCAGTCTCTCTGATCTTCAGTCCCAACATATCTCAGCTCTTTAAATATGAGTCTGTCTAACTGAGCTGTGAGGTGCAGGGGATGGATGGAGACTGAAGAGCTACAAAAACACTGGAGGTATGTTAGACTATCGTACTCACATGGGATAATTAACCGGATCTATATATACCACCCACTCCGTACAGTGCCTTCAGAAATATTCACAGCCCTGGACTTTTTGCTGTGTTACAGCCGAAATTTTAAATGGATTACATTTAGATTTTGTGCCACTGGCCTACACACAATACCCCATCATGTCAAAGTTGAATTATGTTAAAAATATTTTTTACAAATTAATACATTTAAAGCTGAAATGTCTTGAGTCAATACGTATTTAACCCCTTTGTTATGGCAAGACTAAATAAGTTCAGGAGTAAAAATGTGCTAAACAAGTCACAAAATAAGTTGCATGGACTCACTCTGTGTGATCGATGTTCATGCGCTCCCTTCCATTCTATTGGCAAATCTGACCATGACTCCATTCTCCTGCTTCCTGTTCACAAACAAAAGCTTGAACATGAAGTACAAGTGATGCTCTCAATATGCATGTGGTCAGACGAAGCAGACGCTAGACTACAAGACTGTTTTGCTAGTACAGACTGGGATATGTTCCAGGATTCATCTGATAACATCGAGGAGTTTACCACAACAGTCACGGGATTCATCAGTAAGGGAACACCCCCCTGAAATGTACAAAAATGAATGGGAAGTCATTGGCACTGGACAAGCCATATACACGGTGTCCAATACCACTCAATTTGGCATTGTTTCATTTGAAATTGATTGCAAATGCCATATGGCAAATGCCAAGTATAACACTTGCGAGATTGCGAGTGCGCTCCACCGTGATTTATCATATTGCAAATGTAACACAAGTCAACATCCAAAAGTACAATTTTGAAAAACTGAACATTTTTTCAAAAACATATCATTCCCTTAAAAAAGTGCTTTCTGGACCGTTTTTCGAAATTCTTTCGATTACTTTTGTCAATTACACATGTGTAAGAACTGTATGAATATACTTTTGTCCAATTTTATTATAATATATTTTTTAACTTGTGCACATGTTTTGTCCATTTGCAATATGATTTCATAGGAAGTCAAAGTCAAAAATAGTAATCATTTTGAAAAAACTTATCACACCCTTAAAAAAGTGGTTTCTGGACCGTTTTTCAAAATTATTTCGAATTTTGTGTCATTTACACATGTATAAGAACTGTATCAACATACTTTGGTCAATTTTTATTATCATAATTTTTTGTAAAAAAAATTACTTGTGCTTATGTTTTCTCCATTTGCAATATGAATTCATTGGAAGTCAAAAGTCGAATATGTGAACCTTTTTTCAAAAACTTATCAACCCCTTAAAAAAGTGCTTTCTGGACCATTTTTCAAAATTCTTGCGCTTTTTTTGTCAATTAATGATGTGTTAATAATGTGTAAGAACTGTATGAATATATGAATATACTTTTGTCAAATTTTATTATCAGCATTTTTATTTTTTTACTTGTGCATAAGGCATCTGTTTTGTCCATTTGCAATATGATTTCATAGGAAGTCAAAAGTCACTCTTTGGGGGGGCCAAATGCCATAAATGTCCAAATGCAATATGAAAGATTTGAAAATGCCAAATCAGGATATTATGTCCATTTGCCATGTAGCATCACGAATGACATGCTCAAAAATCTGCAGAAATGCTAAATTGAGTGATGTTTTTTCACTGTTGCATTTGCAATATGTTTCAATGGGCATTTACCATCACAAATTTGTCATGCTCAAAAATCCTGCAAAAAAATGCTAAATTGACTGGCCTGATGAACACAGGATGGCTGGACAGTGATAGTGGTTCAGAATGTCACTTTGGTGATGGTACCTCACTGTTTAAACATATTGCAAATGGACAAAAGTCACCAGCAAGTCACTGTCCATCAGTCAATTAGATATCATTCTGATACAAACTGACACCACACCCACTTTTTCCAACTCGTTTAGAAGCCTACTTCAGAGCTGGCCCAAAATTCACAGCGCCTTCTGTTTAAACCATAATACAAACGTAAAATACGTAGTTACGTTCTAGCTGCAGGTCCAGTTCTGACATTAAGTGTAGGCCTATAAGTAAACACATATCTTGCTTGGTATATGCTCTTACAGAATCCTGAGTTTAAAGACTTTATGTTAAGAATTGACTGAGCTACACAGGGTTGAATGCAGTCATTTTCACATTTACAGGTTATGTACATCAAAATACCTTTTGGGTGAATTTAACCACTTCCGGTTGCTCCAGGAAGCTTAGAATCGACACAGGTAGACCCCATAGTGGCCTGATGGATTGTCATTGAAGACAGGTTCATAAGGCATTGTTAACCCACATAGGCTATAGGTTGAATTTAGGGGAGTAGGCAACGTATTCCTATGGGGAGAGATGTCATTGTAATCTGTGAGATCAAAAAACCCAGTTTTACTGTTAACTTCTTGGATATATATACTTCCTGTTTATCAATAAAGGTACATTTGTGATTTAGGATAAGGCAATTGTATGGATGGATGTTGGCATAGGAGACGAAAGTGGATAGATTGGTGTAGATGGGTTTGGTTGGTTTGGTTTTCTTTTTCCTGCAGTTTTTTGCTCTAGCACACTCTTTTGCAGCAACACACTCTCTTGCGACTCTGGGACTTTTCTAAATGGCGTCATTTTCGTAATGGTCAAAATGAATTGAAGTCATTGCAAATGTGTGAGGCTGTTTCTTGGTCCGTGAACCTTATAGAGTCACATAACTCACCATGGACTATCGACCTGAGGTCTAGAACAGGTTTCTAAAGTTTCTATTGCAGGCACTGTCTGTCTCTACGCACCCCACAGTTCCCTCCTTCAAAGCTGTGTGTGTGTGATTTAGGTTTCTTGGAAATTTTATGAGAGACATGACTGATTCATGAAGTCTTGGAAAGATATGACTTTTTTAACCCTTCTAAACAGCCCCTGTGACACCAATTATGGCACCTCCGGTGGGCACAGGAAGCTAAAAGTAAACACAATTCTAATGCTGTATGCTTTTACAGAATCCTGAGTTTTAAGTCTATACGTTAAGAACTGACTGATTTACACAGGGTTGAATTCACTATTTCTATCAAACATTAGGTTGGGTATGGAAAAACACTTTTATAGTGATTTTAACCACTTCCGGTTGCTTCAGGAAGCTTAGAATTGACACAGGTAGACCTTGTAATGGCCTGATGGACTGTCATCGAAGACAGGTTCATAACCCACATAGGCTTCAGGTTGACTTTAGAGGAGCAGGCAATGTATTCCTATGGGGAGAGAAGTCATTGTAATCTGTGAGATAATGAAACCCTGATTCACTGTTAAGGGTTAATGCCACACGGTCAAGGTCAGGCTTGCACAGATCGGGAGGACCTCAGGAACGTACCTGAGGTCGAATTGTGCTTCTCACCCTCACAGTTCTCTCACTGTCACCCAAAAGCAAATTACATTTTGGGCCAGGCTTCATTTTGGGCCTTTTTTTTCAAGGTTGCTGCACTCAGAGCGAGCTACGGTCAAGCGGGGGCATCTCATTGAACTCGGCACAGCCTTGAGAATATGGAAATGCCATTGCATATGTGTGTGTTTGTGTGTGAGAGAGCTTTTCTTTAACATCTGTTGGGAAAAATGACGGATCTACAGTTCATGAGCTTTGCCTAATCACACATATGAAGTTTTAAAAACATCTGACCTTTTTAACCCTTCGAAACGGCACCTATGACACCATTTTAAGGCACTTCCGGTTGGCACAGGAAGCTATCAGCAAACACATATCTTGATTGTGGTACGCCCTTACAGAATCCTGAGTTTTAAGTCTTTATGTTAAGAATGGACTGATCAATACAGGGTTGAATATAGTGATTTTCATATTTGCAGGTTATGTACAGTGGGGCAAAACAGTATTTAGTCATCCACCAATTGTGCAAGTTCTCCCACTTCAAAAGATGAGAGAGGCCTGTAATTTTTATCATAGGTACACTTCAACTATGAAAGACAAAATGAGAAAATCCAGAAAATCACATTGTAGGATTTTTAATGAATTTATTTGCCAATCATGGTGGAAAATAAATATTTGGTCAATTACAAAAGTTTATCTCAATACTTTGTTATATACCCTTTGTTGGCAATGACAGAGGTCAAACGTTTTCTGTAAGTTTTCACACACTGTTCATGGTATTTTGGCCCATTCCTCCATACAGATCTCCTCTAAAGCAGTGATGTTTTGGGGCTGTTGCTGGGCAACACGGACTTTCAACTCCCTCCAATGATTTTCTATGGGGTTGAGATCCGGAGACTTACTAGGCCACTCCAGGACCTTGAAATGCTTCTTACGAAGCCACTCCTCCGTTGCCCGGGTGGTGTATTTGGGATCATTGTCATGCTGAAAGACCCAGCCACGTTTCATCTTCAATGCCCTTGCTGATGGAAGGAGGTTTTCACTCAAAATCCCACGATACATGGCCCCATTCATTCTTTCCTTTACACGGATCAGTCGTCCTGGTCCCTTGCAGAAAAACAGCCTCAAAGCATGATGTTTCCACCCCCATGCTTCACAGTAGGTATGGTGTTCTTTGGATGCAACTCAGCATTCTTTGTCCTCCAAACACGACAAGTTGAGTTTTTACCAAAAAGTTATATTTTGGTTTCATCTGACCATATGACATTCTCCCAATCTTCTTCTGGATCATCCAAATGCTCTCTATCAAACTTCAGATGGGTCTGGACATGTACTGGCTTAAGCAGGGGGACACGTTTGGCACTGAAGGATTTGAGTCCCTGGCGGCGTAGTGTGTTACTGATGGTAGGCTTTGTTACTTTGGTCCCAGCTCTCTGCAAGTCATTCACTAGGTCCCCCGCTGTGGTTCTGGGATTTTTGCTCACCGTTCTTGTGATCATTTTGACCCCACGGGCTGAGATCTTGCATGGAGCCCCAGATCGAGGGAGATTATCAGTGGTCTTGTATGTCTTCCATTTCCTAATAATTGCTCCCACAGTTGATTTCTTCAAACCAAGCTGCTTACCTATTGCAGATTCAGTCTTCCCAGCCTGGTGCAGGTCTACAATTTTGTTTCTGATGTCCTTTGACAGCTCTTTGGTCTTGGTCATAGTGGAGTTTGGAGTGTGACTGTTTGTTGTTGTGGACAGGTGTATTTTATACTGACAACAAGTTCAAACAGGTGCCATTAATACAGGTAACGAGTGGAGGACAAGAGGAGCCTCTTAAAGAAGAATTACAGGTCTGTGAGAGACAGAAATCTTGCTTGTTTGTAGGTGACCAAATACTTATTTTCCACCATAATTTGCAAATAAATTCATTAAAAATCATACAATTTGATTTTCTGGATTTTTTTCTCTCATTTTGTCTGTCACAGTTGAAGTGTACCTATGATGAAAATTACAGGCCTCTCATCTTTTTAAGCGGGAGAACATGCACAATTGGTGGCTGACTAAATACTTTTTTGCCCCACTGTATATGGATGGAATTAATCGAACAAAAGGACCAATTGTGATGTTTATGGGACATATTGGAGTGCCAACAAAAGAAGCTTGTCAAAGGTAAGGCATGTTTCATATTTTATTTCTGCGTTTAGTGTAGTGCCTGCAGGGTTGAAATATGCAACTCTTTGTTTACTGTTGTGCTATCATAGGATAATAGCTTCTTATGCTTTCACTGAAAAGCCTTTTAAAAATCTGACATGTTGGCCGGATTCACAACGAGTTTAGCTTTAATTGAGTATCTTACATGTGTTATTTAATGAAAGTTTTATTTTTATATAATTTTATTTGAATTTTCTGCGCTGCATTTTCCCTGGTTTTTGGCCAAGTGGGACGCAAGCGTCCCGTATACCATAAGAAGTTAAGACACCTGCCAGCTGGTCTGCGCATGCTTTCAGTATGCGCCCTGGTATTCTGTCTGGCCCGGCAGCCTTGTGATTGTTTACCTTTAACTTTTTGCATACGTCGGTCACGGAGAGCGAGATCACACTGTCATCTGGAAACCAGTGGCTTTCACATAAGGTACAGTGTTATATTCCTCGAAGCGTGCATGACAGTTATTTAGTTCATTTGGGAGTTTTGCGTCGCTGGGCAGCTCATGGCTGGGTTTACCTTTGTAATCCATTATCGTCTGCACACATACAACTTCCTATATTGTCCTTTTGCATGTTTGATATCTTGTCGGTGGTCGTAGCGGGATTTCCTGTATGCGTCCATGTCTGTGTCCCGTTCATTGTAAGCGGCAGCTCCTGCCTATAGCCCAGCGCGGATGTTCCCTGTAATCAATGGTTTTTGGTTCGGATACGTTCTTATAGTCACTGTGGGGACGACATCGTCTATGCACTTACAGTATTATAGACACTATGTCCTGGTATGGCCTGTGATATTCTATGAAGACAAACCCCTTACAGTATTATAGACAATATGACCTGGTATTTCATATAATATTCTATGTAGAATAACCCCTTACAGTATTATAGACACTATGTCCTGGTATTTCCTGTGATGTTCTATGGAGAAAAACTCCTTACAGTATTATAGACACTATGTCCTGGTATTTCCTGTGATATTCCATGTAGTAGAACCCCTTACAGTATTATAGACACTATGTCCTGGTATGTCCTGTGATATTATATTTAGAACAACCCCGTACAGTATGATATACAATATGTCCTGTGATATTCTATGTTTATCAACCCCTTATAGTATTATAGACACTATGTCCTGGTATGTCCTGTGATATTATATGTAGAAGGACCCCTTACAGTATTATAAACACTATGTCCTGGTATTTCCTGTGATATTCTATGTAGAAGAACCCTTACAGTATTATAGACACTATGTCCTGTGATATTCTATGTAGCATAACTTCTTATAGTATTATAGACACTATGGTCTTGTATGTTGTGTGATATTATATGTAGAAGAACTCCTTACAGTATTATAGACACTTTGTCCTGGTTTTTCCTGTGATACTCTATGTAGAAGATCTTCTTACAGTATTATAGACACTATGTCCTGGTATGTTGTGTGATATTCTATGCAGAAGAACCCCTTACAGTATTATAGACACTATGCCCTGGTATGTTGTGTGATATTCTATGCAGAAGAACCCCTTACAGTATTATAGACACTATGTCCTGGTATTTTCTGTGATATTCTATGTAGAAGAACTCCTTAACTTCTAACTTCTCTTGTGTGTCTTGTGAATGTCAAAGATCAAAACAGATTGCATGTACTTGTTTGTGAGAGTCATATTGCTCAAATAATTTGACTCTACAGATGTTTTTGTGGGCATACCCAGCCCCTGAACCCTTCGGGATCCGCCCTTGTCTCACAAAAACTTATCTAGCTTAGCCCACATTTATCACACAAACACAATGTTTAAAAGGGGTTAGAAATCCAAAACCTGCAGGCGATACGATGTGACTCAAGGAGTTTTAAATGTTTAAGACTTACTGCCACTCCAGTCTGTTCCCTGTACACTTTTAAATGATGGGGTACTATTACCACATATGTTAAATTGTTACAGCACTCACTAACATGTGCAACAAATACATCCTCTTACAAGGAAAGTCTTTAAATATGTTAATGCACCTGCAACAATAATACCATGCACCCACTAGTGGTCAAATGGTTTTGTGCACTCCAAATATATGGTATGGTACTGTATTCTGTGGGGTAGAATTACAGGACCATTCGAAACACAGCAATTATTTCCCAGCCTACAACATTTTTCCACGATGTATCATAATTTGCAGTATGCGGCAGTAAAACATTTCACAGTTGCTAACACGCAATTTTCTTGTATAAATTACAGTTTTCCGTTACAGTGTCGATTCTTCTGCATATGTATGAATGTCAAAAGTATTTCTGCTGTTATTTGTTAGTGATTTAAATCATTTCTGGAGAGAAGTATTTTTGTTTTCCAGTTTCCAAGCCACCGACAGAATCTCAGCAGTTAATTTTCTTATTATGGGGATCAATTTTGGGGCCCATATATTCAGCTGGGTCGAGGGCTAATGTAAAATGGCAATTAGAGAGCCTCTAGGGTCCGCTTTGAAGGGCTGCTAACTCTCTCCTCTCCCTCATGTTTCCCCCTCACTCATCTTCCTCCTCTTTCTCACACCTCAACCCTCTCTTTCCTTGGGGGGCCTGCATTAAACATAAAGACCCTGCATGGATGAGTGAGTCAACAAATTACCACAGTCACTAAATGGAGAAATTTTCTGGCCCTCTATACACCACCCCTTTCTCGATCTCTTTCTCTCTGTATCTCTCTCTCAATCTCTCACTCTCTCTCTCTCTCTCTCTCTCATGGTTGAATGCTTGTATCCATCAACTCGGGGGGCCTCCCTGCCTGTAAAATATTGGCTAATACACATGAAACTGTTACAGCTGTTGGTCTAACCTTTGCGACTGTCTCCTACGGATCATATAAATATTTGCACTTAATAAAATGATGCCTTCCAGGAGAATACGGCGCTGACATTTGCAATTTGTCAAATTGAGGCGGAAGTGATGTTTTATGAGCCATTAGCATTCATATGTGAGAGACAATGTCCCCCTTACCCACGTTACTCTCTCATATCAGTCAGTCTACTTATCATAGAATGGTTTAAATGGACGTACGAGATCATGTGTTATGTATTATATCACAGCATACTGTATATTATAATGTAGAAAAGGCCCATGGTTGGTGGAATAATCCTTTAATTCATTGCCATTTACTCAGCTGGGCCAGGGGCGCTTTAATTAGGTCAGGTGGAAATGTCCGACAGATCTCAACTCCATAAAAGGAGGAAATTGCCGTCGCCTGATCTCGCTGCTTTCTCTTCCTTAACTCCATCTGATCCACGTAAGTCCACCGACTATGTTACCTTTCATCTGAATTATCTGTGGCGATCGGGAGAGTGGGCCATTCAGTTATTGTTAATAGTTATTACCGCGGAGCCCGGCTTGGAGCGCAGCTTCAAACATATTGTGTAATGTGAATTGTCAATGATCACGGCCCTATGGATCCTCATAGGCCAATTATGCAATCGATATGGTTCATGTGTATTGAAATTAATTATGTACATATGAAGACAATTGAAAGAGTGAAATGAGAAACGTCATTGTTTGCTAACTGATTGACTTTGATAATGGGGATTATAGATTGTATAACCATTCCCTGTTTTGTATTCTTTCATGATTTATGATAAATAGTTACGAGCCTAAATTACTCGGATGATTACTATTGACTTCTTAATGAACTGGACTGTTGAATTCCGTAAATTTTGTTAATAATGAATGATATGATTTGATCTTTGATTATGAATTTGATTGGATACATGTTATTTGTTTCCTTTGTGATGCAGCACAGACTACTCAGTAAATATACCACTTTATGGTTAAAGGAATTCCTGCCTCAGTCTCATCCATTCCTCTGTCACCTGACATGTGACCACCTGTTCACCTTCACTGTCAGTCATCCTACCTGTCCAGCTACCCACACAGATTCCACTAATCTTTCAATGGTCCTTCGAGCCGGATAATGACTGAACCAAAGACAGGTGGAAAGGAAATGGAGGCGGAGAGGGAAGAATTGTCTCCACTGGAAGGAAGAAGAGAGGAGGAGAGAGCAGCTGAGGGAAAGGTCTTGGAACAAAGGACATATCTGGGAGCTAAGCCTAAAGCAACAAAGGCTTCATCCTCAACCACCAGCAGCACCAGAAGAACCAGGCAAGCACCTGGTGGAGTGGGAGTTCGACCAGTGGATACCCCTTTGGAAGTGGCCATGGCAGCCGCCATTCACTAGCCCTCAGCGATTCATAGACCGCTGTCCTACAAGAGAGGATGAAACTATTAGCTTTGGAGGAAATTGAGCATCAGATTGAGGAGGAACGACAGGCTGACGAACGATGTCACCAATTGGATGTGCAGGCCCGTAGAGCTCTACAGGAAAGGGAATTCATTGCCAAGGACCTGGCACAGCAGCGACGGCACCGTCAAGCCAGAAGGGAATTGGAGGAGGCACGGATGGTCTCATCCTTCCTGGAGAGGAACGAACAGGGAGTTGACGTGACCACCCCTCCACATGGACCTGACCTGTCTGCCTTTCTTTCCCAATCTGCCCCTCTGGTACAGCATGGCACACAGTCCCCGGAGGCTCCGGGGTCAACATCCAACACGGAGCACGGGAGACAGGCCGCTCCGCCAACGCCCTCTATGCCAGTGACACAAGTTAGCATTCCTCCATCTGGACAAAGCATCACTCCTTCGCCTTTCCGCCAATTACCAACCAAGAAAAATCGTTCCTTTTCGTCCAGGGCCACGCCATTCCTCAAACAACAGGTCGGAGGGCTCTCGCCCAATTCCGGCTGCCACAAATGGAGGGTCTGGGACAGTAGGGGACCGGCCCAATGAGGCCACAGTGGGCTCATCAGAAGTCCCGGGTTTATCCCCCTTCTTCGGGCGCCGACAGAGATGGCTGCCTCGCTTCGCGTTCCTAGGAAACTATGCATTTAATTTTACGTGTTATTTCTTACATTAGTACCCCAGGTCATCTTAGGTTTCATTACATACAGTCGAGAAGAACTACTGAATATAAGATCAGTGTCAACTCACCATCAGTACGACCAAGAATATGTTTTTCGCGACGCGGATCCTGTGTTCTGCCTTTCAAACAGGACAACGGAATGGATCCCATGCAGCGACCCAAAAAAACTACTCCGAAAAAGAGGGAAATGAGGCGGTCTTCTGGTCAGACTCCGGAGACGGGCACACCGTGCACCACTCCCTAGCATTCTTCTTGCCAATGTCCAGTCTCTTGACAACAAGGTTGATAATCCGAGCAAGGGTAGCATTTCAGGGGGACATCAAAGACTGTAACATTCTTTGCTTCACGGAAACATGGCTCACTGGAGTGACGCTATCCGAGGCGGTGCAGCAAACGGGTTTCTCCACGCATCGCGCCGACAGAAACAAACATCTTTCTGGTAAGAAGAGGGGCGGGGGCGTATGCCTTATGGCTAACAAGACATGGTGTGATGAAAGAAACATATACAGGAACTCAAATCCTTCTGTTCACCTGATTTAGAATTCCTCACAATCAAATGTAGACCGCATTATCTACCAAGAGAATTCTCTTCGATTATAATAACTGCCGTATATATCCCCCAAGCAGACACATCGATGGCTCTGAACGAACTTTACTTAACTCATTGCAAACTGGAAACCATTTATCCGGAGGCTGCATTCATTGTAGCTGGGGATTTTAACAAGGCTAATCTGAAAACAAGACTCCCTAAATTTTATCAGCATATCGATTGCGCAATCAGGGGTGGAAAAACCTTGGATCATTGTTACTCTAACTTCCGCGACGCATATAAGGTCCTGCCCCGCCCCCCTTTCGGAAATGCTGACCACGACTCCATTTTGTTGATCCCTGCCTACAGACAGAAACTAAAACAAAAGGCTCCCACGCTGAGGTCTGTCCAACGCTGGTCCGACCAAGCTGACTGCACACTCCAAGACTGCTTCCATCACGTGGACTGGGATATGTTTCATATTGCGACAGATAACAATATTGACGAATACGCTGATTCGGTGTGCGAGTTCATTAGAACGTGCGTTGAAGATGTCGTTCCCATAGCAACGATTAAAACATTCCCTAACCAGAAACCGTGGATTGATGGCAGCATTCGCGTGGAACTGAAAGCGCAAACCACTGCTTTTAATCGGGGCAAGGTGTCTGGTAACATGACCGAATACAAACAGTGCAGCTATTCCCTCCGCAAGGCTATCAAACAAGCTAAGCGTCAGTACAGAGACAAAGTAGAATCTCAATTCAACGGCTCAGACACAAGAGGCATGTGGCAGGGTCTACAGTCAATCACGGACTACAAGAAGAAATCCAGCCCAGTCACGGACCAGGATGTCTTGCTCCCAGGCAGACAAAATAACTTTTTTGCCCGCTTTGAGGACAATACAGTGCCACTGACACGGCCTGCAACGAAAACATGCGGTCTCTCCTTCTCTGCAGCCGAGGTGAGTAAGACATTTAAACGTGTTAACCCTCGCAAGGCTGCAGGCCCAGACGGCATCCCCAGCCGCACCCTCAGAGCATGCGCAGACCAGCTGGCCGGTGTGTTTACGGACATATTCAATCAATCCCTATACCAGTCTGTTGTTGCCACATGCTTCAAGAGGGCCACCATTGTTCCTGTTCCCAAGAAAGCTAAGGTAACTGAGCTAAACGACTACCGCCCCGTAGCACTCACTTCCGTCATCATGAAGTGCTTTGAGAGACTAGTCAAGGACCATATCACCTCCACCCTACCTGACACCCTAGACCCACTCCAATTTGCTTACCGCCCAAATAGGTCCACAGACGATGCAATCTCAACCACACTGCCCTAAGCAATCTGGACAAGAGGAATACCTATGTGAGAATGCTGTTCATCGACTACAGCTCGGCATTCAACACCATAGTACCCTCCAAGCTCGTCATTAAGCTCGAGACCCTGGGTCTCGACCCCGCCCTGTGCAACTGGGTACTGGACTTCCTGACGGGCCGCCCCCAGGTGGTGAGGGTAGGCAACAACATCTCCTCCCCGCTGATCATCAACACTGGGGCCCCACAAGGGTGCGTTCTGAGCCCTCTCCTGTACTCCCTGTTCACCCACGACTGCGTGGCAACGCACGCCTCCAACTCAATCATCAAGTTTGCGGACGACACAACAGTGTTAGGCTTGATTACCAACAACGACGAGACGGCCTACAGGGAGGAGGTGAGGGCCCTAGGAGTGTGGTGTCAGGAAAATAACCTCACACTCAACGTCAACAAAACTAAGGAGATGATTGTGTACTTCAGGAAACAGCAGAGGGAACACACCCCTATCCACATCGATGGAACAGTAGTGGAGAGGGTAGCAAGTTTTAAGTTCCTCGACATACACATCACAGACAAACTGAATTGGTCCACTCACACAGACAGCATCGTGAAGAAGGCGCAGCAGCGGTCAAGGAGAACCGGTCTCCAAGGGTCATGTTGAAGGCGGTCAAGGTCACTCTGCAAAGTGAAGGGAGAAGCATTGATACATTCGCCGTTCTAGATGATGGGTCAGAAAGAACAATCTTTCTCACGGCGGCCACCCGTCAGTTTAACCTGGAAGGGACCCCCGAGACCCTTAATCTCAGAACCTAAATGACTACCTGCCTAAATGACTACAGACCCATAGCACTCACGTCCTTAGCCATGAAGTGCTTTGAAAGGCTGGTAATGGCTCACATCAACACCATTATCCTAGAAACCCTAGACCCACTCCAATTTGCATACCGTCCAACCAGATCCACAGATTAATAGTGGTCTTAGAATTCTATTAACACTGCTACCACCTCCACTACTACTAGTACTACTACTATTCTATTAACACTGCTACCACCACCAATACTACTACTATTACATTCTAATACCACTACTGATACTATTCTAATACCACTACTACTACTGCTACTATTCTAATACTACTACTACTACTACTATTATAATACCACCACTACTACTACTACTACTACTACTATTCTATTACCACCACTACTACTACTACTACTGCCACTATTCTAATACTACTACTACTGCCACTATTCTAATACTACTACTACTACTGCCACTATTCTAATACTACTACTACTACTGCCACTATTCTAATACTACTACTACTACCACTATTCTAATACCTCTACTACTACTACTACTATTCTACTACTACTACTACTACTACTACTACTATTCTAATACTACTACTACTACTAGTCTAATACCACCACCACTACTAGTCTAATACCACCACCACTACTAGTCTAATACCACCACCACTACTACCACTACTACTACCACCACCACCACCACCACCACTACTACTACTACTACTACTACTACTACTACTACTACTACTACTATTCTAATACCACCACTACTACTACTACATTCTAATACCACTACTACTACTGCTACTATTCTAATACTACTACTACTACATTCTAATACCACTACTACAATTCTAATACTACTGCTACTATTATAATACTACTACTACTACTGCTACTATTCTAATACTACTGCTACTATTCTAATACTACTACTACTATTCTAATACTACTACTACTATTCTAATACTACTACTACTACTATTCTAATACCACCACCATTACTGCTACTACTACTACTACTACTACTACTACTACATTCTAATACCACTACTACTACTGCTACTATTCTAATACTACATTCTAATACCACTACTACTACTGCTACTATTCTAATACTACTACTACTACTACTACTACTACTACTACTACTACTACAACATTCTAATACCACTACTACTACATTCTAATACTACTGCTACTATTCTAATACTAATACTACTATTCTAATACTACTATAGTCACTCATACTAGTACTACAGGTGTACTACCTCTTTCCCCTTACTATTATAATACCACTACTTCTACTACCACTACTACTACAACCTCCCTACTCCAGACGCTTACCCTATTGTACATCATACACTACAAATACACAACTACTGATATTACACTACTATTACTACTTCTACTACAACTAGTACTATTCTAATACTACTGCTACTACTACCACTATTATATTACCACTACTACTACTACCAGTATTACTACTACTGATACTACTTATACTTTCTACTACTACTACTACTACTACTACTACATTCTAATACCACTACTACTACTACTACTACTACTACTACTACATTCTAATACCACTACTACTACTACATTCTAATACCACTACTACTACTACATTCTAATACCACTACTACTATTCTAATACTACTGCTATTATTCTAATACATCTGCTACTACTCTAATACTACTACTACTACTACTACTACTACTACTACATTCTAATACCACTACTACTACTGCTACTATTCTAATACCACTATTACTGTCACGCCTTGGTCATAGTATTTTGTGTTTTCGTTATATATTTGGTCAGGCTAGGGTGTGACATGGGTTTAAAATGTTGTGTTTTGTATTGGGGTTTTGTAGGCATTGGGATTGCGTAGGGGTGTAGCATAGGTTTAGCTGCCTGAGGCGGTTCTCAATCAGAGTCAGGTGATTCTCGTTGTCTCTGATTGGGAACCATATTTAGGTAGCCGGGGTTTCACTGTGTATTTTGTGGGTGATTGTTCCTGTCTCTGTGTAGTGTTCACCAGATAGGCTGTAATTAGGTTTTTCACGTTCCGTTTGTTGTTTTTGTTTATTTAATAGTTATTTCATGTATCGCGATCATTCATTAAAGAACATGAGTAACCACCACGCTGCATTTTGGTCCGACTCTCTTTCGACAAACGAACGCCGTTACAATTACTTATCAAGTCTCTGCACTTACTTTATGGTGAGTCCACATCTCTACTCCTACACAACTCCTGTGCTATTAGTGTTATCGTCACTCATACTAGTACTACAGGTGTACTACCTCTAAAATGACCCTTTCCCCTTATATTATAATACCACTACTTCTACTACCACTAATACTACAACCTCACTACTCCTGACCCTTACCCTATTGTACATCATACACTACAAATACACAACTACTGATATTACACTACTATTACTACAACTAGTACTATTCTAATACTACCATTACCACTACTGCTGCTATTTTAATACTACTGCTACTACTACTACTATTATATTACCACTACTACTACTACCAGTACTACTACTACTGATACTACTTATACTGAACTACTATTATTCTCATACTACTACTACTACTGCTACTGTTCTAATACTACTATTACCACTACTACTGCTAGTATTTTAATACTACTATTACCACTACTACTGCTATTCTTACACTACTACTACTGATACTGTACTACTATTATTCTAATACTACTACTACTATTCTATTAACACTGCTACCACCACTCATACTACTACTATTACATTCTAATACCACTACTACTATTATTACTACTACTGCTACTATTATAATACCACCACTACTACTACTACTATTCTAATACTACTGCTACTATTCTATTACCACCACTACTACCGCTACCACTACCACTACTACTACTACTACCACTACCACTACTACTATTACTACTACTACTACTACTACATTGTAATACCACTACTACAACTGCTAATATTATAATTCTACTAATACTACTACTATTCTAATACCACCACTACTACGCCGCCAAACTTACCCTAGTAAAACTGACTATCCTACCGATCCTCGACTTCGGCGATGTCATCTACAAAATTGCCTCCAACATTTAATTCAGCAAACTGGATGCAGTTTATCACAGTGCCACTAAAGCACCTTATACCACCCACCACTGCGACTTGTATGCTCTCGTCGGCTGGCCCTCGTCTACATATTCGTTGCCAGACCCACTGGCTCCAGGTCATCTACAAGTCCATGCTAGGTAAAGCTCCGCCTTATCTCAGTTCACTGGTCACGATGGCAACACCCATCCGTAGCACGTATTCCAGCAGGTGTATCTCACTGATCATCCCTAAAGCCAACACCTCATTTGGCCGCCTTTCGTTCCAGTTCTCTGCTGCCTGTGACTGGAACTAATTGCAAAAATCGCTGAAGTTGGAGACTTTTATGTTCCTCACCAACTTCAAACATCAGCTATCTGAGCAGCTAACCAATCGCTGCAGCTGTACAGAGTCTATCGGTAAATAGCCCACCCATTTTTACCTACCTCATCCCCATACTGTTTTTATTTATTAACTTTTCTGCTCTTTTGCACACCAATATCTCTACCTGTACATGACCATCTGATCATTTATCACTCCAGTGTTAATCTGCAAAATTGTAATTATTCGCCTACCTCCTCATGCCTTTTGCACACAATGTATATAGACTCTCCTTTTTTTCTACTATGTTATTGACTTGTTAATTGTTTACTCCATGTGTAACTCTGTGTTGTCTGTTCACACTGCTATGCTTTATCTTGGCCAGGTCGCAGTTGCAAATGAGAACTTGTTCTCAACTAGCCTACCTGGTTAAATAAAGGTGAAATGAAACATTTTAAAATTTAAACTACTACTACTACTACTACTACTACTACTACTACTATTCTAATACTACTACTACTACTACTACTGCTACTATTCTAATACTACTATTACCACTACTATTCTAATACTACTATTACCACTACTACTGCTATTCTTACACTACTACTACTGATACTGTACTACTATTATTCTAATACTACTACTACTATTATTCTAATGCTACTACTACTGTTCTATTAACACTGCTACCACCTCCACTACTACTATTCTATTAACACTGCTACCACCACCAATACTACTACCGTTACGTTCTAATACCACTACTGATACTATTCTAATACCACTACTACTACTGCTACTATTCTAATACTACTACTACTATTATAATACCACTACTACTACTACTACTACTACTACTACTACTACTACTACTAGTACTGCCACTATTCTACTACTACTACTACTATTCTAATACCACTACTACTATTACTACTACTACTACTACTACTACTACTACATTCTAATACCACTACTACTACTGCCACTATTCTACTACTACTACTACTACTATTCTAATACCACTACTACTACTACTACTACTACTACTACTACTACTACTACTACTATTACTACTACACTACATTCTAATACCACTACTACTACTACATTCTAATACCACTACTACTTCTACATTCTAATACTACTACTACTATTCTAATACCACTACTACTATTCTAATACTACTACTACTATTCTAATACTACTATTCTAATACTACTACTACTACTAATACCACTACTACTACTGCTACTATTCTAATACCACTATTACTAATCAAGTCTCTGCACTTACTTTATGGTGAGTCCACATCTCTACTCCTACACTACTGCTGTGCTATTAGTGTTATAGTCACTCATACTAGTACTACAGGTGTACTACCTCTAAAATTACCCTTCCCCCTTTTCCTAAATTGAAGCAGAGTATAGGTGTAGTACCGTCAGCTTGACCGCTTGACCAATTATTTGAAAATTAAGTTGCAGTAGTCTTTGCCATGCCAGAACCTGGTTTCTCCACACAACTCATTGTTACTGATGTGACTCCTTAGGGAGCCTGTCTCACACACAGGCACAGATCACACACGAACACAGGGTCAGGATCACAGGGCTAAAGGACCAACACACAACACATTAAGAAGTTATCCTCTCTGGGATATGTGGGACGCGTCCCACCTTGCCAACAGCAAGTGAAATTGCAGGGCGCCAAATTCAAACAACAGAAATCTCAAACATACAAGTATTATACACCCTTTTAAAGATAAACTTCTTGTTAATCCAGCCACATGGTCTGATTTCAAAAAGGCTTTACGGCAAAAACACACCATGCGATTATGTTAGGTCAACGCCTTGCCACAGAAAACCATACAGCCATTTTCCAAAGAAGGAGAGGTGTCACAAAAGACAGAAATAGTGTTCAAATGAATCACTAACCTTTGATGATCTTCACCGGATGGCACTCCCAAGACTCCATGTTAGACAATAAATCTGTGTTTTGTTCGATAAAGTTCATCTTTATGTTCAAAAACCTCATTTGAAATTGGTGTCTTATGTTCAGAAATCCATTGTCTCAAACAAACATCCGGTGAAAGTGCAGAGAGCCAAATCAAATTACAGAAATACTCATCATAAACACGGATGAAAGATACAAGTTGTAACGGCGTTCGTCTGTTGAAGGAGAGTCGGACCAAAATGCAGCGTGGTGGTTACTCATGTTCTTTAATGAAGAAAAGCGAAACATGAAATAACTATTAAATATACAACAAACGGAACGAGCCTATCTGGTGAATACTACACAGAGACAGGAACAATCACCCACGAAATACACAGTGAAACCCAGGCTACCTAAATATGGTTCCCAATCGGAGACAACGAGAATCACCTGACTCTGATTGAGAACCGCCTCAGGCAGCCAAGCCTATGCTAGACACACCCCTAATCAGCCACAATCCCAATGCCTACAAAAACCCCAATACGACAACACAATAAACCCATGTCACACCCTGGCCTGAACAAATAATAAAAGAAAACACAAAATACTAAGACCAAGGCGTGACACAAGTGTTATACATACGATTAACCTCTCTAGGGTATGTGGGACGCTCGCGTCCAATCTGGCCAACATCCAGTAAGATTGCAGAGAGCCAAATTCAAATACAGAAATACTCATTATAAAAATTCAGAAAACAAAAAATATTTTACATACAATGATTAACTTCTTGTGAATCCAACCACGGTGTCAGATTTTAAAAATGCTTTACGGCGAAAGCATACCTCACGATTATTTGAGAACATGACAAATTATTACAAACTGTAACCAGCCAATCAGAAGCGTTACAAAACTCAGAAATAGAGAAAATTAATCCCTTACCTTTGATGATCTTCATATGGTGGCACTCAGAAGACATTCATTTACTCAATAAATGTTCCTTTAGTTCAATAAAGTCTCTTTATATATTCAAAAACCTCAGTTTTGTTCGCATTTTCTTCAGTAATCCACAGGCTCAAAACGCAGTCAAAACAGGCAGACAAAAAAATCCTAATTGTATCCGTAAACATGTCAAACAATGTTTATAATCAACCCTCAAGTTGTTTTTAGCCTAAATGATCTATACTATTTCAACTGGACAACAACGTTGTCAATATAAGAGGTAAACAAGAAATGCACTCTCTCGGGATTGTGCATGAAAAAGCTTTGTGACACGTCAGGGTCCACCCATTCAGACTGGTTTTACTCTCTCATTTATAAGAATACAAGCCTGAAACCATTTCTAAAGACTGTTGACATCTAGTGGAAGGCAGAGGAACTGCAAATTGAGCCCTAAGTCAATGGATACTGTAATGGCATTGAATAGAGAACTACAAAAACAATACAAAAAAAACTCCTGAATGGATTTTTCTCAGGTTTTCGCCTGCCAAATCAGTTCTGTTATACTCACAGACACTGTTTAAACAGTTTTTGGAAACTTTAGTGTTTCCTATCCAAATCTACGAGTTGTATGCATATCATATCTTCTGGGCCCGAGTAGCAGGCCGTTTAATTCCGAATGCTGCCCCTACCCTAGAGAAGTTAAAGATAAACTTCTCCTTAATGCAACCGCTGTGTCAGATTTCAAAAAGGCTTTACAGCAAAAGCACACCATGCGATTATGTTAGGTCAGTGCCAGAGGTGTCACTCCAACCAAGGAGAGGTGTCACAAAAGTAAAAAATAGCGTTAAAATTATAATCACTTACCTTTGATGATCTTCATCTGATGGCACTCCCAGGTCTCCATGTTTTTGTTCATGTGTTTAGTTCAGTAATCCAAATGCACAAAGTGCGCTCACAAAGTCCAGACAAAAAGTCAAAAAAGCTCCATTATAGTTCGTAGAAACATGTCAAACGATGATTATAATCAATCTTAAGAATGTTTTTATCATAAATCTTCAATAATATTCCAACCGGACACTTCCTTTGTCATTAGAAAGGAAAGGGAACGGAGCTCGCGCTCACAGCCGCGATAAACAACTCAAGGCTTTCAGCCTGACCAGTGGTTGAAACAGTTATTATTCGCTCCCCTTTCACAGTAGAAGCCTGAAACAAATTTCTAAAGACTGTTGACATCTAGTGGAAGCATTAGGAAGTGCAATCTGACCCCATAGACACAGTATATTGGATAGGCAATCACTTAAAAAAACTACAAACCTAAGATTTCCCACTTCCTGGTTGGACTTTTCTCAGGTTTCTGTTATACTCACAGACATTATTTTAACAGTTTTGGATACTCTAGCATGTTTTCTATCCAAATCTACTAATTTGATTATTCTAGCATCTGGACCTGAGTAGCAGGCAGTTTTCTCTGGGCACCTTATTCATCCAAGCTACTCAATACTTCCCCCCCTTTCCCAAAGAAGTTCTAATGAGCATCAGAACATCTACAAATACATTTTTATTTTCTTATTTACCTGAACCCTGGTGTCCATTATTTTGTTCAGTCCTGGACTGGTCGACATTCTTCCATTTCAGTATTCGGATATACACAGTTTGACATTCCAAATATTAAAATGTTGTTTTCTAACCTCATCCACAAACACTGCATAGTGCTGTGCCTAGTCAAGCATAGACTAACCTGGAACATGCCACAAACCATGAAGGACATTGAGTTGGTTTTGATTTAATTTGTGTGTGTCTGTGTGTGTTTTTTTTAACAATTGCAGAAACAACAAAAGGTCACATTTAAAAAAAAATATATATATAAGACAACTGGATTCTCTTTCATACGATCAATCCCAAATCATCAAATGGCCCAAAGAAACAAACAACAAAAAATAACCCCTCACAAACAAAAGAAACAAACAAGCCATAAAAACAAAAAATCGAAGTTGTCAGTTTGCACCTGAGTTCTCCCAAACTATCCCATTCTGCAGTCAGTGGGGGTTGCTGTCAGTTCTCTCTCCACCGCTCGCAACATGTGCATTCCAAATGGCACCCTATTCCCTATATGTGCACTACTTTTGACCAGAGCCCTGTAGGCCCTGGTCATAATGTGTGTACTGTATAGGGAATAGGCTGCCATTTGGGACAAAGCATACCTCCCCCAGCCCTGGCATTTGTGCTTTTATAAAGCTGTGGGTCTAGGGCTCACACAGTAATAACTAGGTAAGACACAGCAGGGGGAGGGGACTGTTGGCAGATACATACATTAAAATATTCCGCCATATCCGGACGAAGGAAAGGGGAAACATGGGCAGGCAGGGAATGACTGAGATTAAAGCCAATCTTTGATCACCCCCCACTCACATTGGACAAGGGGCCACGTTTTGTTCCTTATTGAGTTGCGGTGGGTGGTGGGGAAGGAGTGGTAGTTTTCTTCTTTTGTGTGAATGCACAATCACAATGCACCCAGGCTCAATTGTGTCTGTGTGTCAAATCAAAATCAGATAAAAGTTTATTGGTCGCACACACAGTTTAGCAGATGTTATAGCGGGTGCAGTGAAATGCTTATTTGACTACCTCCTAATAATGCAGATGTAGGTATATTCCTGGTCGGCTTATCAAAGTTATGTTTTTGATTTGTCCTTGTTTGTTTGTTTGTTTGATTTTGTTGAAGACTTTATCAACAGGTTCAAAACACCCTCAAATGCCGTGATAATAATAATATAATAATATAATATAATATATTGGGGTGGCGGTGCAGGGCAGAGCTGCCCGAGATATTGCTAGGCATTTCATTCAGAGATGGAATTTTACAAAGGTAAGACAAAAGAACATTGTTTCTTTACATACTGTTTGTTTTTGGTTATCATATCTTTCTCTTCGCAATATCCTATGATATGGAAGTCTTGAAGTCGAAGGCAATTAAAAATATATATAAAATAATAATAACATATTTTAAAACATTTATTTCAGATACAGGAAACTATCATTTCTTATGTTGTTTACAACTATCCAAAAGCTTAAGACGATACATTATACATTATATTAGCTTTGCAAATGCCTCATCAATTCTCATTTTCACACTCTGCACTCTCATTTACAATTTCGCATAAAGCATAGTCGAAAAATGTGAAATTATGAACTAAATATACCTTAAGTGCTGCAGTCAGGGACAAACATGCTATCTAAATTACCTATAAGGTTGTTGATTTGTTTCCCACTTCTCTGAGTGCTCCAGGCCTTCTCCAGTCCTTCTCCAATAGAGGGATATATTTATTAGCTTGAGCCTAGCACCCCCTGCAGTTAGTCTTTGCCTCGCTCACCCATACTACCACCAAACCATCTCTACCTCGCTCCCATTTCAGGGCAATTTCAGGGCAATTTGATTGTCGGGTAATTGAATTGGTTTGAGCCTGTATGGTTTCCTTTAGAATTAACGGCAGTCATATTTCAGGCTTGGCTGGGGATCAGAGGAGCAGCGTTTTTTCCCGGGTAATTAAAGAAAGGGAGAAGCTAGGTGCGAATGGGAGAAAGAGAGAAAGAGGAGAATACAGGGGGACCGCAGCCAGATGAATGGCCCTGATTATGTGTTTGAGTGAAAATGAGAAATTTCTGGCTCAAAGACAAAGTGCAATTGCATTGGGTTGCCCGGGGTAGTCAATTGGGGTGGCAATTGACTACTGCTGATCAGGGAACAAGGCCCGAAGTCATTTTCTCCATTCATTGGTCTCACAAAGAAAGCAAAGTTTCAAAATGAAAATAATTTAATCAGAGATATGAACATGAAGCCATATCAGATGTACTGTTCAGTAAATTTGTGTATAAACTGTAGGCCCTCATTATCAGTTACTATAAAGACTTCTAGTGTTTCCCCCACTGTATAATCCCCAGTTTGTGTCTGCTGTTTTGTGTCTGTTACTATAGATTAGTTAAAAGGTAAACATGTTACGCCTGTTACGGTTTCTACATAAAAGATAACTTGCCATGAATCCAAATAACAGTGCTCAATAGAACAGTAGGACGATCTGAAACAAGTTACAACCAGATATCTGCTTAACATCCAGTTTTGTTGAATTCAGGTTATCGACTAATGTGAATTCAACATTAAATAAGTGAGACGTTGATGCTTGTCGTTTCATTTTGGTTTGTAATAGGTGGATTCAACCTCTGCTTAAAAAAACACACGCAACCTAATCAACCCAAAGACCCAGTTTGTTTATTGTGTTAACCTCTTCATCCCTCTCTATTGTCTAAAACCAACTAGACCAACACTTGACTGAACTCTATAAACAAAGACCGAATGAACACAGTATCTGAAATGGTTATTTTTGTCTTTGGTAAGTCTACCTTTGTCTCTCTCTGCATCAAGGTCACCTTAGTTTGAGTAGCTAGCTCTCGGATGTGTGCCAACAACAGTCTAGGCGGAGAAGGAGACCGTTTCTCTCTTCATTGAGACTGAATGGATTTTTAATCAACACATTATGCCAGTTGTTAATTGCCTGAGACGCCTGCTGCTAAAATAATTTGCTACTTTTTATTGTACTAGTAACCATCTGTTTAAAAACACAGGGCTGGGATTAGCCTTGGTCCTGTGGTGAATGTTGACATGAGATACAGACGGCTAATTTGCACCACCACCACCTTACTTATCAGCCACAAATTTGTGGAGGGAGAAAAAATAAGAGATTAAATTAATGTTTTGAAAATGACGGAAGATGAGAATGCAGCTTCTGATAATGAAAGTTAAATGTTGATAAGGAAATAAGGAAACTTGGATAAAGCTGAAATCCAAACATTGTCACTTTAAAAGGCTAGTTTAAACTCTTATAAATACAACAATTCAACAAAAAACAGCACATACAGTACATTACATTTTGTCGTTCCTTTCTTAAAAGCAGAATTTGAGAGATTTGGAGGTTGCTTTACCAAGTAAATCTGCTTTGCACCAAACAATGCTAATCGCTCAGCCGGGCACCCAGACTAGCAGTTAGTTGCCCCCTGAAGAACAATACTGTTCTTATGAGAACACCATTCTACTGACCTCAGTCATTCTCCCTTGATTTGGTCAAGCTCATCAAGAGACACCAGACACAGTAGTTAAAGAGTTGTGTCTGGTGTGGACAATAGGGATTCTAGAACATTAAGAGCACAGTTAGTGGATGAGTTTACCCTCGTACACCCCGCATTCACTGCAATCAGACCCACTGTTAAAGTAGACAGAGAAGGCCAGTGACTTCTGAACACCACACACTGATCCTCTGTCTAAGTGGATGTAAGGGCAGCATATTGGAGTCAAAGGGAACTGTGACATCACATAGCTTTTTTCCTGTGTAATTAGTAGCCTTTTTCTGGGGATGATTTTCACAGTCAACGCAATGCTCTGATGTCTGGTCTTAATCAACTCTCTTTTTGTCTCGTGTGTGTGTGTGCGTGTGTGCGTGTGTGCGTGTGTGTGTGTGTGTGTGTGTGTGTGTGTGTGTGTGTGTGTGTGTGTGTGTGTGTGTGTGTGTGTGTGTGTGTGTGTGTGTGTGTGTGTGTGTGTGTGTGTGTGTGTGTGTGTGTGTGTGTGTGTGTGTAGTTTGTGAAGAAGCACTCTGAATAATGTTTTAACCCTGGCTGATGCCATGTTTTAACCCTGACTGTTCCACTGGATGCCATAAGGTGAATGCACCAATTTGTAAGTCGCTCTGGATAAGAGCGTCTGCTAAATGACTTAAATGTAAATGATGCCCAAGTCTCTCTCTGCCCCCATGGAGCTGCCGCCACTCCTGGGAAAACATACACAGGAGTAATGTACATGTAGGGAGAACACACACAAAACTATACGCATATACTGTACTATCAGCATGTGTTTATAAAACTGTGTGTGTTTTAAAGGTATAGAAAATGTATTTCTCTGCATTTAGATATTGAGGTTGATAGGCCAGTAGTCTATAGGGTCTAACATCCACAAGGAGTCTATATACCTGGCATACATCTCTGCCATCCAGAACAGCAAACACTTCATCTACATACTGTAGAGGTGACCGTCATACTTTAGCTATAAGACTGCTTACCTAGGTCAAATGAGGTTGTATGATAACTTACTTGTCTTAAACTGGGATTCAAACAAGTCACAATGCGCCAACATCACACTGAACTTGACTTTTAAAGGTAATTTATTCTTGAGCTGATGTCGGTGAAATGTGATGTGCGATGTCAGTGCGATGCGCAGTGCGATGTCGGTGTGGTCTTACAATAAGAAATGTTTTGGCCCTTCATCAGTCAATCATTTTTGGTACATAACCAATGCATCTCTTCCAGAACCAGTTGTTCTTCAGCTGTGCAGACAGAACCATTCACAACAGCATAGGAGATGCAGTGACAGAGAGGACCCTACGAGCGTACAGGTGCGTGTGTGTGTGTGTGTGTGTGTGTGTGTGTGTGTGTGTGTGTGTGTGTGTGTGTGTGTGTGTGTGTGTGTGTGTGTGTGTGTGTGTGTGTGTGTGTGTGTGTGTTTGCATTTGAGTTTTTATGATGTGTGTGTTCACATGTGGGTTTACAATGTGTGCCCAGGACAGCGGAGTCAATCACCACCTTCCGGAGACACCTGAAACCCCACCTCTTTAAGGAATACCTAGGATAGGATAAAGTAATCCTTCTCACCCCCCTTACAAGATTTAGATGCACTATTGTAAAGTGGCTGTTCCACTGGATGTCATAAGGTGAATGCACCAATTTGTAAGTCGCTCTGGAAAAGAGCGTCTGCTAAATGACTTAAATGTAAAATGTAATGTAAATGTGTCTGTGTCCACACGAGTTTGTAAATGGTTGTACTGTCCTTGTGGGACCAGAAGTCCTCAAAGGATAGTAAATCAAAGGAAATTACATTTTGCCAGTCCCCATGAGAAAAAAGGCTATTTTAGGCTTCGGCTTAGGTTTACAATTAGGGTTCGAGTTAGGGTTAGGGGTTTCATCTCAACTACAGTATTGCACGACTGTAAGGAGGAGGGAAGTTGCTCATTCACAGAGACTGCTGGCTCGAAATCATGAAAAGAATGGTCAATCGGGTATGTTGATGGAATGTGTCAAGACATCGTAATATCTCCTTCGGATCGTATTCTGCGCCAAGAGGTTTCAAAACGTATTTTTCTGAAGTGATGCTGTTGACAGATACCCCGCGTGGATGACTGCGTTGCAGTTAGCTTTAGGGGGGGACAGTGTGGTTGTGGAGTCGGCACTGTGACCAGTGACCATACTTGGTTGGTTTTCCAATCCATCAGTGTGAGTAAAACGATCCATCAAGTCTGCTCCAAGTAGCAGGGTACAGATTCGAGGCTGGTAAAACAAGCGATACGTCCTGGTAGTGTAGTTTCAGCATGAGTCTCAATGTGAGAGGCGAGGTAGTCTGAGTGAAACCTCGAAGTGTAGTGTCACATCATTCCCTTTTTAATCAATGTTTAGTTGGCTTCATATTCCTTTTGAGATCATTGAACAGCATTTGAGAGATTAGCGATATTGTTGAACACGAATCAATTAGCGCATGACAGGTTAAGCAGTCCTCCAGGACTGTTTCCAGGTATGTTCTCTTTGAGTTGCATGTAGAGAACATATTCCCCACAAAGTGGAGGGGTTGTTTTCAACAAAGTGATATGTTATTTCTGTTCATGGTGAAAGCAGATCGACTTATCAAATTTTGAGTGGACTTCGCTTTTGCGAAGCTTTTTACCTTTTTCTTAGCAACCTTTGTATCCGAGTCTATAGACAAAGCCTGTGGGCTTGTTTCTTGATCGAGCGGGCCTTGGATAGGGTCTCGATTGAGAGCAGGAGTAATTTGATTTCTAACGTCCTTGTTAACAAGGGCGTTAATTCCGGCAGACCTGTTCCAATTCCACATCTAGTCCTAGTGACTTTTCTCCCTTTAGTTCTTCATGTAGTAGAACTTTTAAATTGGTCTACATTTTGATCATCCTTGAACCCTTTGTTGCCCTTGTGCTCTGACACTTTGTGTGGGTTGGGTGCAGGAACATAAGCGATCAGGTTGATTGTAATGGTAGTTGTTTCGATGGCGACGTACTTGAGTTATTTTGACTGTGGTGGGTATTGGTATCATGGTTTCTTGGTAGAAACCATTGTTGTGCTTCATCTCTCAACGCTCCAATACCTGATGATGCACCCTCTAATTGAAGTGAGTGATCCCGGTCAAACTTCGAAACTGAGATGTCAGGGCTCTTAGCGTTGCATACTTTGAGCTGTGCTCACAAGCTCTCTGAGCTGTAAGATAGGCAAGCCAACATGGACTGTAGGGCCCAAGTAGGTAATGAAGGTGGGGTACATGTTTGACAGAAACATTTGTTTGAATGGTAACAGCTCCTCCATTCCTGTTTCAGTGAGTTGGCCAAAGTAAGCTGAACAAAGCCTATGGTAGTAAGCTGGTGGGTGTTCATTCCGAGCTTGTTTGACAGTGAAAGCCAGTGTGCTGCTGTGTTTGTGAGTCACAGAACCACTGAATTCTACTTTCAAAGCTGTGGCAAAGCTGTGGCAAGTTTAACCTTCTTTGGGGTAGGGGGCAGCATTTTCACTTTTGGATGAATAGCGTGCCCAGAGTAAACTGCCTCGTACTCAGTCCCAGATGCTAATATATGCATATTATTATTAGTATTGTATAGAAAACACTGACGTTTCTAAAACTGTTTGGATGATGTCTGTGAGTATAACAGAATGCATATGGCAGGCAAAAACCTGAGAAAAAATCCAAACAGGAAGAGGGAAATCTGAGGTTTGTAGTTTTTCAACACATTGCCTATCGAATATACAGTGTCTATGGGGTCATATTGCAATTCCTAAGGCTTCCACTAGATGTCAAAAGTCTTTGGAAACTTGTTTGATGCTTTTACTGTGAAGGAGGGGGGAATGGGAGCTGAATGAATCAGAGGTCTGCCAGAGTGCCATGAGCTGGTCACGCACTTTCAGGTGAGAGGTAGCTTGCGTTCCATTGCAATTCTACAGACAAAGGAATTTTCCGGTTGTTACATTATTGAAGATTTATGATAAAAACATCCTAAAGATTGATTCTGTTCTTCGTTTAACATGTTTCTATGAACTGTAATTTAACTTTTCGTCTGAACTTTCGCTTGGACTTGCCTGATCGTCGTGAGTTTGGATTGTGTACTAAACGTGTGAACAAAAAGGAGGTATTTGGAGGTAATTGGACATAAATGATGGACTTTATCAAACAAATCAAACATGTATTGTGGAACTGGGATTCCTTAGAGTGCATTCTGATGAAGATCATCAAAGGTAAGAGAATATTTATAATGCTATTTCTGACTTCTGTTGACTGCACAACATGGCTGATACCTGTTTGGCTGTTTTGTTGTCTGAGCGCTGTACTCAGATAATTGCATGTTGTGCTTTTTCGGCTAAAGCTTATTTGAAACCTGATACAGCGGTTAACCTCTTTCAGCTACGGGGCACTATTTTTATGTTTGGAAAAATAACTTTCCCAATGTAAACTGCCTATTTCTCAGGCCCATATGCTAGAATATGCATATAATTGACAGATTGTTTTCTATCCTACTCTAAAGTTTCCAAAACTGTCAAAATATTGTCTGTGAGTATAACAGAACTGATATTGTTGGTGAAACCTAAGGAAAATCAAACCAGGAAGTGGCTTCTATTTTGAAAGCTCCATGTTCCATAGCCTGCCTTCGCTCCATTTAAAGGGACATCAACCAGATTCCTTTTCCTATCGCTTCCTCAAGGTGTCAGTCTTTAGACTTTTGACTTTTATTTTGAAAAATGAGCGAGAAAGATGACATCACGTCAGGTGTTCGCATGAGCTTTGCTTGCACAACAGAGCTTGGGCAGCCATTTGGGGCGGCAGCGTAGCCTAGTGGTTCGAGCGTTAGACTAGTAACCGGAAGGTTGCGAGTTCAAACCCCCGAGCTGACAAGGTACAAATCTGTCGTTCTGCCCTTGAACAGGCAGTTAACCCACTGTTCCCAGGCCGTCATTGAAAATAAGAATATGTCTGACTTGCCTGGTTAAATAAAGGTAAAAAAAAATTAAAAATTGTCTCTCCCTCTCTTACTGAAAAAGAGACAATGCCGGTTGATATATTATTGATTATATATTTTAAAAACAACCTGAGGATTGATTATAAAAAACGTTTGACATGTTTCTGTGGACATTACGGATACTATTTGGAATTTGTCTGAGTTGTCGTGACCACTCGAGCCTGTGGATTTCTGAACATAACGCGTCAAACAAACAGAGGTATTTTGGATATAAAAATAATCTTTACGAAACAAAAGGAACATTTGTTGTGTAACTGGGAGTCTCGTGAGTGAAAACATCCGAAGATCAAAGGTAAGCGATTAATTTGATTGCTTTTCTGATTTTCGTGACCAAGCTACTGTGACGCTAGGTGTTCATAATGTTTTGTCTGGTGATCGATAAACGTACACAAACACTTGGATTGCTTTCACTGTAAAGCATATTTTCAAAATCTGACATGACAGGTGGATTAACAAAGAGCTAAGCTGTGTTTTGCTATATTGCACTTGTGATTTCATGAATATAAATGTTTTTTATAATATTATTTGGCGCTCTGCAATTCAGCGGTTGTTGATGACAATTATCCCGCTAACGGGATGGGTAGCGTCAAGAAGTTAAGGATAAGTTTATCTAAAGTTCCATGTATTATTATCATCAACATGATGATGAGTATTTCTGTAAATTTCTGTAAATTGATGTGGCTCTGCATAAATCACAGGATGTTTTGGAACTACTCAACATAACAGGCCAATGTAAACTCAGATTTTTGGAGATAAATATGAACTTTATCGAACAAAACATACATGTATTGTGTAACATGAAGTCCTATGAGTGTCATCTGCGGAAGATCATCAAAGGTTAGTGATTCATTTTATCTCTATTTCTGCTTTTTGTGACTCCTCTCTTTCTGCTTTTTGTGACTCATCTCTTTGGCTGGAAAAATGGCTGTGTTTTTCTGTGACTAAGTGCTTACCTAACATAATAGTTTGGTGTGCGTTCGCCATAAAGCCTATTTGGAATCAGACTGTGGCTGGATTAATGAGAAGTTTATTTTGAAAATGGTGTAAAATACTTGTATGCTTGAGGAATTTTAATTATGAGATTTCTGTTGTTTTGAATTTGGCACCCTGCACTTTCACTGGCTGTTGGCGAGGTGGGAAGCTTATCATCCCAGAGAGGTTGAGCAATTGCTTTTTTCTGGCCACTCGTCTTTATAGTCCAGCTCTGTGTAGTATACGGCGTACAGTGGTCCTAAAGACAGATTTTCCGATCTCCGCTGTGGAGCTTTGCAGCTCCTTCAGGGTTATCTTTGGTCTCTTTGTTGCCTCTCTGATTAATGTCCTCCTTGCCTGTTCCGTGAGCTTTGGTGGGTGGCCCTATCTTGGCAGGTCTGTTATGGTGCTATATTCTTTCCATTTTTTATAATGGAATTAATGGTGCTCCTTGGGATGTTCAAAGTTTCTGATATTTTTTCAAAACCCAATCCTGATCTGTACTTCTCCACAACTTTGTCCCTGACCTGTTTGGAGAGCTCCTTGGTCTTCATGGTGCCGTTTGCTTGGTGGTGCCCCTTGCTTAGTTGTATTGCAGACACTGGGGCTTTTCAGAACAGGTGTATATATACTGAGATCATGTGAAAGATCATGTGATACTTACATTGCACACAGGTGGACTTTATTCAATTAATTATGTGAATTCTGAAGTTAATTGGTTGCACAAGATCTTATTTAGGGGCTTCATAGCAAAGGGTGTGAAAACATATACATGCACCACTTTTCCGTTAAATTTATTTCTAAATTTTTTGAAACAAGTTATTTTTTCATTTCACTTCACCAATTTGGACTATTTTGTGTATGTACATTACAAGAAATCCAAATAAAAATATATTTAAATTGCAGTTTGTAATGCAACAACAATGGAAAACGCCAAGGGGGATGAATACTTTTGCAAGGCACTGTATCTACTCTAATTTTGGCACACAAAATGAATAATGACCTAGTCTACTCGCTCCTGAAATGCAAGAGTCAGAAATAGTACTACGTCTGGCCCAACGACTCTTATTTCTCAGAATACTTCAACCGGCCGGTCCATTTGTCTGACCTGGCTCATAGAATTTGGTAATTGACCCAACGTTCTGGCTATGTCAGAGATACACAGAGACAACCTCTATGTTTGTTTGTTCAAATAGAAACACACACCTCGACAATTCCCACCTACAGCTCAATCTGGGTGTATAATTTAATCTGCTTTGCCATTAATGTACGCTGAATTCAACATGAAGGCCTCATTATATCTTAGATTCCTTGCACGGAGCTCAAATATGTTGTGACGTGACTATCATTAATGTGATGACGGCTATTTTATGAAATCAATTAAATCAATGTTTTATTATTACGTGATTCAATTTATCATGTAACAATTAACTCATTAGTAACTTGGTGCACCATGGAAAATTTTGTTTAATGAATTACCTTTTCCCAAATGAACTCAAGAATGTATCAGAATATATCGTTAGCATACCAGTCCTCCATTATTCATTATTTCTCATTCTGAACGTCGCAAAATTATTGGATATCTGCACGAACCCTAGTCTAAATGATGATTCAGCAATACACAAATTGGCTTCATTATTTATTTACTAACTAACTAAATAATCACACAGAAATAAATAAACACACACGGTATACATCGATTTGATTACCAACATAATAACATTAGTATGTGTGGATAGAACATTACATTAGTATGTGTGGATAGAAAACACTCAGACGTTTATAAAACTGGTTAAATCACGGCTGTGACTATAACAGAACGTGCGTTTCATCGAAAAGTGCATGAAAATCTGATCACTGAAAATGGAAATAAATATCCATGCGCGACTTCAAGGAATTGTTCAAAGTGAACCGAATTAAATGAGGCCGAGGTTGCAGTGCCTACAGCTTCCACACGTTGTCTAGAGTCTTGTCATTTGATTCAGCTTTGATTCTTGGTCTAACCGAATCAAGGGAATCGATTCCCTCCGGTCTCCGACCGGATATTTTGGTCGAGCTCTCTCCAAGACATTTTTTCGAGACAGACACCTATAGAATTGACATCGCCTCCTGATGAATTTTATCGCTTATTAACGTGTACTAATACCTAAAGTTGCATTACAAAAGTATTTCGAAGTGTTTTGTGAAAGTTTATCGTCGACTTTTTGAATTTTAAAAAATGACGTTACGTTATGAAACGCTATTTTTTTCCGTTTATCACACAGTCTTCATAGATCGATATCTAGGCTATATATGGACCGATTTAATCGGAAAAAAAAGACCCAATAGTGATTATGGGACATCTAGGAGTGCCAACAAAGAAGATGGTCAAAGGTAATGAATGTTTTATATTTTATTTGTGCGGTTTGTGTAGCGACGACTATGCTAATTATTTTGTTTACGTCCCCTGCGGGTCTTTTGGGGTGTTACATGCTATCAGATAATAGCTTCTCATGCTTTCGCCGAAAAGCATTTTAAAAATCTGACTTGTTGCCTGGATTCACAACGAGTGTAGCTTTAATTCAATACCCTGCATGTGTATTTTAATGAACGTTTGAGTTTTAACTAATACTATTAGCATTTAGCGTAGCACATTTGCATTTCCAGAGCTCTAGATGGGACGCCTGCGTGCCAGGTAGGAGCAAGAGGTTAAACAATGGAAGGGGAAGGGTAAGATAAAGTGAGCGGGAGAGACAAACAGGGTGGGCTGGTACATACATATGGAAGTTATGCTCATGAAAAATGAATACGACGCACATGGAACGACCGCTTATTCCAAAAGAAATGCAACACATATATTTACGCTTGTATGGCTTTGTCATCTCTGTGAAACCACTCGTCCATCTATGACGAGTCGTTCAATGTATGTCTGGTTGTGTAAGTTTCTGGTTGTCCACCAGAGAATAAAATGTCCTCAGCTGTAGTAGGCTTCTTTGTCTCTGAGTGTTCGTTAGACTGGATACATCAGACATACCACATTGTGTTGAGAGGGAAATGTTCCTATTTTCTAGTCTTCGGTCGAGTTTCCTAGACTACTTTACATGCAGAGCTGCAGGCGGTGCATTAATTAGTCTAGTCTCATTCTTCTCTGTTGAAAGTTTCCGAGTTTCTAACCATTTCGTAACGTTCAGCTCACACTGCACGCATACTGGTCTTGTATTTTTAAACCATTTCAACGTATAGCCACCATTCCACACTTGCCGGTCTAATTTAAATTCTTCTGCGTGTCCTTTTAAGCACTCGCCTTGGATGGCGGTTCCATCACGTTGTCACAATGTCTGTGCTCACATGGGAGTGGTTACTGACTTGGTAGAGGTTCATATGAAACATCATTATCTCATTTAGAAGGCTAAAATCGCACCGCTTTTTCATAAAGTGTTCCCATATTTAATCATACAATTTTTACAACATTTAGATGTAATTCTGACATATATACATTGTGAAAGCTCTTAAAGTTACAATGTTTCCATTATACCGTCTTTAATGACATCACAAAATCACAAATGATACAACATAATCATTGTTTGGATCCCCACCGATCATTTCTCACATTATTTATGTTTAGAATATTGTTTCATTAGCCACTTTTGGATGTTGAAGTTCTTTGTGCAAGAGTCTCTCTATACCACTGAGACATTCCAATATTGGATACTGAGAGGCAAAGGGAGAAAGTTAGAAACCATTTACGGCCGGTCGTTAACCTCTTACGGCCACTGAGACGCTAGCGTCTCACCTAACCACTAGCCTGGGGAAATGCGTAGCGCCAAATTCAAATAGTATTCGATAAAACTCAAACTTTCATTAAATCACACATGCAGGGTACTCAATTAAAGCCAACATGTCAGATTTTTAAAATGCTTTTCGGGCGAAAGCATGAGAAGCTATTATCTGATAGCATGCATCCCCCCGAAATACCTGAACGAGACATAAACAAATGAATTAGCGTAGCCGGCGCTACACAAAACACAGAAATAAAATATAAAACATGCATTACCTTTGACGTGCTTCTTTGTTGGCACTCCAATATGTCCCATAAACATCACAATTGGTTCTTTTTTTCGATTAATTCCGTCCATGTACACCCAAAATGTCCATTTATAAAGCCCGTCTGATCCAGAAAAAAAACAGCTTTCCAAAACACAACGTCATTACATTACATTTTAAAAGTTGCCTATAAACTTTGCCAAAATACTTCAAACTACTTTTATAATCCAACTTTAGGTATTTGTAAACGTTAATAATCGATCAAATTGATGACGGGGCGATCTGTATTCAATAGCAGCAAGTCAACAAATCATGGACGATTTTCTCTCTTCCATAAGAGTGAAACCTCTGACAGGAAGTGCCTATTCTTCATTTCACCAAAGATTAACTTCAACCCAATTCCCAAGACTGGCGACATCGTGTGGAAGCTGTAGGAACTGTAAACTGGGCGCTGTCTAATTTCCCTTGACATAGACAATACAGGGAACTGGCGGAGGGATATTTTTTTTATTTTTCTGAACAGTTTTTCCTTGGGGTTTTGCCTGCTACACAAGTTCTGTTATAGTCACAGACATTATTTAACCACTTTTATAAACTTCAGAGTGTTTTCTATCCACACATACTAATCATATGCATATACTATATTCCTGGCATGAGTAGTAGGACGTTGGAATTTTGCACGCTTTTTATCAAAAAGTTGAAAAAATGCACCCTAACCTCTAAGAGGTTTTAAGTCATAAAACCCCCACTTCCCCCCTTCATCTTTGGTGGTAGAGAGGGGAGGGATCTCTTTGATCCTCACCCAGGAGGGAAAGCCATGACAGTACTATTGAAGACGTGTTTGAAGACACATTGCTATAGCTAACGTTAGTCTAAATGTTTCACTTACTATAGCACGAGCCATGGTATTTTTCATCCCTGTACCCCAAGAAACAAGTTAGGTAGCTAAAAATTTTATGTTCATTGATTGCGAGAGAATGAGAGAGAGATAAAGATAAGAAACAGTGGTTTGAAGAGGAAGAGAGACCCATCTTTGTGTTTTAAAAACAATTAACTTTACTGTGGACCCGAATAAATGACACTGATAAAGCACTGAAATATCATTTTTTCCCTCTGGGTAAGATGATGATGGGAATAGACAGGCTCATGAATCTGGTGGCCAGCGATGGATTCAACATTGTCATCACCATGGATCACTCTGCTAAGGTAAGAATGATGACCTAGTAGTTTGTGTTTGTATCTGTGTTTGTTTGTCAATCCTTCTTGCCCACCGGCAACCTGACATTCAACAACACCAGGTCACAGTCAACACATGACACTACCCAGTCACTTTATTCGCTTTTGCACACTTGTACTGTACTCATTTACTTGCTCCTCTACAGTTATTTATGTTTGGTGTGATTGTCTTGTAGTGTTGTGAGGATTGTATATTGTTTTTACTTTGCCTGTATGACATACTAATATAATCTTATCTCTCAACAGATGAGATTGTTCTTCTTGGCCATGGAGAAGTCGGCCACTCGTTCCAAACTCAGCAAAAAATAAACATCCTCTCAATGTCAACTGTGTATATTTTCAGCAAACTTAACATGTGTAAATATTTGTGTGAACATAACAAGATTCAACAACTGATACATAAGCTGAACAAGTTCCACAGACATGTGTCCCTGAACAAAGGGGGTTCAAAATCAAAAGTAGCAGTCAGTGTCTGGTGTGGCCACCAGCTGCATTAAGTACTAAAGTGCATCTCCTCCTCTGGACTGCACCAGATTTGCCAGTTCTTCTGTGAGATGTTACCCCACTCTTCCACCAAGGCACCTGCAAGTTCCCAGACATTTCTAGGGGGAATGGCCCTAGCCCTCACCCTCTGGTCCAACAGGTCCCAGACGTTCTCAATGGGATTGAGATCTGGGCATGGCAGATCTCAATGGGCTCTTTAATGGCCATGGCAGAACACTGACATTCCTGTCTTGCAGGAAATCACTCACAGAACAAACAGTATGGCTTGTGGCATTGTCATGCTGGAGGGTCATGTCAGGATGAGCCTGCAGGAAGTGTACCACATGAGGGAGGAGGATGTCTTCCTTGTAACGCACAGAGTAGAGATTGCATGAAGTTACACCAAGCTCAGTCCGATAATGCTGTGACACACCACCCCAGACCATGACGGGCCCTCCACCTCCAAATCGATCCCGTTCCAGAGTACAGGCCTTGGTTTAACGCTCATTCCTTCGACGATAAACGCGAATCCGTCCATCACCCCTGTTGAAACAAAACCGCGACTCGTCAGTGAAGAGCCCTTTTTGCCAGTCCTGTCCAGCAACGGTGGGTTTGTGCCCGTAGGCAACATTGTTGCCGGTGATGTCTGGTGAGGACCTACCTTACAACAGGCCTACAAGCCCTCAGTCCAGCCTCTCTCAGCCTATTGCGGACAGTCTGAGCACTGATGGGGGGGATTGTGCGTTCCTGGTGTAACTTGGGTGGTTGTTTTTGCCATCCTGTACCTGTCCCGCAGGTGTGATGTTCGGATGTACCGATGTTACACTTGGTCTGCCACTGCAAGGGCAATCAGCTGTCTGTCCTGTCTCCCTGTAGCGCTGTCCTTGCAGCATGCTTAACTCTTAGAACTACCCCTCCCGGCTCCGGGAGAATTGTCATAAATAACCAACCGCTGAATAGCAGTCAAAAAATATTACTAGAAAATATTCATATTTGGACCATCCTGGGTGAAATATTTTGAAACGCAGCTTCGCCTTTTGTTAAGTGGAAATCTGTCGTCTCAGATTTTGAAATTATGCTTTACAGCGAAAGCAATACAAGGGTTTGTGTAAGTTTATCGATAGCCTAGCATAGCATTATTTCCACTTAGCATCAGGAAGCTTGGTCACGAAAATCAGAAAAGCAATCAAATTTACCTTTGATGATCTTCGGATGTTTACACTCAACGAGACTCCCAGTTAGGCAGCAAATGTTCCATAAGGATATTTTTTATATCCAAATACCTCCGTTAGTTTGGTGCGTTATGCCCAGGAATCCACCGGATAGCAGTCATGACAACGCAGACAAAAATTCCTAATTATATCCATAATGTCGACAGAAACATGGCAAACGTTTTTTATACCTATCCACTTACGCAATGTGGTCGTTCACGCTCATTCTTCAAAATAAAGACCTGAAACTACGTCTAAAGGCTGTAGACACCTTAGGGAATCATAGGAACAGGGATGCATAGGAACACAGAGCTTTCAAAATTAGAGTCACTTCCTGATTGGATTTTTCCCAGGCTTTTGCCTGCAATATCAGTTCTGTTTTACTCAAAGACAATATTTTTACCGTTTTGGAAACTTTAGAGTGTTTTCTATCCTAAGCTGTCAATTATATGCATATTCTATTCTTCTGAAAGATCACATTGCGTAAGTGGATAGGTGGGGGCTCTCAGTCAGTTTTGCGATACAGAGTAAAGCGGCCATTGTTTCTCCCGGTGTTATTGAAAAACCTACTCACCCGGTTGATATATTATCGAATATACATCTTAAAAACAACCTGAGGAATGATTATAAAAAAAATGTTTGACATGTTTCTGTGGACATTATGGATTATTTGGAATATACTTCTGCGTTGCCGTGACCGCTCTTTCCTGTGGATTTCTGAACATAAAGCGACAAACAAAATTAGGTATTTTGGGTATAAAAATTATCTTTATGGAACAAAAGGAACATTTGTTGTGTAACTGGGAGTCTGGTGAGTGAAAACACCCGAAGATCAAAGGTAAACGATTAATTTGATTGCTTTTCTGATTTTCGTGACCTAGCTACTTAATGCTTAGTGTACATTTACATTTAAGTCATTTAGCAGACGCTCTTATCCAGAGCGACTTACAAATTGGTGAACATAATGTTTTGTTATGCTATCGATAAACTTACACAAACGCTTGTATTGCTTTCGCTGTAAAGCATCATTTCAAAATCTGAGACGACAGGTGGATTAACAAAAGGCTAAGCTGTGTTTTGCAATATTGCACTTGTGATTTCATGAATATGAATATTTTTTAGTAATATTATTTGACTGTGGTACTATGCTTTTCAAGGGGTGCTGACGAAAATGATCCCGCTAAAGGGATGGGTAGCGTCAAGAAGTTAAGGCACGTTCACGCAGATTAGCAGGGACCCTGGGCATCTTTCTTTTGGTGTCAGTAGAATGGCCTCCTTAGTGTCCTAAGTTTTCATAACTGTGATCTTCATTGCCTACCGTCAGTAAGCTGTTAACGTCTTAATGACCGTTCCACAGGTGCATGTTCATTAATTGTTTATGGTGGGAAACAGTGTTTAAACCCTTTACAATGAAGATCTGTGAAGTTATTTGTATTTTTACTAATTATCTTTGAAAGACAGGGTCCTGAAAGAGGGACGTTTCTTTTTTGCTGAGTTTAGTACCCATTCCTGCAAGCTGAATTTCAACTATGATCATTATTTTTGCAGTCTTTCATGCCATCCAGTGTTGTACAGTATATAGTCAAATGAAACACGTTTCTTTAATGTTTTTCTTTTTAACGATTTGCTGTTGACAGTTCATATTCACGCTGAAAGTTACATTATTTTGGCTCCAGTTCAACATACTGTATGTATCAATTATTGTGCAGTATAATAATTTGTTCTAGTAATGATTATTTAATACAAACAATACCAGCAGTTGCTGTTTTAAATTATAAATATAGTGACAATGTCTTTTGAAAAAAATCAAGCAGAGGTTCTAGCTAGTGTATCCCACTGTCCTTGGACTCTTGTCGGATGAAGTTGTTCGGTTTATCAAGTCCCAGGCTCCCATGACTGTTATGACCATTTATTTACAAGTTAATTGCAATTCGCTTTTTGCTTTAGTGCCGTCTGTACCTGATAGAGCAGATCTAGTCTCACATGCAGAAGTAAGCCATATGGGCGCGAGAGACTCATTGGAAGGAGGAGACAAGAGCACACCTAGAATTTCTGACTGAGCGGACGCACATTTGAGCATCCCCAGGATGGTCCATTTACTTTGTGCTGTTATAATTTATGCTATTAAATCCTGTGATTTCATTGGGGCATTTCCCCCTCATAGCAAATAGCTGGCAACACAATTGAGGTGGAGCTGGCAGTCACTGAGGGAGAGGGTAGTAAGTACCTGAACAGCTTGTTTTGAACAATATATTTTTGAAACAGGAAAATGTACAAATTTACTGCACTTATATATTCATTTAAAACGTTATCCATGAATTATATAGTACATATATATATATATATACATATATATATTTTTTAATACAATTATTTTATTTGATTGGCCAATCACAAGTGGGGCGCCGGGCCTAATACCCTTATGGGCGAGCCGCCACTATAAATGAGTAGCCGTTTGGATAAGGGGATTGTAAATATACATTTTAAAAAATGTAGATCTATTTTACCTTGTGATTTGCTGGAGAGAAATGTGAAACCAGTCATATGCCAGCAAACTGAAGCATATCAACATATTACCTTTTCCACACTGAAGCATATGAAATGCTGGCATTATAAGGTTATTATTAGGCTAGCTTATTACAAGTTGTGCAATAATATGGGACATGTAGGCTATTTGAATCATAGGTAGCAGTTTTACCCTGGAGCACGGTTCACGCCGACTGGACCGTTGTAATAACAGTTCCATGATTAGTGAGGATTTTCAGGGTAGATTTATAGGACTACTCTTGTATCTTACTACAGTATGTATCTTGTGTGTGTGTGTGTGTGTGTGTTCAGGGAGAAAAGGCGCTTCCGGGTGTACATAGTGATGCCTCTGCAACCCAGCTTCGAAGGCGACATCTCCTCAGGAGGGGCCCAAGCCATCAAAGCCATCATGTACTTTAATTACAGGTAATCACTGCTCACACAATCTCACACCCTCTCACACACTCCTTCCCTAATTGCCTCAATTAAGCTCTAAATAAGCACTGGACACACGCCTTTGCCTTAGAGACAGGCAAATTACAATGGCCAGGCTAAAAACAACAGTTACCTCATCTCACGCTTAAAAGGCGATTAAGGAACACACAAAAACATCACGTCTCCCACGCAGTGCGAAAATGAGAAAAGATATAAAAGAAAGCTTTGATAAGCCAGTTCTGAGCTAAGTGGGTAAAGAAGAAGGGATGGCCAGAGAGGAGAGAAATTGGAAAAGAAAAGAGTAATGAAAGTGGAGATGAAAAGAAAGACAAGATGTCTGTTTCTTCTCTTCCCTACATGACCATGTGCTGGGGAGATCACATTGAGAGCCTGAAATGTGTGAGTAACTAGACATCCCATTGGCTGCCAATTCATTTCATGGCCCCCTGAACATGGCCCCTCTCTCACTGCCCCCTGAACACTCATTATCGACAGTGCACAAAACCTGCATATGTATGGCGTCAACTGAGCAGCACTGGCCCTTTTGTAAATAGAAATAAAGATCTCATGCCTTAAATGGGCTAATTTTCTGACTAACAACGCTCCGCATTAAGGGCATTTATACACCTCGCTGCAGCCAGCAGTATTAATAGAACCCTAGTCAATTAGCTGAAATCTAACCCCCAAGTGTTGCCGTGTGAGGGGGTCTAGATGTTGGATGCTTTGATAGGAGAGAGCAAATGATACAACCTGTGTGTGCATCTGTGTGTGTGTGTACAGTGGAAGCCTGCTGGATCAACTCCATCTCGTTCTGTGGGCTGAGGACTCATGCTGACCTGGACGACAGACTAGTCACTGAGCTGATCTATGTACACAGAAAACTACTCATAGTGAACAATCGCAGCATCATCAATCAGTAATATAATATACTGTAACAACAATACTATACAACACAACATAACATAACCACAACAAACTGGTCATAGTGAACAATCACACCATCATCATCGTCAGTAATATAATATACTGTAACAACAATACTATACAACATAAAATAAAATAACATAACCAAAACAAACTGGTCTTAGTGAACATTCACACCATCCTCATCGGTCAGTAAGATAATATACTGTAACAATAATACTATACAACACAACATAAAATTAAATAACATAACCACAACAAACTGGTCATAGTGAACAATCACACCATCCTCATCAGTCAGTAAGATAATATACTGTAACAAACAATAGTATACAACATAAAATAACATAACCACAACAAACTGGTCGTAATGAACAATCACACCATCATCATCAGTCAGTAAGATAATACACTGTAACAACAATACTACACAACATAAAATAACATAACCACAACAAACTGGTCATAGTGAACAATCACACCATCATCATCGGTCAGTAAGATAATATAAAATAAAATAAAACACAAGACAGCACCACATGGGCATAGTGAATCATAGTGAATATGATGATCATCATTAGTAAGCTGGACTGCATCTAACCCTATACACTACAAAACATGACATGAGAAATAACTTCACAATGCTCTCAGGAAGACAAACTAAGTACTGGTGCTGTGCAACTTTTGTTTGCTGTTGAAAAAGAGAGAAGTACACCATCTGCCCTGTAGATGGCAATGTCACACAGGGAAATAGCAGAGAGCATGCTCCAACTGCAGTGTTTGGCTGCAAACGTGTTCTGAAAACCAATCAAATAACATCTTTCACCCAGAACATCTGTCCCCTAGTTAACTCATTTCCTCACACATTAAAGGATACTTTTTGAGAACATTTGAGGTTTTTAGATACAACTGGAAACTTCAAGGAGTAGGGTGTTTACCCTCTGCTTGTGCCATGTCATGACATACCTGGACCACCTCTTGATATGTAAGTAAATCAGGTGTTAAATGAGGTGCGAAGGAGACTAAAGTGGCACTCCAAGCACAATTTATAAGTTCATCCTGTGTGTCTGCTGGCAGGCTCAGCCAACATCCACGACAGAAGCGTGCTGGGTAAGCGCGACAGTGAGATGGCGGTGATAGAGGACGCAGACATGGTAATGGCCGTGATGGACGGAGAGAGCTACCAGATTGGGAGGTTAGCCCTGTCACTCAGAGAAGAGTGTTTCAGGTCATTTAAATTAATAAGAAAAAGTGGGGTAAGTTGAGTTGTTTTAACATTCAGCATCACTCCTTCAAAGGAAATATCATGTTATTTCTATCAAAGACATATTTCATGATCTTGTGTATCCCTGGAAATAATCAGAATTCATGTAAACACTACAGATTTGAAAACATAGCTTTTGAAAACAAAGTGGTCTCTTGGCACAACTAACCCCGGGTATGGAGTAGGTTGTGTCGCGGGACAGGGTAAATTAAGCCTCCTACACATTTCTGCACTGAATTAAATATGTGACCGACCGGCTCGATCTTATGTAACAAAATTTGAAATGGATAACAGTAGAGACTCAGAGCTAGAAAATGGTATGGACAGCCCAACTGATATATAGAACAATCTTAAAAGGTTTAGATACAAGCATTATGAAACCCCGAAAACAATAAAATAATTTGACTTGGAACTAACTTCCTTACCTCCTTTTAAATATGCCACTCACCACCTGGATTCGGCCTTACGTAGAAACATTTTAATTTCTGTTTTATAAATTGGATAAAAGTAGACTCATAGCTACAAAATGTTATATCATACACTGCATTTGAGGAAACAATGGGAAAGTAATTCTGCTTTGAAAGTTGATCAGCTTGTAAACTCACTGAGAAAACAGTCTTTCATTGTTTTGGTGCTACTATTGCAGAGCCCTTTGTCTACACCCATTCAGCATTGTTCACACCCTCTTAATCCTTAGCCCCTCCCATCACTTTAAGATAGAAATGTTGTTCCAATATAAACTAATTCGCAACGGTCTCGATCAAGTTGTTTGTATAGAATTTTTTATATCTGTTATCCTGTTGGTACTTGGGGGCAGCATATCCATTTTTGGATAAAAAACGTTCCCGTTTTAAACGGGATATTTTGTCACGACAAGATGCTCGACTATGCTTATAATGGACAGCTTTGGATAGAAAACACTAACGTATCCAAAATTGCAAAGATATTGTCTGTGAGTGCAACAAAACTGATGTTACAGGCGAAACCCAAATAAAAATCCAATCAGGAAGTGCCGCATTTTTTTAAACCGCTTCATGCCAATGACTCCTTATATGGCTGTGAATGAGCTACGAATGAGCTTATGTTTTTTACGTATTCCCCAAAGTGTCTACAGCATTGTAACGTTTTTTTTTACGCATTTATGTTGAAGAATAGCCGTAAGGGACCACATTGAGCAAGTGGTCAAATCCTGCAGAAAATCTTGCGTCAAGTACACAAGTAGCCATTTTTCCAACCGCTTCTTATGAGAAACCAATTGTCCCGGTGGATATTTTATCAAATATATATCTGAAAAACACCTTTAGGATTGATTCTAAACAACGTTTGCCATGTTTGTCGATATTATGGAGCTAATTTCTTAGCCAAACGTGAAGAACAAACGGAGCTATTTCGCCGACCAAAATAATATCTTTGGAAAAAAGGAACATTTGCTATGTAACTGGGAGTCTCCTGAGTGAAAACATCCGAAGTTCTTCAAAGGTAAATTATTTAATTTGGTTGCTTTTCTTATTTTTGTGAAAATGTTGCCTGCTGGTAGCAGAGCCTAGCATAACATTATGCCATGATAAACTTACACAAATGCTTGTCTAGCGTTGGCTGTAAGGATATTTCGAAAATCTGAGATGACAGTGTGAGTAACAAAAGGCAAAGCTGTGTCTCAATATAATTCATTTGGGATTTTCATGAATAGGAAGATTTTCTAGGGAGATTTATGTCCGCTGCGTTATGCTAATTCGTTTGAGGCTATGATTACGCTCCCGTATCCGGGATGGGTAAGATCAGAGAGGTTATACTTTTTCAGTTTTTCACTTTCTTGTCCCTCTTTATGTCCTCCTTCCGCTTTCATTGGATCTCTCAAGAAACTCAAGTGCCCCATTGTGACATCATCACTTCCAAGTGACATTCTTTATAAGTGAAATCAAGCAGCTTTTGACACATATCAGCTAATAAATCCACTTTGCAACCACTTAGACAAGAAATGTCAAGTTTTGAAGCTTCGTCTCCTTCTCTGCTACTCAAATCTGGAGTTTGGAGACAAAAATGATATTAGACAGGAGTTTAACTAACAGCACCAACATCAGTTTCTGTAACATTTTGGCAAGCAGTGTCCATTTTGACCAATACTGCAACAAGTTAGAAAAGACGTTTGAGTGAATGGGATATTCGTCTACTTCTCTGCTATTCATAGCTGTGTGCAGAAAATATTCCATACGGAACTTACGGTACAGCTGTTTTTGTAACTGCATTACCACCTGTTTTTCAAACTTTCCTAAACAACGGTCGTTTTATCCACTTTCGGAGCATTTTTGAGGGAAAAAGTTCCGCAAGTTAACATCTTCCCCCTGCTTCCTTGCTCTTCATAGAAAAAGGCGGATTTCAAATCGGGGCTACCAATCTGTAACTATGGCAGTTTTCGTAACCCACTGCCTAATTTTCAAGTGTCTGTAAATCATGCCAGCAGCAACGCAATTCATTACTTTCCAAACATCTATCGTTTTCACCACTAAACAAAAAGTTACACAAACATAGTTTGGCATAAAATCTTCCTCTACTTCTCTGCTTCTCAAGGGCGGAAACACTTTTAAAATTGGGTCTACCGTTCTCGAGGGAGCGCGATTTAAGAAACCCCTCACCTGAAGAGCAGGAGCAGGTTTCAGGTGAGGTTTCAGGTGAGGCAGTATAATAATTTTTGGAAAAATAACATTCCCGTAGTAAACGAGATATATTGTCAGGACAAGATGTTAGAATATGCATATAATTGACAGCTTAGGATAGAATGAATACACTCTAAAGTTTCCAAAACTGTAAAAAAATATTGTCTGTGAGTATAACAGAAAAAAATGCAGATAAAAGCACTTTTCCATAAACAAGCTCTAAATCATGTTTGATGCACTCTGGATGTCCAATTTTTGCTGTGCTGTCTATTTGAGATGAAATGAACACTGTGGACAATTTTCAGCAAGTTGCAACATAGAAATGCAGAAAAAAGCACTTTTCCATAAACAAGCTCTAAATCATGTTTGATGCACTCTGGATGTCCATTTTTTTCTGTGCTGTCTATTTGAGATGAAATTAACATTGTGGACAGTTTTCAGCAAGTTGCAACACCAGATTTGAGTAGCAGATAAATGTTTGATTTGTTTGATAAAGTTAATCATTTATGTCCATATACCTCCTTTTGTTAGGGCGTTTGGTAAACAAATCCAAACGATAGGTCGGTGGATAGGTCGGACGAAGTCAAAAAAAGTTATTACTGGTCGTAGAAACATATCAAACAAAGTGTAGACTCAATCTTTGGGATGTTTTTAACATACATCTTCAATAATGTCCCAACCGGAGAATTCCTTTGTCTGTAGAAAAGCAATGGTAACTTTTACATGACCAAGCGTCACGAGCTCGTGGCTGCTGGCAGACCTGACTCATTCCCCTCTCATTCCGCCGGCCTTCACAGTAGAAGCCTGAAACAACGTGCTAAAGACTGTTGACATCTAGTGGAAGCCTTAAGAAGTGTAAGATGACCAATATCCCACTGTATCTTCAATAGGGGCTGAGTTGAAAAACTACAAACCTCAGATTTGCCACTTCCTGGTTGGATTTTTTCTCAGGTTTTTGCCTGCCATATGAATTCTGTTATACTCACAGACATAATTCAAACAGTTGTAGAAACGTCAGTGTGTTTTCTATCCAATACTAATAATAATATGCATATATTAGCATCTAGGACAGAGTAGGAGACAGTTCACTCTGGGCACGCTATTCATCCAAAAATGAAAATGCTGCATCCTATCCCAAAAAAAGTTAAGCTAATCAATTTGAGAAAAGGTCCATAACAACTCATTTCATTCCTCTAGTGCACAATATAATTATATTACAAGACATTTGGCAGTGTGACATCATTCAAGACAGTCTATGGAGGGATGAATCCGGTTGATAGGTTACCATTAGGCCTATAGCCTACTGATTAAAGGTCTAATTAACTCAAACTAATGTGTGGGCTCTTCTTTCCCTAGCAAGGCCCAATATGTGGATAGTTAGCCATAAGTAAGAGAGGGAATTAGGCTCCTTCTACCCCTCACCTCGGATAATAAAGAGCATTGGGATTTGGCGATGGCAAACATGAATTCCTTGACATGGCAATTAAGTCATTGTCCTTTATGCATTTTGTAATCTAAATACGATAAGGCATTGTTTTCACCCAATACAAATCATATAGTGGTTAAACTTTCCATGTTCCCATCTCAGGCCCAATGTACCCCTGACCTTGCTTGCATAACAACGCTAATTGTATGCCTGTAAACATATTTACTCTGGTGACAATGTGCTGACCCTCAGGAGAGACGTGCATTAATTAGACATGGTGGTTCGGCTATAAATACTGATTCATCGCTCACCATCTGACAGAATGTCACGATGCTCTCAAACGCGACCATTCTACTGTGGGTTGACTTGAGAGCCCCAAGTTCTTATCTTTATTTTCCACATTCGCTGGCTCGGTAGTGATCGCTATCTTTAGCACGAGATCTCTGCGAATACAGAACCGGTTCATATTCATGTTGAACACCAGCATCAGTGACACACTGACTGGTTTTTCCATTTATTACCTCGGTCTCTTCGACGTTCAAGAAGGCTACCCATCCAGGAATGGAACGTTTTACATTTTGCCTTCATTCCTAGGGGTGAATGTGCTCACATTTTTGTTCGTGCAATTTGACAGGTACTTTGCAGTGTGCCTCCCCTTTTTTTACAATCGCTTCATGTCCCGTTCGTTTGTCATTGGAATTTGTGCGTTTTGTTGGATTTACACCTATTCCATATTAATGGTGCAAAACATGGTTCCCATCTCAAAAGCTGTGCAGATTACTGCATTCAGCGTTATGACTTTGCAAATAATAGTTCTTACCAAGGTATTGATGACCATCAAGTTGTACATCATAGCCAGAAACCAGCTAGGGCGAGAGGCACCCAGCACTGAGAGAGATAACAAGAAAGAGTATCTGCGCATCATAGTGTTTGTGGTCATATGCTTCTTAGCGTTATGGGCTCCCTCCTTTGTGCGGCAGCTAACTTACCATGGTCTGAAGTTTAGGAATGAGGCGGTATGGAGAACGGTGTGGAGGAGAGTGTGTCCCAAGCGGAAGGTAGGCTATTACAAATGAGTCACCAACCCTGGTCCTATAGAGACCCCACAGCGTGCCAAGTTTCTGTTCCAGACCTATAAACCAACTGAATCAATATCTAAATGTTAGAACAAAAGTCTACAACCTGGCTCTCCAGGACCAGGGTTGGGAATTAACACTGTCAACTATTTACGCAATGTGTCAAGACTGTAGGTGTTGATGTTTCTGTTTTTTTCTCTCACACACAGAATCGGTTTTGATCACTTAAGGATGTGCAAAGACAGAGGAAGAATTTTAAGCATAGCTAGGGTCTTGGGGCAACCTGTGTGAACAATCTAAATGCCTAATTTTGCGCAACACCCATGGCCCTTGTTTGCTTCAATTTCCTTTTCCACTATTTCTCCCCAAACAAAAAAACAGAGCTGATATGGCTGACTTCCTTAACGCCCATGACTGATGCAACCAGAAAAAGCATTAAAGGCAGAGTTAATGAGTACCTAAGGTCACCGAGAAAGTCTGGACATGGCCTGCTCTCCCTTATGTAAGGAATTAGGCACTTTCCCATGTTTACTACAGTATGTACTGTATGCTATGTTTTGTTTTGTTAATAAAATAATGATAAAAATACTGTCAAAATTCTGCTGCTTATTTATTTATGGATCCATAACAAATTATTTGTTCAAATATGCCATGATATTGTTGAGATATGTGTTGACTGAATATAAGCAAGTGATGTCTGCTTTTTTACTTTTTTCTCGCTCACTCTAAGTTAAATGAAAACGAAATCTCCAAAATATCGTTACTTTTTACTGCAACCGCTGTGTCAGATTTCAAAAAAGCTTTATGGAAAAAGCAAGCCGTGCAATAATCTGAGTACAGAAAAACAAACCATGCAGATACCCGCCATGTTGTGGAGTCAGTAAAAGTCAGAAATAGCGTTATAAATATTCACTTACCTTTGATGATCTTCATCAGAATGCACTTCCAGGAATCCCAGTTCCACAAAAAAATGTTTGTTTTGATTGATAAAGTCCATCATTTATTTCCAAATACCTCCTTTTGTTAAAGTGTTTAGTAAACAAATCCAAACTCATGAGGCACGGGCAAGTCCAGGCGAAAGTTCAGATGAAAAGTTCAAAAAGTTATATTACAGTTCGTAGAAACATGTCAAACGATGTACAAAATCAATCTTTAGGATGTTTTTAACATAAATCTTCAATAATGTTCCAACCAGAGAATTCCTTTGTCTTTAGAAATGCAGTGGAACGCAGGTCGCTCTCACGGGTGCGCGCGTGATCATCTCATGCCACTCTGGCAGACCTCTTACTCAATCAGCTCTCATTCGCCCGCACTTCACAGTAGAAGCCTCAAAACAAGGTTCTAAAGACTGTTGACATCTAGTGGAAGCCTTAGGAAGTGCAATATGACCTTATAGACGCTGTATATTCGATAGGCAATGAGTTGAAAAACTACAAACCTCAGATTTCCCACTACCTGGTTGGATTTAATTCTCAGGTTTTCGCCTGCCATTTGTGTTCTGTTATACTCACAGACATCATTCAAACAGTTTTATTAACTTCAGAGTGTTTTCTATCCAAATCTACTGATGATATGCATCAATTAGCTTCTGGGCCTGAGTAGCAGGAAGTTTACTCTGGGCACGCTTTTCATCCAAATGTGAAAATGCTGCCCCCTATCCCAAACAAGTTAACTACAGTAATCAACGGCTGGATGAGTAGTTGACTGAATGGATCAATGATAGTTTTTGGCTACAACATGTGAAACTGTTTTATTCCCCAAGCAAAGGGTCAGGAAATACTGCAACAGATTTAGACAACATTCAAGACCTTAAATTATGATAAAAAATTATACATAATCTTTACTTACATTGGAACCTTGAAGTCTGTGCAGAGAACTCTGACGACCGCCTCTCCTTTGTCTTTGACGATCCTCGGGAGTCTTTCTACAGCCATGAACCAGGAGTTCCATCTTGTAGCATTCGGACACAGCAGCTGGAGGTACAAGCATCTTCAACAGTTTTGGATCTTCTGCATTTGTTCCAAAGTGCTTGGCACTTGCCAAATGTTGAACGGGACACTTTTTTGTAAGCCTCACTGGATGTTGCTTTCAGGGCATCGACTGTAGATACTAAGTTGAGTCGGTGGCAAGCACAGCGCTGGTGCTTCGTCAGCTTGTACTCAAAACCATCATCTTCATTCGGGATTGTTCCCACATCAACAATCTCCACTTCTTGACCTGATTGCTGAGCCTGATCCAAAACACTGCAGGTGGAGGAGAGATACTCGGGGTGGTCTTCTATTCTGACTTAGGAGGTACACACACCACCCACCGCTTCCAGGTATATTACTAATGTTCAATCTCCCTCCTGTAACAATCGTCGTTGGTGGAATTAGACCAAGATACAGCGTGGGGTGGGTTAATCATATTCTTTAATGATAACCAGAAAAACAAGAAAGAGAGAACCAATGAAATGTACAGTCTTGTAGGGCTCAACAGCAACAATACAAGGACAAGATCCCACAACATAGGTGGGAAAAAAGGCTACCTAAGTATGATTCCCAATCAGAGACAACGATAGAGAGCTGCCTCTGATTGGGAACCACACTCCAAGCTCATCATTAAGCTCGAGGCCCTGGGTCTGATCACCGCCCAGTGCAACTGGGTCCTGGACTTGGGCCACCCCCAGGTGGTGAAGGTAGGACACAACACCTCCACTTCGCTGATCCTCAACACTGGGGCCCCACAAAGGTGCGTGCTCAATCCCCTCCTGTACACCCTGTTCACCCATGACTGTGTGGCCAAGCACGCCTCCAACTCAATCATCAAGCTTGCAGACGACACAACAGTATTAGGCTTGATTACCAACAATGACGAGACAGCCTACAGGGAGGATGTGTGGTTCCAGGAAAATAACCTCTTACTCAACATCAACAAAAGTAAGGAGATGATCGTGGACTTCAGGAAACAGCAGAGGGAGCACCCCCCTATCCACATCGATGGGACTGCAGTGGAGAAGGTGGAAAGCTTCAAGTTCTTCGGCATACACATCACTGACAATTTGAAATGGTCCACTCACACAGACAGTGTGGTGAAGGAGGTGCAACAGCACACCTTGCATGCTGCCGCAGCATTCTGTGGCATGTCATTTAAATCTCAGATATTTTATCTGTTACTGCAATTAATTGCTAGTTTGACCACCAAGGGCATCTTTGAGAAGCATTTGATAGTATTTCATATTGGCGTTACTAGACAATTTAAAACGTTTTCGTAATAACATAGTATATGGGATTGATTTTAAGAAACTTGGCTTAATTTGATTAATATTTCGGTGTTTCTATCCAGAGAAAAACAAAAAACTAAACCCTCAGGGTTTCTATGGCGCTGTACAACTTGACATCGGAAGTAGGCTACAGAATTGGAGGATTCTAAATTGTTTGCCTTCATTAGACACCTTTGTTTCACTATTTCTGTAATTAGTGATGGATCCATAACTAAATCAACATCAGCATTTTTAAAGTGTATTTTTCATCATTACTTAATTAACAAAATGTGTTTATTTATTTATTTATTTATTAGGCTACTGTGCAGTCTACAATACATACTGTAGTAAACATGGGAAATTGCCTAATTCCTTACATAAGGGAGAGCAGGCCATGTCTGCACTACAGAATGTGGGGCAAGTGGGAGACCGGGGTTCAAAACCCCGTTGGGGAGGAAGCAGCAGGCTCTCCTTGTAAATAAGAATTTGCTCTTAACTGGGTCCTGGACTTCCTGATGGGCCACCCCCAGGTGGTGAAGGTAGGAAACAACCCTTCCACTTCACTGATCCGCAACACTACTACAGGATGTGGGGCAAGTGGGAGTATGGGGTTCAAATACCCATTGGGGAGGAAGGAGCAGGAATTTGTTCTTAACTGGTTTCATAGTTGTGATAGTTGTGTCTCCACTGTTGTTCTACAATATAGGAAAAAGTAAAAATAAAGAAAAATCCTGGAATGAGTAGGTGTGTCCAAACTTGCTGTCACTACTTCTGCCGAAGTCGATGCCTCTCCTTGTTCGGGTGGTGCTCGGCGGGTCGACGTCACAGGTCTTCTAGCCATCATTGATCCATTTTCCATTGGTTTTGTCTTGTCTTCCTACACACCTGGTTTCAATCCCATTCATTACCTGTTGTGTATTTAACCTTCCGTTTCCCATCATGTCTTTGTCAGAGATTGTTTCTTGTTTCGTGTAGTTTGTATTTGGTGCGCGACGGGTCCTCGTACCCAATTTGTTTCGTTTGTATTTATGGTTTTGGATTTATGTTTTGTTTTATTAAATTACTCCATTTATCAAGTTTATTCTCCTGCGCCTGACTTCCCTGCCACCTATACACACACGTTTGTGACACTTGCTTAATTAATTTGATTAATATTATGGTGTTTCTATTCCATGAAAAATGAAAAACCTTACGGGTTTCTGTTAGAATGGAACAGAAAATATGGCGCTGTACAACATGATGGTAGGCATACTGGGCTATTTAGCTAAAGAATCCCTGTGTTGTGTGAAGAACCCCTACTGGAAGGAAGTTTTAGGCTGTCTTTGTTCTTAACTGATTCCATATGTGTTATTTCATAGTTGTGATGTCTACTACAGAATGTGGGGCAAGTGGGAGACCGGGGTTAAAATCATTGTTTGATTTAATTTAACCTAGAGTGAGCGAGAAAAAGGCAATTCATGAACATCGGGTGAGACATTCTCACTAATTTGTAGATAAAGCCAGTACAATGTTATGGTTGGGAGTAGGCTACAGGATTAGAGGATTCTAAATTGCTTGCATTCATTAGACATTACTCAACACGAGTGAGACTCATTTCGCCTACAGTATATCGAAAAATATTTATTTCAATGACGTGACTCTGCCAATAATTACATTTAGAGAGTTGGACAGCTCTAAATTAATAGCTAAGGGGCATTTTCCGATAGATATTCTCACAGATCCTAAGAGAAGGACCAAGAGGTTAATCCCAGAAAAAAAAACACTCAAAAACCGTTGAGGCCTAGATGCCATCTTGTTCGGGGCCAACTGCCCATTATGCCAAACCTATGCTCACCAAATTTTGTCTTCGAAATCTTTTCCTTTTAGGAGATTAGGCCACGTCGTGATTGGTGATGTTTTGTACATTTGCAAAATGATTCCATTCGCCCTCTTGTGGGATTTACCAGGAGTACGGAAAAATGACCAAAATGTGAACATTTTATAAAACGGAAACCGAATGTCCAAGAGAGTTCGTTTGATGACTTCCTGGAAGATCCGTCCGCGAATTTTAGAAACGTTGTCGGATGTCTAGTAAGGGACAGTATATTTGCAATGTGGACTTTCTCACTAACCATATGGCAATCGTCAAAATGTTCCCTTAAGGTATGTCAGGGAATCACAGTGAGACCATTCAATTCCTGCTCCTTCCACCAGATTCCCGTGGTTTGGGGATTTTCCTGGCTCCAGTGACACAATCCCCTCATCAACTGGTCTATGGGTGCAATCATGGGCTGGAGTCCGTTCTGCCATGCCCATTGTCTGAATTCGGCGCAACCTGCCCCGGGACATCTTCCTGGGGGCTTGGAAGTTGCTCCAGACCTCTCTGCCATTCCCGCGGAGTACCAGGACCTCCGGGTGGTGTTCAGCAAGTCCCAGGCCTGCGGGACTGACCTTCTCCCTAGCACCACGCCGCCACGGGGACGTCTGTACTCTCTGTCGGGACCAGAGACCAAGGCTATGGAGACCTACATTGGGGACTCCCGAGCTACAGGATTTATCCGTCCCTCTTCCTCTCCCACTGGTGCAGGTTTCTTCTTCGTGGAGAAAAAGGACAAGACCCTGCGCCTGTGCATTGACTACCGGGGACTCAATAACATTACTGTGAAGAACCGTTATCCTCTACCACTCATTTCCTTGGCCTTCGAGCCGCTCCAGGGGGCCACTGTTTTCTCCAAGCTGGATCTACAAAACGCCTACCACCCTGAGCCTGCCTGCCGACCTGTACCTTTGCACCACCTCTGCATTATTGACCTCTGTCTAACCTGACCCTGAGCATGCCTGCCGTCCGGTACCGTTGCCCCACCTCTGGTTTACTGACCCCTGCCTGCCTTGACCTGTGCTTCTGCACCTGCATTACTTGCTGTTTGGGGTTTTAGGCTGGGTTTCTGTCCAGCACTTTGAGATATCAGCTGATGTACGAAGGGCTATATAAATAAATTTGAATTGAATTGAAGTCTATTGCCTGCCCCTGTTAGATTTTTAAACCATTGTCTGCATCTGGTTCTTACCTTCATACCTGATATTCTTACCACCAACACGACCAAGCACTCTACCTAAGGACATAGTTATCTCTGGTGGCTGAACCAGAGTAGTACACCCAACATCTCAGTGACCAAAGGATTTCAAGGGCAGCTCAATCGTGAATATATAAATTGCATTCCTTTTTCCAAATGAGCGGTTATTAGAGTGCTTAAGTTTTTGTAATTTTGTGAGCGTAGCTTCCCAATGCCCGATAGAGTAAGTCTATTGCCTTCTCTCTCTGAATTCGCCACCATGTTCTAACCAACCTGTCCTGTTTTGTTAGTCTTCTAGAGATTATTTACTGTATAATGTTAGTGTGTATTTATGTATTATGTAATTGTTTAATTATTTAGGAAATCAATAATTGAGCCATTTTGTGTATCGCTGATTCATCAATATAGTAGGGTTCGAGCAGACAATAAGAAACTTCCACGTTCAGAATGACTGATTAGGTAATAATACATTAATAAGTGACGATAAGTAATCGATAAGATATTAAAATATTTGAAAAGACTTAAATCCAGGAAATAATAACTCTTTAAACAACATTTTCCCGTGGTGCCCCGACTTCCTAGTTAATTAATGCATTTAATTCATTAGTTTAATCATGTAATAATTACAGATAGAGATTTGATATGATAATATAACAGTCTTCACACGTCACGACACTACAATAAAGGCCTGATTGGTGGAGTGCTGCAGAGATGGTTGTCCTACTGAAAGGTTCTCCCAACTCTGTCAGAGTGACCATCGGGATCTTGGTCAAATCAAATTATATTGGTCACATACACATGGTTAGCAGATGTTAATGTGAGTTAATGTGAAAATCTTGTGCTTCTAGTTCTGACTGTGCAGTAATATCTAACAAGTAATCTGACAATTCCACAACGCCTACCTAATAAACACAAAATAAATATATGGATAAGCGATGAGTGAGCAGCATAGGCAAGATGCAATAGATGGTATAAAATATAGTATATACATACAGTTGAAGTCGGAAGTTTACATACACTTAGTGAAAATTGTGAAAAAAATAATAATTTAATTTTTAATTTAATTTTAATTTTAATTTTTATGAGTTTTAATGTATTTGGCCAAGGTGTATGTAAACTTCAGACTTCAAATGTATGTGTATACTCTAAACACATTCATAAGGGGCAGTCCCCCTTATGGGCAGTCCCAATTTTTGCACATGGCACAGAAAATTGAGCGTGATGAAAATGTCCAAGTTCCACATCATCTAGTTTGCACCATTTGACTATACCTGTCTTGGGGGACAGTATACAATTGTCCATTCTTTGTTTTTTTTCTGCTGCCTCACTAAGCCCACTTACCCCAGCCATTTTTTTGTTGCTTTGGTCAATGTCAGATTCTGGGGTAGTATCTTCATTTTGGCTACCCCAGTTGGTAACAGATGTCCAGGTTTTCTGCATCAACCCACTTTCTTGTGGTCTTTCCATTGTCTTCGTTGATGTACTAGTGCAAGTAGGAGGTGTTTTTATAATTTATTCTAGGTTTGCCACTTTTACTGTCAAGGCCATTCTACCGTTCTTCATTTCCACTGTCTGTTAAGAAGTCGATGGTAGGGAAATTTCCTTCCCATTCTACTTTCGTTGTTTCTCTGTCCCCATAGACAGCACCTCCAGGTGTAACTGCCAGAGTAGGTATGTCATCAGGAGCAACAGGCATGTTGCACTCGCCTGGATCTTCAGGCGAGTGTGTCTGTTGACTATTTGGAGTTGCACCGTGATCCTCTTCATCCACTCCTTCCATTCCCTCTAGGCTTCTGCCTGGAGTATCAGCATCCTCTCCTTCCATTCCCTCCTGGCTCATGCCTGGTGTTCTCTGCTTCCTCATGGGTCGATGGTCACTCGCCGATGCCCTCCGGAACTCTGGTACATTGGTTTAGATGCTACCATGTAGTGCTTCCTTTCACCTGGACGGCTGTTGGTGTTGCTAGGACCACTTCATAGGGACACTCTCGCCTTGGCTCGTTCCACTTCCTCAGGAACACTCAAACCTGGTCCCAAGGGATCACCAGACGTGGAACCTCTGGTCCCGATTCAGGTTTTTGCCTTCTTTCTGTGAGGTTTTCAAACTCAGAGACTTATGGCCTCTGTTCTATGATTACTCCACACACAATCATCTATCATCACACCTCCTCTTCCTCCTTCTGGTTCCTAAGAGAGTGTTAGCACAAGACTTGGAAAGCAACGAAAAACACAAAACATAACAGTATTAACCTCTTTCAGCTAGGGGGCACTATTTTTATGTTTGGAAAAATAACATTCCCAATGTAAACGGCCTATTTCTCAGGTCCATATGCTAGAATATCCATATAATTGACAGATTAGGATAGAAAACATTCTAAAGTTTCGAAAACTGTCAAAATATTGTCTGTGAGTATAACAGAACTGATTTTTTTATTTAACCAGGTAAGCTAGTTGAGAACAAGTTCTCATTTGCAACTGCGACCTGGCCAAGATAAAGCATAGCAGTTCGACACATAAAACAACAGAGTTACACAGAGTTACACATGGAATGAACAAAACATACAGTCAATAATACAGTAGAAACAAATTCAGCTGAATTCAAAAATATTCTTTAGAAATATTTAACCTTTCACACATTAACAAGTCCAATACAGCAAATGAAAGATAAACATCTTGTTAATCTACCCATAATTTTTTTAATGTTTTACAGCGAAAACACAACATATATTTATGTTAGACCACCACCAAATCAAAAAAAAAACACAGCCATTTTTCCCAGCCAAAGATAGTCACAAAAGCAGGATTAGAGATAAAATGAATCACTAACCTTTTGATCATCTTCATCAGATGACACTCATATGACATGTTACACAATACATTTATGTTTTGTTCGATAATATAAATATTTGTATCCACAAATCTCGGTTTACATTGACGCCATGTTCAGAAATGCCTCCAAAATATCCAGAGAAATTACAGAAAGCCACGCCAGATAACAGAAATACTCATCACAAACTTTGACTAAAGATACATGTTCTACATATAATTAAAGATACACTGGTTGTTAATGCAACCGCCGTGTCAGATTTTTTTAAACGTTACGAAAAAAGCCTACCATGCAATAATCTGAGACGGCGCTCAGACGTAAATATATTTCTCCGCCATGTTGGAGTCAACAGAAATACGAAATTACATCATAAATATTCCCTTAACTTTGATGATCTTTCATCAGAATGCAGTGCAAGGAGTCCTAGTTCCACAATAAATCGTTGCTTTGTTCCGTAATGTCCAATACTAGTGTCCAATTAGCTGCATTTGTTAGCACTTTCAGCTCACGTGCCCAAAAGCTGACGCTGGTCCAGGAGAACTCGGACGAAACTTCAAAAATATATATTCCAGGTCGAATAAACTGGTCAAACTAAGTAGAGAATCAATCTTCAGGATGTTATTTTCATATATATCCAATAACGTTCCAACCGGAGCATACGTTTTCATCTGCAGCCAAATGGAACGATGGTGACATCTACAGACAAATGCGCCACAGGGAAATTGCATTCTGCCAGGACAGTAACTATTTCCCCTCCCATTCGGTCAAAGTTCACACCAGAGGCTCCATTCCACGTTCTACTGAATGAGGACATCTAGTGGAAGGCGTAGGAAGTGCTAACAGATCCATATCTTATTTGGAAGGGAAGAGGCAATTAGACACGCATTCAGAATTTCACTTCCTGTTTGGAAGATTGCCTGCCCTATGAGTTCTGTTATACTCACAGACGTAATTCAAACAGTTTTAGAAACTTCAGAGTGTTTTCTATCCAATAGTAATACTAATATGCATATATTAGCAATCTAGGACAGAGTAGGATGCAGTTCACTATGGGCATGCAATTCATCCAAAGTGAAAATACTGCCCCCTATCCCCAACAAGTTTTAAGGCAATAAATAGGCCATGTTTGCAAAGTAATTACAATATGGCAATTAAACACTGGAATGGTAGATGTGCAAAATATGGATGTGCAAGTAGAGATACTGTGGTGCAAAAGGAGCAAAATAAATAAATACAGTATGGGAATGAGGTAGATAGATGGGCTGTAGTATACATCTGTATACTTTTTGCAGTTCGTTCCAGTCAGTGGCAGCAGAGAACTGGAAGGAAAGGCGACCAAAGGAGGAATTGACTTTGGGGGTGACCAGTGAGATATACCTGCTGGAGCGTGTGCTACGAGTGGGTGCTGCTATGTGACCAGCGAGCTGAGATAGTGTGGGGCTTTACCTAGCAGAGACTTGTAGATAACCTGTAGCCAGTGGGTTTGGCGACGAGTATGAAGCGAGGGCCAGCAGACAACAGCGTACAGGTCGCAGTGGTGGGTAGTATATGGGGCTTTGGTGACAAAACGGATGGCACTGTGATAAGACTACATCCAGTTTGCTGAGTAGAGTGTTGGAGGCTATTTTATAGATGTCAAAGTCAAGGATCGGTAGGATGGTCAGTTTTACGAGGGTATTTTTGGCAGCATGAGTGAAGGAAGCTTTGTTGCGAAATAGGAAGCCAATTCTAGGTGTAATTTTTGATTGGAGATGCTTAATGTGAGTCTGGAAGGATAGTTTACAGTCTAGCCAGACAACTAGGTATTTGTAGTTATCCACGTATTCTAAGTCAGAGCCGTCCAGAGTAGTGATGCTGGATGGGCTGCCAGGTGCGGGCAATGATTGGTTGAATAGCATGCATTTAGTTTTATTTGCGTTTAAGAGCAGTTGGAGGCCATGGAAGGAGAGTTGTATGGCATTGAAGCTCGTCTGGAGGTTAGTTAACACAGTGTCCAAAGAAGGGCCAGAAGTATACAGAATGGTGTCATCTGCGTAGAGGTGGATTAGAGAATCACCAGCAGCAAGAGCGACATCATTGATGTATACAGAGAAGAGAGTAGGACCGAGAATTGAACCATGTGGCACCCCCATAGAGACTGCCAGAGGTCCGGAAGACAGGCCCTCCGATTTGACACACTGAGCTCTATCAGAGAAGTAGTTGGTGAACCAGGCGAGGCAATCATTTCAGAAACCAAGGCTGTTGAGTCTGCCAATAAGAATGTGGTGATTGACAGAGTCGAAATCCTTGGCCAGGTCGATGAATACAGCTGCACAGTAATGTCTCTTATCGATGGCGGTTATGATATCTTAAGGACCTTGAGGTGCTGAGGTGCACCCATGACAAGCTCGGAAACCAGATTGCATAGCGGAGAAGGTACGATGTGATTCAAAATGGTCAGTAATCTGTTTGTTAACTTGGCTTTCGAAGACCTTAGAGATGCAGGGTAGGATAGATATAGGTATGTAGCAGTTTGGGTCTAGGGTGTCTCCCCCTTTGAAGAGGGGGATGACTGCGGCAGCTTTCCAATCTTTGGGAATCTCAGACGATATGAAAGAGAGGTTGAACAGGCTAGTAATAGGGGTGGCAACAATTTTGGCAGATCATTTTAGAAAGAAAGGGTCCAGAAAGGGTCTTGCCCGGCTGATTTGTAGGGGTCCAGATTTTGCAGCTCTTTCAGAACATCAGCTATCTGGATATGGGTGAAGGAGAAATGGTGGGGGCTTGGGAGGGTTGCTGTGGAGGTTGACCGGGGTAGGGGTAGCCAGGTGGAAAGCATGGCCAGCCGTAGAGAAATGCTTATTGAAATTCTCAATTATAGTGGATTTGTCGGTTGTAACCGTGTTTCCTAGCATCGGAGCAGTGGGTAGCTGGGTAGTCCTATTCTCCATGGACTTTACAGTGTCCCAGAACTTTTTTGAGTTTGTACAGCAGGATGCAAATTTCTGTTTAAAAAAGCTAGCTTTAGCTTTCCTAACTGCCTGTGTATGTTGGTTCCTAACTTCCCTGAAAAGTTGCATATCACAGGGGCTATTCGATGCTAATGCAGAACACCACAGGATGCTTTTGTGCTGGTCAAGGGCAGACAGGTCTGGAGTGACCCAAGAGCTATATCTATTCCTGGTTCTACATTTTTTGAATGGGCCATGCATATTTAAGATGGTGAGGAAGGCACATTTAAAGAATAACCAGGCATCCTCTACTGTCGGGATGAGGTCAATGTCGTTCCAGGATACCCCGGCCTGGTCGATTATAAAGGCCTGCTCGCAGAAGTGTTTTAGGGAGCGTTTGACAGTGATGAGGGGTGGTCGTTTGCTCGCTGACCCATTACGGATGCATGCAATGAGGCAGTGATCGCTGAGATCTTGGTTGAAAACAGCAGAGTTGCATTTGGAGGGTGAGTTAGTTAGGATGATATCTATGAGGGTGCCCGTGTTTACGGATTTGGGGTTATATCTGGTAGGTTCATTGATTAGTTGTGTGAGATTGAGGGCATCAGGCTTAGATTGTAGGATGGCCGGGGTGTTAAACTTCTTGATGCTACCCATTCCTGTCATGGGATAATTTTCGTCAGCAACCATTTTTTATAATCATTCCTCAGGTAGTTTTTAAAATACTATACTATATATTCAATAATCTATCAACCTCGTGTGTAGGTTTTTCAATAACAGCGGGAGGAACAATGGCGGCTTTACTCAGTTGCGCAAAACTCACTCTGAGAGCCCCCACCTATCCACTTACACCATGTGATCTTTCACGCTCACTTTTCAAAATAAAAGCCTGAAACTATGTCTAAAGACTTTTGACACCTTAGGGAAGCCATAGAAAAATGAATCTGGTTGATATCCCTTTAAATGGAGGACAGGCATGCATAGGAACAGAAGGGTTTCAAAATAAGAGGCACTTCCTGATTGGATTTTCCTAAGGGTTTCGCCTGCAATATCAGTTCTGTTATACACAGACAATATTTTGACAGTTTTTTAAACTTTAGAGTGTTTTCTATCCTAATTTGTCAATTATATGTATATTCTAGCATCTGGTCCTGAGAAATAGGCGTTTACTTTGGGAACGTTATATTTCCAAACATAATAATAGTGCCCCCTAGCTTCAGAGGTTAAACAACTTATTTTGTGGTGTTCGAAATTCCTAATGAGTTAATTGTTACATTATTAATTTAATCTAGTAGCAATTAAACATAGTAGGTAATTAATAAATAACATTAATGAGAGTCACGTCATGACACGTTATACCCTACTGTAGCTTTGATTGGACTGATGTCAACATCATACTTTCAAAATCTTAGCTAGCGATCATCATCATGAATCAAGTCGACAATCTACTTGCAAATCCTTTTCAATCCTTGTCATATGAAGAGAAATTATGGAGAGAAGTTATAAATAAAACGTATCGGTGCTCATCGGCCATTGGACATAAATGCAAATGCACAATGCAAATAGTCCGGGTACCTGTTCAGGAGTCTTATGGCTTGGGAGTGAAAACTGTTGAGAAACCTTTTTGTCCTAGACTTGGCACTCCGGTCCAGCTTGCCATGCGATAATAGAGAGAACAGTCTGTGACTGGGGTGGCTGGGGTCTTTGACAATTTTTAGGGCCTTCCTCTGACACCGCCTGGTGTTGAGGTCCTGGATGGCAGGCAGCTTTGCCCCCATACTGGGCCATACGCACTACCCTCTGAAGTGCCTTGCGGTCGGAGGCCGAGCAATTGCCGTACCAGGCAGTGATGCAACCGGTCAGGATGCTCTCGAAATTGCAGCTGTTTAAAGTGGTCCTATGGATAGATACTCCAATCTCCGCTGTGGAGCTTTGCAGCTCCTTCAGGGCTATCTTGGTCTCTTTGTTGCCGCTCTGATTTAATGCCCTCCTTGCCTGGTCTGTGAGTTTTGGTGAGCGGCCCTCTTTTGGCAGGTTTTGTTGTGGTGCCATATTCTTTCCATATTTAAGTAATGGATTTAATGGTGCTCCGTAGGATGTTCAAAGTTTCAGATATTTTTCTATAACTCAACCCTGATCTGTACTTCTCCACAACTTTGTCAGTGACCTGTTTGGAGAGCTCGTTGGTCTTCATGGTGTCGCTTGCTTGGTGGTGCTCCTTGGTGTTGCAGACTCTGGGGCCTTTCAGAACAGGTGTATTTATACTGAGATCATGTGACAGATCATGTGACACTTAGATTGCACACAGGTGGACTTTATTTAAATAACTATGTGACTTCTGAAGGTAATTGGTTGCACCAGATCTTATTTAGGGACTTCATAGAATAGGGGGTGAATACATATGCACACACCACTTTTTTGTTTTTACGTTTTTGACATTTTTTGAAACAAGTAATTGTTTTCCATTTCACTTCAACAATTTAGACTATTTTGTCTATGCTCATTACATGAAATCCATGTAAAAATCTATTTACATTACAGGCTGTAATGCAACAAAATAGGAAAAGCGCCAAGGGGGATGAATACTTTGCAAGGCACTGTAACACTAAGTGCTGTTAGTAGCCCGTGTGCCTCACACAAATCATTTGGTCCCTTTCCCCCTCATAACTTTTTTTTGTAGTGTATTTGTATGAAGATACATTTTTACCCACAATGCTCAAATTTTTCGGGGATCTTATGTTTTCATCCCGCACAGTAGGTGATGACAATACACCTTTTTGGGTTGTAGTCTGCCTATAAACCACAAAGATAATAATGCTGCCACTTGGTGCCACTGTTGTCCTTTTGTAAAGAGGTGCTCTCATCCTTCAGAACTTGATGGGTATGGGGGCTTCAAGGCAGACCATTTTTACTTGTAGCATGATTGCAGAAGTATTTGTTCCCTCTGGTAATGACATTGCATTTTCCACATAAATATTAAGTTGATCGATGAAGTGGGACATCTCTATGATAAGTTAGATGGCTTAGTGATCGGCAGCACCTCATAGGAGCTAAGTCCTCATTGCTCAGTTTCATAATCCCCACCATTTCACTCAATTCTGTGTTTATTGTTTCAGTTTGGTCCAAAGCCCTATTGTGCAAACATTAGTCCGCTTAGCCTACCTCCCAAGTGCACTTGGAGTCACTCACTCAATCCCTGTTTTAGTTGGAACGCACCCCTTGCAAACAAATGCAAATGTATACATATGCAGACCCATGCATTAATTCATTTATACGCACGCACACCCACACACGCACACACACCTCTCAACCTTTCACCATCTCCCCCTTATACACCCCTAGTCCTCTACTCTAGTTTCCTCTTTGCTCTCTCCTGAGTCATGTAAATGGAGAGTGAAATCTCTGTAAACATGAATGCTCAAAGTACTATGATACCATTATTGACAGCTGCTCACCCCTGACTGTTTATGTGGTTAGGTTTAAATTTGTAACTAAATCATGAACCAAACCTCTCTTGTGACGCACCCACCGAAGACAAGTGTTTTTAATGAAGTCTCTCCTCTTCACTGGTTCTTGGAGCTTTTATCATCAGCTTCATCACCATTCCAGCCAATTCCATAAGCGATATATAACTCTGCAACACATACAGTAGTCAAACGGCCACCCAAACTATTACATAGTCACTTTACCCCTACCTACTTTTCTGTTGTATAGCCTGTTATTTTATTGTGTTACTTTTTATTTCATTTTTGACTTTACTCTATTTAGTAAATATTTTCTTAACTCTTGAACTGCATTGTTGTTTAAAGGCTTGTCAGTAAGCATTTCACGTTGTATTCGGCGCATGTGACAACTAAAATATGTTTTAATTTGAGTATTTATGATACTGTACATCTAACATACGATGTATGACGGTGTTTGTTCATACCCCATTGCATGTTTTCTTTAAATGAACTCAATCATGAGACACCCTCTCCCCTTGAATCACAACTGTTCAAAAATCTTGAGTGTAAATAATCGATTGTTCATGTTTTGTCATCATCCTCACCTGCCTCAGCTCTCAATGGGGCTGAAGACGAATGCAGTCACTGTGTTCCTGTAATAGAATGATCTGTTCTGTTTTGGGAAGAGGCATGTTGGCCCTCATCAGGGTAGTCCTCAGGACCTATTCCTGTGACCATTCCTGAAACTCGCTGGATGAGAGTTACAGTATATGCTCCGACTCCTGTTTTAGCTGTAACGATATGTCACTAAGATCCACTATGGAGCTCAGGCAGTGATTGCTGTGGAGCTCAGGCAGTGATTGCTGTTTATAACTGGAGAGAGAAATGTTGCTGTACAGGGGTGGGAAGTTGGCTCTGCTGGAAAGGAAACAGGATGATGAGTGGATGAAAACATCCTAGAGAAATAGTGAGGATAGGGTGGATGAATGTGGTATGTTGTAAAGAGTGAGAGGGATGTGTAGATGAGTGCATTGAGTTGTAGAGAGGGGGGATGAGTGTGAGGTAGTGCTGCCACAATTACTGTATAATTGTGTAACCAATGATTATGGATGAAGACTGTCATGAAACTAAAATAAAATAATGAATTAATGTGTTGTGTCGGAGCGTGAGGAGAGAGAGAGGGAATTGTCTGCGGGAGACTCGGCCCATTGCATTCACAAAGGGAGATACAGTTCAAAGAGATGCTATCACAGGAGAGGTAGAGAAAACAGCCCACAGACACTCTGAAAGCAGACACACAGTAAGAACAAATGGATAGGAGAAGATCATTATTTTAAACTGAGGTTGTATGCAAGTATATGAGTGAGAATAATAAACCATATTCTAGCTATGTGAGAGTTTTATGTGTGGATTGTATATGTGTAACTGTGTTTTTCTTTGTCACTCCGTCTTCTAGCATAGCTGGAGCCATAACCTTTCTGGCAGGTTTGTGTGAAAAGATGCTGCACTGACTTTTACTCTAATGTAATTTTTAAGCCCAATGAACAAAGGCAACAACAACAAAATTAAGCTCCATTGAAGGGGAGAGATGATAGCTGGAGATAGGAGCAGAGAGCTTCCCTTGCTATCAAAGACTGTCAGTAGCTTGCAGGTGCACTGAGGATCGGGCCGATGTGTATCAGCTATGCTATCACTGTCCTACAATACATTACAGCATCTCTATGCCCTCTTTACGCTGGCTTCTTTTATCATTGCTCTCTCTCCTTACTATAATTTTTACCAGCCCAGTACACATTAGTGATTACATTTACACTTAGTACATGTACATACCACAGCACTATGCAAATAGACAACAGACAATGCAATAACTATATAACTTCAGTGCTCATATGTTGTGAAATGCTATACCTCATGGAACTATGGTTCCCCCATCAATTCAATTCAAATTTATTTATATAGCCCTTCGTACATCAGCTGATATCTCAAAGTGCTGTACAGAAACCCAGCCTAAAACCCCAAACAGCAAGCAATGCAGGTGTAGAAGCACGGTGGCTAGGATAAACTCCCTAGAAAGGCCAAAACCTAGGAAGAAACCTAGAGAGGAACGAGGCTATGTGTGGTGGCCAGTCCTCTTCTGGCTGTGCTGGGTGGAGATTATAACAGAACATGGCCAAGTTGTTCAAATGTTCATAAATGACCAGCATGGTCCAATAATAATAAGGCAGAAGAATTTAAACTGGAGCAGCAGCATGGCCAGGTGGACTGGGGACAGCAAGGAGTCATCATGTCAGGTAGTCCTGAGGCATGGTCCTAGGGCTCAGGTCCTCCAAGAGAGAGAAAGAAAGAGAGAATTAGAGAGAGCACACTTAAATTCACACAGGACACCGAACCTGCATTCGCACTTCGCTCTGCAGGTTGTATAACTTTTATAACTTTTTCATTACATTTCATTATAGTACAACGGTTGATTTGTCTAATCTTAGCAATTCTTCTTAGCTAGCTACATAGCCGTCCTTGTATCAGAGATAATTGCATAATTATCGTATTTCGTCGCCCTAACGTAGCCTTCACTGCTATTCGCCCAGGAGCTAGCTAACGCACACAGATTAGCATCACTGTAGTGCTATTCACTCAACTGTACGACTTGATTAGTTCAGTGTTAGCTAGCTACATAGCTGTCTTTGTTTCCAAGATAATTGTGTAGTTTAGTGTGTGTAGCCTTGGAGTGATTATCTTAATTCACTGAGGTTCGCTAGCCAGCTATTTGTCGTCCTTAACGTAGGAGACTCTGCTAGCTAGCCAACAGCTAACTGCTAACAGCTAGCCAACGTCTACTGTTTTGAATTCAACAACCCGGTCAGGTGGTTTCACATTTTCATTTCATTGCAGTACAGCGGTTTGATTTGTTTGATCGTAGCTAGCTACATAGCCGTCTTTGTTTCAAAGATAATTGTGTAGTCTAGACCGATTCCCTAGGTTAGCTAGCCAGCTATTGTCGTTCTTTTAACTCAACGTAACGTAAACAACACTGCTAGCTAGCCAGCTAGCCCCGAATAGCAGCACTGTAGAATTATTACACTCAACGGAACGACTTGATTAGTGTAGTGTCAACAACGCAGCTACTGCCAGCTAGCCTACTTTAGCAGTACTGTATCATTTTAATCATTTTAGTCAATAAGATTCTTGCTACGTAAGCTTAACTTTCTGAACATTCGAGACGTGTAGTCCGCTTGTCATTCCAATTTCCTTGCATTAGCGTAGCCTTTTCTGTAGCCTGTCAACTATGTGTCTGTCTATCCCTGTTCTCTCCTCTCTGCACAGACCATACAAACGCTCCACACCGCGTGGCCGCGACCACCCTAACCTGGTGGTCCCAGCGCGTACGACCCACGTGGAGTTCCAGGTCTCTGGTAGCCTCTGGAACTGCCAATCTGCGGCCAACAAGGCAGAGTTCATCTCAGCCTATGCCTCCCTCCAGTCCCTTGACTTCTTGGCACTGACGGAAACATGGATCACCACAGATAACACTGCTACTCCTACTGCTCTCTCCTCGTCCGCCCACGTGTTCTCGCACACCCCGAGAGCTTCTGGTCAGCGGGGTGGTGGCACCGGGATCCTCATCTCTCCCAAGTGGTCTTTCTCTCTTTCTCCCCTTACCCATCTGTCTATTGCCTCCTTTGAATTCCATGCTGTCACAGTTACCAGCCCTTTCAAGCTTAACATCCTTATCATTTATCGCCCTCCAGGTTCCCTCGGAGAGTTCATCAATGAGCTTGATGCCTTGATAAGCTCCTTTCCTGAGGACGGCTCACCTCTCACAGTTCTGGGCGACTTTAACCTCCCCACGTCTACCTTTGACTCATTCCTCTCTGCCTCCTTCTTTCCACTCCTCTCCTCTTTTGACCTCACCCTCTCACCCTCCCCCCTACTCACAAGGCAGGCAATACGCTTGACCTCATCTTTACTAGATGCTGTTCTTCCACTAACCTCATTGCAACTCCCCTCCAAGTCTCCGACCACTACCTTGTATCCTTTTCCCTCTCGCTCTCATCCAACACTTCCCACACTGCCCCTACTCGGATGGTATCGCGCCGTCCCAACCTTCGCTCTCTCTCCCCCGCTACTCTCTCCTCTTCCATCCTATCTTCTCTTCCCTCTGCTCAAACTTTCTCCAACCTATCTCCTGATTCTGCCTCCTCAACCCTCCTCTCCTCCCTTACTGCATCCTTTGACTCCCTATGTCCCCTATCCTCCAGGCCGGCTCGGTCCTCCCCTCCCGCTCCGTGGCTCGACGACTCATTGCGAGCTCACAGAACAGGGCTCCGGGCAGCCGAGCGGAAATGGAGGAAAACTCGCCTCCCTGCGGACCTGGCATCCTTTCACTCCCTCCTCTCTACATTTTCCTCCTCTGTCTCTGCTGCTAAAGCCACTTTCTACCATTCTAAATTCCAAGCATCTGCCTCTAACCCTAGGAAGCTCTTTGCCACCTTCTCCTCCCTCCTGAATCCTCCCCCCTCCCTCCTCCCTCTCTGCAGATGACTTCGTCAACCATTTTGAAAAGAAGGTCGATGACATCCGATCCTCGTTTGCTAAGTCAAACGACACCGCTGGTTCTGCTCACACTGCCCTACCCTATGCTCTGACCTCTTTCTCCCCTCTCTCTCCAGATGAAATCTCGCGTCTTGTGACGGCCGGCCGCCCAACAACCTGCCCGCTTGACCCTATCCCCTCCTCTCTTCTCCAGACCATTTCCGGAGACCTTCTCCCTTACCTCACCTCGCTCATCAACTCATCCCTGACCGCTGGCTACGTCCCTCCCGTCTTCAAGAGAGCGAGAGTTGCACCCCTTCTGAAAAAACCTACACTCGATCCCTCCGATGTCAACAACTACAGACCAGTATCCCTTCTCTCTTTTCTCTCCAAAACTCTTGAGCGTGCCGTCCTTGGCCAGCTCTACCGCTATCTCTCTCAGAATGACCTTCTTGATCCAAATCAGTCAGGTTTCAAGACTAGTCATTCAACTGAGACTGCTCTTCTCTGTATCACGGAGGCGCTCCGCACTGCTAAAGCTAACTCTCTCTCCTCTGCTCTCATCCTTCTAGACCTATCGGCTGCCTTCGATACTGTGAACCATCAGATCCTCCTCTCCACCCTCTCCGAGTTGGGCATCTCCGGCGCGGCCCACGCTTGGATTGCGTCCTACCTGACAGGTCGCTCCTACCAGGTGGCGTGGCGAGAATCTGTCTCCTCACCACGCGCTCTCACCACTGGTGTCCCCCAGGGCTCTGTTCTAGGCCCTCTCTTATTCTCGCTATACACCAAGTCACTTGGCTCTGTCATAACCTCACATGGTCTCTCCTATCATTGCTATGCAGACGACACACAATTAATCTTCTCCTTTCCCCCTTCTGATGACCAGGTGGCGAATCGCATCTCTGCATGTCTGGCAGACATATCAGTGTGGATGACGGATCACCACCTCAAGCTGAACCTCAGCAAGACGGAGCTCCTCTTCCTCCCGGGAAGGACTGCCCGTTCCATGATCTCGCCATCACGGTTGACAACTCCATTGTGTCCTCCTCCCAGAGCGCTAAGAACCTTGGCGTGATCCTGGACAACACCCTGACGTTCTCAACTAACATCAAGGCGGTGTCCCGTTCCTGTAGGTTCATGCTCTACAACATCCGCAGAGTACGACCCTGCCTCACACAGGAAGCGGCGCAGGTCCTAATCCAGGCACTTGTCATCTCCCGTCTTGATTACTGCAACTCGCTGTTGGCTGGGCTCCCTGCCTGTGCCATTAAACCCCTACAACTCATCCAGAACGCCGCAGCCCGTCTGGTGTTCAACCTTCCCAAGTTCTCTCACGTCACCCCGCTCCTCCGCTCTCTCCACTGGCTTCCAGTTGAAGCTCGCATCCGCTACAAGACCATGGTGCTCGCCACGGAGCTGTGAGGGGAACGGCACCTCAGTACCTCCAGGCTCTGATCAGGCCCTACACCCAAACAAGGGCACTGCGTTCATCCACCTCTGGCCTGCTCGCCTCCCTACCACTGAGGAAGTACAGTTCCCGCTCAGCCCAGTCAAAACTGTTCGCTGCTCTGGCCCCCAATGGTGGAACAAACTCCTCACGACGCCAGGACAGCGGAGTCAATCACCACCTTCCGGAGACACCTGAAACCCCACCTCTTCAAGGAATACCTAGGATAGGGTAAGTAAGGGTAAGTAATCCTTCTCACCCCCCTTCTCCCCCAACAAGATTTAGATGCAAGTGGCTGTTCCACTGGTTGTCATAAGGTGTATGCACCAATTTGTAAGTCGCTCTGGATAAGAGCGTCTGCTAAATGACTTAAATGTAATGTAAATGAATAGGACAGGAGAAGTACTCCAGATATAACAAACTGACCCAAGCCCCCCCGACACATAAACTACTGCAGCATAAATACTGGAGGCTGAGACAGGAGGGGTCAGGAGGCACTGAGACTTAAAGGTTGAGACCGAGTTTGCGTCTCTTACATGGGTAGGCAGACCATTCCATAAAAATGGAACTCTATAGAAGAAAACCCTGCCTCCAGCTGTTTGCTTAGAAATTCTAGGGACAATTAGGAGGCCTGCGTCTTTGTACGTGTAGGTATGTACGCAGGACCAAATCAGAGAGATAGGTAGGAGCAAACCCATGTAATGCTTTGTAGGTTAGCAGTAAAACCTTGAAATCAGCCCTTGCCTTGACAGGAAGCCAGTGTAGGGAGACTAGCACTGGAGTAATATGATCAAATATTTTGGTTCTAGTCAGGATTCTAGCAGCCGTATTTAGCACTAACTGAAGTTTATTTAGTGCTTTATTCGGGTAGCCGGAAGGTAGAGCATTGCAGTAGTCTAACCTAGAAGTGACAAAAGCATGGATTAATTTTTCTGCATCATTTTTGGACAGAAAGTTTCTGATTTTTGCAATGTTACGTAGATGGAAAAAAGCTGTCCTTGAAATGGTCTTGATATGTTCTTCAAAAGAGAGATCAGGGTCCAGAGTAACGCCGAGGTCCTTCACAGTTTTATTTGAGACGACTGTACAACCATTAAGATTAATTGTCAGATCCAACAGAAGATCTCTTTGTTTCTTGGGACCTAGAACAAGCATCTCTGTTTTGTCCGAGTTTAAAAGTAGAAAGTTTGCAGCCATCCACTTCCTTATGTCTGAAACACATGCTTCTAGCGAGAGCAATTTTGGGGCTTCACCATGTTTCATTGAAATGTACAGCTGTGTGTCATCCGCATAGCAGTGAAAGTTAACATTATGTTTTCGAATGACATCCCCAAGACGTAAAATATATAGTGAAAACAATAGTGGTCCTAAAACGGAACCTTGAGGAACACCGACATTTACAGTTGATTTGTCAGAGGACAAACCATTCACAGAGACAAACTGATATCTTTCCGACAGATACGATCTACACCAGGCCAGAACTTGTCCGTGTAGACCAATTTGGGTTTCCAATCTCTCCAAAAGAATGTGGTGATCGATGGTATCAAAAGCAGCATTAAGGTCTAGGAGCACGAGTACAGATGCAGAGCCTCGGTCTGATGCCATTAAAAGGTAATTTACCACCTTCACAAGTGCAGTCTCGGTGCTATGATGGGGTCTAAAACCAGACTGAAGCATTTCGTATACATTGTTTGTCTTCAGGAAGGCAGTGAGTTGCTGCGCAACAGCCTTTTCTACAATTTTTGAGAGGAATGGAAGACTTGATATAGGCCAATAGTTTTTCATATTTTCTGGGTCAAGGTTTGGCTTTTTCAAGAGAGGCTTTATTACTGACACTTTTAGTGAGTTTGATACACATCCGGTGGATAGAGGTGTTTATTATGTTCAACATAGGAGGGCAAAGCACAGGAAGCAGCTCTTTCAGTAGTTTAGTTGGAATAGGGTCCAGTATGCAGCTTGAAGGTTTAGAGGCCATGATTATTTTCATCATTGTGTCAAGAGATATAGTACTAAAAGACTTGAGCGTCTCTCTTGATCATAGGTCCTGATACAATTGTGCAGACTCAGAACAACTGAGCTTTGAAGGAATACGCAGATTTAAAGAGGAGTCTGTAATTTGCTTTTTAATAATCATGACATTTTCCTCAAAGAAGTTCATGAATTTATCACTGCTGAAGTGAAAGCCATCCTCTCTTGGGGAATGCTGCTTTTTAGTTAGCTTTGCGACAGTATCAAAAAGGAATTTCGGATTGTTCTTATTTTCCTCAATTAAGTCAGAAAAATAGGATGATCGAGCAGCAGTAAGGGCCCTTCTGTTATGCACTTGAGTGAGGACCCAAAAGCGGTTTAACAAAAACAGAGTCCTTTAATGTAAAAACACAGGGAAGACATAGATCCTCTTCAGATGTATATAATGGCAAAATAGACAACCCGCAGAGAGGGCGACAAATGAAACAAAAGTCCTTCTGATATATACAGAAGAGTCCCCCTTCTTAGCAGCAGAGGAGAATAGCTGGGTTAGCGGCGACAGACTGCTGGTCTTTCTGGGTAGGTGCGGGTCGTAGAGGACAGAGGTACCTGATTACACGTAGCATCAGATGAACAGGCAGATTCCGACAGGATGAAGACAGGTTGAAGCAAACGAGACGATAGTTTGGTTCTGGCATGAGAAACTCAAACGAGAATCTGACAAAGAAAGAAGCAGGAACAGAGAGAGAGATAGAGACCTAATCAGAGGTAAAAAGGGAACAGGTGGGAAAAGGGTGAACGAGGTAGTTAGAGAAGATGAGGAACAGCTGGGGGGAGGAGAGAAAGAGAAGGTAACCTAATACGACCAGCAGAGGGAGACGGAGTGAAGAGAAAGAACAGGAACAAGACATAATATGACAATACATGACACCTTCGGTACTGCACGGTACTGTCTTTCCAAGCTAGTCGAAAGACTTCGAGTTTGGTGTGGCGCCATTTCCGTTCCAATTTTCTGGAAGCTTGCTTCAGAGCTCGGGTATTTTCTGTGTACCAGGGAGCTAGTTTCTTATGAGAAATTATTTTAGTTTTTAGCGGTGCAACTGCATCTAGGGTATTGCGCAAGGTTAAATTGAGTTCCTCAGTTAGGTGGTTAACTAATTTTTGTCCTCTGGCGTCATTGGGTAGAAAGAGGGTATCTGGAAGGACATCAAGGAATCGCCTTTTCTTGTGTCTACATTTGGCACTACTTCACTTTCACACTCATGGACATGGAAGATACTGTGAGTGCATGTTTATCCTCTGTCTCTTTCTCACTCTCTCTTTCTTGTTTTTACAGAGGAATGTGTTGTTTAAGTGTTCCACATGATGATAGAGACTCTACATCTCACTTCTGGATCTTTGAAAATATGTTGAGAAACACTTTAGGAGAGAGGGGGAAAAATTGGATGTTGCTGTGAGATAGTTTGGGTTGTACATGCTCTAGCAACCCTTCTCTGTAAAACTGGCTGTCTGTCAGGTCCTAAGTAGATATGAGCTGCCAGATACCACAGTTCAGTAATGGTCTCCATAGCCCTGTCTGTCTCTAAGGCAGAATATTGCCAGTTGTTGTCATCATCATTATTATGGTCATATCGTCACAATAAGACAAAGTACGTCAAGCTCTGAGAGTCACATTGCACAGACATAAAAGTTGTTACATTGCATTATTGTCACGTTCTGACCTTATGTTTGTTTTTCTATGTTGTGTTTTGCATTTGGCCTGGTATGGTTCTCAATCAGAGGCAGGTGTCACTAATTGTCTCTGATTGAGAATCATACCTAGGTAGCCTTTTCCCACCTGTGTTTCGTGGGTGATTGTTTTCTGTCTTTGTGTATGTCACCAGACAGGACTGTTTCGTTTCATTCTCTTTGTTATTTTTGTTTTAGTGTTCTGTGTTCAAGAAATTCATCATGAACACGTACCACGCTGCACATTGGTCCTCCGATCCTTGCTACTCCTCCTCAGAAGAGGAGGAAGACAAGCGTTACAATGTTGTCATGGACACTAACCATGCCAAGCGCCCTCTGAACTCCTTTTCTGTCCATAGACCTCTCCATATCCTGTTTTGCCTGCACCTTTTCTTCGTCTGGCTGGATACCTTCAGCGGAAATCTTGTCCCTTAGGAACTTGATCTCATTGACACTGAACAGACTTTTGTCCTTATTTAGTTTGAGTCCACACGGCCGGATTCTTTGCATTGTTTTCTCCAGCCTCTCGTCATGTTCCATTTGAGTAGACCTGCAAACTACCAGGTCATCAACGTACACCCTGACGCCATCAAGACCCTCTGTAATTTGCTCCATTGCCTGGTGGAAGATTTCTGGTGTTATTATTCCAAAGTGTAAGTGCTGGTAAGAGTAGCGGCCGAATGGAGTGTTAAACATGGGATCCAAAGTATTCCGGTGGACTATTGGTGGGCGGGAGGAAAGATGGCAGAAGCGGAAGCATTGCTTGTGTAGGATTGCACGTTGAGTTAAGTTATTGGAAATAACTGGAAAATTGGAGCATTGAAGAATGGAGCAAAATGGGCTTAAGTTGTTAATGAAGATAATCCTCGGTCTAAAAATGCCTCATTCCTTTTTGGAGTATGTCTCATGGATAAGGATGTGTTTTTGGGAGATCCATTTGCGGTCAAGGAGATGGCGGAGGACGCACTGGAAAAGGTGAAGTCAATCTAAGTGACCAGGAGTGGTATGGTGTTGATTTATTGTATGTCAGAAGAGCAAAAGGAAAGTGCATTGTGTCCCGGGAATTATTGGAGTATGAAGTAGAAACCCTTGATTTTCTGAACAGGGCACCGGTGTCGCAGTGAAAATTGAGGCTGAAAATCTTAAAGCACCATGTACCAGGAGTAGTGGATGCACGTCGATTGAACTGTATGGTGAATGGAAGGAAAGAGGAAAGCCTATCGGTGCTATTGCTATTTGATGAACAGTCCCTTCCGATACATCTAAAGCTGGGGTATAGGAGATACACAGTGAGAGCTTATGTGAACAGACCATTGCAGTGTCTTAAATGTAAAAAGTTTGGCCACATGGCAAGTGTGTGCATACGTAATAAATATGTTTTATAAGACTCAGTGGATACATGGTGCTGCAATTGTGGTGGGAACCACATTCCCAAGTTCCAGGAATGCCTATAAGGGTGAAGGAGGTCAAAGTAGCAAGAATCTTTTGCTTTTACCCTTCCCTTATGTCCCGTGTTTTTCTGCGTTAAAGTTCTCCAGTTTTCACCCCACACAGTAGGTGGTGGCAAGCACCTTTAACGTATGTTAGCAGACCGCCAAAATACCATCGAAGAACAAAAGTAATATTAAAAGTGCACAATTTAGCACTGCTCATCAAGTTTCAACTGCCAAAACCCATGTGAGGCATCCATATTGGAAAAGTATTTAGCGCCTGTCATTTCACTGAATATCTCTTCTCTCTTAGGGATTTGATAGTGTTCTCTTTAAATATTGGCATTGAGATCCTTGGGATTTATGTACACCCGCTGTTTTCTTGGATTTTACACAGACCATGGAATTTACACAGTCAGAGGGTTCCTCAAATGTTTTTATGACATTCAGTCCCTCCATGCAGCCTAGCTCTGTCCTCAGTTTCTCACGGAGCGCCACAGGAACTCACCTGGGTGGGTGGATCACTGGTTGTGCATCTTCTCTCAGTTTGATGGAGTATGTAAGGGTTGTGCTCCAACCTATTCCCTCATGAGTCACATTTGTACTGTACTGGTGGGCACTTTGCATACAGCTCGTTTCACTGATAGTATAAACTTGTCTCCCAACAATGACTCACTATTACAAACATTAAGGGGTAAGTGCAATTTTTACATATTCCCTTTGTTTCAATGCACTGATGAGCTTAAATTCATTTATGTCTCAGCAGACAGGATGTATTGTATGAGGTTTTGCTGTTCTTGTATAGGGTGAAACAGACGGGGGGGTATTTGTGATGTTCCTCTGGGTACCAGCTCATGTGGGAGTAGAGGGGAATGAGGAGGTGGATAGTATTGCCAAGCGGGCTCTTAAACATCCTAATGTTGAGATGAAATTGTCAATCAATAAAGCAGAAGCCATGGGGATAATAAGAACAGTGGTTAAAAATAAGTGGCAAGAGTTGTGGAACAGGGAGAGAAAGGAAAGACACCTGTATAATATCCATGAAAAGGTGGGGGCAGGGAGGTCCTCAGGCTGAGAGAGAAGGGAGGAAAGTGTAGTCACAAGGCTGAGACTGGGACACACAAGGCTCAATAGTACATTGAAATTGGTGGGGAAACATCTGACTAGGAGTTGTGATCATTGTCAGGAGGAGATGGAGACAGTGGAACATGTTCTATTTCAGTGCCAGAAATATGTGAGGGAGAGGGAGTGATTGTTGTTAAATTTGAGGAGTAATGTGTTTGAAGAGCCAGGATTAAGTGAACTACTGGGGAAATCTTCAGAGGATGTAGTATTTAAATAGGTATTTCGTTTCCTTAGGGAGACAAGATTATTTTGTAGGATTTAGACCTTCACTGTCGCTGGTCCACTCTCCAGTCCAGTTGGTGGCGGAAACGCACCACAAAGTTGGCTGCCAACCACCATATAAAATCGACAGAAGATAAAGGTCCATTTGTATAGAGATTGTGGTGAGTGGTTGTCGGATGATATGTCACTTTTTCCCTAGTTATATGTACATATCTAGCAGTGGTCGAAAAAGTACTCAATTGTCATACTTGAGTAAAAACAAAGATACCTTAATAGAAAATGACTTGAGTGAATGTCGCCCAGTAAATTACTACTTATTTGGTGTTAAATATCAACAGTAAATGGAATTGCTCAAATGCACTGAAGTATCAAAAGTATAAATAATTTCAAATTCCTTCTATTAAACAAAACAGGTGACACATTTTTATTGACAGATAGCCAGGGGCACACTCCAACACTCAGACATAATTTACAAACAAAGAATTTGTCTTTAATGAGTCTGCCAGGGATGACCAAGGATGTTGATAAGTGTGTGAATTGGACCATTTTCCTGTCAAAATGTAACTAGTACTTTTGGGTGTTAAGGAAAATGTATGGAGTAAAAAGTACATTATTTTATTTTAGGAATGTAGTGAAGTGAAAGTAAAAGTTGGCAAAAATATAAATAGTAAAGTACAGATACCCCAAAACTACTTAAGTAGTACTTTAAAGTAGTTTTACTTAAGTACTTTACACCACTGATATCTAGCTACCTCAATTACCTCGTACCCCTGCACATAGACTCTTTACTCATTGTGTATCTATTACTTTTGTTATTATGTGTTTTATTTTTCTATTATTTCTCTATTTTCTTTCTCTTTGCATTTTTTAAAATTTCACCTTCATTTAACCAGGTAGGCCAGTTGAGAACAAGTTCTCATTTACAACTGCGACCTGGCCAAGATAAAGCAAAGCAGTGCGACACAAATAACAACACAGAGTTACACATGGGATAAACAAATGTACAGTCAATAACACAATAGAAAAATCTGTATGCAGTGTGTGTAAATGAGGTAAGGCAATAAATAGGCCAATAGTGGCGAAGTAATTAAAATGTAGCAATTTACATGCAGATGATGATGTGCAAGTAGAAATACTGGTATGCAAAAGAGCAGAAAAACAAATATGGGGAGGAGGTAGGTAGTTGGCTGGTTGGGCTATTTACAGATGGGCTGTGTACAGCTGCAGCGATCAGTAAGCTGCTCTGACAGCTGATGCTTAACGTTAGAGAGGGAGATATGAGTCTCCAGCTTCAGTGATTTTTGCAATTCGTTCCAGTCATTGGCAGTAGAGAACTGGAAGGAAACGTGGTCAAATAGGTGTTGGCTTTGGGGATGACCAGTGAAATATACCTGCTGGAGCGTGTGCTATTGGTGGGTGTTGCTATGGTGACCAGTGAGCTAAGGTGGAGCTTTGATAGACTGCATCCAATTTGCTGAGTAGAGTGTTGGAGGATATTTTGTAAATTATATCACCGAAGTCAAGGATCGGTACGAGGGTATGTTTGGCAGCATGAGTGAAGGAGGTTTTGTTGAGAAATAGGAAGCCGATTTCTAGATTTAACTTTGGATCGTAGATGCTTAATATGAGTCTGGAAGGAGATTTCACAGTCTAGCTAGACACCTAGGTGTTTATAGTTGTCCACATATTCTAAGTCAACCGTCCAGGGTAGTGATGCTAGTCGGGCGGGCGGGTGCAGGCAGCGATCGGTTGAAGTGCATGCATTTAGTTTTACTAGCATTTAAGAGCAGTTGGAGGCCACAGAAAGAGTGTTGTATGGCGTTGAAGCTCGTTTGGAGGTTTGTTAACAGTGTCCAAAGAAGGGCCAGAAGTATACAGAATGGTGTCGTCTGCGTAGAGGTGGATCAAAGAATCACCCACAGCAAGAGCGACATCATTAATTAATTAATGTATACAGAGAAAAGAGTTGGCCTGATAGAGACTACCAGAGGTCCGGACAACAGGCCCTCCGATTTGACACACTGAACTCTATCTGAGAAGTAGTTAGTGAATCTAGCGAGGCAGTCATTAGAGAAACCAAGGCTGTTGAGTCTGCCGATAAGAATACGGTGATTGACAGAGTCGAATGCCTTGGCCAGGTCGATGAAGATGGCTGCACAGTACTGTCTTTTATTGATGGTGGTTATGATATTGTTTAGGACCTTGAGCGTTGCTGAGGTGCACCCGTGACCAGCTTGGAAACCAGATTGCATAGCGGAGAAGGTACGGTGGGATTCGAAATGGTTGATTATCTGTTTGTCCACTTGACTTTCAAAGACTTTAGAAAGGCAGGGCAGGATGGATATAGGTCTGTAACAGTTTGGGTCTAGAATGAATCCCCCTTTGAAGAGGGGGATGACCACGGCCGCTTTCCAATCTTTTGAAATCACAGCCGTTACGAGAGGTTGAACGGACTAGTAATAGGGGTTGCAACAATGGCGGTGGATAATTTTAGGAAGAGAGGGTCCAGATTGTCTAGCCCAGCTGTTTTGTAGGGATCCATATTTTGCAGCTCTTTCAGGACATCGGCTGTCCGGATTTGGGTGAAGGAGAAGCGGGTTTGGGCCAGTTGCTGCGGAGCTGTTGGCCGGGGTTGGGGTAGCCAGGTGGAAAGCATGGCCAGCCATAGAGAAATGCTTATTGAAATTCTCGAGGATTATTGTGGATTTATCAGTGGTGGCAGTGTTTCCTAGTCTCAGTGCAGTGGCCAGCTGGGAGGAGGTGCTCTTATTCTCCATGGACTTTACAGTGTCCCAGAACTTTTTGGAATTAGTCCTGCAGGATGCACATTTCTGTATGAAATCGCTAGCCTTAGCTTTCCTAACTGACTGTGTGTGTTGGTTCCTGACTTCCCTGAAAAGTTGCATATTGCGGGGACTATTCGAAGCTAGTGCAGTACGCACAGGGTGTTTTTGTGCTGGTCAAGGGCAGTCAAGTCTGCTTACTTAGGAGATCGGCCGTAAGTAAGCATTTCACTGTTAGGGGCGGCAGGGTAGCCTAGTGGTTAGTGTTGGACTAGTAACCGGAAGGTTGCAAGTTCAAATCCCCGAGCTGACAAGATACAAATCTGTCATTCTGCCCCTGAACAGGCAGTTTACCCACTGTTCCTAGGCTGTCATTGAAAATAACAATTTGTTCTTAACTGACTTGCCTAGTTAAATAAAGGTAAAATATATTTTTAAAAGTCTACACCTGTTGTTTATGAAGCATGTGACAATACAATTCGTTTTGACTATAGCCAGCACGCACACCTAGCAATTTTAGGTGGTCTAACATGCTTCCTCCATGCAGTAGATGGCGCTATGGTTTTACATTTTCGTTTGTTGCTGACACAACCTGTCGTCTTCTCGATCACTTCCGTAATGACGTTGGTCGACAACAAACAATCAAATATGGCTGAATCCAGCTCGGCTATGTACTTTGCTGTTAGCAATATACCTGCTGCCTTTCGATCTGCTAACCTTCGAAACTTTTTTAGTCAATTCATAGAAAGCAATGGTTTCTTGTGTTTCCATTACCGACATCGACCGGAGATTTTGAAGGAGTCCGAGGGCACCCAAGTCAACATGTCAGACCATACGAGTAAAGACATTCCGACAACAGAAATGCCATCCACAGATGTCGAGAATGGCACAGAGAGTGGATCTTCGCCGAAGAGTATAAAAACATGTTGTTGCGTAATATCGGTACCTTCAAATGAGGCGGCCAGATTGGTCAAAATGTACGCGGGGAATCAATGGATCGACTCGAAGGGCAACTGGCTTGCGAGGCGTTGTGTGATAAGAAAAGTGAAAGTATCACCTTCCACAGGTTAGTATGTATTTGGAGTCATTAACACTAGAACATCTGGGCTTCAAGCCATATTCTAACGGTCTAATAAATAGATGTCCTACGATATCATGAACATTTGTACGTTTTGACCGGTTTGTACGTAAAACATTTTTACATTCAGGCTGAAAATGCGTCGATTTCCTCATTAACTATATTTAATGGTGAGAAGGATGGAAAAATGTTCCATGAAGAAAGCATACGTTTTTTTTTTTCACCACGTTAGTGGCTAATCCTGCTTCCTGATATTGAGCCCTGTGTTCAGCCAGGGGTAGACGGCTGCATCTTGAATGGCTGAACGCAATACCTTACATCCTTACTAGCATTCCTAGGCCACTTTAGCATGGTGGTGGATAAAGGTGTTTCAGAAAGCATGCATATTTAACGTTTCTATTTAAGGAGCACATTGAAACCTTTGCAGCCTGAATAGAGAATTTTAAGTATGAATTGGTCCAAGTGTACATGAGTGTATTGCTGGCTGCATACCATGCGTTTGGACGGATTTGTATATATTTTTTTAACTAGGCAAGTCAGGTAAGAACACATTTTTACTTACAATGACAGCCAACACCGGCCAAACCCAGACGATGCTTGGCCAATTGTGCGTCACCCTATGGGACTCCCAATCACGGTCGGTTGTGATACAGCCTGGATTCGAACCAGGGTGTCTGTAGTGACGCCTCAAGCACTGAGATGCAGTGTCTTAGACCACTGTGCCACTCTGGAGCCCCCAAAAGATTAAATAACTCAATATCGCTATCTGCTGGCTGTTGGGCTAGGTCAGGGGGGACAGGATGTCCAATCAAAAACGCATCTTTTCACCAATGGGTAAAATAATGTTAATTGTGTAGATAATAGGCCTACTCTAAGAAAACCAATGGTCCAAACCTCACAACTATACCATCATTTGTTAAATGATTGGAGTTTTTACCCTTGTAGGATGGCCAAAATTAGAGCGGCTAAATCAATGGAGGCCACAGAAGGAAAAAAATGGCCATAAATCATGAAAATGGCATCAAGTCAGACTGGGAAAAATAGGTTTGAACCCATCGGATGTCCAACTGCAGTCCAAAAACAAAGTAGACAACCCTCAGCCCCTGAATGACATTTACATAGTCTTCTGTGGATTTTATATGGTGGTTGGCATCCAACCAATGCATAATTTAATACTACATCCACTGAAGATATCCCAAGCAGTTCACTTAATCCTGGCTGTTCAACCCCATTACTCCCCAAATGTAATAACAATCGCACCCTTTCCCTCACATATTTCCTGCACTTAAATAGAACATGTTCCACTGTCTCCATCTCCTCCTGACAATGATCACACCTCCCAGTCAGATGTTTCCCTACCAATGTCAGTGCACTATTGGAATGGAAAGGGGGATACCTAGTCAGTTGTACAACTGAATGGACTCAAATGAAACATGTCTTCCGCATTTAACTAAACCCCTCTGAATCAGAGAGGTGCGGGGAGCTGCCTTAATAATCGTCATCGGTGCCGGGGAACAGTGGGTTAACTGCCTTGCTCCGTGGCAGAAAGACAGATTTTTACCTTGTCAGCTCAGGAGCCTTGTGTGTCCCAGTCTCAACCTTGTGACTACATTTTCCTCCCTTTATTCTTGGCCCTGCCCCACCTTTTCTAGATCTTACACAGGTTGTCTTCCCTTTCTCTCCCTGTTTCACAACATTTGTTTTTAAACATTGTTCTTTGGCTTCTTCTTTGACCCCTTGGCTTCTGCTTTACTGATTTGATAATTACATCTCAACCTTTTACATTGTCACATCCTAGTGTACCTTAAATGTTGCTTGCTCAAGCGAGAGATTGATGATCGAGAGGCAATGTCCTTGGTGGATATCTTGAAATTGAGGTTAAAAATGACCAACCTCAAGCTAAGAATGTACCTATCAATCTAACAGAGCTAACAAACACTCCTGTCAGGTAGCTAGCTACAGTTACCCATAGGTGGCCAGCTAGTTTTACAGTTTGGGCATTTATTACAATACATTTCAGAATTCCCCCCAAAATGTATGAAGGTAGCTTTTTTGTTTTATAGGCTCCTCACTACGACTAAGCCAATTTGAGCATCATTCCCATTTGCCAATGCTAAAATCAATGTCATCTATATCTATTGTTTAAGCAAGCTAGTTAGATAATTTTGTCTCGCATGCCAAAAATGCAGCCATGTTGATTAAATTTGACACTTCGCGGCCACCGAAGTTTGACACGTGACTACAGTTTGCATTGAATTGTGGGTCATGTCAACCTCCCAAGTGGTCAAAGGCTGCATTCCAAACACCTCAAAGACACACCTTCAGCCCTCAAATTAAGTGGACACTTATGACATTTCATGACATATGATGAGTTGACACTTGCAGTGCAAACGAAGAATGAATGAATTTTAAATTGACTGTTCTTTCACGTAAATTCATCACTCGTTCGTCCCTCAGTTTTGTTTTCATTCATCATGGAACCACCGGTAGATCTTGTGTATGCTTTATATGCGCTACAGTCAATTAAGATTGCATTTCCTATCTTGGCTAGAAGAGAAGACGTCCGCAGACATCACATCGAATACTAGCCATTCGACAATAAAGTGTGTCAGGGAAAGTTGTATGTGCTAGCTAACGTTTCCAAAAGCTAACCAAACAAAAACAATTTTACGATACATGTTTGTGCCTTAATAGGCGGCACGCTAGCGGGACAACTTCCAGTGAAACTGGAGGGCTCACAATTCAAATAAATAATCATACAAATTATGGATATTAAACATTTACGTACAGTTGAAGTCGGAAGTTTACATACAAAAATACATTTAAACTCAGTTTTCCATAATTCCTGACATTTAATCCTAGTAAAAAATTCCCTGTCTTAAAACAGTTGGAATCACCACTTTATTTTAAGAATATTAAATGTCAGAATAATGGTAGAGAATGATTTACATTTACATTTAAGTCATTTAGCAGACGCTCTTATCCAGAGCGACTTACAAATTGGTGCATACACCTTATGACATCCAGTGGAACAGCCACTTGCATCTAAATCTTTTTTTTTGGGGGGGGGGGTGAGAAGGATTACTTACCCTTACTTACCCTATCCTAGGTATTCCTTGAAGAGGTGGGGTTTCAGGTGTCTCCGGAAGGTGGTGATTGACTCCGCTGTCCTGGCGTCGTGAGGGAGTTTGTTCCACCATTGGGGGGCCAGAGCAGCGAACAGTTTTGACTGGGCTGAGCGGGAACTGTACTTCCTCAGTGGTAGGGAGGCGAGCAGGCCAGAGGTGGATGAACGCAGTGCCCTTGTTTGGGTGTAGGGCCTGATCAGAGCCTGGAGGTACTGAGGTGCCGTTCCCCTCACAGCTCCGTAGGCAAGCACCATGGTCTTGTAGCGGATGCGAGCTTCAACTGGAAGCCAGTGGAGAGAGCGGAGGAGCGGGGTGACGTGAGAGAACTTGGGAAGGTTGAACACCAGACGGGCTGCGGCGTTCTGGATGAGTTGTAGGGGTTTAATGGCACAGGCAGGGAGCCCAGCCAACAGCGAGTTGCAGTAATCAAGACGGGAGATGACAAGTGCCTGGATTAGGACCTGCGCCGCTTCCTGTGTGAGGCAGGGTCGTACTCTGCGGATGTTGTAGAGCATGAACCTACAGGAACGGGACACCGCCTTGATGTTAGTTGAGAACGTCAGGGTGTTATCCAGGATCACGCCAAGGTTCTTAGCGCTCTGGGAGGAGGACACAATGGAGTTGTCAACCGTGATGGCGAGATCATGGAACGGGCAGTCCTTCCCCGGGAGGAAGAGGAGCTCCGTCTTGCTGAGGTTCAGCTTGAGGTGGTGATCCGTCATCCACACTGATATGTCTGCCAGACATGCAGAGATGCGATTCGCCACCTGGTCATCAGAAGGGGGAAAGGAGAAGATTAATTGTGTGTCGTCTGCATAGCAATGATAGGAGAGACCATGTGAGGTTATGACAGAGCCAAGTGACTTGGTGTATAGCGAGAATAAGAGAGGGCCTAGAACAGAGCCCTGGGGGACACCAGTGGTGAGAGCGCGTGGTGAGGAGACAGATTCTCGCCACGCCACCTGGTAGGAGCGACCTGTCAGGTAGGACGCAATCCAAGCGTGGGCCGCGCCGGAGATGCCCAACTCGGAGAGGGTGGAGAGGAGGATCTGATGGTTCACAGTATCGAAGGCAGCCGATAGGTCTAGAAGGATGAGAGCAGAGGAGAGTGAGTTAGCTTTAGCAGTGCGGAGCGCTCCGTGATACAGAGAAGAGCAGTCTCAGTTGAATGACTAGTCTTGAAACCTGACTGATTTGGATCAAGAAGGTCATTCTGAGAGAGATAGCGGTAGAGCTGGCCAAGGACGGCACGCTCAAGAGTTTTGGAGAGAAAAGAGAGAAGGGATACTGGTCTGTAGTTGTTGACATCGGAGGGATCGAGTGTAGGTTTTTTCAGAAGGGGTGCAACTCTCGCTCTCTTGAAGACGGGAGGGACGTAGCCAGCGGTCAGGGATGAGTTGATGAGCGAGGTGAGGTAAGGGAGAAGGTCTCCGGAAATGGTCTGGAGAAGAGAGGAGGGGATAGGGTCAAGCGGGCAGGTTGTTGGGCGGCCGGCCGTCACAAGACGCGAGATTTCATCTGGAGAGAGAGGGGAGAAAGAGGTCAGAGCATAGGGTAGGGCAGTGTGAGCAGAACCAGCGGTGTCGTTTGACTTAGCAAACGAGGATCGGATGTCGTCGACCTTCTTTTCAAAATGGTTGACGAAGTCATCTGCAGAGAGGGAGGAGGGGGAGGATTCAGGAGGGAGGAGAAGGTGGCAAAGAGCTTCCTAGGGTTAGAGGCAGATGCTTGGAATTTAGAATGGTAGAAAGTGGCTTTAGCAGCAGAGACAGAGGAGGAAAATGTAGAGAGGAGGGAGTGAAAGGATGCCAGGTCCGCAGGGAGGCGAGTTTTCCTCCATTTCCGCTCGGCTGCCCGGAGCCCTGTTCTGTGAGCTCGCAATGAGTCGTCGAGCCACGGAGCGGGAGGGGAGGACCGAGCCGGCCTGGAGGATAGGGGACATAGGAGTCAAAGGATGCAGTAAGGGAGGAGAGGAGGGTTGAGGAGGCAGAATCAGGAGATAGGTTGGAGAAAGTTTGAGCAGAGGGAAGAGATGATAGGATGGAAGAGGAGAGAGTAGCGGGGGAGAGAGAGCGAAGGTTGGGACGGCGCGATACCATCCGAGTAGGGGCAGTGTGGGAAGTGTTGGATGAGAGCGAGAGGGAAAAGGATACAAGGTAGTGGTCGGAGACTTGGAGGGAGTTGCAATGAGGTTAGTGGAAGAACAGCATCTAGTAAAGATGAGGTCGAGCGTATTGCCTGCCTTGTGAGTAGGGGGAAGGTGAGAGGGTGAGGTCAAAAGAGGAGAGGAGTGGAAAGAAGGAGGCAGAGAGGAATGAGTCAAAGGTAGACGTGGGGAGGTTAAAGTCGCCCAGAACTGTGAGAGGTGAGCCGTCCTCAGGAAAGGAGCTTATCAAGGCATCAAGCTCATTGATGAACTCTCCGAGGGAACCTGGAGGGCGATAAATGATAAGGATGTTAAGCTTGAAAGGGCTGGTAACTGTGACAGCATGGAATTCAAAGGAGGCGATAGACAGATGGGTAAGGGGAGAAAGAGAGAAAGACCACTTGGGAGAGATGAGGATCCCGGTGCCACCACCCCGCTGACCAGAAGCTCTCGGGGTGTGCGAGAACACGTGGGCGGACGAGGAGAGAGCAGTAGGAGTAGCAGTGTTATCTGTGGTGATCCATGTTTCCGTCAGTGCCAAGAAGTCAAGGGACTGGAGGGAGGCATAGGCTGAGATGAACTCTGCCTTGTTGGCCGCAGATCGGCAGTTCCAGAGGCTACCGGAGACCTGGAACTCCACGTGGGTCGTACGCGCTGGGACCACCAGATTAGGGTGGTCGCGGCCACGCGGTGTGGAGCGTTTGTATGGTCTGTGCAGAGAGGAGAGAACAGGGATAGACAGACACATAGTTGACGGGCTACAGAAAAGGCTACGCTAATGCAAGGAGATTGGAATGACAAGTGGACTACACGTCTCGAATGTTCAGAAAGTTAAGCTTGCGTAGCAAGAATCTTATTGACTAAAATGATTAAAATGATACAGTACTGCTAAAGTAGGCTAGCTGGCAGTAGCTGCGTTGTTGACACTACACTAATCATTTATTTCAGCTTTTATTTCTTTCATCATTCCCAGGGGGTCAGAGGTTTACATGCACTCAATTACTATTTGGTAGCATTGCCTTTAAATTGTTTAACTTGGGTCAAATGTTTCAGGTAGCCTTCCGCAAACTTACCACAATAAGTTGGGTGAATTTTGGCCCATTCCTCCTGACAGAGCTGGTGTAACTGAGTCAGGTTTGTAGGCCTCCTTGCTCGCACACGCCTTTTCAGTTCTGCCCACAAATTTTATATAGGATTGAGGGCAGGGCTTTGTGATGGCCACTCCAATATATGCACCCATCCCGTTAGCGGGATCATTTTCGTCAACATCAGCTGAATTGCAGAGCGCCAAATTCAAATTAAATTACTAAAAATATTTAATTTTCATGAAATCACAAGTGCAGTATAGCAAAACACAGCTTTTAATAAAGCTTTTCGGCGAAAGCATACCAAGCGTTTATGTAAGGACATCTTTCTCAGTAGATAAAATATTATAAACAGCTAGCAGCCAAGTAGATTTGTCACAAAAGTCAGAAAAGCAATAAAATGAATCGCTTACCTTTGATCTTTGGATGTTTAAACTCACGAGACTCCCAGTTACACAATAAATGTTCATTTTGTTCCATAAAGATTATTTTTATATCCAAAATAACTCCATTTGGTTGCCGCGTCATGTTCAGAAACCCACAGTCGACTGAAGCCAGTTCGATCACCTGCTCCAGGTGGTTGGAGCCAGGATCACCCGGGTGGATACCAACTACCGGGAGTCCATCAGCCCAGTTTAACACCTGGCGATTTGTCTCCGGTAAGGTACATTCTAGTACATTTTTAAAGCCTTTGAAACCATAAGTGATTGATATTTGATACATTGTTTTTATGTGCAAACTAGCTAGCTAAAGGGCTCTAGTTAATAGACCCTATTTGACATCAGATGTACTTTTACAGAATGTTAATTGGGACTATACCTTTTCCCAAAGTTGGTTTATAATCCTTTTTTAATTATGCAATGTTACCAAATGAAAAGAAAGGTGCCTTCTGCCCTGATGAAGGTAGGCTAGTCTTCTCAAGCACCCATTGTTGTTCAAGACAGTCATTCATTACATTCTTATTGGACTCGCATACACACAGAGAAAGGTTCCAAAAGTGTCCTTCTGCTTTCCCCACAGGATAACCCTTTTTGGTTCCAGGTATAATACTTAATACATGGAACCCAATAGGGTTCTACTTGGAACCAAAAGGGGTACTACCTGGAACTGTACTACCTGGCTGTCCCTATGGGGACAGCCAGAGAACCCTTTTAAGTAGATAGTACCATTCTTTCTAAGAGTAGAGTTGGCCTGGACTACAGTTTATTGATATAGTCATAGACTGAATTGTACTGTTTCAAGGCATTGTTAATGATGGTTGATGAGTGTTACATGAGTGTCTAATTAGTAGAGCATAATGAACAGGAATGTGGTAGCTATATGAGTAGATATAATATGTGGGTGGAATTCAAGTTACACACAATATTGATCATTATTTTGAATTATATTTTAGATTCTTGGCGACAGGGGACTCCTACATGACCATAGGGTTCAGCTTCTGAGTTGGACGGTCCACTGTGACAGGCATTGTCCCCTCTGTGGCACAAGCCATTTGGAACTGTCTGGTTGGTGAATACATGCCTGTCCCCAAGGAGGAAGACTGGAGGGCCATCGCTGCCGAGTTCCTGGAGAGGTGGAATTTCCCCAACTGTCTTGGCTCCATTGACAGGAAACATGTAGTAATCCAGGCTCCACCGTGCTCAGCTTCGCAATTCTACAACTACAAGGGTACATATTCAGTTGTACTCTTGGCTGTAGTAGATGCCATCTACTGTTTCCCCGTTGTCGATGTTAGTGCTTACGGCAAGGGAAGTGATGGCGGGACCCTCCGGGTGCCACTTCAGGATGGCACCCTGGAGATTTCACCACCTGCATCACTCACTGGGGCTAAAGACCTGGGGCCTGTTCCCCAGGTCTTCGTCGGCGATGAGGCCTTCCCTTTAAGACCCAACCTCATGAGGCCCTACGCTGGACGCCACCTGCCATTGCCAAAGCCTGTAAGGATCTTTAACAAATGACTGTCCAGGGCGAGGTTTGTTGTTGAATGCGCCTTTGGGATTCTGGCAGCCCGGTGGAGAATGTATCGGAGAGTGCTTGGTCTCAGCCCCTCAAATGTCGATTGCCTGCCTGAATGCATCATGTGTTCTCCACAACTACCTGCGGAGGTCAGTCCAGGATCCGCTCTGGATGGAGATGGGCACGCCAAATGGTCACCTTCCTGATGTCACCAGGGCAGGTGCCAACAACACCCCCAGACAGTCCAGGATCCGCTCTGGATGGAGATGGGCACGCCAAATGGTCACCTTCCTGATGTCACCAGGGCAGGTGCCAACAACACCCCCAGACAGGCACTCCAGGTGAGGGAGAAGCTGACCACCTACTTCTCATCGCCAGCAGGTGAAGTCCCATGGCAGTATGCCGTGGAGTGAAACGGCTCTTTTAAGAGCCCCATAACGCAAAGGTTATTTTAAGAACCATCCACTGTTGTCCATAAAATTGCATTTTTTTTCCCTAAAATTACTTCATGTATCATTCTCTTCATTTGGAAGCTATATTTAAGTGACATTTGGGAGTAAAGACCACACCTTAACCCCTTCCCTGTCCCATTAACGTCAGTATACTTTGAAAAGCAGCTGATACATTTTAACCCTTGCTGCTTTTCTTTGCTGGGGCAGCCTGTTCAGTGTTGGCACCAGGCTTATGGCAAAGAGGGTCTCTTCATCCTCCTTCCTGTGAGCATCAGATTGGGCTGCATCCCTCTCGACAGCTTGGAGGAGCCTCTGCTGAAATTAGTTGAGTGGCTCTGGGGGCTGGTACCTCCGATGACACCTGGTGTGACGTTGTTCCTCTTCGTTTCTCTCTGTTTCTCTCCACGGCCACATCCTGTTCAACGAGATCCTCAGTGGTCACTTCCGTGAGGTTCATAATAAGGTGGTCCTAGATCCAGAGGTGCTTCCTCCATTTCATCATCTTCCATGGCTGCACCGGTGGTGGTCATACTTGTGGATGATGTAGATGTTGTAGAGGGTCTCGCTGCACCGGTGGAGGCGATGGTCGCACTTGTAGATGACATTGAGGGTCTTGGTGCACCGGTGGCGACAACACTTGTGGATGACGTAGTAGAGGGTCTGGCTTTAATATTGCCACTCGTTGCCATAGGCACAATAAATGGACCCAGAAAAGAAAATGTGGCAGAAGCGCCAAGGCTGCTGGCCTGAAGCGGCTGACCCAGACCTCTGCCCTTCTCTCTCTGTCACTGAGTCCTCTCCACTTCCTCCTAAAATCTTCTTCTACACAGAGATAAGCCAAACCATTACCTAGGATAACTATAGTTATTAGATAGCTATCATGAACATGTCACCTACTGTACACTCAGGCACACGGTTATCTGACCAAATTATCAGGGGTACAGTATAGAGGTCGACCGATTAATCGGAATGGCCGATTAATTAGGGCCGATTTTTCAAGTGTTCATAACGATCGGAAATCAGTATTTTTGGGCGCCGATTTTTATTTTATAAAATAAAATTTGATACCTTTTTATTTAACTAGGCAAGTCAGTTAAGAACACATTCTTATTTTCAATGACTGCCTAGGACCTGTGGGTTAACTGCCAGATTTTCACCTTGTCAGCTCAGGGGTTTCAATCTTGCAACCGCACAGTTAACTAGTCCAACGCTCTAACCATTGCACTCCACGAGTAGCCTGCCTGTTACGCAAATGCAGTAGAAGCCAAGGTAAATTGCTAGCTAGCATTAAACTTATCTTATAAAAAACAATCCATCATAATCACTAGTTATAACTACTAATCCAGTTTAGCAGGCAATATTAACTAGGTGAAATTGTATCATTTCTCTTGCATTCATTACATGCAGAGTCAGGGTATATGCAACAGTTTGGGTTGCCTGGCTCATTGCGAACTAATTTGCCAGAATTTTACGGAATTATGACATGCATCGAAGGTTGTGCAATGTAACAAGAATATTTAGACTTAGGGATGCCACCCGTTAGATAAAATACCGAACGGTTCTGTATTTCACTGAAATAATAAACGTTTTGTTTTCGAAACGATAGTTTCCGGATTCGATCATATTAATAACCAAAGGCTCGTATTTCTGTGTGTTATTATGTTATATTTGATAGAGCAGTCGGACTGAGTAGCAGCAGGCCCGTAATCATTTATTCAAACAGCACTTCCGTGCGTTTTGCCAGCAGCTCTTCGCAAGCACGGCGCTGTTTATGACTTCAAGCCTATCAGCCTAATGGCTGGTGTAACTAATGTGAAATGGCTAACTAGTTCGCTGGGTGTACGCTAATACTGTTTCAAACGTCACTCGCTTTTAGATTTGGAGTAGTTATTCCCCTTGCGCTGCAAGAGCCGTGGCTTTTGTGGAGCGATGGGTAACGATGCTTTGAGTGTGGCTGTTGTCGATGTGTTCCTGGTTCGAGCCCAGGTAGGGGCGAGGCGGGGGACGGAAGCTATACTGTTACACTGGCAATAATATAGTGCCTATAAGAACATCCAATAGTCAAAGGTATATGAAATACAAATGGTATACAGAGAAATAGTCTAAAACCTCTTACCTTGGAATATTGAAGTCTCATGTTAAAAGGAACCACCAACTTTCATATGTTCTCATGTTCTGAGCAAGGAACTTAAACATTAGCTTTTTTACGTGGCACATATTGTACATGGCACGTTTTTACATGGCACATATTACTTTCTTCTTCAACACTTTGTTTTTGCATTATTTAAACCAAATTGAACATGTTTCATTATTTATTTGAGGCTAAATTGATTTTATTGATGTTTTATATTAAGTTAAAATAAGTTAACTCAGTATTGTTGTAATTGTCATTATTACAAATGTTTAAATAATCGTCCGATTAATCGGTATCTGCCTTTTTGGTCCTCCAATAATCGGTATCTGCGTTGAAAAATCAAATCATAATCGGTCGACCTCTAGTACAGTAGTATCTACCATTTCTATTATTAATTACCTGACATTCACACTCTTTCAAACATAATTATTTGGTAAGTTATCAGGCGTAGTAACTAGAATAATTTATGACTTTCTTTCACACACCTCATTGGCTAGGTTAGCAAGCTACATTAGCTAGCTAGCTAACCACATCTAGCACAAGATCACTACTTTACTGACCTGCAAATCCTACTATTGTGGACACTTGTCTCAAAGCAGTATTTTTTTGTGTTTATGTCCCTGTAGGTGTCAGTAGTTGTGTCAAAGACATGGTTTTGAGAATACTGTGAAAATGATTTTCTTCTCAATGTGTCCAACCGCATGCGACCAGCTGCAAAAGATACATGCATCAGTATAGTTGCCTAGCTGCGCTACTGCTGTTATGCAGCAGTGATGCAAAAACACAGTCGGTGTGTTCGAAGCGTGAGGGTTTACGGCCGAGGGCTGTCTACTTGATTTTGAAACGCAGCCCTGGATTCGACGGGGATTCTCCCGAGGGAAAGTGGCTAGTGCGAGGGCTAAGGGGTTCAAATGTAATGTGATTGGATTCCAGCCCAATTCGGGATCTCGGGCGTCTTTTTTTAACTTATATATATATATATATTTATTTTTTATTAACAAAAATCAACAAACAAGAGGAATAGTCACATGCAAACAAGCATACATAAACGTTTTATATTGCCAGGAATCCTAAACAAACAAATCATATTCATTAATAATACACGTTTTAATTGCCTTTTTGTTTTTCATTTTAGTTAATGAAGTAGTGCCATATTGTTTAAATTCATTTTACAAAGTAAAAAAATGCTAGGTTTGGAATTTGAGAATTTGCATTTGTGAATATAAAATGTACCTAGTATTATTAGCAATTGAATTAAATGTATCTTTATTAATGTCAATATTTCTGAAAAAATCATTTCAAAACCATTAACTTGTACAACCGGTCCTGTATGTAATAAAGTTGTGTGTGTCAATCCAAAAAAATGATACTATAAATACTGGTAAAAACTCACAATTATAGTCAACATTCAGCTTGAATCTTTCCAAAACATGTTTCACAGGATAAATTCTACGTAACATTTTACATGAAACCTCTACCTTGTTACTGATACATTATTTTGTTAGCAATTTTCCATGCTTTCCTACGTTGTATATCACCATAGATATTCTACCCAATAAGTCCTGCTGAGGGAAGTGTATCACAAACAATATTCCTAATCTGTTTATTACTACATTTCTCTGAGGATTTTAATATTGCCAATTAATGTATTTTCATGTAACGCTATTACTTCAACCACACAGGAATAAACATTTAAAAAATACAACTCCCACGTGGAATTGAATCAAAAACAACATTCTCTAGTAAATTCTTATTCATTTTCCAGTAACCTATACTAACTTTTTTTGTTGACAAACCATTCATATTTATCTTTATCGAAATCCCTTTGTGGTCTGTCAAAATCGATGGTTCAATTGAGACTGTATCAACCTTGTCAGCCATAAATCAATATGGGATTGTATAGATACATCTTTGGTTCTCCATGTAAACATATTCTTATCTGGGTTCTTATGTCTCTACATATATAGAACACCTAACCATAGACATATATTCCTTATCTCACAAACAGATGGCCTCCTAAGGATAGCAATTATATCTAGATTATCATGTAATATTGTTATTAAAATATCCACCCCGTTTTACTTTGGCCAATGGAAATGTAGACATTTTACTTCCTTTCCTCTCGATGTCTCTAAATAAAATAGTTACTTGACTTGTTATTGGTAGCATAAGTATTAACAACAAGGAATTGAATGTGGTTGACATCTATCAATAGCACAATCCATCTCCCTGTATTACCTGCTTCATGACCTTTAAAGTTGCCTTTTAAAATTGCGTCACCTACTGACCCATTGGTGCCGAATATCATTCCCCCATTTGACATTTCCAATACGCAGTATCTGTGGAATTAAATAAAAGTTGGGGCCTTTTACAATACAAAAATATAGATGTCCTTTTCATTTTACGGATTTCCCTGGCATTAATAGAAAAAACAGAAATTGACATTTACTATCACAGTGACTATATGAAGAATATTAAACTTGTATACGTTCACATGGACCGGGTTCTCACAAAATGAAACGTTCTTTCTAGTTGCAAATACAAACAGTCCTTTGCACCATGCAGGTGGTAGACCTAAAGTATATTTTTATACAATTGCAAATAACATTGTGCCATAGATTGGTAAAACAAATAACAAATCAAGCTAACATTAAGTGAATTTCCCTGCCATAAAATAATTGGTTCACACAAATAATGCTCTTTCCTTAAATACATTTTATCAGTTGCAAATAAAAATCAGTCCTGCACCATTCACTTGGTAAATCCAGTCGTCATCAAGCTAGGCATCAGTGCAAATTTCCCTTCCATTTAACAAAGCCTTGGCTCCCGCAAAGTATGCACTTTTCCCCTCTTTCCTTGCCCTCTCAATCATCGGCCACAGACGATTCCGAGCTTCTTTGTCAACTGCTCGGGTTGTTGTTCTTTAAATAGTCATTTTTCTTTGCACTTTTCCATGTCAGATCCCTCGCTGTCCTGGAGATTAATTTCATGATCACTGGTCGTGGTGGCTGGTTCTCCCCATCTCTCAGCCTACCCAGGCACTGCACTACATCCAGAGAACCTGCAACAACATTTTGCTCGTCCTCCGGGACTATTGCCCTGCAAATGTCCTTCACTTTTGTTTTGATGTTCTCGTCAGATCTTTCTGTGATTCCATAAATTCGAAGATTCCATCTCCGACTATACCGGTCAGTCTTGTTTACTCCATTTCAGTGAGTTTCTTCTCCTGATTTGCAACCTGAGTTTTCAATGTTGCGTTCTGCTGCTTCAGAGTATTTACTTCCTCAGCATTGAAATCAATCGCTTTCCTCAGGTTAACGATGCTGAGTGTTCTTTTTAACCAAGTCCATGATGTCAGCTGCACTCTTTGATTTTAGCCGCGAGGATGCGGACGATGTTGTCCTGTAGCTGCCTCAGTGATGGTTCACTTCTCAACTTCTTTGGAAGTTGCTCCTTGGTTGGGGTATTAGGGTATGAATCACATTCACCCCCAGTTTTACACTGCAAGCATATGAATGAGTTTCAGCAATGCCTCTTTTCTCCTTGGACGTTTCAACATCCATTATCTCAGCAACAGTTTGGTTATGTCCTGACTCCATGCTGCTAGCTATGAAGATGTTAGCGAGCTAACGTTAGCTAACTTTGATAGTTAGCTTGTTCTTTGGAAATCGTCCCCAAAAGGTATTTCAGTGGCTTGATTAATTACAAAATGTATATGTATGTACATATCATTTTCCCACGTTTTGTTGTTACAGTTTGAATTTCAAATGTATTAAATTGAGATTGTGTCACTGACCTAGACACAATACCCCATAATTTCAAAGTATAATTATGTTTTTCAACATTTTTACAAATAAATAAAAAGCTGAAATGTCTTGCATCAACCCCTTTTGTTATGGCAAGTAAGTTCAGGAGTAAATTGCTGAACTCACTGTGTGCTAATAGTTAACATGATTTTTTTTTTTAATGACTACCTCATCTCTGTACCCTATGTGACAGGTTAAAGGACATATTCATAGCCTGTTATACATTGAAAAGTATTAGTAAGTTCATAGTATGTGAGGATCTTAAAACATCTAAGGTTAAAAAGATGCATTCAGTATTAGTTGATAGAGATTGATAACATTCATATAATTGTGTTAAAGTTCAAATCTGTCAAAGGGTACGAATTGTGAGAGTAATGTGTAAACGTTATATTGATTACTTTATTTTGTGGTGCCTAAAAGTTTTAATCTGTGATCTACGAAATGCTCTTAAGCTAATGAGCCGGAGATCGATTGCTCTGGTCTCCACGCATATTCCTGGGGAAATTCGCGGTCTTTTCTCATTGAACTAAATGTTGACTTGAGAATACAACACCGTATCACTCTCGTGATTATTTCTCCCCTGTTTTCAGGTACTTTATTGATGATAAAAATAGTAATTTAAATGTTATAACTAGCGAACATGTCAAGAGTGTTTAAGGTGTGTTTTAGTAACGTCTTGAGGAAGTTAGAGTTAAGTTTGAAGAGAGTAATATTAGCCCTGCTCGGTTGAAGTGAAGGATAGCGTCGTACTGAGAGTAGCTGCCATTTTATGTCGATTGTGAATGAACATGCGTGTTGTTAATAAGATATTTTGCTGTGTTATTTGTATAACGAGTTTTCTGTTATGTAATGTTACTTTTGTGAAATGATTGAACTAAATGTTGACTTGAGAATACAACACCGTATCACTCTCGTGATTATTTCTCCCCTGTTTTCAGGGGCGTAACACCTACACATAAGATCCCGCAGTCGAGCAGTGAATTTCAAACACAGATTCTACCACAAAGACTAGGGAGATTTTCCAATGCCTCGCAAAGAAGGGCACCTATTAGTAGATGGGTAAAAAAAAACTGCCATTTGAGCATGGTGACGGCACATTATTCATTAAACTTTGAAGGGTGTATCACTATACCCTGCCACTACAAAGAGTCGTTCCTAACTGATAGGAGAGAACTGAGGATGGGTAAACAAAATTGTAGTTACTCCGCAATGCTAACTAACCTAAATGACAGTGGCAAGAAGGACTCCTGTACAGAATACAAAATATTCCAAAACATGCAAGCACTTAAGTAAAACTGCAAATGTGTCAAATATTTGAATTTTTTTTTTTGTCCTGAATACAAAGCTTTATGTTTGGGGCAAATCCAACGCAACACATCACTGAGTACCACTATTTTTCAAACATGGTGCATCATGTGGGTATTCTTGTCATCAGCAAGGACAAGGGAAAAAATAATCCGAAAAGAGCTAAGCACAGGCAAAATCCTAGATGAAAAACCTGGTTGTCTGCTTGACAACAGACACTGGGAAACATTCACCTTTCAGCAGGACAATCACCTAAAACACAAGGCCAAATCTGCACTGGAGTTGCTTACCAAGATGACATTGAATGTTCCTGAGTGGCCTAGCTACAGTTTTGACAAAAATTGTCTTGAATATCTATGGCGAGACTTGAACATGGCTGTCTAGCAATGATCAACAACCAACTTGAGAGCTTTAAGATTTAAAAAATAACAATAATATGCAAGTATTGTACAATCCAGGTGTGTAAAGCTTTTGTAGAGACTTAAAGAGTCAGCTGTAATCGCTGCCAAAGGTGATTCTAGCATGTATTGGCTCGGGGGGTTGAATACTTATGTAATTTTAGAATCAATTTCAATCCCACCTTGTAACACAACAAAATGTGGAAAAAGTCAGGGAGGGTGTAAAATACTTTCTGAAGGCACTGTAACTGAACCATTACTCTAGTGTGGGCAATCTTGTCATGGGTTGTCTTGCGCATCAGACAATAGCCTGGGGATGAGGTCAGACATAAAACCATAAAATCTGCCTCTTTGTATGCTATTCATAAAATGTAATGAATCTACATTTTTATTTCAGATGAGGATGAATTCCCCTACAAGACAAAGTCCGGGCACAGGCGCCACGTGGCACTAACAGAACGCTTCACAGAGGCGGACCTAAAGGGCTTACCAGAGCTGAACCCGCCTTCTCTTATGCCGGCTGGTAATGTGGGTACAACCTTAAAGGTATTCTTACAGCTTATTCAGTCATGCCGCCTACCCCCACGCCTCATACGCAAGCTGGGCCTCGCTTTTCCCAAGACCAGCTGCAATCGGCGCTATGGTAATGTGCCCTTCCAGTACCATAACACCAGCTTAGCACCATCAACTGAGGAGAGTGTCTTCACAGCTGATGGGCATGAAATATCAGGTCCTGGTAGTGTGGCCCCTCCCTCAGGAACCCAGGGGCCCACTGACTCCTCAGGGGACCCTGAAATACCAGAGGAAGACGAGGATGCCCAGTCAAATGCAGATGATGTGAGTCTAAATTTGTTACTGAGTATACTGTAAATATCCTATAACCTGTGAGCTACAGCACTTGCTGTGTTAAGTTCATAAGGGAATGATGTTGAAAAGAGGAAGGGCTTAAAATGGTAAAAAGTCAGAGTAAAGAAATACATCTCAAGGTAGAAACATCTGAGTAGCCTACATAACAATGGCTGGGTAATATGAGAGTATTCTTGTTGCTGTGAACTCTGGCTTTACAGATGCATTTGCCATTTCTTGTATTGCATATGATCCTTGTGTTCTTCTGTGCTGTAGGACGATGACCGCTGTGAGGAGTGGGAGCGCCATGAGGCCCTACACGAGGACGTGACGAGCCAGGAACGCAGCAAGGAGCGGCTCTACGAGGAAGAGATAGAGCTGAAGTGGGAGAAGGGAGGCTCGGGCCTGGTCTTCTACACTGATGCCCAGTACTGGCAAGAGGAAGAAGGAGGTATAACAGGGGCTCCACTAGCCCTCTTAAAGATCCGCCCTTCTGATTTAATATTTCTGTCTTGTAAAATTCATAATTATACATTAGTCAAATAGTGATTATTGTTTTTTCTCTCCGCCTAGATTTTGATGAGCAAACTGCAGATGATTGGGATGTGGACATGAGCGTTTACTATGACAAAGGTAACCTGACTGCATGTTTTCCTTCACAATTCAGGATCTATAGCTAGGCTTCCATCCAATTTGCAACATATTTTCATATGAGTATTCTAAAATATGCATAAAGAAAATATGCTTGTGTTTCCACCAAACTGACTTGTTGAAAATACAAATCTGTGCGTGATTACGTAGTGCGCACATTTATTTTTAAGTTTTCATGAACTAAATAAAACATTGAAGAATATTTAATGTCTTTCCATCACATGTCACAAATTGTTGCGTTTAAATAGCAAATGTGTCTACTCTTGTTTTGGCACAAGCCAACTGCTTGCAGATACAGTATGGTAAGGCTAGTCTAAATGGTGAGATTAGAGCGAGAATGTTTTGATTTGTCACAACGGCAGTCAAGCATCGATCATCATGTCATCATCATGTCATAAGACCCTCAGTATGTATTGGACCGGAGCATCAAGCTCATACCATGCACTTTCACCAACCACCCTGTGAAGTTCATCATTAATGATTTAATCTGTAGCCTAATTTAAACTTTGTGGTTTCGAGCCGTAGTGGAAGGACCACACACCATGTCATTGCGTGACTCCAAGTTGAATTCAATATTTGCGCATAAAGGCATTTCCACTGCCATTTCTAGCATAATTAATTTTACCAACACAAAAAGATTTCACCAAGTCGAACGAACAAATTATATTTTGGCATTTTATGAAATTATACCAAAAGTTCCTGTTTCCATCACAGCTGTCGAGACTTTACTGGCATAACTGGATTGAAACGTGGTTTACTGATTTGAAATCCTAGTGGACTAGGTAGGCATGCTGTCTTAAGACATTTGAAGGAACATTTAACGTTTTGTTTTAACTTTGCAAGTCAATTAAGAACAAGTTCTTATTTACAATGATGGCCTACCAAGATGTAAAAGGCCTGTGGGGATGGGGGCTGGGATTCAAAATTTAGGACTACACACACAAAGACGTGAGAACCACATAAAGAGACCAAAAACGACAACACAGTGTGGTTGCATCACAACATGGCAGCGGCACAAACATGTTTTTTTATTTATTTATTTTTATTTCACCTTTATTTAACCAGGTAGGCTAGTTGAGAACTTTGCAACTGCGACCTGGCCAAGATAAAGCATAGCAGTGTGAACAGACAATACAGAGTTACACATGTAGTAAACAATTAACGAGTCAATAACACAGTAGAAAAAAAGGGGAGTCTATATACAATGTGTGCAAAAGGCATGAGGAGGTAGGCGAATAATTACAATATTGCAGATTAACACTGGAGTGATAAATGATCAGATGATCATGTACAGGTAGAGATATTGGTGTGCAAAAGAGCAGAAAAGTAAATAAATAAAAACTGTTGGGATGAGGTAGGTGAAAATGGGTGGGCTATTTACCAATAGATTATGTACAGCTGCAGCTGCAGCTGATCGGTTAGCTGCTCAGATAGCTGATGTTTGAAGTTGGTGAGGGAGATAAGTCTCCAACTTCAGCGATTTTTGCAATTCGTTCCAGTCACAGGCAGCAGAGTACGTACGAATGAGGTGTTGGCTTTCGGGATGATCAGTGAGATACACCTGCTGGAGCGCGTGCTACGGATGGGTGTTGCCATCGTGACCAGTGAACTGAGATAAGGCGGAGCTTTACCTAGCATGGCCTTGTAGATGACCTGTAGCCAGTGGGTCTGGCGACGAATATGTAGCGAGGGCCAGCCGACGAGAGCATACAAGTCGCAGTGGTGGGTAGTATAAGGTGCTTTAGTGACAAAACTGATGGCACTGTGATAAACTGCATCCAGTTTGCTGAGTAGAGTGTTGGAAGCAATTTTGTGGATGACATCGCCGAAGTCGAGGATCGGTAGGATAGTCAGTTTTACTAGGGTAAGCTTGTCAGCGTGAGTGAAGGTGGCTTTGTTGCGGAATAGAAAGCCGACTCTTGATTTGATTTTCGATTGGAGATGTTTGATATGGGTCTGGAAGGAGAGTTTGCAGTCTCGCCAGACACCTAGGTACTTATAGGTGTCCACATATTCAAGGTCGGAACCATCCAGTGTGGTGATGATAGTCGGGCATGCGGGTGCAGGCAGCGATCGGTTGAAAAGCATGCATTTGGTTTTACTAGCGTTTAAGAGCAGTTGGAGGCCACGGAAGGAGTGTTGTATGGCATTGAAGCTCGTTTGGAGGTTAGATAGCACAGTGTCCAATGACGAGCCGAAAGTATATAGAATGGTGTTGTCTGCGTAGAGGTGGATCAGGGAATCGCCCGCAGCAAGAGCAACATCATTGATATATACAGAGAAAAGAGTCGGCCCGAGAATTGAACCCTGTGGCACCCCCATAGAGACTGCCAGAGGACCGGACAGCATGCCCTCCGATTTGACACACTGAACTCTGTCTGCAAAGTAATTGGTGAACCAGGCAAGGCAGTCATCCGAAAAACCGAGGCTACTGAGTCTGCCGATTAAGAATATGGTGATTGACAGAGTCGAAAGCCTTGGCAAGGTCGATGAAGACTGCTGCACAGTACTGTCTTTTATCGATGGCGGTTATGATGTCGTTTAGTACCTTGAGTGTGGCTGAGGTGCACCCGTGACCGGCTTGGAAACCAGATTGCATAGCGGAGAAGGTACGGTGGGATTCGAGATCAGTGACCTGTTTGTTGACTTGGCTTTCGAAGACCTTAGATTGGCAGGGCAGAATGGATATAGGTCTGTAACAGTTTGGGTCCAGGGTGTCTCCCCCTTTGAAGAGGGGGATGAATGCGGCAGCTTTCCAATCCTTTGGGATCTCAGACGATATGAGAGGTTGAACAGGCTGGTAATAGGGGTTGCGACAATGGCGGCGGATAGTTTCAGAAATAGAGGGTTCAGATTGTCAAGCCCAGCTGATTTATACGGGTCCAGGTTTTGCAGCTCTTTCAGAACATCTGCTATCTGGATTTGGGTAAAGGAGAACCTGGAGATGCTTGGGCGAGGAGCTGCGGGGGGGGCCGGAGCTGTTGGCCGAGGTAGGAGTAGCCAGGCGGAAGGCATGACCAGCCGTTGAGAAATGCTTGTTGAAGTTTTCGATAATCATGGATTTGTCGCTGGTGACCGTGTTCCCTAGCCTCAGTGCAGTGGGCAGCTGGGAGGAGGTGCTCTTGTTCTCCATGGACTTCAGTGTCCCAGAACTTTTTGGAGTTGGAGCTACAGGATGCAAACTTCTGCCTGAAGAAGCTGGCCTTAGCTTTCCTGACTGACTGCGTGTATTGGTTCCTGACTTCCCTGAACAGTTGCATATCGCGGGGACTGTTCGATGCTATTGCAGTCCGCCACAGGATGTTTTTGTGCTGGTCGAGGGCAGTCAGGTCTGGAGTGAACCACGGGCTGTATTTTTTGAACGGAGCACGCTTATCTAAAATGGTGAGGAAGTTCCTTTTGAAGAATGACTAGGCATCCTCAACTGACGGGATGAGGTCAATGTCCTTCCAGGATACCCAGGCCAGGTCGATTAGAAAGGCCTGCTCACAGAAGTGTTTTAGGGAGCGTTTGACAGTGATGAGGGGTGGTCGTTCAAAACAGCCCAGTCAAAACTGTTCGCTGCTCTGGCTCCCCAATGGTGGAACACACTCCCTCACGACGCCAGGACAGCGGAGTCAATCACCACCTTCCGGAGACACCTGAAACCCCACCTCTTTAAGGAATACCTAGGATAGGATAAAGTAATCCTTCTCACCCCCCTTAAAAGATTTAGATGCACTATTGTAAAGTGGCTGTTCCACTGGATGTCATAAGGTGAAAGCACCAATTTGTAAGTCGCTCTGGATAAGAGCGTCTGCTAAATGACTTAAATGTAAATGTCGTTTGACTGCGGCACCGTAGCGGATACAGGCAATGAGGCAGTGGTCGCTGAGATCCTGGTTGAAGACAGCGGAGGTGTATTTGGAGGGCCAGTTGGTCAGGATGACGTCTATGAGGGTGCCCTTGCTTACAGAGTTAGGGTTGTACCTGGTGGGTTCCTTGATGATTTGTGTGAGATTGAGGGCATCTAGCTTAGATTGTAGGACTGCCGGGGTGTTAAGCATATCCCAGTTTAGGTCACCTAACAGAACAAACTCTGAAGCTAGATGGGGGGGGGCAATCAATTCACAAATGGTGTCCAGGGCACAGCTGGGAGCTGAGGGGCAACAGTGAGAGACGTATTTCTGGAGAGAGTAATTTTCAGAATTAGTAGTTTGAACTGTTTGGGTATGGACCTGGAAAGTATGACATTACTTTGCAGGCTATCTCTGCAGTAGACTGCAACTCCTCCCCCTTTGGCAGTTCTATCTTGATGGAAGATGTTATAGATGGGTATGGAAATCTCTGAATTTTTGGTGGCCTTCCTGAGCCAGGATTCAGGCAAGGACATCAGAGTTAGCAGAGTGTGCTAAAGCAGTAAGTAAAACAAACTTAGGGAGGAGGCTTCTGATGTTGACATGCATGAAACCAAGGCTTTTTTGATCACAGAAGTCAACAAATGAGGGTGCCTGGGGACATGCAGGGCCTGGGTTTACCTCCACATCACCCGCGGAACAGAGAAGGAGTAGTATGAGGGTGCGGCTAAAGGCTATCAAAACTGGTCGCCTAGAGCGTTGGGGACAGAGAATAAGAGGAGCAGGTTTCTGGGCATGGTAGAATATATTCAGGGCATAATGCGCAGACAGGGGTATGGTGGGGTGCGGGTACGGCGGAGGTAAGCCCAGGCACTGGGTGATGATGAGAGAGGTTTTATCTCTGGACATGCTGGTTGTAATGGGTGAGGTCACTGCATATGTGGGAGGTGGGACAAAAGGAGGGGTATGAGGAGTGGGACTAGGAGCTCCATTGTGAACTAAAACAATGATAACTAACCTGAGCAACAGTATACAAGGCATATTGACATTTGAGAGAGACATACAGCGAGGCATACAGTAATCACAGGTGTTGAATTGGGAAAGCCAGCTCAAACAGTGGGTGAGACAACAGCTAATCAGCTAGCATAACAACAGCAGGTAAAATGGCATTGACTAGGCAATGGGGCCGACAGATAAAACAAACAAGCAGAATGGAGTACCGTGATGAATGGACAGTCCAGCGTGCATCAGCTATGTAGCCAAGTGATCAGAGTCCAGGGGGCAGCGGTGGATGGGGCAGGGGGGCTGGACTGGCGAGTGTTATCCAGGTTAAAAAACTAACAATGACTAAATAGCTTGTAGCTAGTTAGCTGGTTAGCTTCTGGAGGTTCTTGAGTGTGTTCTAAAAATTAAAAATAATAGCGATTCCATATCACATTGGGTGAGGCAGGTTTCCGGAAGGTATAAACACATTTTTAAAAATCGGGAAGAGATAGAAAGTACATATGGGCCACTGCGTGTTTGGGACGCGGCGATGCAGACGGTTAGCAGGCCTGTGCTAACAAGCTAACAGATTAGCAGGCCGGGGTAAACAAGGTAGTAGTTAGCGGACCTGGGCTAAACAAGCTAGCAGTTAGCATGCCGAATTAGCAAGCAAGGAGATGGCGAGGGCTAGAGAGTTAGCCTTTGGAGGACGTCGCGATGGGGTGAGTCTGTTTATTCCTCTTCATGCAGTGACATCGATAGACCGGTCTTGGGTCCGGGTATTGTAGCCCAGGAGTATGCTAGGAGCACAGGAGCTCTGGCCGGGCTAGCTTCAAGCTACGTGGGTGGAAACGCTAGCCAGGAGTAATCAACCAGGGTTGCGGTTTAGCTCGATAGCTAGTTGTGAAGATCCAGCTGAAAAATGTAACGTTTGCGGTGGGAATCCGGGGATAAAAAAATAAATATGTCCATTATGCTCTGGTTAGCGTCGCGTTGTTCGAACTGGCGAGAGCTTTCCGAGCTAAAGGTTAGCTGATGACCGGTTAGCTGAAGACCGCTAGCATAGCTGGTGGTTATAGCTGGCTAGCTTCAGTTGAGGGGTTCCGGTTCCGAAGTAAATATAACTACTTTAGGAAAAGTAGCTACATTGGGTGAGGCGGGTTGCAGGAGAGTATTTGGAAGCTTAGGTTTAGAAAAATGTTTTTAAAGATACGCGAAGAAAAATATCTAAAACGAAAAAGAGACGATATTTACAGAGAGAGACGATACGACAGGACGACTTACTGCTACGCCATCTTGGGTTGGTGGTACAGACAACAGCACGAAGTGCAAAAAGGTAGTAATGGTGTACATAGAGAATTAATCTCGTGGGGGCCACTCTCTCCACACAGACGGGGGTGACATGGACTCCCGTGACTACGTCCGCATGCGGTATGAGAAGAGGCTGAGGGAGGGGCTGGAGGACCGGTCTGGAGGACAAGATCAGCCAATCGGCAACTTTGAGAAGTTCACAAAGGTATGGAAGCCCTTGTGCCAATCCACTTAATAAAGCATTTATAATGGATTACTCTATAAGATGTTTAATGTAGGTTTACTAATCATTTGTCTTTTTTTATTTATTTTAATTTTATCATTAGTTAAGTCTTTTTGTGTGGCCTTATCTAAAGTGTGGGCAATTTATACTTTATAAATGTTTTGAGTGACCAGTAATTTCTCTCTCAAAAAATGGACATGCCATTGGAAGACATTCCAGCAGTACTGGATGCTCCTTACCTTAAGATTTCAAAATAGCCTAGAGCATATCAATGGTAAAACACAGGATGTTAAAAGAACTACACTACATAATCAAAAGTATGTGGACCCGGCCGGGAACTGAAGCAATTAGACCTGGCTCACAGTCAGCATTCTAATTCATCCCAAAGGTGTTCGTTGAGGTCAAGGCTTTGTGCACAGGGGCATTGTAATGCTGAAACAGGAAAGGGCCTTCCTCAAACTGTTGCCACACATTTGGAAGCACATAATAGTCTAACATGTAGGTTGTAGCATTAATATTTCCTTTCACTGGAAGTAAGGTGCTTGAAGTATGAACAACAGCCCCAGACCATTATTCCTCTTCCACCAAACTTCAAAGTTGGCACTATGCATTGGGGCAGATGGTGAAGCGTGATTCATCACTCCATAGAACGCGTTTCCACTGCTCTAGAGTTCAATGGCGGCGAGCTTTACACCACTCCAGCCGACGTTTGGCATTTAGTTTACCTGGGCTGCTCTAGCAGGGCAGAAATTTGAAAAACTGAATTTCTGGGCAAACCAAGATTAGACTGCTCTTAGGAGTGACTGCAATCCACGCTTTGGTTTTGGTAGAAAAGTCACTGCTGAGAAATGCTTATGTTATTCAGCATATAGTGTGTCTGAAGCATAGGCGAAATTGCCAATGTAAAAAAGGCCTACGTGGGTGGCGATTGGGGGGAATATGTCCAATTTTCAGACATAAGTCATGTCAAACTGTGTAGAACTGCAGGAGATGCGTTTTAAAATGTACAAAAATTAAATAATCTGCTCGTCATTTAACCATTATGTTCTAGGGGTCATTTGGAGACCTAAAGGTTGTGGCGAAATCTGCATGGAGCCTTCACCGTGCACTGCCACTTTAAGAGCGCATGAGCAGTAAGGAAGGAGGAAATAAAGAGAGCTCATTCAGCTCTTTGGGGAGGAGCTCTTAGGTGGCGCGACAGTTTGATTGTGTGGGCTGTGCTGCAGAAGTTTTGTTTGTTTTCAGCGTGTGTAGTTTATAAAGTATTTAACTCGATCATCGGTGAAATCGCTCTAGGTCGTGGTTGTTTTCGTTTGGGACCGCGCCCGTTATGGATTGCATGGATTAGTAGCAACATTGTTGCGAAGCTTTAACATACAAACCAACAAACCATCGGACAGTCAGACAGTACACCGGCACGCCTGAAGACCACAGCTAAGATCTCTCTTGTTCTCTTTCTCTTTTTCTCTTCCCTCTATCGTTCCAGTGCTTTACCCTGCAACAGACTCTCTATTTTTCCAATGCACTTCCCATTGAAGTTCATTAGAACTGGACTATTATTGCCCTGGCAGAAGTATTTGGGTGGACATTTTTGTTAAAAGGGAGGTTGCTTGCAAGTTATGCATTGTAATGTGAACTGTATTGAGGTGTACTAATGACATGTGGCCGAGAAGATTGTGGACATTTTTAAGGCCTTTGTTGTCTATGAACACCCCCCACATTCATACCCTCTGCACTCCTCCACTGGACGATAATACATATTATTGCAAATCCTCTGTTGATGACTGGGTTCTTTCTTATATGAAGTTGCTGTTAAATTGCTCTGCCATTATTAGTATTATTGTACGAGGTATTCTTGTTGGGGTTACCCCTGTGCTGTGATGTGGGTTTTATATGGTGTGTATTCTCTTTTCTCTCCACTGGCTATCTGGTAAACAGGCTACACTCTAGGCAGTCTCTTCTGCTGATGTGTGTGGGTCTGGTAGTGGTACTCTCTCTATTCTACTCTTTTCCTTTCGGCATGGTTAATACCTGCCTGGCGCCCGAACAAAATCATTCTTTACGCCTCTCTCATAAATACCGCTACAAGGTACTGTTGGAATGTCTACCAATAGCATTTGCTGGAATGTCTACCCATTTACCTAGTACTCTGTTCTCATTTAGTGGGCAGAATGTAACTGGTGTGGTCTGAATTCCTCAAAAGCAGGAATGGATTTTTCCACTGTCTGGTGCCTGGTACTAGGACTAGTACTGATCTTTTTATGTTGTCTAGGGTGTTGGTCGCCGGGTGATGGAGAAGCAGGGCTGGAAGGAGGGAAAGGGCCTGGGTAACAGTCAGGCAGGGATTCCAGAAGCCTTGGAGAATGAAGGACAGCATCCTAAATGCAAGAGGGGCTTTGGGTGAGTGCAACAATTACTATCACAATAATTACAATGATGATTAAATCTATGGCCTTTGTAACTTGGATATGTACAGGAAGGTAACGGAAAGTTGAAGGATATTACAAATGATTCTTGTTGACATCCAGGCAAATAAAAACCCTGATTACAATATGCTGTTTTGTGCAGGTACCATGGAGAGAAGCTGAGCACCTACTTTGTGAAAAAGGCCAAACCAGACTTGTTCATATCCACGGTGTATGATAAACCCAAAGACATAGACCAAGGAGACCCCTTATTGCGGCGCAATCCCAAAACCAGCATGAAGTACAGAGGCTGGCAGCCAGGTGGCAACATTTTTCCAAAAAGATGACAACTCTGTATTTACATAATTTCTTATTACTAGAGGTTGTTACCATTTAGAATTCATGATTTGTTTATATTAAAGCATTTATCATACAAGGAATTTGTTTAAATTATTTTGTCTTGTCTCCTAAATGAATTACACATTCGTAATTTTGACCATAGTATGATTGAAACCGAAGTAATTGTTTTGGGCAGTAGAAGTTGGCATGACCTGCCTTCCGCCTGCAAGATTAAGGTCGTAACTCTGGCGATTTTCCTTCAAAATAAAAGTCCCGCAATGATGGTAAAATGTTTTATACCAATGGTAGAAATTTAACATTTTGAGGAAATGTTGGTATACTTAGAATTTTGTTTAACAATATGAAAGGAATAAGGGTAATTGCCTTTTTATAGCACATATTATAGCAATGGCATTCTTAACAGTATTAATGACTAGATATCATAGTAACAAGACATAATGCTATTAATAATATAATCAACTTTAGAAAACACTTAAATCCTATTGTTAATTAAACTTATTCAATTTGCACGATGTTCAGTACGTTTTCCATACTGGACATACTACACCATAGTACACAATTTCCTGTACATTGTGTTGCAGAAATCAGGAGCACTTCTAATTTCCAATTTCATAGTGTACAACCCAAGGAGTGTCACCGCTCAATCTAAAGTGGCCTATCACCTTAAATGCAATATGTTTTTCATATTGGACATGCAGTATCAGTCAATTTGGACACACCTACTCATTACAGGGTTTTTTATTTGTGCTATTTTCTTCTTTGTAGAAAAATAGTGAAGACATCAAATCTACGAAATAACACATGGAATCATGTCGTAACCAAAAGTGTTACAAAAAATCAACATATTTGAGATTCTTCAAAGTAGATACCCTTTGCTTTGATGATGGCTTTGCACACTCTTGGTGTTCTCTCAACCAGCATCATGTAGTCACCAGGAATGTATTTAAATTAACAGGTGTGTTCATTTGTGGAATTTCTTTCCTTAATGCGTTTGAGCTAATCAGTTGTGTTGTGACAAGGGCTCTATTTGGCCCTATTTGGTAAAAGACCAAATCCATATTATGACAAGAACAGCTCAAATAAGCAAAGAAAAACAACAGTCCATCATTACTTTCAGACATGGTCAGTCAATATGGAAAATTTGAAGAGCAGTTGCAAAAAAAAGCTCTGATGAAACTGGCTCTCATGAGGACCACCACAGGAAAAGTAGACCCAGACTTACATCTGCTGCAGAGGATGAGTTAAGTTACCAGCCTCAGAAATTGCAGCCCAAATCAATGCTTTAGAGTTAAAGTAACAGACATCTCAACATCAACTGTTCAGAGGAAACTGCATGAATCAGGCCTTCATGTTTGAGTTGCTGCAAAGAAACCACTACTAAAGGACACCAATAAGGAGAAGAGACTTGTTTGGGCCGAGAAACATAAGCAATGAACATTAGACTGGTGGAAATCTGTCCTTTAGGACTGAGTCCAAATTTGAGATTTTTGGTTCCAACTGCCATGTCTTTGTGAAGACTCAGAGTAGGTGAACAGATGATCTTTGCATGTGTGGTTCCCATTGTGAAGCATGGAGGAGGTGTGATGGTGCTTTGCTGGTGACACTGTCAGTGACTAATTTAGAATTCAAGGCACTCTGCAGCAACACACCATCCCATCTGGTTTGCGCTTAGTGGGACTATCATTTGTTTTTCAACAATGACCCAAAACACACCTTCAGTTTTGTAAGGACCAAGGAGAGTGAAGGAGTGCTGCAACAGATGACCTGGCCTCCACAATCCCCCGACCTCAACCAAATTGGGATGGTTTGGGATGAGTTGGACTGCAGAGTGAAGGAAAAGCCGCCAACAAGAGCTCAGCATATGTGGCAACTCCTTTAAGACCGTTGGAAAAGCATTCATCATGAAGCTGGTTGAGAGAATGCCAAGAGTGCAAACCTGTCATCAAGGCAAAAGATGGCTACTTTGAAGAATCACAAATATAAAATATTTTAATTTGTTTAAAACTTTTTTGGTTACTGCATGATTCCATGTGTTATTTAATAGTTTGTCTTCACCATTATTCTACAATGTTGAAAATAGTACAAATAAAGAATAAAGAAAAACCCTTGAAAGAGTAGGTGTGTCCAAACTTTTGACTTGTACTGTGTGTATATATATATATACACTTTTTTTCTCACAAAAGTAGCGCACTGGGCCTTTACCTGTCCTGTATTAGTGGACAGATATAGCATGGGCGAAAAAATGTGCAGCACCCCCACCCGAAACATCTTCCCGTGGCTATGGACGCACTTGATATTGTGTGCCCAGCAGAGAATCAGAGATGAAGGGTGGCATCAGGCACACATCGATATATAGCCTAATAATCAACTAATTCTTAAACACTGAAGTATTGAAATTTCATCATTTCCAAATGACTGTGCATTCGGAAAGTATTCAGACCCCTTGACTTTTTCCACTTTGATACTTTCTGGCTTATTTTAAAAATAATTAAATTCATGTTCTTCCTCTATCTAAACAATACCCCATAATGACAAATTGAAAAAAGGTTTTTAGAATTTTTTGCTAATTTATTAAAAATATATATTTTTACCTAAGTATTCAGACCCTTTGCTCTGAGACTCGAATTTGAGCTCAGGTGCATCCTGTTTCCAATGATCATCCTTGATGTTTCTACAACTTGATTGGAGTCCACCTGTGGTAAAATTATATTGATTGGATATGATATGAAAAGGTGCATCCTGTCAATATAATGTCCCACAGTTGACAGTGCATGTCAGAGCAAAGCCAAGCCATGAGGTTGAAGGAATTGTCCTTAGAGCTCCGAGATAGGATTGTGTCGAGGCACAAATCTGGGGAAGGGTACCAAAATATTTCTGCAGCCATTGAAGGTCCCCAAGAACACTGCGACCGTCATAATTCTTAAATGGAAGAAGTTTGGAACCAACAAGACACTTCCTGGTGCTGGCCGCCAGGCCAAATTGATCAATCGGGGAAGAAGGGCCTTAGTCAGGGAGATGACCAAGAACCCGATGGTCACTCTGACAGAGCTCTAGAGTGCCTCTGTGGAGATGGGAGAACCTTCCAGAAGGAAAACCATCTCTGCAGCACTCCGCCAATCAGGCCTTTATGGTAGAGTGGCCAGATGGAAACCACTCCTCAGTAAAAGGCACTACAGCCCCCTTTGAGTTTTCTAAAAGGCACCTAAAGACTCAGACCATGAGAAACAAGATTCTCTGGTCTGATGAAACCATGATTTTACTTTTTGGCCTGAATGCCAAGCGTCACGTCTGGAGGAAACCTTACATCATCCCTACGGTGAAGCATGGTGGTGGCAGCGACAGGAAGACTAGTCAGCGACAGGAAGACTAGTCAGGATCAAGGGAAAGATGAACAGACCAAAGTACAGAGAGATCCTTGATGAACACCTGCTCCAGAGCGCTTAGGACCTCATACTGAAGGCGAAGGTTCACTTTCCAACAGGACACACAGCCAAGACAACGCAGTAGTGGCTTTGGGACAAGTCTCTGAATGTCCTTGAGTCGCCCAGCCAGAGCCTGGACTTGAAACCGATCGAACATCTCTGGAGAGAACTGAAAATAGCTGTGTAGCGACGCTCCCCATCCAACCTGATGGAGCTTGAGAGGATCTGCAGAAACGAATAGGAAAAACTCCCCAAATACAACTGTGTCAAGCATTTCGTGTCATACCCAAGAAGACTTGAGGATGTAATCACTGCCAACGGTGCTTCAATAAAGTAGTGAGTAAAGGGTCTGAGTACTTACAGTATGTAAATGTGAGTTTATTTTTTTAAATAAATTAGCTCAAATTGTTTAAAATGCTTTGTCATTATGGGGTGCCATGACGTTGGCCTGGGGATAGGTTTATGACAGTCATAAATACCTCTCCCCCCTTTTTCCTCTCTCTACCCTACTGATGTGACATTTGAAAATCCTTTGGTTAACATAGAGATTCTGGGAACATCAGAAGGTGGGTGGAAATGTACTATATTCTGGTAATCCGACCAATTGAACATATGCGGTGGTACTTAATGAATATGATGTCAGTTCGGTTGTCATCTGAGACATTCTCATCAATGATAGGATGACAAACTCTACAGTGGAAAGTCTGCACATTGTAGTTATCGGATTCACATGGAATTGTTCAATATAAATGTTTCAATATAAAATTATTGGTGAAAAGATTAAATCTAATTTTAGCTTCCAAATGAGAAATTTGGGTTTTCATAAGGTTAGGGGCCTGCTCAATCAGTGGCCCACCCCTGTGAAGAGACCTGGGTCATAAAACTTTTCAAACACACCCTTCTCGCGCCACTATATAAAGCCTTGACGAAAATGTAACCTCCTGTTCTGAGGATGTGAGGACGACGGTCCGATGTCAGAATGGTTCAGATAATAACTACAGAAGGAAGCCAACCTCAGCATGAGCTTTGGTTGCGAATGGTATGAACTTTGAACTCTTATTCACTACAGAAGTGATACCTCCTAGCAGTTCAGTTAGCAACAGCAGCTGCAAACGTGGGCTAGGAAAGAACAGACAGAGTATTCCGTCTACCACACAACAACGTTACTACAACGTATCCAATTTACCACCAGAGACATTCTTCAAAGGACTCTGTTGGGAAACACGGCCTTCCATCTACCACCAACCTACTGAAGCGCAGCTCAGACGAAATATTTATTGCATTTTCCTTTTCCAAATGGGCGGTAATTTAGAATGCATAAGATACTGTATTTACGATGGAGACATCGCTTCTCTCTTTGTTCCTCAGTCTTCCCGCTCTTTCACTCAAACCCAGCCGCTTTTCTTTGTGTAACCAGCTGTCATATCTGTTCCGCCCGCTAGGGACGTTTTTCTTTATGATGTAATTTGTAATCAAGGGATGATTAATTCTGTGTATATGTAATTCCATGTGATTAGTTAGGTATTTAGTAAATAAATAATTAAACCACATTTTGTATTGCTGATTCAACTTGTTTAGCCAGGGTTCGTGAAGATAACCAAGGATTTACAACTTTCAGGTAAGACTGAAATAAGGTGACGATTAATATTGACTGTTAAATATTACTAGGTCTTTAAGAGTTTATTCGGAAGATAATAAGGCTGTAACGTAACAAAATGTGGAAAAAGTCAAAGGGTCTGAATACTTTCTGAATGCTCTGTACATGACCCTCTCCTGGACTAGATGATTTTTAAAAAAAGCTAAACCCTACCCTTGACTGGAATTGAAAAAGTATTACCCTCCCCCATTTTCCTCCAGGTACCCATTCTGTACATTTCGATCCATCCCTTATTGAGTAGCCAATCAGCAATGGTTTTCTCATACTGGAAATACATATTGCACCTCACACAATTACCTGTCCGGTATGTCGCTGTAAAAGGGTCAATTTTACTCAGGAGCATTTCTAATTTCTAAATCCACAGAGTTTACACACAGAGGAGTTTTGCTGCTCTTCTTGCGGCCCTTATAGTGGCCCATCATCTTAAAGTGGCCCATCAGCTTAAATCCAATTGTTTTTCCATATTGGACATAGTGCCTTAGGGAAGTATTCAGACTCCTTTACTTTTTCCACATTTTGTTAGGTTACAGTCTTATTCTAAAATTGATCAAATAGTGTCCCCCCCTCAATCTACACAGAATACCCCATAATGACAAAGCAAAAAAGTTTTTTTTTACATTGTTTTGCAAATTCATAAAAATAAATAAAAAACTGAAATCATATTTATATAAGTATTCAGACCATTTACTCAGTACTTTTTTAAAGCACCTATGGCAGTGATTACAGCCTCAAGTATGACACTACAAGCTTGGCACACACATTTGAGGAGTTTCTCCCATTCTTCTCTGCAGATCCTCAAGTTCTGTCAGGTTGGATGGGGAGCGAGATCTTGTTTCTCATGGTCTGAGAGTCTTTAGGTGCCATATCTCAAGACTGGTAAATAAAAAGAAAAGATTAAGATGGGTAAAAGAACACAGACACAGGATCACTGCCTAGAAGACCAGCATCCCGGAGTCACCTCTTCACTGTTGACGTTGAGACTGGTGTTTTGAAGGGTACTATATTTAATGAAGCTGCCAGTTGAGGACTTGTGAGGCGTCTGTTTCTCAAACTAGACACTCTAATGTACTTGTTCTCTTGCTCAGTTGTGCACCGGGGCCTCCCACTCCTCTTTCTATTCTGGTTAGTGCCCGTTTGTGCTGTTCTGTGAAGGGAGTAGTACACAGCGTTGTACCAGATCTTCAGTTTCTTGGCGATTCCGCCCATGGAATAGCCTTCATTTCTCACAACAAGAATAGACTGACAAGTTTCAGAAGAAAATTATTTGTTTCTGGCCATTTTGAGCCTGTAATCAAACCCACAAATGCTGATGCTCCAGATACTCAACTAGTCTAAACAATGCCAGTTGTATTGCTTCTTTAATAAGAACAATAGTTTTCAGCCGTGCTAACATAATTGCAAAGGGTTTTCTAATGCTCAATTAGCCCTTTAAAATTATCAACTTGAATTAACTAACAACATGCCATTGGAACACAGGCGTGATGGTTGCTGATAATGGACCTCTGTACGCCTATGTAGACATTCCATTAAAATCAAAAATCAGCCGTTTCCAGCTACAATAGTCATTTACAACATTAACAATGTCTACACTGTATCTGATCAATTTGATGTTATTTTAAATGGACAAAAAAATTTGCTTTTCTTTCAAAAACAAGGACATTTCTAAGTGACCCCAAACTTTTGAACGGTAGTGTATTTCAGTTTTATATTTAATTTATTTGCAAAAGTTTCTAAACCTGTTTTTGCTTTGACATTAGGGGGTATTGTGTAAAGATTGCTGATTTTTAAAATTAATTTTAGAATAAGTCTAACGTAACAAAATGTGGAAAAAGTCAAATGGTCTGAATACTTTCCAAAGTACATATTGCCATTTTCTTTATATTGTGTTGCAGTTAAAGGGTTGTCCATTCTACTCAGGAGCACCTGTAGTTTCCAAATCCACAGAGCTTACACCCTCAAGGGTGTCACTGCTATTATTTTGGCCTTTTAAGAGTGGGAAATCAGCTTACATCAAGATATTTGCATAGTAGATAGCTAGGTTTTATTTACACATCCATGTTGCACAATAGATCAATAACTATTTACACAGAAATGTACTTTAAAACAGCTGTAAAAATAGCAGACAAAAAAACAACAGCAAAACCTACAATAATCAGACTTAGGAACGAGTACTTATTAATCAGGGCTGGTTCAACCTGCTCTTAAGGACCCACAGGGTGTGCAAGCCTTTGTTCAGGTCCAGTTCTACATACATGTTTCTACTAAAAAGCTGATTAGTAGAGCCAGGTTTGGTAGAACGGGGCTTGAACATGAAGCCACCCTTGATACAAAATACTAACATCATAAACTGCTTGGAAAAAGATAAGTCTTTAGACAATTACAAAGTCCTAAAATCTATGCATTCAAACTTTTGCTAATACATTTCATAAGTAATACTTAATACTCTGAATTTGGAAACTGGAAGTGCTCTTGAGTATTTAACATTTATTTAACTAGGAAAGTTAGTTAAGAACAAATTCTTATTTACAATGACGGCCTACCAAAAGGCAAAAAGCCTCCTGCGGAAACGGGGGCTGGGATAATATATATATATTTTTTAAATAGGACAAAACACACATCACAACAAGAGAGACACCACAACACTACATAAAGTGAGACCTATAAGACAACAACAATAGCATGGTATCAACACAACATGGTAGCAACACAACATAGTAACAGCACAACATGGTAACAGCACACCATTGTACAAACATTATTGGGCACAGACAACAGTACAAAGGGCAAGAGGATAGAGACAACGATACATCACGCGAAGCAGCCACAACTGTCAGTAAGAGTGTCCATGATTGAGTCTTTGAATGAAGAGATGGAGATAAAACTGCCCAGTTTTGAGAGTTTGTCATTCCATTCGCTAGCTGCAGCTGAAAAGACGAGCGACCCAGGGATGTGTGTGCTTTGGGGACCTTTAATAGAATGTGACTGGCAGAACGAGTATTACAGTGGGGCAAAAAAGTATTTAGTCAGCCACCAATTGTGCAAGTTCTCCTACTTAAAAAGATGAGAGAGGCCTGTAATTTTCATCATAGGTACACTTCAACTATGACAGACAAAAGGAGGAAAGAAAATCCAGAAAATCACATTGTAGGATTTTTTTTATGAATTTATTTGCAAATGATGGTGGAAAATAAGTATTTGGTCAATAACAAAAGTTTATCTCAATACTTTGTTATATACCCTTTGTTGGCAATGACAGAGGTCAAACGTTTTCTGTAAGTCTTCACAAGGTTTTCACACACTGTTAATGGTATTTTGGCCCATTCCTCCATGCAGATCTCCTCTGGAGCAGTGATGTTTTGGGGCTGTTGCTGGGCAACACGGACTTTCAACTCCCTCCAAAGATTTTCTATGGGGTTGAGATCTGGAGGCCACTCCAGGACCTTGAAATGCTTCTTATGAAGCCACTCCTTCGTTGCCCGGGCGGGTGTGTTTGGGATCATTGTCATGCTGAAAGACCCAGCCACGTTTCATCTTCAATGCCCTTGCTGATGGTAGGCTTTGTTACTTTGGTCCCAGCTCTCTGCGGGTCATTCACTAGGTCCCCCCGTGTGTTTCTGGGATTTTTGCTCACCGTTCTTGTGATAATTTTTTTGCCCCACTGTATATGTGGACGATGAGGGCTGCAGTAGAAATCTCAGATAGGGAGGAGTGAGGCCTAAGAGGGTTTTATAAATAAGCATCAACCAGTGGGTCTTGCGACGGGTATACAGAGATGACCAGTTTACAGAGGAGTATAGAGTGCAGTGATGTGTCCTATAAGTTGGTGTATGCCTTGTGATTTACGAATCATGGTGTAGTCACAACAACATACAGTAACTCAAGTCCTTTTGTTCACCTGACCTAGAATTCCTTACAATAAAATGCTGACCGCATTATCTTCCAAGAGAATTCTCTGCGATTATAGTCACAGCTGTGATATGTATATACTGTAATTCTATACCATCTACTGCATCTTTTTTTTTATGATTTATTGAAGTTCCTCGGTGTACACATCACAGACAAACTGAATTGGTCCACCCACACAGACAGCATTGTGAAGAAGGCGCAGCAGCGCCTCTTCAACCTCAGGAAAAAGCACTCACAAACTTCTACAGATGCACAATCGAGAGCATCCTGTCGGGCTGTATCACCGCCTGGTAAGGCAACTGCTCCGCCCATAACTGTAAGGCTCTCCAGATGGTAGTGAGGTCTGCACAACGCATCACCGGGGGAAAACTACCTGCCCTCCAGGACACCTACACCACCCGAAGTCACATAAAGATCATCAAGGACAACATCCACCCGAGCCACTGCCTGTTCACTCACATTACTCATCTCATATGTATATGAATATACTGTACTCTATATCATCTACTGCATCTTTATGTAATACATGTATCACTAGCCACTTTAAACTATGCCACTTTGTTTACATACCCTACTACTCATCTCATATGTACATGCTGTACTCGATACCATCTACTGCATCTTGCCTATGCCATTCTGTACCATAACTCATTCATATATCTTTATGTACATATTCTTTATCCCTTTACACTTGTGTGTATAAGGTAGTAGTTTTGGAATTGTTAGGTTAGATTACTCGTTGGTTATTACTGCATTGTCGGAACTAGAAGCACAAGCATTTCGCCACACTCGCATTAATATCTGCTAACCATGTGTATGTGACAAATACATTTGATTTGATTTGACATACAATATACTTGCAGTGAAGCCGCTCAATAACTACATCATACCAGTCATCCAACAGATTCCCATTCAGAGCGTCAATGGCCATCCAGGGTCAATGCCCTGCTCAAGGGCATGCTGACCGATCTTCCACCAGGCCAAAAAACGAACCCGAACCCTCCAAGACCCCCACAGTTCCCCAATAGCTGTCCCTCAACCATTTGAGACCCCTCGCACAGTCCCCCCAGGAATAAAAAAATTAAATAAAAATACAATTCATTCCATTCCCCACCCCCCAAGAACCACCCAACACACCAACAACCAAGAGAATGAATTAAAGAGAAAAAAAGTAAGACAGAAGAAAACAGCAAGCAATGCAAAAATTTTAAATTTAAATTAAAACAAAGGACATCAAGGACAAATAAAATCATAACAGCAATGCCAACTGTATATGTTATGTGCATGTCTGGCACTATTACATGTATGCGTGTGTTCTTGTATGTGTTAATTTGAATGAGAGTGAGTGCATGTGCATGTGCACAAACACTTGCACGGCATCAGCCTCAGGCAAACTGGCATTAGTTTTAAAAACACTACCACTTAGTGTCATTCAAATGTACTTTTTATTATGATTTATTTGGACTTTTATCTTTGACCATCATTCTATCTCTCACAGCAACTCCACTCCCACTTGTCTCCAATTCCACATACCAACCCTCAGCTTCCCTCAGCCCATCCCATCTATCTACCCACTTCGGGTTTCTATGCAACACATATCTTTCAACTATACTGTGATGTTTAATGTACAATTTCAATCTATTTAATCGAATATAATCCACAGATTGCAAGCTGAAGATAAATACTTTTACTACGAGTATTAGTTATTGACTGACCCGGTCTCTCCAGATCTCCTAACAGTACTATTTCTAGGGTAAATTTTAGATCAATGCTATGCATTTTCAGCCATTCCTGAACCTGAGACCAGAAACAGGCTACCTGAGGGCAATACCAAAATAAATGGTCTATTGATTCTGTATCCTCACAACAAAATCTGCAGAGCTTCGATGATTTTATGCCCCAAATATTCAACATTTTGTTATTGGCAAGAATTCTATATAATAATTTTTAGCTGAAAAGCGCGATGTCTTGAATCTTGCGTTATTTTAGTTCGAACTACTAATTTTAAATAGGACTCTCTCCAGAAATAAGTCTCTCACTGTTGCCACCTGCTTACCGACCCCCCTCAGCTCCCAGCTGTGCCCTGGACACCATTTGTGAATTGATCGCCCCCCATCTAGCTTCAGAGTTTGTTCTGTTAGGTGACCTAAACTGGAATATGCTTAACACCCCGGCAGTCCTACAATCTAAGCTATGTCCTCAATCTCACACAAATCATCAAGGAACCCACCAGGTACAACCCTAAATCCATAAACAAGGGCACCCTCATAGACGTCATCCTGACCAACTGGCCCTCCAAATACACCTCCGCTGTCTTCAACCAGGATCTCAGCGATCACTGCCTCATTGCCTGTATCCGCTACGGATCCGCAGTCAAACGACCACCCCTCATCACTGTCAAACGCTCCCTAAAACACTTCTGCGAGCAGGCCTTTCTAAACGACCTGGCCAGGGTATCCTGGAAGGATATTGACCTCATCCCGTCAGTTGAGGATGACTGGTCATTCTTTAAGAGTAACTAGGGGCTAGGGAACACGGTCACCACCGACAAATCCATGATTATCGAAAACTTCAACAAGCATTTCTCAACGGCTGGCCATGCCTTCCTCCTGGCTACTTCAACCTTGGCCAACAGCTCCGCCCCCCCGCAGCTACTCGCCCAAGCCTCTCCAGGTTCTCCTTTACCCAAATCCAGATAGCAGATGTTCTGAAAGAGGTGCAAAACCTGGACCCGTACAAATGAGCTGGGCTTGACAATCTGGACCCTCTATTTCTGAAACTATCCGCCACCATTATCGCAACCCCTATTACCAGCCTGTTCAACCTCTCTTTCATATCGTCTGAGATCCCCAAGGATTGGAAAGGTGCCGCAGTCATCCCCCTCTTCAAAGGGGGAGACACCCTGGACCCAAACTGTTACAGACCTATATCCATCCTGCCCTGCCTATCTAAGGTCTTCGAAAGCCAAGTCAACAAACAGGTCACTGACCATCTCGAATCCCACCGTACCTTCTCCGCTGTGCAATCTGGTTTCCGAGCCGGTCACGGGTGCACCTCAGCCACGCTCAAGGGACTAAACGACATCATAACCATCAATAAAAGACAGTATTGTGCAGCAGTCCTCATCGACCTTGCCAAGGCTTTCGACTCTGTCAATCACCATATTCTTATCGGCAGACTCAGTAGCCTCGGTTTTTCTAATGACTGCCTTGCCTGGTTCACCAACTACTTTGCAGACAGAGTTCAGTGTGTCAAATCGGAGGGCATGTTGTCCGGTCCTCTGGCAGTCTCTATGGGGGTACCACAGGGTTCAATTCTCGGGCCGACTCTTTTCTTGGTGTATATCAATGATGTTGCTCTTGCTGCGGGCGATTCCCTGATCCACCTCTACGCAGACGACACCATTCTGTATACTTCTGGCCCTTCCTTGGACACTGTGCTATCTAACCTCCAAAAGAGCTTCAACACCATACAACACTCCTTCCGTGGCCTCCAACTGCTCTTAAACGCTAGTAAAACCAAATGCATGCTTTTCAACCGTTCGCTGCCTGCACCCGCATGCCCGACTAGCATCACCAACCTGGATGGTTCCGACCTAGAATATGTGGATCTATAAGTACCTAGGTGTCTGGCTAGACTGTAAACTCTCCTTCCAGACTCATATCAAACATCTCCAATCTAAAATCAAATCTAGAGTCAGCTTTCTATTCCGCAACAAAGCCTCTTTCACTCACGCCGCCAAACTTACCCTAGTAAAACTGACTATCCTACCGATCCTCGACTTCGGCGATGTCATCTACAAAATAGCTTCCAATACTCTACTCCGCAAACTGGATGCAGTTTATCACAGTGCCATCCGTTTTTGTTACTAAAGCACCTTATACCATCCACCACTGCGACCTGTATGCTCTAGTCGGCTGGCCCTCGCTACATATTCGTTGCCAGACCCACTGGCTCCAGGTCATCTACAAGTCCATGCTAGGTAAAGCTCCGCCTTATCTCAGTTCACTGGTCACGATGGCAACACCCACCCGTAGCACGCGCTCCAGCAGGTGTATCTCACTGATCATCCCTAAAGCCAACACCTCATTTGGCCGCCTTTCGTTCCAGTTCTCTGCTGCCTGTGACTGGAACGAATTGCAAAAATCACTGAAGTTGGAGACTTTTATCTCCCTCACCAACTTCAAACATCTGCTATCTGAGTAGCTAACCGATCGCTGCAGCTGTACATAGTCTATCGGTAAATAGCCCACCCAATTTACCTACCTCATCCCCATACTGTTTATATTTATTTACTTTTCTGCTCTTTTGCACACCAGTATATCTACCTGTACATGACCATCTGATAATTTATCACTCCAGTGTTAATCTGCAAAATAGTAATTATTCGCCTACCTCCTCATGCCTTTTGCACACAATGTATATAGACTCTCTTTTTTTCTCTACTGTGTTATTGACTTGTTAATTGTTTACTCCATGTGTAACTAACTCTGTGTTGTCTGTTCACACTGCTATGCTTTATCTTGGCCAGGTCGCAGTTGTAAATGAGAACTTGTTCTCAACTAGCCTACCTGGTTAAATAAATATAAAATTGAAATCAACTCATACACCCTGTACCATGGAATTGGTACATCAAAAATCTCTTTCCAACTATTTTGCAATCTGTATGACACAGTTGTCAACATCCTGGTCCTCAAATGAAACTGGTATACTTTCCTATTTGTGCTATTTTTATTCCTCTGCCAGTTTTGACCCTTTATATTGGGCATACAGACCTGTTCCCTACATCCTCCCACTGCCACCTGCCTCCTCCATTTTTGGGGCAATGCTGTAATCAATTGTTTGTACTCTTTGATTGAGCAGACCTTTCCATACAATTCTGATAACTCCATGAAGGACATAACTCTACCATTCCAATTTACAATATCATTTGAGAACAAAATACCCTTCTCAAAACATCTCTCCCATAAATACAGGTATTTTATCAACCAGCACATTTGAGTTCAGCCATAATATTTGTTTTATCTTGTCAGGGGGATGAATTCGAAATTGTAGCCAGCTCTGCAATGCTTGATTGAAAAAGAGAGATACTTTGAAAAAAGTATCATTTTCAATTAATTGAAAATGAGACATGGCAATCTGCACAAAGGCAAAAAGGCCATTTTCAAACAATGGATGTGCTTTTCTTAGTAATCTACTTGAGAACTATTTAGGGCTCAAATAAAACTTTTGAATAAGTGAAGCTTTTAGAGAGAGGTTTAGTGCTTTTATATGTAATAATCTCAACCCACCCAATTCATATTCATTATATAGATAGGCACGTTTTATTTTGTCTGGTTTAGTGTCCCAGGTAAAGCAAAATATTTTTTGCTCAAATGTTTTGAAAAACGAATCACCAGGAGTAGGCAACGCAATAAGTAAGTGCGTAAGGAGTTAATCAGGGCATTTTTTCCATAAATGGACAGGTATCCATCTCTCCATGATTGCAGGATCTTGTCTATTTTTACAAGTTTTATAAAAATTCATTGTGGAGAGCTTATTTATATACTTTGTGATATGAATACAGAGTATGTCTACTTCACCATCAGCCCATTTTATAGGTAAACTGCAGGGTGATGTAAAAGTTGTATTTTTTAAGGATCCAATACGTAATATTGTACACTTATCATAATTAGATTTTTGTCCAGAGAGTACAGAAAAGTTATCTAGATCTTTAAATGAGACATTGCAAGGATCTAGCTTGCGGACTTAATATAAAACTTGAGTCATCGGCATACATGGAGACCTTTGTTTTTAAGCCTTGGATTTCTAATCCTCTAATGTTGTTATTGGATATGATTCTAATAGCTAGCATTTCGATGGCCATAACAAATAGACATGATGACAGCGGACACCCTTGTTTAACTGGGGTTGCTATACAAATCCAGGCATTCATAAATAAAATCCAGTCTTACTTTATCAAAATCTGCTATAAATACCATTCCTGGCTTCTTATATGTTTCATGGTGTTCTATAATTTCTATTAGTTGTCGTATATTATCTCCAATGTATCGTCCATGTAAAAAACCTGTCTGATCAGGATGAACAATACCTGGTAAAACCCTTTTAATTCTGAGTGCTATGCATTTTGCTAGTATTTTTGCATCACAACATTGAAGTGTTAGGGGCCTCCAGTTTTTTTTAGATAGACTTGGTCTTTATATTCACCATCTGGGTCTTGTTTTAATAATAGAGAAATCAGACCTTCCTGCTGAGTATCTGACAGATTGCCATTTATACAGGACTAATTAAAACAATCTAACAATGGAGCTTTTAGTATATCAAAAAATACTTGATATACCTTGGTATGCCATCAAGCCCTGGGGTTTTTCCAGACTGAAAGGATTTAATAGCCTCGAAAAGTTCTTCCTCTGTAATTTGGCCTTTGCACTGATCTTTCTGTACATTTGTTAATTTTCCATTTTTTTTTATTATTTGGAAAGAATTCCTTACCATAATCTTCATTCAGTGGGAAAGGATGAGATGGTAAAGGACCCACCTTCCTTGCGAATCATTCCTGACTATTTGCACATTCAGATCGAAATGTTTGAGTTCCTTTGTCCATGACAGAAAATTATTTCACCACCTGTTACAACTTATAACAACGGTGAGTGGAGGAGTCAAGCACAGAGAGCAGGTAATTCTGTACGTGGATATTTTATTCCAAAGACTGTGGAGCCACGGACATGCAAAGCACCAGGACGCATGAAACAACCCGTCCCAAAATACAACGGACTAAAACTGTCCGGAAAAATATAGATAACACTCATACACCAGATAACAGAGAACAAGCCCGCACAAATACCCAGCGGGCCTAGTGCCCTTAAATAGCTTACAAACAAACACTAACTTAAAACAGGTGTACCCAAATAAACCCAATAAACAGAAACAAACGGAAAGGGAATCGATGGCAGCTAATAGGCCGGCGACGATGACCACCGAGCGCCACCCGAACAGGAAGAGGCACCAACTTCGGCTAGATTCGTGACACCACCCCATTCCTTTTTCCACGCAACTTCATCTAAGGATGTAGAGTGATTTTCCTTTAAACAGTGTATGTTATATTCCTTTTCTTTCAGCCATGTAAAGACGGATCTTTTTTATAAATCTGCTAAACCATTACAATTATAACTAGCTATACTTATTTCACCCTTTACCATAATTAGTGCTTGTAAAGTTACTGCCATCAGAGGTATTATGAAGGTCAAAACTAGAGCTTTCAAATGTCTGATATTTAGAATTCAAGAAACAGGTTCTAGCAATATTTGTTTTATTCCCTTGCCTGTTTGCCTGTGAGCCAATGCCACAGATGTTAAAAAATTGAGACAAGATATTATGTGTGTAGCAAATCTGAGTAGGTTGATGTGTCTGCTATTGGATGTGATATAGTGAGTGTGTACGATGTCTGTATGAGAGTAAGACTATAATCTGTGATGTCCAAATAAATAAGAACTCCAATTTGCATGTGTGTAACATGTAGTGCGTATATCCTTGATATCCATGATGATAATTGTAATCCATATCGTATCACCATCATAGTTGCATCATAATTACCTTTAACATAATTGAAAAACACATCCCAGCATTTCCATAGCAATTGATGTTTCACATGATCATGAAAGAGACCTTGCTTGCATTACTCTAGAGATGGCTTTAGTACAGTACAAATGTATTCCATACAATATGTTATTATTCCCCAATGCCCCTATTCTGAAATCTTCCCCTTGCTTGTTGTAAACATATATAAACTTGTAGACAAATACATAAAAAAAGAGACAAACAATAAACACATTAAATTATAAAACAGTTCTCGACAATAGAGAGGGAGAGAAGAGAAAAGAGAGAAAGAGAGAGCGAGAAAGGAGAGCGAGATCAGGTGTGTGTGTGTATGTATAAGTCCGTATGTGTAAGCAAGCATGTAATTAAGTATGTGTGTGTTCCTATCCACTTCATAGTGTTCAGATAATTTTACAGTTCCCATAACTTATTTTTTTCCGTAACCTGAAGTCCCTGTAGAATTTAGTACAGCCACGGTGTTATGGAGCTGTCTCGGAATAGCTGTCCATATATAAAGAGTTTGTCCACAATGAGAAAGGAACGCTTACCATCCTCCCTCTGTTGTCTTTGTACTGGTTACAGTCTCTTAGGACGTTCGTTTATCTCCCTTGGAAATTGGTCATTGAGACCAAATTTGGTCTCTTTAAGCTCCCTTTCTCTGCTTTTGATCAGCTCATTTTGTTGGTAGTGTTGGGTTCGACATTTTGAACATTGAGATATTATATAAATGATAGAGAAGAAGCATAAAATCAAAGGAGAAAGTTAAGGGTTCTCTGTAGAAAGCCAGAAGGCTTTGGAATGTTTTTGATGGAGGAGAGGAGAACGACGTGTTGATATAGGGAAGACAGATGGATATCTGTGGATTAGGTGAAGGAGGGGTTGAGGTCAGCAAATGAGGGGTGAGGTCAGTTCCCCTTAAGGGAGTAATCAGGGTAGTATTTGGTTACATTCTTCCTGTTGGGGCATAAACTGTATGGATTGGAGAGAGGGAGTGTCTTAAGTGGGATATACATATCTGGATGGGACACATTTTGGGTTGTCTGATTACAGCTGATTACAGAACCCTTGGGCAGAATTAAACTTGGTTAAAGCTTCTCTAGTGTCCGTGGGTTATTTACTCTGAAAAATATGAACCTAACAGTAGTGTTCAAATTTTGTGATGATCGGTCGGGGACCCTTGGTCTTATCGCTCCAAGTCTGTGTACTCGGTGGAAAGCCACCTTGTTTACAGTCTCTATAGGAAGTTTCAAGGCGGATTGCATGAATTCTCTGATCGCGCCCTCTGGATTATTGGATGCGTCCTCTGGAATCCCATAAAAAAAAATATTTTCACGCATGCTACGACTTTGTATGTCTACTCCTTCATCACCCTGTTTTCCCTGAGTAGACAATCCATGTTGGAATTGTGGATTTTTACTTTGGCTGTGAGTGTCTTGTTTTCTCTTTGAAGCGTGAGAATTACACTCTGGCTGAACTCCAAACTCCCCCTCAGCCCTGCTACCTCCTCACACAACTTTTCCAGTGTTGCATGGATTCCAGCCAGAGCACTGGCCTCTACCTCAATGGTAAGTAAATCACCTGTGTCTGTAGATTAATGTTTTTTTTGAGGGGGGGTTAAAGTTATTTTGTGAGGTGGTCGCATCTTTCCATGAAGGAGTATGTTGTTCCTCCATAGCGTAAAGCTGTTGGTACTCGTCGATTTCCCTCAGGATCTCCTTAGTATCCAGATTATCAGGAGAGCATCCCTGGTCATCTCTACTGCCTGATCTTGCGGACTCAATAAACACATGCTTCGTTTGTAAATGACCTCGGAGTGTGTCCCTAGCTATCCGTAAATTAAATTATATCTGATTTGTTTATTAGAAGGAACTTGAAATTATTACTTTTGATACTTAAGTATATTTTAGCAATTACATTTACTTTTGATAAGTATATTTAACCAAATAGTTAGTTTTTTACTCAAATAGTATGTTCCTTTAGTCATTTTCTATTAAGGTATCTTTACTTTTAATAAAGTATGACAATTGTGTACCTTTTCCACAAATGGTGCTAATTATTAAATGTGCATGTTAATTGAAAGACGTTAGTCAGTAAACCATGTTTTACACGTTTCTGCGCTAACCTGGCTAGTTTCTTAAACACGGTCCACCTTGGGATCCCAAGGATGGCAGGTTTTGGTGTTTGCCTTAACAATACACAGCTGATACAACGCCTGATGATTAGTTTATTATTTGAATCAGTTGTGTAGTGTTATGGCACTCCTTGGGGTCCCGAGGACCGAGTTTGGGAAACCCTGATCTAGACACCTAATAGCTGATGAACGCTCAACTCCGTTCTCTTAAATCGAGGCGAATGTTTCCTAGTAAAATGTATCAAAACTCAACTCCGCCTCGATAAGACAACGGAGTTGAGCGTTCCTCAGCTAGCCCAATAATATACTATTTAACACACCGACAGCGTCATTGCCCAAAATAGTATGCTGCATCATCTGGATATGGATCACCTGTGTCTGTAGATGAATGTTTTTTTTGGGGGGGGGGGGTAAAGTTATTTTATGAGGTGGTCGCATCTTTCCATGAAGGAGTATGTTGTTCCTCCATAGCGTAAAGCTGTTGGTACTCGTCGATTTCCCTCAGGATCTCCTTAGTATCCAGATTGGCTCTTTACTGCAACCAGTTGTTTTACGAAAAGATAACAATGAGTCTCCTACGACGACGACAGGTGTCTGTAGTACAGCCAACCAGCACTCGCGGAATCCACACAAAAAAGGTATTTCTACTGCATCTTGCCTATGCCGCACGCCATCGCTCATCCATATATTTATATGTACATATTATATTCCTCCCTTTACATTTGTGTGTATAAGGTAGTTGTTGTGAATTTGTTAGATTACTTGTTAGATGTTACTGCATAGTCGGAACTAGAAGCACAAGCATTTTGCTACACTCGCATTAACATAATAATAATAATAATAATATATGCCATTTAGCAGACGCTTTTATCCAAAGCGACTTACAGTCATGTGTGCATACATTCTACGTATCTGCTAACCATGTGTATGTGACCAATTACATTTGATTTGATAAGGAGCATTGGTGGCAAATCTGATGGCCGAATGGTAAAGAGCATCTAGCCACTCGAGAGCACCTTTACCTGCCGATCTATAAATTACGTCTCTGTAATCTAGCATGGGTAGGATGGTCATCTGAATCAGGGTTAGTTTGGCAGCTGGGGTGAAAGAGGAGCGATTACGATAGAGGAAACCAAGTCTAGATTTAACCTTATTCTGCAGCTTTGATATGTGCTGAGAGAAGGACAGTGCACCGTCTAGCCATACTCCCAAGTACTTGTATGAGGTGACTACCTCAAGCGATAAACCCGCAGAGGTAGTAATCACACCGGTAGGAAGAGGAGCATTCTTCTTACCAGACCACATAACCTTTGGTTTGGAGGTGTTCAGAACAAGGTTAAGGGCCTAGAAAGCTTTGTTGTAGAACGTTTAACACAAAATCTGGGAAGGGGCCAGCTGAGTATAAGACTATCATCTGCATATAAATGGATGAGAGAGCTTCCTACTGCTTGGGCTATATTGTTGATGTAAATTGAGAAGAGCGTGGGGCCTAGGATTGAGGCATGGTGACAAGCAGTGGCGGAGACAGCAGATGTTCTGATTTTATACTCTGCACTCTTTGAGAGAGGTAGGTAGCAAAACAGGCCAAAGATCCTCACCATTACTCCTTAGCCGGCTCACAAGAATGGAATAGTCTACAGTATCAAAAGCTTTGGTCAAGTCAATAAAAATATCAGCACAACATTGCTTAGTCAGGGGCATTTAGGACCTTTAAGGTTGCCGTGACACATCCATAACCTGAGTGGGAAACCAGATTGCATACCAGAGAAAATACTATAGACATCAAGAAAGCCAATCAGGTGATATTTGACAAGTTTTTCCAACACTTTTGATAAACAGGGCAAAATAGAAATTGGCCTACAACAGTTAGGATCAGCTTGATCTCCCACTTTAAATAAAGCATGCACAGTGGTTGCCTTCCAAGCAATGGGAACCTCCCTAAAGAGTATGTTTGGGGTACAAATCATTACAATCCAGACAGAAAATATTTACACAAGAAGCAATCTAATATCACACAGTCAAACTTTCAGTCATTTAGTAAGTTCCCCATTCTGCAGGTTAAAAAGGTCAGAGATAGGCTTGGTGATGATAGGGGCAGCAACCTTAAAGAAGAAAGGGTCTAAACCATCTGACCCAGATGTTTTTTGGGGGTCAAGTTTAAGGAGCTCCTTTAGCACCTCGGACTCAGTGGTCCTTCTATAGCTCAGTTGGTAGAGCATGGCGCTTGTAACGCCAGGGTAGTGGGTTCGATCCCCGGGACCACCCATACCTAGAATGTATGCACACATGGCTTTGGATAAAAGCGTCTGATAAATGGCATATATTATTATTATTATTACCACCTGCAGGGAGAAACTTTGTAGTGGGGCAGGGAAAAAAGAGGGAAGAGCATCGGGGCTAGTCACATGAGAAGGGGTAGGAGATGAGGAAATGTTGGACAGGCAAGGAGGCATGGCTGTGTCAAATAGGAATCCTGACTTAATGAAGTGGTTTTTAAAGAGCTTAGCCATGTGGTCCTTGTCAGTAACAACCATGGGCAGCTGTGAGGAGGGTTTATTCTCCAGGTCTTTAATCGTTTTCCAAAACTTCTTAGGGTTAGACCCACAAAGAGAGAATGGCTTCTTAAAGTAACTCACTTTGGCTTTCCGGATAGTGCACTTATAGATCACGGTCGTTCCAGGGGCTGAACCTGTTTTTAAATTCTCATTATCTTTATGGGGCTTGTTTGTTAACAATACCACTGAAAATATGTGTCTTTGACAGAAGGGATCAAGCTAATTCTATACCATTTTACAGAGGCCAGGTCACAAAGGAAGGCTTGCTCATTAAAGATTTTTAGCAGGTGTCTATGACAAATCAGGACAGGTCGTTTCACTGAGCAGCCATTACAAACACAGGCTGTAAAATAGTGATCACTAAGGTCATTACAGAAAACACCAGACTGATACCCATCAGGATTATTTGTGAGGATAACATCAAGGAGAGTAGCCTTTTCTGGGTGTTTGGTGTCATACCTTGTGGGATTGGTGATAATCTGAGAAAGATTTATGGAATCCCATTACTTTAGGACCTGGTCAGGTGGTTTAAGCATGTCTCAGTTTAGGTCACCTAGCAGGACAAATTCAGACTTTAGTGTAAGGGGCCAGGAGAGAGCTTAGGGCATTTAGGGTACAGGCCGGTGCTGTTGGTGGACGATAACACCCAGCAATAGTCAACAAAGAGCTATTTGAAAGTTTAATGCTTATAACCAGCAAATCAAATTGTTTGGGGACAGACTTGGTCAAGACAACCAAGCACTGAGGTTGTACCTTGGTAAAGATTGCCACTCCACCAGCTTTGGGAGATCTGTCTTGCTGAAAAAGTTTATAACCAGAAAGGTTAAGATCAGTGTTCAAAAAACGATTTCTTAACCACGTCTCAGTAATGACCAACACATCTGGATTGGAGCTGTGAACCCACACTTTCAATTGATCCATTTTAAGCTTCTAGTGTTAATGTACAGAAAACCCTTTTACGAGAGCAGAAATCAGTGAAGCAGATATCCGAGCACAAGTTATAATTGGGGCTAGCAAACAGTAGATGGGTGTACATGCATATTTCCAGATATCATCAGCAGTAATACAATCAGGGCACTGCAGAGAACAGGGAAAGCTCTGCAGTGCTGATTTATGACATTTGAATGTGCATTAGATGGCAACAAGATCATATTGTACAGCAACATTTTATCAGGTAACATGAATAAAAAGCCGGCAAAAAGTGGTTAGAATAAACAGTCTGTCCCACAGTTGGGTAAACAAGCAAGTTCATAGTTAACAAAGCATGCAGGAGTCATGAGGAAAATACCATAAAGCACAAGAAAAAAATATAGTGACTTGGGACTAGCCATTGTAAGTTCAGTGTTACTGCGACACAATATACAGCATCTTTTTAAAGTTGCAATTAATGTGTACACACGAAAAACATTGTTGATCATTTAGGCTTTAACATTTTATGACATAATATCTTACAGAAATACGTAGTTCTTTGTAGGATAAGAAGTCAACGATATCGATAATTGTGCTCATTATAGCCCTAATTATTCCTTTACAAAGTATACAGGACGGGACTTTTATTCTGAAGAATTCCAAAAACCGTGACCCGGAAGTAGTTAGTTTTCACAGCAGTGTTGTCTTGGTTTTGGGTAGCTTCTCCAATAACCAAATTTAACGGCGGCAAGTGGCGCTGGTTAGTACATTTCACTCGTATCGTAATGTAATATTTACAACACGTATTTGTTCTCATAACATATCTTTTTGGGAGCATTTTGCTAGCTATTTTAGCTACTTGTCGTGATACATTTGCTACGCTGCTAATTAGCAAGCTAGCTGCAATATGACTAACTAGCGCATCATCACTTCGCATGACATTGTGCATTGAATGCTCTTCTAACCAGTGGTGTAAAGTACTACTTAAATCGTTTGGCTGGTATCTGTACTTTTTAGATTTGACACATTTTACGACCCTACATTCCTTTAAAAAATAAGCATTTTTTACTCGATACATTTCCCTGACACCCATTCGTTACATTTGGAATGCTTCGTAGGACAGAGAAATCGTCAATCACACTTATCAGGAGAGCATCCCTGGTCATCTCTACTGCCTCGGATCTTGCGGTATCACTAAACACATGCTTCGTTTGTAAATGACCTCGGAGTGTGTCCCTAGCTATCCGTAAATTAAAACAATGTGCTATCTGTTTTGTTTATTAAAAGGAACTTGAAATTATTACTTTTGATACTTAAGTATATTTTAGCAATTACATTTACTTTTGTGTACCTTTTCCACAAATTGTGCTAATTATTAAATGTGCATGTTAATTGAAAGACGTTAGTCAGTAAACCATGTTTTACACGTTTCTGCGCTAACCTGGCTAGTTTCTTAAAACACGGTCCACCTTGGGATCCCAAGGATTGCAGGTTTTGGTGTTTGCCTTAACACTACACAGCTGATACAACGCCTGATGATTAGTTTATTATTTGAATCAGTTGTGTAGTGTTATGGCACTCCTTGGGGTCCCGAGGACCGAGTTTGGGAAACCCTGATCTAGACACATAATAGCTATGAACGCTCTACTCCGTTCTCTTAAATCGAGGCGAATGTTTGCTAGTAAAATGTATCAAAACTCAACTCCGCCTCGATAAGACTACGGAGTTGAGTGTTCCTCAGCTCGCCCAATAATATAATATTTAACACACCGACAGCGTCATTGCCCAAAATAGTATGCTGCATCATCTGGATATGTATGTAACAAAAGTTCAACATTCACCTTCTGCTACCATTTCTGTGAAGCCTTCCACGCATACAGTTTGACGCATACGTTCGATAAATCCAACGTATGCATCACACCGAACGCACTGCAACGGAAACGCAGTGTTTCATTGGAAATGAGTGTAATTCTGGTGTACCAAAATGCAATGACGCTGTAGGATGCGTTCGAAGTGCAACCCTATAAAGGTGTGTACTAATTTAACCTTTCATTTTTGGAAAATTATTTCTTGCTGATATATAACATACATATAACATATTTTTCCAAAACCGTACTGTAAAAGATGCATGTTAACGTTCAGAACGAGCGTCGGGGCACCCAACAAAACTCCCCTGGCCAGAAGTTACTATCATTAATAGGCGCTAAAAGCTTCTCTGAATGGGCTAACCTGAGGCAAGGAGCATATGTGGTGGTTAGTGGCTCAGCACTGATGGTCAGTGATGGGTATGTACCATTTGTTTTCTCCTCAGATGGGAATCTAACAAGTCAGAGCTTTGGAGAAGTAATCATGGCCACCCAGCCCTCACAGACTCCATCCTTACGCTTTGGCCAGGTGGTCATAGGACCTCCTGGCTCAGGTAAAACCACATACTGCCGGGGGATGCAGGAGTTCTTGAGTCACTTGGGACGGAAGGTAGTTGTGGTGAACATGGACCCTGCAAATGAAGGGCTCCCATACCCCTGTGCCGTGGATATTTCAGAGCTGGTCACCCTAGATGACGTGATGGAGGGTTTGAAGCTGGGGCCCAATGGTGGACTCCTGTACTGCATGGAGTACCTGGAGGCCAATCTGGACTGGCTGGAAACCAAGTTAGAGGAACATAGCGACTGTTACTTTCTGTTTGACTGTCCGGGCCAGGTGGAGCTGTACACCCACCAGAACTCAGTGAAAAACATATTTGCTCAGCTGGCCAAGTGGAACTTCAGGGTGAGATGGTTCAGGATTCTAAGATGTTTGTGCCCATTGGTGCTGGAATGTTGTGATTCCTAGTATGAATGATTCCCCAAAATAAACACTGTGTATGTAGTATGTCAATCCATGCATGACACATTCAGTATCATTTAGGCTAACTTAAGAAATGTATTGTTTGCCACATTGATGGAGAATTTGGGGCTTTGACAAGTAGGCCTAGCTATTTGTATTGGGTGTTTATGGGCATGTGCTTTATTAGTATTGAGTCATAGTGCCTGTAGGTTGTGCTCAAATCACTGAGTGAGTTCTATTAACCTGAGCAGCGGTGCACCAGTCAATGACTCGTGACATTAACGGTCAAAATCAGTCAGGGATCACACAGTGTGGTGCATTGTCCAGAAACGCATCTCTTTCCATGAAATATATGATCGAATTTTCAAACAAGTTTTTATTGGGAAGGCAGATAGTGTTTTTATTAAAAGCAATTACTTTTGCTTTTAATAAAAGTAGAAGCATACTCATTACTCCACATGCTTAATCTAGCCTAGGCTTTGAACAGGGCACCTGGCTCACGCCCAGGGGGGCAGCCTGTTTCCAAAACAAATGCATTCGCTTTTCACCCTGTGCAAACTCACCCCACTGGGATAACCTGGGCCAGTTAGTTGAGTCCCTGCACTGTCTCACTAACACTCCCTCTTTAATTACTCTCAGCTGACTGCAGTGCACCTTGTGGACTCTCATTACTGCGCTGACCCAGCTAAGTTCATCTCAGTGCTGTGCACCTCCCTCTCCACTATGCTGCACGTGGAGCTACCCCACGTCAACGTCCTCTCCAAGATGGACCTCATCGAGCAGTACGGCAAACTGGGTGAGATGAGATATCCTGGGTGATTATGAATATGGGCTTTGTATGGCTATATTCCCTCAGTTTCCCTCAAGTGTTTGATTTGACAGTTTGTCTTTAGCTGTGGAACTTGTTTCATTTTTGCACTTACTCTGTCTCTGGAATAGCCTTCAACCTGGACTTCTACACAGATGTTATGGACCTGACATATCTGCTGGATCACTTGGCTGCTGACCCTTTCTTTAGGAAGTTCCTCAAACTAAATGAGAAACTTGCAGGGGTCATACAAGACTATGGCCTTGTCTCTTTTGTGCCTCTCAATGTGCAGGTGAGACTTTGCTACTACCTTTAGACGTTCACTGGTTCTTGGACATCTGCTGTTTCTGGGTCATATTTATTATGGGACATGAAGTTCAGTACCTCCCTGTTTCAGATATTTTTCTTCTGCTTTGTGTCTACTAGTGAACACAACCACAATACTTTGTCAAAACTCATAATAAATACTGGTCCATTTTAGAAGGTGGGGTAAGGTTAAAACACTAGTCTCAACCTGGAGGATGAAGCTTGCATTTACATTTTTTGCCACTTAACCACTGACATCCTGCACTGTGCTCTATCTCCAGGACAGGGAGAGCATGACGCAGGTCCTGCGGACTGTGGACAAGGCCAACGGCTACTGCTTCGGCAACCTGGAGGAGAGGAACCTGCAAGCAATGATGTCAGCCGCTGTGGGAGCAGACTTCCAGTTCACCGCGTATCCTTTACTCACAGCTGCTATATTGATTTATGTGTTTGTTATTAAACCAGTCTATTCCACATGCTCAACCTATGAAACAAAGCCATTTTAAATGTAAAAAATGTTAAAGGCCAGGTTCAGACCAAAACTAGATTTTCCTGTGTGTTATTTATAAATAGATACAGTACCAGTAAAAAGTTTGGACACCTACTCATTCAAGGGTTTTTCTTTATTTTGACTATTTTCTGCATTGTAGAATAATAGTGAAGACATCAACACTATGAAATAACACCATGTGGAATCATGTAGTAGCCAAAAAAGTGTTAAACAAATCAATATCTTTCATGTTTGAGATTCTTCAAAGTAGCCACCTTGATAACAGCTTTGCACACTCTTGGTATTCTCTCAAACAGCTTCAAAATTTGAGATTTTGGTTCCAACTGCCGTGTCTTTGTGATGGAATAGGAGGTATGATGGTGTGGGGGTGCTTTGCTGGTGACACAGTCAGTGATTTATTTAGAATTCAAGGCACACTTAACCAGCATGGCTAGCACAGCATTCTGCAGCAATATACCATCCCATCTGGTTTGCGCTTAGTGGGACTACCATTTGTTTTTCAATAGGACAATGACCCAAAATGCACCTCCAGGCTGTGTAAGGACTATTTGGTCAAGAAGGAGAGTGATGGAGTGTTGCATCAGATGACCTGGCCTCCACAATCACCTGACCTCAACCCAATTGAGATGGTTTGGGATGAGTTGGACCGCACAGTGAAGGAAAAGCAGCCAACAAGTGCTCCTTATATGTGGGAACTCCTTCAACACTGTTGGAAAAGCATTCCCCAAGAAGCTGGTTGAGAGAATGCTAAGACTGTGCAAAGGGTGGCTATGTTAAATATTTTGATTTGTTAAACACTTTTTTGGTTACTACACGATTCCATATGTGTTCTTTCATATTTTTGATGTCTTCACTATTATTCTACAATGTAGAAAATAGTTAAAATAAAGAAACTCTTTGTAGGTGTGTCCAAACTTTTGACTGGTACTGTGTCGTGTCTTTGGCATCATTCAAGGTGAAGACTGTTATTTTATTCAATTCTCAGTAATTATTATTACCTGATTAAACTAATCTTGTAAATTTAATTAACAAGGATGTCGGTGCACGACATCTGGTTATCTGCACGAGCCCCAGCCTAAACCATGAATCATCCATACACCAGTTGGCTTAATCATTTATTTATTAACTAACTAAATAATCACAGAAATGCATAAACAAACAAACAATAGATATTGGTTACTAACAAGGATAGGAAAGTCCCTATTGGGCTAAGCAAAAACAGTTTGGTTATAACACAATAGATTCAGAGAAGAGAATGGGTTTTGGGAAGGAAGGCGAAGGAACGTTGGTCTTTATCGGGCCTGGGAAGCTATTCTCACATAAATACATATGCTACTAATGATCGTTAATTCGGAAAAGCAATGCATTGTATTTACATGAAGTTGATTATGGTTTGTCCTGTCCTTTGTGTAATCTTGTTTTGTGGTCACGTGGTCTGAGAGGTTCATCTCACTCTGGAAATTCGTCCATGTCGGTCAGTGTTCTCGTACTAGATTTGCGCATATGTTCAGCTGCAGTCTGATATATGCTGATTTAGTATGCACTTCTTTAGGTGATCAATAGTTCAGAGTTCATACCATTTCATGTGTGGTGCAAGCTCTCATGTTTCCTGGCCTGTAGGGTTGAAATTAAAATGCGCCCTTTTTAAACATGAGGACAAATCCTCCCGTTATTTGGAACTCCGGTGACTTTGGGTAACGGGCTTTTATAGAAATGTAGAAAAGGGGTTGGTTCATCATTTCCAACCAATGCCTATTCACTTGGGTGTGGCTCCTGCCTTAGTTAAACTTGGAAGGGAAGATGATTTTCTCATTTTAAAAGTTAACAACATATTACATCATTTTGCAAATAGTTTCATCTTTACTCATTCATTTTATACAATAATTAGATGCAAACCTCATAACTGAGGCACCTGTATAAACAGAGTTAGGGTAGTGTGGCTATATTGCCTTTCATAAGGTCACAAACATTAAACAAAACGGACCGGGTCATAGCTGGCTTCACCGACCGTTTACACATTCACCAAAATATGGATATTGTTCAGTTCTCCAATTCTGTGATGTTGTAGAAGTTCCTTTGTTCTACTGTGAAACTCTCTCCATACTGCATGGCCAGGGAGAGTCTCCATATGGAATTTATGACGTGGGGGTTAAGTTGTAAAACTCCCCCTGCCCTCCTAACAGGAGAGGGGGTTGTTCACATCTCTGCTAGTCAATTCACTAAAATAGTTCTGGTCCATTTAAAGGTGCAAGATTTTTTATTTATTTATTTTATTTGACGTTTATTTAACTAGGCAAGTCAGTTAAGAACATATTCTTATTTTCAATGACTGTCTAGGAACGGTGGGTTAACTGCCTTGTTCAGGGGCAGAACGACAGATTTTCACCTTGTCAGCTCGGGGGATCCAATCTTGCAACCTTACAGTTAACTAGTCCAACGCAATAACGACCTGCCTCTCTCGTTGCACTCCACAAGGAGACTGCCTGTTACGCGAATGCAGTAAGCCAAGGTAAGTTGCTAGCTAGCATAAACTTATCTTATAAAAAACAATCAATCATAATCACTAGTAAACTACACATGGTTGATGATATTACTAGATATTATCTAGCGTGTCCTGCGTTGCATATAATCTGACTGAGCAGTGGTAGGCAGAAGCAGGCGCGTAAACATTCATTCAAACAGCACTTTCGTACGTTTTGCCAGCAGCTCTTTGTTGTGCGTCAAGCATTGCACTGTTTATGACTTCAAGCCTATCAACTCCCGAGATGAGGCTGGTGTAACAGAAGTGAAATGGCTAGCTAGTTAGCGCGCGCTAACTAGAGGGACGGAAGCTATACTGTTTCACTGGCAATACTAAAGTGCCTATAAGAACATCCAATAGTCAAAGGTTAATTAAATACAAATGGTATAGAGGGAAATAGTCCTATAATAACTACAACCTAAAACTTCTTAACTGGGAATATTGAAGACTCATGTTAAAAGGAACCACCAGCTTTCATATGTTCTCGTTTTCTGAGCAAGGAACTTAAACGTTAGCTTTCTTACATAGCACGTTTACCTTCTCCAACACTTTGTTTTTGCATTATTTAAACCAAATTGAACATGTTTCATTATTTACTTGAGGATAAATTGATTTTATTGATGTATTATATTAAGTTAAAATAAGTGTGCATTCAGTATTGTTGTAATTGTCATTATTACAAATAAAAATACAAATCGGCCAATTAATCGGTATCGGCTTTTTTGGTCCTCCAATAATCGGTACCGGCGTTGAAAAATCATAATCGGTCGACCTCTAGTTTGGACCATGATAGTTTGTTGGTGATGTGGACACCAAGGAACTTAAAGCTCTCAACCTGCTCCACTACAGCCCTTTCGATGAGAATGGGGGCGTGCTCTGTCCTCCTCTTCCTGTTGTCCACAATCATCTCCTTTGTCTTGATCGCGTTGAGGGAGAGGTTGTTGTCCTGGCACCACACGGCCAGGTCTCATCCTGTAGGGAGGAGGTCAGTCTCATCGTTGTCGGTGATCAGGCCTACCACTGTTGTGTCATCGGCAAACTTAATGATGGTGTTGGAGTCGTGCCTGGCCAAGCAGTCATGAGTGAACAGGGAGTACAGGAGGGGACTGAGCACGCACCCCTGAGGGGCCCTTGTGTTGAGGATAAGCATGGTGTATGTGTTGTTACCTACCCTTACCACCTGGGGGCGGCCTGTCAGGAAGTCAGGGATCCAGTTGCAGAGGGAGGTGTTTAGTCCCAGGGTCCTTAGCTTAGTGATGAGCTTTGGTGTTGAACGCTGAGCTGTAGTCAATGAATAGCATTCTCACATACAGTGGCAAGAAATAGTATGTGAACCCTTTGGAAATACATGGATTTCTGCATAAATTGGTCATCAAATTTGATCTGATCTTCATCTAGGTCACAACAATAGACAAACAGTCCTTCTGTAGCTCAGTTGGTAGAGCATGGCGCTTGTAACGCCAGGGTAGTGGGTTCGATTCCCGGGACCACCCATACGTAGAATGTATGCACACATACATAAGTCGCTTTGGATAAAAGCGTCTGCTAAATGGCATATATTATATTAACAGTCTGCTTAAACTAATAACACACAAACAACTATATGTTTTATTGAACACACCGTGTAAACATTCACAGTGCAAGGTTGATAAAGTATGTGAACACTTGGATTTAATAACTGGTTGACCCTCCTTTGGCAGCAATAACCTCTTCTGTAGTTGCGGATCAGACCTGCACAATGGTCTGTTTCAGTTCAACAATATTCTTGTGATGTCTGGTGTGAACTGTTCTCTTGAGGTCAGGACTCTGCCTGGGCCACTCCAGAAGTTGTATTTTCTTCTGTTGAAGCCATTTTGTTGTTGATTTACTTCTGTGTTTTGGGTCGTTGTCCTGTTGTATCACTTAACTTCTGTTGAGCTTCAATTGGTGGACAGAAAGCCTAACAGTCTCCTGCAAAATGTCTTGATAAACTTGGGAATTCATTTTTCCGTCGACGATAGCAAGCTGTCCAGGCACTCGGGCAGTAAAGCAGCCCCGCCACCATACTTTACAGTTGGGATGAGGTTTTGATGTTGGTGTGCTGTGCCTTTTTTTTCCTCACATAGTGTTGTGTGTTTCTTCCAAACAACTCAAATTTATTTTCATCTGTCCACAGAATATTGAACATCATTATTGTTTAGTGTTTTACATATCGTAGTATCGTCAACAGAGATGTTAGCATGTTCCAGAGCATGTTAGCATATTTCTGTAAGTCTTTAGCTGATACTTCTTTACCTCATTGAGTGTTCTGCGCTGTGCTCTTGCAGTCATCTTTGCAGGGCGGCCACTCCTAGGGAGAGTAGCAACAGTGCTAAACTTTTTCCATTTATAGACAATTTGTCTTTCCGTGGACTGATGAACATCAAGGCTTTTAGAGATCATTTTCTAACCCTTTCCAGGTTTATGCAAGTCAACAATTCTCAATCTTAGGTCTTCTCTTTTGTTCGAGGCATGGTTCACGTCAGGCAATGCTTCTTGTGGAAAGCAAACTCAAATTTTGAGAGTGTTTTCTGTAGGGCAAGGCAGCTCTAACCAACATCTCTAATCTCGTCTCATTGATTGGACTCCAGGTTAGCTGCCTCCTGACTCCAATTAGTTCACATACTTTTTCCAACCTACACTGTGAATGTTTAAATTATGTATTCAATATAGACAAGAAAAATAGAATACTTTTTGTGTTATTATTTTAAGCACACTGAGTTTGTCTATTGATGTGACTTATATGAAGATCAGATCAAATTTGATGACAAATTTATGCAGAAATCCAGGTAATTCCAAAGTGTTCACATACTTTTTCTTGCCACTAGGTGTTCCTTTTGTCCAGGTGGGAAAGGGCAGTGTGGAGTGCAATAGAGACTGCATCATCTGTGGATCTGTTGGGGTGGTATGCAAATTGGAGTGGGTCTAGGGTTTCTGGGATAATGGTGAGCCATGACCAGCCTTTCAAAGCACATCATGGCTACAGATGTGAGTGCTACGGGTCGGTAGTCAATTTAGGCAGGTTACCTTAGTGTTATTGGGCACAGGGACTATGGTGGTCTGCTTGAAACGTTGGTATTACAGACTCAGTCAGGGACAGGTTGAAGATGTCAGTGAAGACACTTGCCAGTTGGTCAGCGCATGCTCGGAGTACACATTCTGGTAATCTGTCTTGCCCTGAGGCCTTGTGAATGTTGACCTGTTTAAAGGTCTTACTCACATCGGCTACGGCGAGCGTGAGCACTGTCGTCCGGAACAGCTGATTCTCTGATATATGTTTGTGTTACTTGCCTCGAAGCAAGCATAGAAGTAATTTAGCTTGTCTGGTATGGTCGTGTGACTGGGCAGCTCGCAGCTGTGCTTCCCTTTGTAGTCTGTAATAGTTTGCAAGCCCTGCCACATAAGACAAGCGTTGGAGCCGGTGTATTACGATTCAATCTTAGTCCTGTATTGACGCTTTGCCTGTTTGATCGTTCGTCGGAGGGCATAGTGGTTTTTCTTATAAGCTTCCGGGTTAGACCCGCTCCTTGAAAGCGGCAATCCTACCCTTTAGCTAATTGTGGATGTTGCCTGTAATCGATGGCATACTTCTCAATGTCATCGAAAGAATCCTGGAACATATTCCAGTCTGTGCTAGCAAAACAGTCCCGTAGCTTAGCATCTGCTTCATCTGACCACTTTTTTATTGACTGCGTCACTGGTGCTTTCTGCTTTAGTTTTTGCTTGTATGCAGAAGGATAGAATTTTGGTCAGATTTGCCAAATGGAGGGCGAGGGAGAGCTTTATACGCGTCTGTGTGGAGTAAAGGTGGTCAAGAGTTATTTTCCCTCTGATTGCACATTTAACCTGCTGATAGAAATGAGGTCAAACGGATTTACATTTCTCTGGATTAAAGTCCCCAGCTACTAGGAGCGCGAGCTGCGCGTAAAACCCGCCAGCTGTATGTTCGTCATGTCGTCATTCAGCCACGACTCGGTGAAACATAAGATATTAAAGTTTTAAATGTCCCATGGGTAGGATATACGTGCCCGTAGTTCGTCTATTATATTATCCAATTATTGGCTAATAGGACCGATGGTGAAGGCATATTACTCACTCGCCGTCAGATCCTTCGAAGGCACCCAGATCTACATCCCTGATATTTCTGTCTCTTTCTCCTGTGAATGACGGGGATGAGGGCCTTGTCGGATGTCGTGAATAAATCCTTCGCGTCTGACTCGTTAAAGAAAAAATATTTTAGTACGGGGTGATTAATCGCTGTCCTGATATCTGGAGGCTCTTTTCGGTCATAAAGAGACTGTGGTAGAAACATTATGTACAAAATAAGTTACAAATAACGTGAAAAAACACATAATAGCACAATTGGTTAGGGGACCGAGAATTGGTTAGGGGACCGGGAATTATCACTTAAATAGACCAACAAGAGTTCCAAACCCCTTTTCCAATAACAGCTAGTTTTCCATTTTCCCCTCCCCACTCAGACCATTCCCAGACTGTCCTAGCAAAATTCTTGCTTGAGAAATTGATCTTTGCTAAGAAGCTATTTTTGTTTGTTTTTATTTAAAATGGTCAAGAAGAATCTGTAAGATACTTAATTGTTACCCAAAAATGATTTGATATTGAGATAAAAAAAACTGCTGCATTTCAACCTTCTTTTTTTTAAAGCAGTCTCAGCAAGTGGTGACAATTATTTGAGTTTGAATATTGTGTTCTGCTGTAAACAGATCTGCCTGTATAGTGCTGCTTAACATAGATGACTGGTCAACACTCCTAAGCATTTCACTGTTGGTCTACACCTGTTGTTTATGGTGCATGTGACGAGTAGCATTTTGATTAGATTTTCTTAAATTTGACCCCTAGAACTCTAGGAGTGCAAGAGAGGTATGTTGAAGATGGTGAAAAGACCGTGGAGGAGGAGGTGATGGATCTGTAAAACAACAGACACCCATCAATGGATGCTGCTGACTTCGATGTTGCTTGCACTGGACCAGCAAAGGACCGACAGTACAACATTTGTCCCGTGGAATTGGAGTGTCAAGCGCACCAAATGCTATTCTTCTTTGACTGAACACGTAAATAACTTTTATCTTGATATGGCTGCCTCTGGTTATATAGAGAGGAGAGAAGGGTGGAGAAAGGGTTAGAAGCATCAGTCTGCAAATAGAATCCAAATCAACTGCTTCTTACCACACAATCCAAGAATTGGATCAATCTGGGTTAAGAGTTTGAATTTATATATCCTTGGCTTTGTGGCTGGTTTATAATGCTAGTGTTAGTACAGACTACAGTGTGTTGTTTAGTTGGATGCAAATGTTGATCTCTTATTCTGCCAGTGAAAAAGATGGACAAATCCAGGAGCTCTGGACTACAGATAATTATTTACATATTGAAATGAGAAATACCCTGGTGTGGGGCAGTTTGGTCAGCCCTTCAGTCTATAAGGTGTGTACATTGGGTATGAATCCCTTTGCAGATCAGCAAAATCAACTGTTAAAAGTGTTTTTTACATTTCATTAATAAAGTTTGTGAAGAGTTGGTCTTACATGCATGTACAGATGTGCCCTCTTGTGTTTGTGTGGACCTATAGTGTATTAGGTGCAGACCAGCAGAGGGTGAGGTGGACTATCTCAAACTGAGCATCATCATCTCCCTATCTACCCCAGACCTGTGACACATTTAGATTAGGAAGAGGCAGAGAGGGAGAATTCAGAGTGGAGCTTTAGTCAGATCAGCAGCATAGGTACTGGTACCCTGATGCAGCAGTTCCCTTCATTTCTCTCCAGAATTTAATCAGGTAACTGTTGTTCTCTGTAGGTGGCAGCTGATAGCCAACAGAAAGAAGCTCGCAGGCGGATTAAAACAATAGACGTGTGCAAAACAGTAGGCAAGATTCCTAACCAAACCTGATTTAGATGCTCGCTTTAACGATGTAAAATGATACACAGAGGTTTAAAATACACACACAAAATATACACTTATGTAAAATGATACACAGAGGTTTAAAATATATACACTTATATATACACTGAATGTGGATATGTTTTATCCATGGATAATTGCTTTCTTGTAAACTGTTATTCCCTATAAAACCAAGAACATTGGCAGTATATTGGCTGTCAAAACTAACCCTACTTAAAGAAACATCAATAAGTGCATCAATGACGTCTTCCCCACAGTGACTACATACATACCCCAACCAGAAGCCATGGATTACAGGCAACATCCGCACTGAGCTAAAGGGTATAGCTGCCGCTTTCAATGAGTGGGACTCTAACCCGGACTCTTATAAGAAATCCTGCTATGCCCTCCGACGAACCATCAAACAGGCAAAGAGTCAATACAGGACTAAGATTGAATTGTACTACGCTGGTTCTGACGCTCGTCGGATGTGGCAGGGCTTGCAAACTATTACAGACTATAAAGGGAAGCACAGCTGCGAACTGCCCAGTGACAAGCTAAATAACTTCTAAGCTCGCTTCGAGGCAAGCAACACTGAAGCATGCATGAGAGCATTAGCTGTTCCGGATGACTGTGTGATCACACTCTGTAGCCGATGTAATACCTTTATACAGGTCAACGTTCACAAGACCGCAGGGCCAGACAGATCAACTGGCGTGTACTGATCAACTGGCAAATGTCTTGACTGACATTTTCAACTTGTCCCTGATTGAGTCTGTAATACCAACATGTTTCAAGCAGACCACCATAGTCTCTGTGCCCAAAAATAACAAGGTAACCTGCCTGAATGACTACCGACCCGTAGCACTCACGTCTGTAGCCATGAAGTGCTTTGAAAGGCTGGTCATGGCTCACAACACCATTATCCCAGAAACCCTAGACCCAGTCCAATTTGCATACCTCCCCCAACAGATCCACAGATTATGCAATCTCTATTGCACTCCACACTGCCCTTTCCCACCTGGACAAAATAATCACCTGCGTGATAATGCTTTTCATTGACTATAGCTCAGCATTCAAAACCATAGTGCCCTCCAAGCTCATCACTAAGTAAGGACCCTGGGACTAAACACATCCCTCTGCAACTGGATCCTGGACTTCCTGATGGGCTGCCCCAGGTGGTAAGGGTAGATAACAACACATCCGCCACTCTGATCCGCAACATGGGGGCCCCTCAGGGGTGGGTGCTCAGTCTCCTCCTGTACTCCCTCTTGACCCATTACTGCATGGCCAAGCACCATCATTAAGTTTGCCGACGACAACAGTGGTAGGCCTGATCACCGACAACAATGAGACAGCCTATAGGGAGGAGGTCAAAGACCTGGCAGTGTGGTTCCAGGATAACAACCTCTTCCTCAACTCGATCAAGACAAAGGAGCTGATTGTGGACAACAGGAAAAGGAGGACCGAGTACGTCCCCATTCTCATCGGCGGGCTGTAGTGGAGCATGTTGAGAGCGTCAAGTTCCTTGGTGTCCACATCACCAACAAACTGTCATGATCCAAACACCAAGTCAGTTGTGAAGAGGGCACGACAACGCCTACTCCCCCTCAGGAGACTGAAAAGATTTGGCATGGGTCTTCAGATCCTCACAGCTGCACCATCGAGAGCATTCTGACTGGTTGGATGACCGCCTAGTATGGCAACTGCTTGCCGTCCGACCGCTAGGCACTAGAGGGTAGTGCATTTGGCCCAATACATCACTTGGGCCGAACTTCCTGCCATCCAGGACCTCTATACCAGGCGGTGTCAGAGGAGGGCCCTAAAAATTGTCAAAGACTCTAGCCACCCGAGTCATGGACTGTTCTCTCTGCTACCACACGGTAAGCAGTACCGGAGCGCCAAGTCTAGGTCCAAAAGGCTTCTTAACAGCTTCTAACCCCAAGTCATAAGACTCCTGAAAAGCTCATCAAATTGTTTCCCTGACTATTTGCATTGCCCCCATTTTTATGCTGCTGCTACTCTGTTTATTGTCCTTGCATAGTCACTTTACCTACATGTACATATTACCTCGACTAACCGATGCCCCCGCACATTGACATTGATTCTGTACCGGTGCCCTCTTCATATAGCCTCGCTACTGTTATATTAGTGTTGCTCCTTAATAGTTTTTTTTGTTTAAATTTCAGTTTATTTTAGTAAATTCTTCAACACTTTCTTAGCTGCATTCTTGGTTAAGGGTGTGTAAGTAAGCATTTCACTGTAAGGTCTACTACACCTGTTGTATTTGGTGCCTGTGACTAATAAAATTTGATTTGATTAAAAAACATGGCTGGTGAAGGAGACTGGGCCAAGCATAACTGGTCTAATGTGACATACCTTATTTACAGTATTATGTATACTGAACCAAACAATTTCAAAGATTTTACTGAGTTTACAATTCATATATGGAAATCAGTCAATTCAAATAAGTCCATTAGGCCCTAATCTATGGATTTCACATGACTGGGCAGGGTCGCAGCCATGGGTGGGCCTGCCCACACACTTGGGAGCCATGCCCACCCACTGGGAAGCCAGGCCCACTCACTGGAAAGCCAGGCTTAGCCAATCAGAATTTGTTTTTTTCCCCTCCACGAAGGGGCTTTATTACAGACATAAATACTCCTCAGTTGCATCAGCTCTCCGGGTGGCTGGTCTCAGACGATCCCCGTAGTGGTGGTCCTGGGTTGGCGTGGTTACACTTGGTCTTCGGTTGTGAGGCCGGTTTAAGGTACTGCCAAATTCTCTAAAACTATGTTGGAGGTGGCTTATGGTAGAGAACTGTACATTAAATTATCTGGCAACAGCTCTGGTGGATATTCCTGCAGTCAGCATGCCAATTGCACGCTCCTTCAAAACTTGAGACATCTGTGGCATTGTGTTGTGACAACTGCACATTTTAGAGTGGCCTTTAATTGTCCTCAGCACAAAGAGCTCCCGTGTAATGACCATGCTGTTTAATCAGTTTCTTGATAGGCCACACCTGTGAAGTGGTGGATTATCTTGGCAAGGGAGAAATGTTAACAGGGATGTAAACAAATTTGTGCACAACATTTGAGAGAAATAAGCTTTTTGTGAATATGGAAAAATTCAGGGATCATTTATTTCAGCTCATGAAACCAACACTTTAAATGTTGCATTTATATTTTTGTTCCATATAAATGCAGTATAAATAGGACATCTAGGCTACTGTATTTGTTTTTAAATTCCTTTCTGACCAGGAGATGGCACCAGTGTATCCAAATCCCCTTCCCTAGATCCCTTAAGAAATTATACTCCAGCTTTTACAGGTGGCCAAAAAAAACTAAGTTGGGAGGGGTGAGGAAGCCACATTAAATGTGTTTAGGCACAACTGGCCCTGTGTCTGTTCTCTGGGATGGGAAGGCCCTGCATGTCTTCCAAAGCAACTGTCCCTTATGTATATACAGTATAGTGGCTTTGAGAGAACAGGGACAATTCTTTCCATCTCTCCTCTGAGACCGTTTGTCCTTAGTGAACGGTCCAAATCCTTCCAGGTTTTTCCGCTATAGTTCCCTGATATTAAAAATGCCCGTTCAAGATTGATATTTAGCATGGACCTCCTAGATAGATAGATGACTCTTCTATTATCAATTGGGGATGTAGGAGCTGACACAGATGTTTCTAACATTGGAAAAATTATGGCAGACTGTAGTACCTTGAAAGGCTGTATCCCGACTGCCATTATAACCAAATCAAATGTTATTTGTAACATGCGTCGAATACAACAGTGAAATGCTTACTTACAAGCCCTTAACCAACAATGGATTTTTTTGAAAAATACAACAAGAAGATAAATAAAAGTAACAAAAAAATGAAGGACCAGCAGTAAAATAACAATAGTGAGGCTATATAGAGGGGGTACCGGTACAGAGTCAATGTGCAGGGGAACCGGTTAGTCGAGGTAATAAGTACATGTAGGTAGAGTTATAAAAGTGACTATGCAAAGATGATAACAGAGTAGCAGCAGCGTAAAGGAGGGGAGGGGGGCAGTGTAAATAGTCTGGTTAGCCATTTGATTAGATGTGTAGGAGTCTTATGGCATGGGGGTAGAAGCTGTTTAGAAGCCTCTTGGACCTAGACTTGGCGCTCCCGTACCGCTTGCGGTGCGGTAGCAGAGAGGACAGTCGTTGACTAGGTTGGCTGGAGTCTTGACAATTTTTTTGGCCTTCCTCTGACACTGCCTGGTATAGAGGTCCTGGATGGCAGGAAGATTGGCCCCAGTGATGTACTGGGCCGTAAGCACTACCCTGTGTAGTGCCTTGTGGTCGGAGGCTGAGCAGTTGCCATACCCGGCAATGATGCAACCCGTCAGGATGCTCTCGATGGTGCAGCTGTAGAAACTTTTGAGGATCTGAGGACCCATGCCAAATCTTTTCAGTCTCCTGAGGGGGGATAGGTTTTTTAAAATATTTTTTTTATTTCACCTTTATTTAACCAGGTAGGCAAGTTGAGAACAAGTTCTCATTTACAATTGCGACCTGGCCAAGATAAAGCAAAGCAGTTCGACAGATACAATGACACAGAGTTACACATGGAGTAAAACAAACATACAGTATAAACAAGTCTATATACAATGTGAGCAAATGAGGTGAGAAGGGAGGAAAAGGCAAAAAAGGCCATGGTGGCAAGTAGTGGAATGCAATGGAAGAATGTGCAAAGTAGAAATAAAAATAATGGGGTGCAAAGGAGCAAAATAAATGAATTAATTAAATACAGTTGGGAAAGAGGTAGTTGTTTGGGCTAAATTATAGGTAGGCTATGTACAGGTGCAGTAATCTGTTTGGTCGTGCCCTCTTCACAACTGTCTTGGTGTGCTTGGACCATGTTAGTTTGTTGGTGATGTGGACGCCAAGGAACTTGAAGCTCTCAACCCGCTTCACTACAGCCCCGTCGATGACAATGGGGGCGTTCTCCTTTTCCTGTTGTCCACAATCATCTATTTTGTCTTGATCTCTGACCTCCTCCCTATAGGCTGTATTGTCGTTGTCGGTGATCAGGCCTACCACTGTTGTGTCATCTGCAAACTTAATGATGGTGTTGGAGTCGTGCCTGGCCATGCAGTCATGAGTGAACAGGGAGTACATGAGGGGACTGAGCACACACCCCTGAGGGTCCCCCATGTTGAGGATCAGCGTGGCGGATGTGTTGTTACCTACCCTTACCACCTGGGGGCGGCCCGTCTGGAAGTCCAGGATCCAGTTGCAGAGGGAGGTGTTTAGTCCCAAGGTCCTGAGCTTAGTGATGAGCTTTGAAGGCACTATGGTGTTGAACGCTGAGCTGTAGTCAATGAATAGCATTCTCACATAGGTGTTCCTTTTGTCCATGTGGGAAAGGGCAGTGTGGAGTGCAATGTAGACTGCATCATCTGTGGATATGTTGGAGCAGTGTGCAAATTGGAGTGAGTCTAGGGTTTCTGGGATGATGGTGTTGATGTGAGCCATGACCAGCCTTTCAAAGCACTTCATGGCTACAGATGTGAGCCTACAGGTCGGGTAATCATTTAGGCAGGTTACCTTAGTGTTCTTGGGCACAGGGACTATGGTGGTCTGCTTGAAACATGTTGGCATTACAGACTCAGTCAGGGACAGGTTGAAAATGTCAGTGAAATCACTTGCCAGTTGGTCAGCGCATGCTCGGAGTACACGTCTAGGTAATCCATCTGGCCCTGCGGCCTTGTGATTGTTGACCTGTTTATAGGTCTTACTCACATCGGCTACGGAGAGCGTGATCACTGTCGTCCGGAACAACTGATGCTCTCATGCATATTTCAGTGTTACTTACCTCGAAGTGAGCATAGAAGTAATTTAGCTCGTTTGGTATACAAATCTAAAAGATGTTTTATTGTCACATACACAGGATCAGCCATAGTAGTACGCCAACCCTGGAACAAATTGGGGTTAAGTGCCTTGCTCAAGGGCACATTGGCAGATTTAGTTTTAGAGTACTGGGCAAAGTACCATCATTCATGAAGAGTGTGTTGTCGATGTGCTCTTGTCTGTGAAAGGGTTACTGTTAAATTCCACACTCCTCAAAAAGGCTCATTGCTCCCTGTCCTCTGTCATCTCAGTGAGAGGAATTAGTCGGGCAACTGGCCGTATATATGTTTGGTTCTTTACCTGGATCTCCACTGATCGAACACGACCATCGGTCCCAGGCATGATATTAGTGATACGGCCCACCGGCCAGGAGGCTTGAGGCAGCTGAGGGTCCACAATCATTATTACTTAGCCAGTTTCCAGACTGGCCATTTCTCTCCACCATTTCCCTCTGTGCTGTAGGCTTGGTAGTTAATCCCGAATGATTCGGACCCAGAAATGGTCAGCCAAGATCTGGCTGTGTCGCCACCGGCATCTGCCAACGAGGTTGGTATCAGCATACATGACTTGAGGAAGTGATGCATCTCAGCTTCCCATCAAGAGCATATTCGGTGTAACGGGATCGGGGTCAGCGATGTCTGCAGAGAGATATCCCAAGGGGTTGGAGTTCAGTATCCCTTCCACCTCTATCAGGACGGTCCGCAAGACCGTTTCAGTGACAGTTTGGTCCCCCAGGACGACTCTAAGGCCGTCTTTACAGATTTCTCTCGCTCCCATGTTCCTCCAAAATGAGGAGCTCCTGGAGGGTTAAATTTGAATGAGATTTTTTGGTCCGTCGGATGATCCTCGAAGCATGGCTTTGAAGGCTTTCTCGAACCTGGCTTCTCTTGCCTTGAAGTTTGTGCCCGTCAGCCAGGATCCTGTAGGGTTTCCCCCGTCGGGAGATAAACCGCCGCAGGGCCATGAGGAAAGGCTTCAGTATCTAAACTCTCCAGTAGGTCCAGGTGGACACATCTAGTTGTCAAACACTTGAATAGAATGCCCCAGCGCTTTTCTACTCGACGACTTCGCTTGGTCGTCAAGGGGCCAAAGCAATCTACTCCTGTTGACCAGAAGGGTGGTTTGAGGAGGCGCAGGTGAGCAGGGGGTACTGCCATTTTGGGCACAGTGGCTCCGGCCCGCCATCTCTGACATTCCACACAGGCGTATTGATGCTTACAAATGGCTCCTCGTCCTCCAAGTATCCAGTACTTAGGCTGAGGCTACTAGCAGTTTCATAATGTTGGCTCCCTCTTCGGGTTGCGTGAAGGATAAACCTAGGACTGCTGATGAGCTCACTGTGGCCTCATTGGGCCTGTCCCCTACTGTCCCAGACCCTCCATTGGTGGCAGCCGGAATTGGATGAGAGCCCTCCCACCTCATGTTTGATGACTGGCCTGGCCCAGGCCATGGTCGAGAGGAACAATTTGCTGTGGTTGGTAATTGGCGGAAAGGCGAAGGAGTGATGCTTTGTCTAGATGAAGGAGGAATGCTAACTTGTGTCACTGGCATAGAGGGTGTTGGCGGAGCGGCCTGTCCCCCGTGCTCCGTGTTGGCTGTTGACCTTGGAGCCTCCGGGGACTGTTTGCCATGCTGTACCAGAGGAGCAGATTGGGAAAGAAAGGCAGACAGGTCAGGTCCATGTGGAAGGGTGGTCAGGTCAACTCCCTGTTCGTTCCTCTCCAGGAAGAATGAGACCATTCGTGCGTCCTCCAATTCCCTTCTTGCTCGGCGGTGCCGTCGCTGCTGTGCCAGGTCCTTGGCAATGAATTCTCGTTCCTGTAGAGCTCTATGGGCCCGCACATCCAATAGGTGACATCGTTCGTCAGCCTGTCGTTCCTCCTCAATCTGACGCTCAATTTCCTCCAACGCTAGTAGTTTCATCCTCTCTCGTAGGACAGCGGTCTGTGAATCGCTGAGGGCTAGTGAATGGCGGCTGCCATGGCCACTTCCAAAGGGGTATCCACTGGTCGAACTCTCACTCTGTCTAGAGTGCCACGACAATTTCCCTTTAGTTAAGGGGTGAGCGGAGCCTGCTTCAGGAAGCTGGTCGACCTGTGCGGTTGGAGTTACCTCCTCCATAGGTTCTTCCTGTAGACCACATTCCCGTCCCAAAGCAGTTTCCTGTCCTTGGCTCGGAGGGGATGGTTGATGGCTGAAACGTACAGTTGATCCATCCCCACTTGGCCCTTTGATGTGGGAAACTCGACCACATAATCCTTAAAATAACCTGGTGCTGCTGGTGGTTGAGGAGGAAGCCTTCTTTGTTTCTTTAGTCTTAGCTCCTGGATTTTTGTATTTGTTACAATACCTTTCCCTCAGCTGCTCTTTCCTCCGCTCTTCTTCCTTCCAGTGGAGACAATTCTTCCTTCTCCATTTCCTTTTCACCTGTCTTTGGTTCAGTCATTATCCGGCTCGAAGTGCCATTGAAAGTTTAGTGAAATCTGTATGGGTGGCTGGACAGGTAGGATGACTAACAGTGAAGGGGAACACGGGTCAGGTGACAGAGGAATGGATGAGACTGAGGCAGGAATTCCTTTAATCATAAAGTGGGATATTTACTGAGTAGTCTGTGCTGCATAACAAAGGAAACAGAATAACATGTATCCAATCAAATTCATAATCACCAAGATCAAATCATAACAATCAGTCATTAACATAATTAGGGAATTCAGCAATCCAGTTAATTAAGAAGTCAATAGGAATCATCTTTGAGTCATTTAAGCTCTTAACTATTTATCATAATCATGAGAGGAATAATAAACAGTGATTGGTTATTCAATCTATAGTCCCCATTAGTTTGATATCAGAATCGATCAGTTCAGCAAACAATGACGTTTCATATTTCACCCTTTCAAGTGTCTTCATATGTACAATTTCATTACATATTAACCATATATCGGTGGCATAATTGCCCTGTGATGATCTGTAGGGCCGTGATCATTGCCCATTCACACTACACAATAGGTTTGAAGCGTGCTCTCTAAGCCGCGCTCCGCGGTAATAACTATAAACAATAACTAATTGCCCACTCTCCCGATCGCAACAGTTAGTTCAGATGAAAGGTAACAGATTCGGTGGATTCATGGACGCACAGATATTCTGGATTAGATGAAGTTAATAAAGATAAAGCAGCGAGATCGGGCGATGGCGATTTCCTCCTTTTACGGAGTTGAGATCTGTCGAACATTTCCACCTGACCTAATTAAAGCGTCCCTGGCCCAGCTGAGCAAGTGGCGATGAATTAAAGGATTCTTCCAACAACTCCATGGGCCTTTTCTACAGTAACAGAGTAGCACTTCTGTAGAGCATTCCCTAGTGTGTGTATGTGTCATAGAGTGGCACCTCCTTCCTCAGCACACTCCAGACAATGTGTTTGTTTACGTGTGTATGTGATGGTCTGGGACTGATCATCACTCTCAGGCTATGAGGGAGAATGTGAGGTTGAGCTGTGAATGTTTATACATGTGAGTGTGCCTCCTGACTGGCACTTACTGCCTTTTTCCTTAGCGCCCCCTGTACAACTGTGTTTGTGTATGGGGGGGGGGGGCGACTGTAGATTAGCCTCACATTGATCAGAATATGTCTTAAACGCAACAACCCAATTACCCCCCTTACCAGGAAGCAGGCACCTGATGATTGACTGGTCATGTTTCATGATTTGGAAGTGTGAATAATAACTTTTAGATGCATTGTTTCATTATGATGTATCCACGTTCAATTAATATCCTTTGGTTGAAAGACTCCTGCTCTTGGCCAGGACTGAGGGGGTAGCATTTCACCAGTGTCGATGTGTCATCGTGTGCGGAGTGCATACTATGTGATGAGGTCGCCAGAATGAATGAGGAAGTGAAACAAAAAAATAAGGTAGTCACACAAATCTGGTCATGTTAGCATGTTCTAAATATCAAAACCAAGTTGGGGGCTAAAATTGATATTAGCTCAGAATTTTAGAGGGAACAATTTGCCAGAACGAGACTACTAATGCACCCTCACACGAATTCGTTACCCACCCCCTCTCGGTCTGTCTCTCTTTCCTAACAGCAGCCGCGCTAGCAGAAACACTCCTCTTGTGAGTGTGGGGGATGGGCAGTGAACACAGCTTTCTCAGCCGCCAACATTGAACTACACTGGCCAACCTTGACCTTGCCCTGAGAAGGAGGGGAATCACACTCATATCAATAGTTACTTAGAGTAAAATGTAAAACACATTTGTATTAACATTTTGGATCTTGTACTTTGAGTGTATCACCATTTGGCCTGTCGCATGTTGAATTGTTCAAAAACATTCGATAGAATGGAACGAAGCAACGATTAATGTTTTTAGAATCGTTGCATTTAAAACCCCAAAATCACTTTATGAATGCAACCACACTTGTGCCCTTATGCAATGTAAAAATCCGAACGAATCCACTCCGTGTTCCCACCTAGCTCCAATCCGTACTTTACTTCTGTCTGTACGGCTTAGTAAAATGGCTGTATCTCGCGGAGCCTCGTGCTGGTTCGCTCCGTTCCTTGCCTGTATTCTCGCTCACTAATAGAACCCCCGGAATATATGTATGTTTATGCATCCTTGAGGTTTATTATTACGTGTCCAGTTATTTTCACATCGGAATCAGGAGACAAAACCGGATTCGGTCCGGAGAAAGGGGTGGGAATGAGTCGGGACAAGGATAAATGGTTATAAACAAGTATTTATATTCAATGCTAGCGTTTGATTGTGACTGACTCGCGGAGAGAGGGGGGTATTATGGCCGCTCAGGTCGCCAGCGCCGCCACTCTCAACACAAGCCCGCCTTCCGAACTAAAGAAACCGGATCGAGACCCACATGAGGATTCTATACTGGGGGAAAAGCAGCAGGAAAACAAGCAACCGGGATTAGAGTGCGGATCTCCGGTCCAGGGGGATCTGCAGGACGGGGCCGATGTTGGAAATGCAGGGGGAGGAGGGGAACCTGAGATGAAGAACGGGAACGGGAACCCTTCCAGGACTAATAATAATCAGAATGATTCCATCGGATCCGAGGGGAATAACCATCCCGGGATGGTACACCACCATGGGTCTGGTTTTCCTCCACCTTCTTATGGATACAGTCAACACTACGGCCGGGCCCCTTTTCATCAACATGGCGGACAACAAAGCCCTGGCATGGCAGCTGCTGCAGGTCCAGCCGTGCCGTCGAGTAATATGATGGACCCATATCAACCCAATTCGCACGAACATGGCTTTTCTAACCACCAGTTTAACAATTACAATCCATTCCCGAACAGAACTCCCTATTCTGGCCAAGGATACGGCATGAACCCCTCACGTAATACCCAGGCTCCGGCAGCTGGGGGACAGCCAGCTAACGTTAAGCAGCAACCAGCAGGAGGACCCACAGCAATGGCTGCATCTTACAACAACCAGAGATATAATATGGGGAATCCACAGCCAACGTCTACCCCAACCCTCAACCAGCTCCTAACCTCTCCAAGCTCCACTCGTATATATCCAAATTACCCCTCTAGTGAATATAGTAATCAGGAAGGCGCTAGTAAGGGACCAACAGACACGGGCAGTAGCGGTCAGTATGGAGGGGGGAGTCCGGGTTGGCAACAAAGGACCCATCATCCGCCGCCTATGAGCCCTGGAAGTACAGGGCAACCCCTAGGTAGAAGCCAGGTAAAGGCCCATGTTCCACCGAATCTTTATTGCTGTACATTTGGTGTAATCTTATGTATGTAGTTCATAAACGTAGCAGGCCAGCCATTGTTGCTAGCCAGTTCGCTTGCAAAGACACTCTAAAATGGCTGCCTCTCGTTTTTCCAACACCACCTCATTAAACAGTATTTATTTAGTTGGTATGAAATGTATCACTTGCAGGCAACTGTTCTTCGGTAATCCTCCTTATGAAATCGAACTTCGAACGTTCAGAAAATGGAGGCCCGAATCTCGAAAGAGGTGAAAAAAGCTCTAAAGGCCTATATTCATGACACTGACTTGTTTCTCGGCAGGGCGGTATATAACGTAATTAAAGTTATTCCATAATATGGGTATTTATTATAGTTTGTACTGGTAACGTCAGTCGTTTCGGATTACAATTTAATTCTTATGAATAGACTATACATTTTTATGTCGGCAAGTCTGTTTCGATCATTATGGAAATTGTGAAGGAAATGCACAACACTTGCAAGCCCAGACCACTAATGTTGTCTAGACTCAAGTGTTCGTGTGTGTTTGAAAGTTATTTGAAGTGGACTGCACACGTAACTAAATGATGCTACATGTTAATCAACACACTGGCCTATTAATTTATGAAACCGTGTCATTTGGTGTCTCTGTTGCCAGGAACTGCTTCCCCCACCGCATTCTGCTTGTAAACATTGGCCTAGTGATTTGTGTGACTGACTGCCGATTGCTTTTCACTGGGATTTGAATTGTGGAGGTAAAAATCCTGCTGTCAAACCCAGTTGACAGTTGGTCTTGGTTTGACATGCTAGCTGAGATCTGATTGGCTCCTCACCCTGTGCTCTTGGCCATTTATAATTGCATATGCTGTAAAGCAACAACAGTTCCTGATAAGTGCACACCTCCACATTGCACAAATCCATGATTGCTCATACTCATACAGATTTTTGGCAATTTCTCTAAATTACTATTTTGCAATCATCTGTTTCCCACACCTATGACATGCCTGTTTGCACTCTTCCATATGCATTCTATAATAAGGAGAGATGTTCAGATATTGGCCCATTGACCAAGTTATTCACGTTTAACCTTTGTCAATCCAGTTTGATATTGTGTGCCACTGTTTTCATGTTATTTTATTTTTACATTGTATAGCCTAACCCATACCTGTTGAATTACTATATTCATTAACAACCACAACCAACATTGCAAATAGAAGAGTTTGCGGAACTCTGTAGCCTACATGTATAAGTACGGAACCGTATTTGCACCATCCTATAAAGAAAGGCAGATGAAAATGGCCATAGTATCTTTACCCTCATTGTTAAGCTATCTTATTTTGGATCAAAGTAAAATGACGAGGTAAATCACCAAGTTAATTTATTATACTGTCATTTTAAATCGTTTTTGTATCTGCACCATGCATTTATAAGCTACACATCTGAAACTAAGCCATTTTTTTTAGTGGTTGAGACGTGTACAGTAAATGCAACATGATCAATCCATCACAAATAATCCAGATCACAAAAATGTAAACATTTATCACAATAACAATTTGAAGGACCATAAGACCATGTGGGTGTGATATGAATTTGAAATAAAGACATTGTCAAATCATGTTAATTTAGCAAGTTCAGTTTGCACAGACTATTTTGACAGGGTTTTTCACATTTGGAAGCAACTGAATTTGACCCATGCAGGCCAGGGTTTCCCAAACTCGGTCCTGGGGCACCCCTGTGTGCACGTTTTAGCCCTTGCACTACACAGCTGATTTCAAATAATCAGCTTGATGGTGAGTTGATTATTTGAATCAGCTGTGTAGAGCTTGGGCAAAAACCAAAATGTCCATCCGGGGGGGACCAAGTTTGGGAAACCCTTATGTAGGCTACAACAAGAACTTGCTGCATTACCTGAGAATACAATCTGGAGCAATCATATTTGGGCGTGATCACTGTAAATATAATGGAAAGCTGAAATCTGCTCTGACGACCTATCTACCCAAGAATATCGCCCAGACCTAACCAACTGTCATGAAATGTATGTACATGCTTCGAGACTACAGTGTGGCCTATGTGATGTATGCCCAGCTGTCTTTGCTTACATGCCATAGCTCACTAGCATATTAAAGCAGTAATACTCATGCACCTTTACCTTCCCCTAACAAACTTCTACCTGACAATGTTTTGTTCATCAATAGGATCTTTGTTACATTGGTGATGGTAATGCGTACCAATGTTAACGTGTTAGGGAGACATCATCCACTATGTCCCATTTGATGGGTTCATCTATCAATGACATACAGATGTATTTCTGAGGCAAGGTTAGGTCTACATCCTGTGGCATTGCTGTATGTTGACCCTGCATAGCGAGGTGAACATGAGCCCTGTGTGTGTGAGACATGAGTAGCTGCTGTATCTCATGTGCCACTCTGTCTCTCTGTGTGTGACTAAGAATTCCTTCTAACCTCCCTTGGCCAATCACAGAGACAGTCCAGTCGCCTCTCCCCCACCTAGGGAGTCTCCACTCTGTCTTATGCAGATTAGCCATGTGCTGCTTTTATTTATTTCAATTAATTATCTGGAAGCTGGGAAATGTCAAGAAAGGATTTTTGCCCTTCATTTCTAAAGGCCTTTGTTTAGCAGTGACGTGCCAGAGCTGTCTCAAGTCTCAGAGCAGTGTGCATTGACAAGGGTACAGATAAAGAAACAAAGCCCATAAGAATCCACTGTGGTAAATTTAATGCTCATGTTTTCATTAGCTTGTCCAGTTGTTATTAACGTTATCGACATGGAATATTTTGACAACCCTTGTTTAGGTTGTTTTAAGTTGAGGAAGATAAACTGTTAGGCCTAAAGTTTAGCGATTTACATAGAGTGAAATTATAATATTGAGATGGTGGCTGAGAGATTTAAGAACTTTAACCATTGAGAGGATACCTTACTCATAGTTAGTTGTGTTTACATCATAACACAGTATATTGAGTAGGCTACTTCTCCTTCCATTTATGATGTCATTCATTCAGAGCCAGAATTGCCCCCCCCCCAGAAGGGAAGCTGGCTTGCAAGCCATACAGGACCACAGCTGGGATGTGTTTAAGATTGGGCAGACTGCCCTCCATTTGAGATGAGAGAGATATTTATTTATAGCTCTGACTTCTGTAAATATGGCACAAAAAAGGTAAAAGTCAGGTTAATGACCGTGGGAAATGTGAAGGGGAAAAAAACTCCTCCTTCCCTTTGCACTAGTAATGGACTTCCCCTTTGTCATGTTTTTATTGTTTGTGCCTATCTGGATGAGAAAATGCATACATATAGCTCCTGCTGTGTTGGGAAGCTTGAAATGTGTGAGTTGGCTTGCATGTGAGACCCCTGCTAGATAATTAAAGTGCCTATAAACTATAGTATAGTCATCTGCCTGTATCTAAGTCTTTTGTGATCTATGGTACATCCGGTCAACCGCACTTCTCAGTATTTTTTTAATAGTGTTCATGTCATGCAATGTATTTCATCTTTGTTTCTGCTCCACAGCCCCCAGGTGCAATGGATCCGATGGCTAAGTTGAGAGGCCAGCCGTACGGAGGGGGCAGTCCATACTCCCAACAACCTGGACAGGGGCCACCCCCAGGAGCCCAGCAGGGTCACGCATACCCGGGCCAAGGCTACGGTCCCCTTGGCTCCCAGAGATACCCGGTGGTCATGCAGGGCCGCACCCCTGGGGCTATGGGGGGCATGCAGTACGGGCAGCAGGTCAGTGGTGTCATAAAGCTGAATTATTCCTACATTCTCTCACACCGGAATCGGCCCTCCTCTTCACACACTACTATATGGCTTGCTTGTCATATGCCTAATCTTTTTCTTGTTTTCTAACTTTCGTCTGTATTTGTGTATAGATGCCGTCTTATGGGCAGCAGGGACCAGGAGGCTATGGGCCTCAGGGCCAAGGGCCCTACTACAGCCAACAGGGCCAGGCTTTACACCCAGGCCAGCAGCAAGGGCCCTACCCCCAGGCACCTCTGGGACAGCAGGGTGGTCAGACACCCTACCCTCAGCAGTCCCACCCTCCCCAGACGTCAGCCTCACATGCCCAGGGTGGGCCGCCCTATCCGCAGCCCCACATGCCCCCCCAGTCCCAGGGCCCGCAGCCAGTTCCATCCCAAGGGCCCCCGCAGTCTCAGACGCCCTACTCCCAGGGCCCAGCCCAGGCTCAGTCTGGTCAGCCTCCTTACCCCCAGCAGCAGGGGCCTCCCAGCCAGCCTCCACAGCAGGCCAGCTCCCAGGTCCCAGCAGGGTCACAGCCCCAGCTCAGCTATCCACCCACGCAGGGCCCACAGCAGCTCCCCACACAGCAGCAGCAGCAACCCCAGACACCCTCTCAACCCCCTCAGCAACCACCAGGTCACAGCCAGCATCCACAGGGCCAGCCTGCATCCTACTCCCAGAATCCTCCACAGCAACAGCAGTCACCTTACCAACGCTTCCCTCCTCCACCACAGCAGGTACAACTGAGTTTGGTGTGTATGTGTGCGCTCAATTGATGTTTTATAATTGAGGTACCTTTGATATCGTCATTGAACGTGAAGTACCAGTTGCCATACTTGCTCACCAGATGGAAGGCATTGGTATTGTCACTGTACATTCTCATGTGTATGTGAATGCCCTTCAATACTGATGGTCTCGTTCTCTCCCCCAGGAGATATCCCAGGACTCATTCAGTTCCCAGTCTAGCGCCCCTCCCTCCAACCAGCCCAAAAGTGTCTCGGAGGACGTCAGCATGCAAGGCCAGCCGTCCAGCCTACCGGTGAGTCCTCACCCAACCTGTGCAAAGGTATACTATACATCTATAAATCATTATTACATTGTTCTAAAATCATAATGCATTGAAACATGTTTGCATGATTCCGTGTGACCCATTTTAGACTTAACATAGTAAAACCGTTGTGTGTGTTGTGGTTAATTAATGCTACCCCTGTTTATTGTATATATCATTTGAGTGTGTGTGTCTGTAGATGTCATTGGGCATGCGTAGAGTGTTTTGTGGACTTGCAGAAATGTTGTCTGTGAGATGAATATTAGTAAATTTGAGCAGAGCTCCGGCCTGGATAAAACGAGAGCAAAAGTGATGGCGCACACGCCTAGCGTGTGTGTGAGAGAGCGTATATCAGATTCACATGGCAGAGTTACGGCACGCTGAGTCGGCACACGTCCATTGTAACCATGACAACCCCCTGCTCTAATATGCCCTCTCTTTTCCTCGACAAGATCAATAACGACAACTGTGTGTGTGTCACATGTCTCCAAACCTAATAAAGTGTGCTGTCATGCTTTCTAAAACGGAGGAGATTAAATTGTGCTTGCATCCTGTATGTGCTCCTGCTAGTTGACAGAGCTACAGGAAATACATGGAGTCGTTATCAAGACGTCTCACTGCTAACTGTACAGTCAGCTAATAGCTGTCGTGTCGATTCCATCAGGCTGGCATACTTCCACAGTGTCTCCTCACCATAGGCCTCGCTGTCTCCTGTCTTGTGTGTCTGCAGGATCTCTCAGGCTCCATTGATGACCTACCCACGGGCACGGATGGCGCTCTGAGTCCTGGCGTGAGCACTTCAGGTGTGTCAAGCAGCCAGGGCGAGCAGAGCAACCTGGCCCAGTCGCCTTTCTCGCCCCACACCTCTCCCCACCTGCCAGGCATCCGAGGGCCCTCACCGTCACCCGCCGGCTCCCCCGCCAGTGCCACAACCTCCCGCACGGGGCCCCTCTCACCCGTCACAATGCCAGGTGAACACATGTACACGAGTGCGCACACATACATGGGTTTTACTGACATGTACTAGGACACATGCCATTTGTTATACATATACACGATGACAACAAAATGAACATAGATTGAAACAATGGAGCTACTGCAGCCAAACACCTTTTAAAACTGTATGATGCTTGGCTAGCAGTAGCTCCACTGTTTCAATCTATGGGCATTTTGTTGGATTAACAATATTTAAGGGACACTTAAGTTAACTAAGTAGTGACATTAGTGGGCTTGTTCCTACTTAGACTTGTTATTTACCTACTGAGACAACCCTTCTGTTGTTTAGGGACCCAGATGCCCCCTAGACCATCGAGTGTGCAGTCTGACGGGAGTCTGCACCCCGCCATGAGCCAGTCTCCCATGGCCCAGGAGAGAGGTGAGTTCACCCTGACTGAGAATCCCCTCACACAGTACTACCCCGCTCTGCAGGGACCACTGACAGTGTGCTGTTTTAAAGAAACTTTGGTTGCACTTTATTTTATGGTACCACTGGCATTTACCTGGTACTTAATTGAAAATTGTGTTGTAAACATGGGTACTTTCTGGTACTTCAAATAATATTACATGTAATTGCCATTTTACCATGTACCCTTCTAAGTAAATACTGGCTAATTTCTGTACCAAAGCCCTCTGATGTGTTTTATGTGAGATTTCCAGTGTTTTGTTGGAAGATTAACATCTCTTTCACTCTCTTTTCTGACCCTGCCAGGGTTCGTACAGAGAAACCCCCAGATGCCCCCATACGGTTCACCACAGTCTGCCTCTCCCCTGTCACCCCGACAGTCCTCTGGAGGCCAGATGCACCCTGGGATGGGACCTTATCAGCAGCAGAACAACTCCATGGGGGGCTATGGACCTCAGGGTGGGCAGTATGGCCCACAAGGTAAGTTCTGTGGGTTACACTGTGCAACAAAGGAGAGGGGCTGGTGGCAATTAGTTAAAGGATCCTTTGGTTTAGTTTTGCTTAAATATGTTAAAATGTCAAAATTTGAAACACTTGAAAAAGAACAACTCAGTTGATATACCAAATAGACTTTTAATCATTTTAATCTTTAACATTTTGGTTATCCTCTGACTGCCAATATATAAATGCATCCCACTTAATTATCTCACTATCCTTTGAAGTTGCTTCTTGTTTGTTCCCCCAGCCAAATCCATGGAATATGATTTTTGCCTCATAGGAATTCCATCCTATCAGCTCATCCCTCCCTCTTTGAGCCTAGTGCAGCTATTTTTAGCCATGGAGAACAGTCAGCTGACATAGCAGAGCCCCCCCTGTCAGTAGAGCTGCCACTGTGATGGCAGGCTCATTAGCTCAGTGTGCACAGCGCCACTGCCAGCTCAGTATAGTGCCTTGCACAACTTCAACAGACATTAGCAGTCTCTCAGGCTCCATCGTATCATTACGTTTAGGGGGGATTCTGACTTAGAGGCGTTCAGTCATAATCCCACAGATGGTAGCTTCGTACCATTGGCTCCTCAGCCAAGCACATACACCAAATGTCTGAACCTGCGGTTCCTCTCGTACTGAGCAGGATTACTATTGCAACAACACATCATCAGTAGGGTACACCTTTCACAATAGAACCCCAAGTAGGTTAAATATTTAGTTTGTTGTTTTGCACTTATAACTAGTCTTCCCAATGTCATCTGAGCAGTGTTTATTTATTTTTTTGAACACATTTTTTACACACAGTTTTTGTTAATTCTATTACAGGTTACCCCCGGCAACCTGGATACAACAACATGCCCAATGCCAACTACCCTGGCCCTGGCATGGGCAACCCCATGAACCCTGGCCCTGGCATGGGCAAACCCATAAACACCATGTCTGGGCAAGGGGGGCTGCCGTACGCAGGCATCCCCCCTGGTAGAATGCCTGCGGGCCAGATGGGAGTGCGTCCCTATGGCCCTAACATGGGGCCCAACATGCCACCCAATATGAGTAACATGCCACCTCAGGTGGGCTCAGGGATGTGCCCTCCCCCCGGCCTCAACCGGAAGGCCCAGGAGGCTGCAGCTGTAGTCATGCAACACGCTGCTACCAACTCCATACACAGCAGGTACACTATACTCTTTACTAACCCATATTACACATGTATGGTGCATTTGGAAAGTATTCAGACCCCTTGACTTCTTCCACACTTTGTTATGTTACAGCCTTACATGCTGACCAGACCAGCTGTTGATTTTGTCCAGCCACAGTAGATGCGATCAGCAGGTTGAAAATCAAAACAAACTCTGAACCAACAATATTAATTTGGAGACAGGTCGAAAGCATTGAACATTTAAGGCAATTTAGCTAGCTACCTTGCTCTTGCTTGCTCATTTGTCCTGGGATATAAAACATTGGGTTGTTATTTTACCTGAAATGCACAAGGTCCTACTCCGACAATTAATCCACAGATAAAACGGTAAACCAAATTATTTTTTTGTAGTCATTTCTCCTCCTTCAGGCGTCTTCTTTGGACTTTATATGGCGGATGGCAATCAACTTTAAGGTGCATTACCACTACCAATTGGACAGGAGTGTGGACCTCAGTTTATCTTTCTTTCTTTCTATTATATTATTATTATTATCTTTCAATCACCCATGTGGGTATATGCTCCTACAAACCAATGAGGAGATGGGAGAGGCAGGGCATCAAGCGTCACAAATAGAACTAAGTTCTATTTTAGCGTCTGGCTACGCGTACGCTCGTTGATGCGCAATAGCGTGGATGCAACGATTGAATAACATGTATATATATGTACATTTATTTTGCGACGCGGGCGGTGTGGTCAGCATGTTACTCTAAAATGGGTTAAATTGTTATTTTCCCTTCATCAATCTACACACAATACCCCATAATGACAAAGCAAAAACTGTTTTTATTTTAGAAATGTTTGCAAATTTATTACAAGAACTGAAATATAACATTTACATAAGTATTCAAACCCTTTACTTAGTACTTTGTTAAAGCCCCTTTTGCAGCGTTTACAGCCTCGAGTCTTCTTGGGTATGACGCTACAAGCTTGGCACCTGTATTTGGGGACTTTCTCCATTCTTCTCTGCAGATCCTCTCAAGCTCTGTCAGGTTGGATGGGGAGCGTCGCTGCACAGCTATTTTCAGGTTTCACCAGAGATGTTCGTCCGGGCTCTGGCTGAGCCACTCAAGGACATTCAGAGACCTGTCCTGAAGCCACGCCTGCTTTGTCTTGGCTGTGTGCTTAGGGTCATTGTCCTGTTGGAAGATGAACCTTTGTTTGAGGTCCTGAGTGCTCTGGAGAACGTTTTCATCAAGGATCTATCTGTACTTTGCTCCGTTCATCTTTCCCTTGATCCTGACTTGCCTCCCAGTCCCTGCCGCTGAAAAATGTTCCCACAGCATTGATTCTTCCACCACCATGCTTCCCCGTGGTGATGATGCAAGGTTTCTTCCAGACGTGGCGCTTGGCATTCAGGCCAAAGAGTTTAATCTTGGTTTCATCAGACCAGAGAATCTTGTTTCTCATGGTCTGAGAGTCTTTTAGGTGCATTTTGGCAAACTCCAAGAGGGCTCTCGTGCTTTTTACTGAGAAGTGTCTTCTGTCTGGCCACTGTACCATAAAGGCCTGATTGGTGGAGTGCTGCAGAGATGGTTGTCCTTCTGGAAATCTTAAACCCTATCAGAGTGACCATTGGGTTCTTGGTCACCTCCTTGACCAAGGCCATTCTCCCCCGATTGTTCAGTTTGACCAGGCTGCAAGCTCTAGGAATAGTCTTGGTGGTTCCAAACTTCTTTAATTTAAGAATTATGGAGGCCACTGTGTTCTCGGGGACCTTAAATGCTGCAGACTTTTTTTGGTACCCTTCACCAGATCTGTGCCTCGACACAATCCTGTCTCAGAGCTCTATCGACAATTAGTTCGACCTCATGGCTTGGTTTTTGCTTTGACATGCACTGTGGGACCTTATATTTAAATCATTGTTAATGTGTTGCGAATGCCTTATCTGGTCCTAACTAGTAGATTTTCCTCTACTTTGAAGGTCCAGTGAAAGCAGTGAGAGGAGTGATTAGAGCAACAGGAAATAAACAAAGGAGAGAGCAGATGAGATGAGGACAGACTTACTGAGAGGTAGACAGGCAGAGGCAGAAGAGATATCCAGCACCTGTCACTACGAGGAATACCTGGCTCTCACATTACATCCAAACATGAAATGCATTGGAGAATTCAGATGCAGGTTCAGCATATTTTCCCTCTCTTTAGTCTTCACAGGTGTACAAAGTCACTAGACATTTTCATATCAAGAACTCAAACAATTCCCCCTTGCAATGGCACTCATAACTCACTCTTTTTTATTTATTGATATTGTTGCATAACTGATTGATTGTTTTTCAGCATAAGATATTAATTTCTCAGCAGGAGAGGAATATTTTTCACTTTGATATCATGCTACATGCTAAAAGTATGGTTGTCCCTCATTGTTCAGGATGCCTGGCTACCCCAACATGTCCCCTGGCATGATGGGCTCTGGCGCCCCCTATGGCCCTCCCATGAACAACATGCCTGGCATGATGAACACGCAGGGCGGCCCACCTTTCCCTATGGGGCCCAACTTGGCCAATAACTCCAGTGGTGAGTACTGTAGTCCAATACTGTTGCTCCATGGTGCCCCGGGTATTTCTGATATGGCAGGATGACTTTGGTTGGGACGGTGGTCAGTGGAATAGGTTTGCATTGGGGTGGCTAGTAAGTAAGGCCTGATGCAATTTGTCTGCAGTGTTTTTACAATATACTTTTTTCCCATCTGAAAGTTCTAGCATAGACGGATAGTGCGGTAGCTAAGTATGAGTTTTCCAATCCAAATATTGTTTTAGTGCAGTGGTTTTTAATCTAAGTCACACTTCAGGAAGGTTTTGCATTGGTTTCACCAGAGCACTTCCAATCCTGTTTGAAGGTAACGTTGGTCAATGAACAATGGCCGCAGTATGAATAAGTTCTACAGGGGAAACTTTGTTGTTCGTCTGTATTCCTCTGAAATTAGAATACAAAAAAATGTTTGGTATATGTCCTGATCCCGAGAATTGTTGTTCAAAAGCCGAACAGTGCTCAACCCCACAATGTACCCATGTACCTAGGTTTGGCCCCCAGTCCAGAGTTTGGTATGGATGGGAAAATGAACCAGGGCCAGAAGATGAACAACAAAGTGGACGGAACACCGAAAGCAGAACCGACTAAATCCAAGGTGATAAGATAATGGCTTTGTCTGTCCACTTGGGACAATTTTGTTTAAGGGCTTGTGTGTACGTTAAAAGAAACTATGTTATAAACCATATTGTTTGTAACACACGTGTTACGATCATACTTTTGACTTTATTCCATGGTTATTACAGTTGCCATTGAGCTAGCTACTAAAGTGAAATAAGACCAATGGGTTACCCAACCCTTTCCCTCATGACAGCTCTCTTGACGCCCTGTGTTCTCTTGACGCCTTGCAGAAGTCAAGCTCTTCCACGACGACCAACGAGAAGATCACGCGTCTGTATGAGCTGGGCCCCGAGCTGGAGAGGAAGATGTGGGTGGACCGCTATCTGGGCTTTATCGAGGAGAAAGCAATGGGCATGACCAATCTGCCTGCTGTTGGCCGCAAGCCCCTAGACCTCTTCAGACTCTACGTCTCGGTCAAGGAGATTGGAGGCTTCGCACAGGTCAGTGTAGGTTTGTGCTGTACTATGCATGCATACACTATAGTGTGTTTGATCTATGTGTTTCCCTATTGAGGTGCCCTCTTGACCAGGTTTCCCTTATAAGAGGTCTTCTGACCTCAATGGGAATTCCTGGATAAATATTGGTTCAATAAATAAGTTTAACACATGCACAAACACACCATGCACAATCTCTTGGTTCTTATTTGCTCCATCCCCCTTCTAGTCCCTGTTTTAATGTCCCGGTCTTCATGCTCTATGTCCAGGTGAACAAGAACAAGAAGTGGCGGGAGCTGTCCACCAACCTGAACGTTGGCACGTCGAGCAGCGCTGCCAGCTCCCTGAAGAAGCAGTACATCCAGTGTCTGTACGCCTTCGAGTGCAAGATCGAACGCGGGGAGGACCCCCCTCCTGAGATCATCACTGACAACAAGAAGGCCAACCAGGCCAAGGTCCAGCCACCCTCCCCAGGTCAGTGCCAGACGGTTATCCACACTATGCTGGGTCGTAATTATTAGGCATCAAACGGAAGAAAGCGGACTGAACCTGGTTGGGACTACCGGGTCTTGTCCAATATGAAAAGCTCATTTTCATTGCAAAACTTTTTTTTTTTGTTTTTTTTTTTTGTTGTTGCTTTGAACAAGGAGTCCCATTGAGACCAAGATCTCTTTCACAAGGGAGACCTGCATACACATCATTTACAAAATACATATTTTTGTAAAAAATAACAATCACATTCGTCAGCAAAGAGGTCCCCAATCAACATTTTGAACTGCCTGAGAGGCACCAGAACATCCAGTTGTAGGGAACTCTGTTCCATACATGGGGTGCAAAGAAAATAAAAGCAGAACTCTGAGGAGACTGAAGAGATTTCCAGAGTTAGCCATCCCGAGACCCGGTATGGTTAACTCATACTTATTATTCGTTATTAACAGTTAGGTACGGCGGGAGTTTTTGTTAGAGAACTTTATAAATAAAAAGAAAGCACTGAATCGACCTACTTGAATTCGATGAGGGCCAGCTGACTTTCTGGTGAAGAATGAACCTGATGCCATAATAAAATTAAGTGTCCTATGTTAAATGCATCTAACTGCTTTAATGAATTGGCAGCTGTATTCATATAGATAATGTTTCCACAGTCTAGTATCGGTAGAAATGTAAATTGAATGACCTGTATAATTAAGCAGTAAGGCCCGAGAAGGTGTGAATATATCACGGTCAAGGGCTATTTTTAGGCACAACGCAACGCGTAGCCTTAGTATATTGGCCATATCCCACAAACCCCCAAGGTGCCTTATTGATATTATAAACTGGTTTCCATTGTTATTTGACCAGTAAATAGTAATCATTGTCATACCTGTGGTATATGGTCTGCTATACCATGGCTTTCAGACAATCAGCATTCAGGGCTCAAACCACCCGATGAAAGTCAACTCTCTCTAACTGAAATTCCCCTCTTTTGTTCCGGTAGCTGGGTCAGGTTCTCTCCAGGGCCCTCAGACCCCCCAGTCCACCAGCAGCTCCATGGCCGAGGGCAGCGACCTCAAGCCCCCCACACCCGCCTCCACCCCACACCCCACCCAGATGCCACCCGGGGCCAGGTGAGTTGCAGCGCTTCAATCTCATCCTCTTTGAGATCATTTGCATTCAGGAGATTAAATTCTTCAATTGGAATTTTCATTTACTTATTGAATTTAAATGTAATTCACCCCAACTTTGCTATCCGCTTTGATAAACCCCTATTTACTCCCTAAACGTCCCTCTATCTTTTAGGAGCAATGTGGCGCTGCAGGACCCATTTGCTGACAGTAGTGACCCTGCTTTCCCCAGAAGGAACTCCATGACCCCTAACTCTGGCTACCAGTCTGGCATGAGCACCCCAGAGATGCCAGGTCGCATGGGTCCAGGGCCCTACGAGGGTCCAGGGCCTAACAAAGACCCCTTTGGTGCCATGCGGAAAGGTGCGTAGAAGAGGCTACAAGAAAGATCCCTGGAAACTGATGGTGCTGGGAAGTTGGGTCCCTTGCTGACGGAGTGTGTATTTCTTTCCAGTTGGGGAGCAGTTCTTGCCTGCCAGTCAGGGTCCTAACAGTGGGATGGCTGAACAGCAACAGTTTAACCGTGGGCCTCCTCCAGGTGCTATGGGGAACATGTCGATGGCTCAGAGACAACAGTACGGACCAGGACCTTACGGACAAGGCTACGAAAGGAGGTAAGACCCTACACATGCTTAGATTGTAGAAATAGAATTACTATAATGGACATCCACATTCAAGGCAATGTGTCTATGATTGGTGGACTGGAGGCCATAATGGAGTATAATTCTATTTCTATACATTCTATACCATCTTTGACTGCGAATAAGTCTGCTCATTTCCTTTTTTTAATGGAAATGATTCGTGCTAAGTGTAGTCAACCAAACTTGTTGTTTACCAGGCCAGAGCAGGGGATGGGCCCAGAGGGCAGTATGGGATCTGGTGCTCCGCAGCCAAACCTGATGCCTGTCAACTCCGACACGGGGATGTACTCGCCAAACCGCTACCCACCACAGCAGCAGCCACGGTAAGTTCACCGCCCAGCACCACTCTCTCTCAGGAGAGGTCTGGCACAAACTTGTGCAGACACCATGCACTGACTGTCTCAGCATTTATAGTCTTGCAATATTGTAAAGATTGGGTTGTTTTTCAGAGTGTTTATTGGCACACTAGCAGTATACTGTAGCAATATTAGGTACATAGGCACTCGGCTTATTTGGAATGTCTTGTTGATGTATTGTGGTTGTTTACAGGAATGATTCCTATGGTAATCAATATCCTGGCCATGGTACTCCCCCTGGTGGTTCCTATCCCAATCAACAGCCAGGAATGTACCCACAGCAACAACAGGTGATGGCTCTAACCCACTGTGTAAGCACTGAAAATCAAACTGTAATGTTGTAACCACTAGCCATGTGTTATTACCCCAAAAAGTAGTACTTACTGTATATAGATGAGTAATAGCCATCAATATTCATCTGATGCAATGTAATGACACCGCCTAACTAAGCGTATTTGCTCTATGCAGAACTACAAGCGTCCCGTGGAAGGGGGCTACCCACCAGCGAAGCGTCACGAGGGGGAGATGTACAGTGCCCCCTTCAGTGCAGGGCTGCAGCAGCAGCAACAACAACCGCAGCAGCAGCCAGGGGTGGCCTCTGCACCCCCTGCTGGCCAACCAGAGATGTACCAACCCCAGTACAGCAGCGGCTCCTTCACCGGCACTGACCGCCGCCTGCCTGGTCCCCAGGGCCAGTTCCCTTTCCCCTTCAACAGAGAGCGCATGCAGGCCGCTACGGGGCCCAACGCCCAGCCCTCCATGCCCCCACAGATTATGCAGCCAAGCCCTGACGGACCCCCGGGTGGCGTGTGGCAGGGCCGCGGGGAGATGAACTATCCCGGCAACTACCCCAACCGGCAGGGTGGCCCCCCAGGGGGCCCAGTCCAGGGACCTGGCCATCCCGGAATGAACCGCGGTTCGGAGGAAATGTCATCAGAGCAGCGCATGAACCACGAGGGCCAATGGGGGCCAGGTCAGATGGGCCCTCGGCAGCCCCCCTACGGCCCTGGAGGGACGGGCCCGCCCATGACCCGCACCCTACAGTCCAATTACCAATCCGCTCAGGCCATGCAGAACCACATTCCACAGGTGTCCAGTCCCTCCCCCATGCCCCGCGGGGGCCCCATGGAGAGCCGGACGTCACCCAGTAAATCTCCCTACATGCACAGTGGCATCAAGATGCAAAAGGCAGGGCCCCCGGTTCCTGCCTCTCACATAGTGCCCCAGTCTGTGCAGTCCCCACTGATCCGTAGAGACATGCCCTTTCCCCCAGGCTCAGTGGAGGCCACCCACCCCATCCTAAAACCACGCCGATGCCTCACAACGAAAGATATCGGTATGGCTATCACATCCCACAACTCCAACCACAATCAATGTTATTATACATGGATTATACAGTATTTAGGGATCACATTAGGATATTACAATGATAGGTTGCTTCGGCTCTCTATGAACTTGTTTGTATTGTGTGGTCCATCAGTACTGTGAAGGGTATCAGCTTGAGTTAAAATACTGTGTATCTCATAGGGACCCCAGAGGCTTGGAGGGTGATGATGTCCCTAAAGTCTGGCCTGTTGGCTGAGAGCACGTGGGCCCTCGACACCATCAACATCCTCCTGTATGACGACAACAGCATCTCCACCTTCAACCTCAATTCGGTGAGCTAACAAGACAGGTAGCCTAGCGAGGAGAGGTTTTGGCCAGTAACCAAAAGGTCGCAAGTTTGAATCCCGAGCCGACAAGGTGAAAAATCTGACTGTGCTTAAACCTAATTTTGCCAGACCCTAGATGTGACCCCACTCTCTGAAGGTGTCTTGGGGAGAGTCTGCTATACAAAACACATTAATACACATGTGCATGTGTAAATAGGACAAATATAAGCACCCACTAAATTATTATTACTACACTGGCCACAATGTGGGATAAAGGATTTAGTCAAAACCCTACATGGTAAACCTATCGAATCAGAACTGTAATATTTTCTGATTTAGGGCTTTTTATTTTTACATTTATCCTTTCACAAATGTATTAAATTTGATCTATTCCCAAACCCTTTTCCAGATGTTCTGTCATGCACATCATATCATACAATACAAACTATTGATCTTCTCCTCAGCTGCCTGGCCTGCTGGAGCTAGTGGTGGAGTACTTCCGGCGCTGCCTCATCGAGATCTTTGGGATCTTGCGCGAGTATGAGGTGGGCGATCCCGGCCAGAGGACTCTACTGGACCCTGACGCCCTGAAAAGAGACTGGAGCTGCATGGAAGATGAGGAACCAGGGGTGGAGGACATGAAGGTAGAAGGAGAGGATGAGGAGGATGAGGAGGAGGATGATGATGATGAGGAGGAGGAGGAGGAAGAAGAAGAGGTGGTGGTGCAGCGTTCAAAACAGCCGGCCGGGACGACAATTGATGGACAGGCTCAGGTGAAGCAAGAGGATGAGCAGGAGTCGTGCTCAGAATGGGACACTCTGAAAGAGAAGGATGCTGAAGATAAGGAGCAGAGCTGCTCTACCTTTGAGCAGCCCAGCTCTTCATCGGACCCCCCTGGCCTGGGCCCGGCTACCCCCCAGGAGAGACCCAAACAGGCTAGCAAGTTCGATAAGCTCCCCCTGAAGATGGTACGGAAGAAGGACCCGTTTCCAGCAGGCAGGGCAACCCAGAGAGGAAAAGTGCAGGAGTTTGACAGTGGGCTGCTCCACTGGAGTGCCGGCGGCGGAGACAGCACGGAACACATCCAGACCCACTTTGAGAGGAGGGAGGAATTCCTGGTCCCACGAGAACGAGTGCTGGTCGTCCCCACAGCCAAGAGGAAAAGGCCAGAACCAGAGAAGGCGGGGGACAAGGACAATGCTACCCCCACAGAGAAATACAAACAGAAGGGGGAGAGGGATCAGAGGCCCTCCCAGCCATCATCCACAGAAAAGGCCTCAACAACAACCGACGGTAAGGGGGGGAAGTCCGAGCACTCGGACGCTGAGACAGAGGAAATGTCACAGTCCGAAGAGCCCCAGAGCCAGCAGGAGCACGACAAATCGAGCGGACCCACTCGTCAGCAAGTCCCCCAGCGTGTGGTGGAGGACGAGCCTCACAGCAAGGATGAGGGCCCACTGGTTACACTGGCCAACTGGCAGGATGCTCTGGCCCGCCGCTGTGTCTGCGTCTCCAACATCGTGCGCAGCCTCTCCTTCGTGCCTGGCAACGACCAGGAGATGTCCAAACACCCTGGCCTCATGCTGCTGCTCGGTCGCCTAGTGCTGCTGCACCACCGCCACCCTGAGAGGAAACAGGCCCCTCTCACCTACGAGAAGGAGGAGGAGTCTGATGACTGTCTTGGCCAGAGGGACGAATGGTGGTGGGACTGCCTGTCGCTGTTGAGGGAGAACTGCCTGGTCACTCTGGCCAACATCTCTGGCCAGCTGGACCTCTCCATCTACCCCGAGAGCATCTGCCTTCCTCTGCTGGACGGCCTCCTCCACTGGGCTGTGTGCCCCTCGGCTGAGGCCCAGGACCCCTTCCCCACGTTGGGGCCACACAGCGCAATGTCCCCCCAGAGACTGGTCTTGGAGACCCTCAGCAAGTTGAGCATCCAAGACAACAATGTGGACCTGGTCCTGGCCACGCCGCCGTTGGGTCGTTTAGAGAAGCTGTATGGGTCCTTGGTGCGGCTGGTTGGGGAGAGAAAGGTGGCCGTCTGCAGGGAGATGTCGGTGGTGTTGTTGGCCAACCTGGCCCAGGGAGACAGCATGGCAGCGCGCGCCATTGCTGTGCAGAAGGGAAGCGTGGGAAACCTCCTGGGCTTCTTGGAGGACAGCCTGGCAGCCACCCAGCTACAGCAGAGCCAGAGCTCTCTGCTGCACCTGCAGGGGATGCACTTCGAGCCCACCAGTAATGACATGATGCGGCGGGCGGCCCGGGCCCTGCACGCCTTTGCCAAGGTGGAGGAGAACCACTCAGAGTTCACACTCTACGAGTCACGCCTCCTCGACCTCTCCGTGTCACCTCTCATGAACTCTGTGGTGTCTCACGTCATCTGCGATGTACTCTTTCTGATTGGCCAGTCATGACAGCTGTAGGGAGCTTTGGCTCCACCTCCTCTTGGTTTCTTCCCCCCTCACCCCTTGGTTACAACATGGCTTGTATGTGTGTAGGGGGAAGGGAAAGTTCAAGTGACTGTTTTTAATTTATGCAAACCCTTCAGATTCCACTGTCTGAGCCCCCTTTCGCTGTTCTCACTCAAGGAGAAGGGATGTCACAAAGCTACACTGGTGGATTTACAAACCAGACACTCCACAAACTGTCACAACTTGTAACATTAATGCCAACTAGATGACAGAGTGGAGAACCTGGGTTTGGGAGTGTTCCACATGTTGTTGTTTTTTTTTTGGGGGGGGTGGTTGTATTTTTAATAAAGATAAATAGCTGAAAAACAAACTGTAACCAAAGTTGCTGTCTCGTTTACAGGAAATTTGGGGATAATGTGTGCCCTTGTGCGCCCCTCGAGAGCACAGTGAGTGAGTGAGTCAGACTGGTTCATGTTTGGAGGTAATGCAGACTGAGGAACAGCCTGATCTGATGGCATAGTTGCTGTAATTGGATGCTTACCAGTCAGCCTACCTACCACTCAGTAGGCTGTTGAGACACCTTCGCTGGGGAGGCCTGTGCAGTAGATTGTAGGGCATTTTCTCTACCGTACTGCTCGAGTGTCAGGCATTCTGTAAAAAAGTTTCATACAGAAAAACGTTGCCAATGCAGCTCTACTAGAGTTAAAAGGTCATTTTAGTTTTGACGTTAAAAGCTAAAAAGGCTTTCCCCAAAGTACCGAGAACCTACTACAACACCCTTACCTCCTCTCTTTAGCCCTTGATTGTATGAATTTACCCTTGTAAAATAAATCACCTCTTAGGATTGGTTTTCAACTTCAGATGCAGCTTTGCTGTGGTGTATATATATGATATTGTACATTACACTTCCTTTCTGTGTCTGTCTCTGTGTCACTATTCCCACTCATTTTGTTGATGAGGAATGGAAGGTGACCCATGAGTTTGGTTCCTGTCATCCAGTCCCTGCTGATAGATCCTCTCACTCCATGGCTCCTTAGTACGGCAGACTCGGATCAAATTTGTTATCTCCTCCTGGTACAACAAAAAAACTAGATGAAGAAACACACTTGACAATTCATTTCTCCAGGATTCTGCATATTTGTATTTCAAACTATGTAGCTAAAAACATGTAAATTCCTCCTTTTCCTTTTTTGGCTCAATTAATATCATTCAGTATGAAATCTTTATACTATATGTTCCACGTGGTAAGAATAAATGTACATTAAATCTTCATAAAATGTTTGGTTTTGTTCCGTTGGACTTGGTGTCTTTCTCAGATGTACAATTTATTAAAAAGCAGTTTGTCTTTCACAATTTTTCTACAATCCCTGGCCCTGTGAAAGTACTGGGTGTGCATGTTTTATTTTATTTTTTAGCCCAGTACTAGAACATTTGATTTAACTAATAGTCAAGCTTGATAAACTGAATCAGGTTATTATTTTAGAACTGGGCTGGGATAAAATCCTGCACACTGGTGTGCAAATCCCCTTTGTCTCAGCTTCCTTGGTTATGACTGACTAGTTTCTAGGATTTGAATCAAGACAAACTAGTCGATTGTAAGCATCTATCATTTATATAGTATCGTAATTAGTATATTTGTGAAAGGTTATAAGTTGTTGTAGTATTTCATTATGCAATAACTGATTATTCAAAGAAAATAGTATTCCCCTCTTAACAGCTGGAGACGATCTTTTTCACTAACTTTTATTTTGAAATAAAGAAAATTCCACCGGAAGTAAAATTTAGCGGACCAACCAGTTCCAACAATAGAATATGAAGGTTTCTGACCTTAATGTCTATGGTTCTGACCTGGCTCCTCTAATCAAAAGGTAAAGATATGTGTAACGTTGAATTTTTTTAAAGCAAAAAATAGACCGTGTGTAAATGAATGTCAACGTTTCGTCCCATTTGCCACCGTCTATTTCGAGTGTTTGTAGAGGCTGAAATCGTGTTGCCTTCGTACCACCCACACCAAGCTAGCTTGCGCTAGATATTGTTATGGGAAAGGCTGTTCATTGTAATGACAGATGGACGTGAAGACGGTTCTGCAATTCGCCGCCACCACAAGAGGCTTGTCACTACTAATACAGGTCAGTAATAATATTGTATTTATTTACAATAGTTGCTGGTTAACTCCAACATGACGTCCACAGACTGAAGGACTTGGATGTTAATCAATTAGAAAAGTGTCATTGGTGTGTGCTTGTCATCTCATGTTTGCTATGTCTCCCTTTCAGGCTCTCCTAAATGCTGCAATCCCAGATCACGAAGCTGATGCATTCACTCCTCCACGTGCAGAGGAGCCTCTGCTTCTGGACCCTGCAGTGCAATGGTTTCTAGGGGGCCTTTCCCACTGGGATGCAGAGCATTTCCTCTTCATTGCTGAGAGGGGTTACCTGTATGAGCACAACTACGCCTTCTTCCCCCTGTTCCCTGTCATATTGCGGGGGCTTGCAGAGACTATACTACTGCCCCTCAGTGGCTGTCTTACACTGCGTGGACGCCTGCTACTGGCTGTTGCCTTGGGTAACAGCGCCCTCTTCCTGCTGAGTGTGGTAGCACTGTATGGACTCGGCCGTGTGGTGCTGCAGGATCGCCGTCTTGCTCTAGTCTCAAGTTTACTCTACTGTCTCACCCCTGCCAATGTCTTCATGACTGCTGGTTACTCAGAGAGCCTGTTTGCTGCACTGACCTTCGGTGGCCTCTTTCTCCTTGAGAGAGGATACACCCTCAGAGCCTGTCTGGCTCTGAGTATAGCTACTGCTGCGAGAGCCAATGGACTTGTTAATGTAGGATTCTTGCTGTATCTGCCCCTGCAACAGGCCCTGTCCAAGATCTGGGGACTGCGTAAGGACAATAACAGGCACAAAAAATGCCTCCACTACACCTGGATCGTCGCTCGTCTCCTGTTCACGGCTGCATTGGGCACAACAGTTATTGCGCTCCCCTTCTTGGTATTCCAGTACTATGGGTACAGGGTGTTCTGTACACCCTCCCTCTCCTTGGAGCAGGTTTCCCCTGCCCTCATCCAGCTTGCTGAGGATAAAGGCTACAGGGTCCCTGACGAAAACGCACCCCCCCCCCTCTGGTGCCTGCGACCCCTCCCCCTACTCTACTCTCATATCCAGGATGTGTATTGGGATGTGGGCTTCCTGCGCTACTTCCAGCTTAAGCAGATACCCAACTTCCTGCTGGCACTGCCCATGGCAACTCTGGGCATGGCGGCGGCCTACATGTACTATAGGGCTAACCCAGCCAGGTGTCTGAGACTGGGGCTGTGGGACGGAGGGGCAAATAAACGGCCAGACAAACCCACACCTGGATTTTACAGCCCCAGGGTGTTTTTGTATGTGGTGCATGCTACAATGCTCCTGGGATTTGGAACATTCTGCATGCATGTGCAGGTAAGGAACGAATCAGTGGAAAATGTTTATGTAAGGGGATTTTAACAGGTCTAGTGGGGGAACAACAGTCACAATGTTAAACAAATTGCAGTGTTTGAAGATTTTTATGAAATACAGGCAGCTCGTCTAGTCCATTAATGTTATTCTCTTTTACTGATTTCTCCAGGTTTTGACCCGGTTTCTGTCTTCCTCCTCCCCTGTACCTTTCTGGATCAGTGCCCACCTGCTCTTACTCTACGAGCCTCTCCTTCAGCGAAGGTCACCACCCACATACAATAAGGGGCAGCAGCGGGGGACACCTAGAACTGTCTTCTTGTACTTACCCCAAAACCCCATTGTTCATCTACTGTCCCGCTGGAAGACATGCTCTATTCCCACACGATGGATTCTAGGGTACTTCATCTCCTATTGGCTTATGGGCCTGGCACTGCACTGTAACTTCTTACCATGGACTTGACCTGACACTTTCTACTGAAGATCTGATGTGTGCACAAAATACTATTTGAGGGCAATAATAATAGCTCTGAAGCGTGTCATTTTCTGCCTGCTTCATAAATAGACAGTTCCGTTTTGAGATCGCAACTGGCTACTCCCCTCTGTTAGTGTTCGGCAATAAAGTTCAAGCGTTTTATTTGCACTCATCTAATTTTCAGAAAATTGCATATTTTAATATTTCTTTAACAAGAAAAACATTGGATTGATTCGTAATCCAGCATTGATGCACTGATTGTTCCATTATATCAAATTGTCTCTGAAAATGTACAGGGTGCAGTTTGTGCATGTGTTATTGTATTTTTTGTTTACTAAAGAGATACTGTAATAAAGCATTGCTGTGTTTTTTTTTATTAACAATTAAAATAGTATGCGTCACAAATTATTACCGTTTGTTGATAGATTCTGCTTGCAGCATTTCAACCATTGATTTCAGCACCACCGACAGCAAGCCTTTCTAGTTGAAACACCTAGAAAGTTAAGATCTTAAATAAATGAAGCTAGCTAGCGAGCTTGCTGTATTTTATACAGACCATGCATGCTACTGTAGCTGACCTGATAAAACTTGCATCATTACTCTAGAACATTACTAGCAAATGACAGTGAAACTTGAAAGGTGAGCAGTGCACATAATTATGGAGAGTCTAAAAACAGACGGTCTAAACTCAAAGGCGAGTGTGAATGTATTGTTTTGAATTATGACCCAACCGAAGCCGTGCAGGCGGGTTGTCCACTTTGACGCCTAGCTCAATTAGAACGTGTTTGCGTATTTTCGTTGGCGCTGTAGTCACAAAACAAATGTCATCACTTTTTTCAAGCTCATTTGAATTGGAAGTGGTAGCTGGGCACATTCAAAAGAGACCTGGTGTTTGGGGAAGATGACTGAAACCTGCTCCGACTGAGGGGGATGAAGAACATGGTGCGCTGCCTGTGGACTGTGCCGTCTCTGATCCGGTCCAGAGCATGGGCCAAGCCAGTGTAAATGTACAGGTGTTTATTCAAATTATAATTTGTTTATCTACGACATGTATCAATCATTTGTGTTGTAGTGAATATCAGTTTGCGTGGAGCTTGTATTGGCTTTAATTAGGCAATGAGTGACAGGGGTGGGGGAAAAGAAATCAAGTAAACCCTGAATAGCCAGAATGCAAGATTGAATACAATGTTAGAGATGTGTAATTGATTAACTGAACTGTTGATCATTTGATGATTTGTTTTATTTAAACAAATCTATTCTACTGTAGATTTCTTCACAAGAACATCACTACTTATTTTTCATAAAACCACTAAACTGGGCACCCATGCAGGGGATCCATTCAGGTGCGAGAGACACTTCTGCAAGTAATGGTAAAAATACAAGTGGTCAACCTCCTCTCGTAGTTTTTGAAACCTGTAGATCTTTATATATCCTTTCAACTAGGATGTCCTCCTGTGCACAGCTGACAAAGGCACACCAGCTACAACCTGTGAGAAGGATTTGACCTTGCACCTGCCAGTAGTAAGCATGAGATCTCTTCAACTTCAGCTCTCCATTCTGTATCTTCAGGTAAGGGCAGTCAACATAACTTGGTACATTTGGGCACTTGACCTCTAAGAGTCCAAAGTTTGGTCTCACACTGGGATCAAATATGATTCCATCTGGAGAGGATCCTAACCACAGAGCATCTGGGTGCACTACGAAGCCACACGGAAAGATGTTAACATTCTTCAGTGTGCAGTACTCCTGTACAGCCACTGGCTCCATGGCTAGCCCCCTTCAACTCCATGGTCTGCATACCAGATCCCTTGAACATCCGCTCAGCGAGGTGGTCAGCTGAGGTGTCTCCCTGGACATGGCAATCCTCTCGGAAATGAGAGGATGATATTCTTATTTTCCTGAGCTAATGCAATTCTGGGCTGCTGCTCTGCTCCCTTGTAGCAACCTCGACTTTGTGTGACATCTCGTAGGTTGTCTCTAATGCCTTGAGGTGTAACTGCTCCTGATGGCTTCAGTAAGCACACTGGGAAGCCTGAAGCCCGTAGCCATCTAATGGAAGTATTGGTGGAGAAGTGGCATTGGCAATCTTCACAATTTCACGGGTCTTTGGCTGTGGAAGCTGATAGGACAGAACACTGCCGGCTTGCACTGGCCCAAAGGCAGACTCAACCAGGGGCACGTCAGCTGACATTTCCATTGTTGTCACAAGAGGGGCAGTAAGTGGAGAAAAGTTGGCATACGTTTCTGAGACGCGGAGAAGGTCCATGTCAGGCATGTATCCATTGAGTGCTTTGTAGAGAGAACTTCTGCAAAACATTTTAAAACCTTAACATCATGTTCGAGAGATTACTATGACAAAGACTCATGTAACTTTTCCAGAAACAGCACAAGCCTGAAAGTTCAAATAAAATTAATTAAAATATACAGATTTATATATTATATATTTACCCCCAGTCATTGTCCCAAACAGTTGTCATTATCATCTGGATACAATCACAAGAAAATGTTTTCTAAAATGTTTCCATTCTAGGAACCTCCAACTTACCTTATTCCATCAGCATACGAGTTAGTAGGTTTACGGAACTCTATCCCATCAATCGGACCTGGTTTCACACCCTAATTAACAAAGATTTACTGTTACATTGGCTGAAAACTTTTCAGGTGCATTTTTTAATGGATATTGATAGACTCACAAGTGTTCTTGGTGTCGCCGATGTGAAATGGCTAGCTAGTTAGCGGTGGTGCGCGCTAGTGGCGTTTCAATCTGGGACGTCACTTGCTCTGAAACCTTGAAGTAGTGGTTCCCATTACTCTGCAAGATCCGCGGCTCTTGTGGAGCGATGGGTAACGATGCTTCGAGGGTGACTGTTGATGTGTGGTTCGTGCCCAGGTCGGGGCGAGGGGATGGACGGATGTAAAGTCTATACTGTTACATTGGCTTGTGCCAATGCTGTTCTGTGTTTGTGCAGCTGTGAACTGGTGTTGCAGCAGGAATGTTTAGTTGAGAGTAGTGCGCTGTCTGATAAAGAGGGGCCACCAGATGATTGCATAGAGCACTTCCTGCAACACAGGAGCAGTGGCTTTGGACCACTATCACTGGTACGGAGTGCGTTAACACCATCTGAAGATAAGTGAAGTGACTGAAGTGAGAAACAAGTATGATGCGGCCCATAAATAACAATAAACATAGTAGCGTCTAGTCTTATTAACTAGGGGCTCATTTAACTATACAGGAATAGATTGTGTCTCAGTAACACAATTACCAAATACTGCATCAACAGATCTTAACAGGTTATTTGGTAAAGTGGGCAATTCTAAATTGGGATTGGGACCCATCATTAATATCTATCTACTGATAAGATTAAACATTGACACTGTTTCCAACACATTTTGACCATGATGATAGTGTCTCACAAAATATGTTTAACAACGTCCCTAGAAGCTATCTATAACCTTTCCCTACTCTCATGCTGTGCGGCTTTTCACTCTTCCTCATGGACCTGTGACAGGCAGCCCTCACGGTGATCTCCCCTGTCAATGTATCTTTGTTAGATACTGTGTAGAAGACATGAATAACAATTATTTTTAGCTAGCAAATATAGCTACCAAGCATAACTTAAGCAAGCTAACGAAAATACACACATTCTCAGGTAGATTCTGTCAACGTTACATCATTTTACGAAGTAACTAGCTAGCTACAGTTAATAGTTAAATTAGCTAGCTAATGATTGTAGCTAGCTAACATTATATCTGTCACAAACTTGGTACTCACCTTCATAGTTGTCTATGCAGCTTCCTATTGTCACGCCCTGGTCTTAGTACGCCCTGTCTCTGTGTTTGTTGTCACAAGATAGGCTGTATAGGTTTTCGCGTTTCGTTTGTTGTTTTGTATATTTAGTTATTTCATGTATCATTCATTTCGCATTAAAGAACATGAGTAACCACCACGCCGCATTTTGGTCCGACTCTCTTTCAACAGACGAACGCCGTTACAGAATCACCCACCACACCCGGACCAAGCAGCGTGGTGACAGGCAGCGACAGCAGAAGCAGCGAAAGGAGGAATGGACTTGGGAAGACGTTTTGGATGGCAAGGGTTGTTACACTTGGGAAGAGATACTGGCTGGAAGAGATCGCCTCCCATGGGAACAGGTGGAGGCACTTAGGAGAGCAGAGGCAGCCGGAGAGAGGAGCCGACGATACGAGGGAACACGGTTGGCAAGGAAGCCCGAAAGTCAGCCCCAAAAATGTATTGGGGGGCTCAGGGAGAGTGTGGCAGAGTCAGGGTTCAGACCTGAGCCAACTCCCCCTGTTTATCGTGAGGAGCAGCGATCACAGGACTTCTGGACTTGGGAGGAGATATTGGACGGAAAAGGACCCTGGGCACAGCCTGGTGAATATCGACGCCCCAAAGAAGAACTGGAGGCGGTGAAAGCGGAGAGGCGCTGGTATGAAGAGGCAGCACGGCGACGCGGATGGAAGCCTGAGAGTCAGCCCCAAAAATGTATTGGGGGGGGGGCTCACAGGGAGTATGGCTACGCCAGGTAGAAGACCTGCGCAAACTTCCTGTGCTTACCGGGGGGCTAAAGAGACCGGGCAGGCACCGTGTTATGCTATGGAGTGCACGGTGTCTCCAGTGCGGGTGCATAGCCCGGTGCGGTACATACCAACTCTTCGTATTGGCCGGGCTAGAGTGGGCATCGAGCCAGGCAAGGTTGGGCAGGCTCGGTGCTCAAGAGCTCCAGTGCGCTGCACGGTCCGGTCTATCCAGTGCCACCTCCACACACCAGTCCTCCGGTGGCAGCTCCCCGCACCAGGCTTCCTGTGCGTGTCCTCGGTCCAGTACCACCAGTTCCAGCACCACGCAACAGGCCTTCAGTGCACCTGGCTTGTTCAGCGCAGCCAGAGCCTGCATGGAGCAGCCTGAGCTGCCAGCCTGCATGGAGCAGCCTGAGCTGCCAGCCTGCATGGAGCAGCCTGAGCTGCCAGCCTGCATGGAGCAGCCTGAGCTGTCAATCTGCAAGGAGCAGCCAGAGCTGCCAGTCTGCATAGAGCTGCTAGTCTGCATGGAGCAGCCAGAGCTGCCAGTCTGCATAGAGCTGCCAGTCTGCATAGAGCAGCCAGAGCTGCCAGTCTGCATGGAGCAGCCAGAGCAGCTAGATACGCCAGTCAGCCAGGATCCGCCAGTCAGCCAGGATCCGCCAGTCAGCCAGACTCTTCCAGATCTGCCAGTCAGCCAGACTCTTCCAGATCTGCCAGTCAACCAGACTCTTCCAGATCTGCCAGTCAACCAGACTCTTCCAGATCTGCCAGTCAACCAGACTCTTCCAGATCTGCCAGTCAACCAGACTCTGCCGGAGCCAACTACCTGCCTGAGCTTCCTCTCAGTGCTGAGCTTCCTCTCAGTGCTGAGCTTCCTCTCAGTGCCGAGCTTCCCCTCAGTCCCGAGCTTCCCCTCAGTCCCGAGCTTCCCCTCAGTCCCGAGCTGCCCCTCAGTCCAGCGGGGTCCTTGGTGAGGGTTATTAGGCCTAGGTCGGCGGCGAGGGTCGCCAATCAAAGGACGCGGTACAGGGGGACTAAGACTTGGTTGGAGTGGGGTCCACGTCCCGAGCCGGAGCCGCCACCGTGGACAGACGCCCACCCGGACCCTCCCCTATGGGTTTAGGTGTGCGGCCGGGAGTCCACACCTTGGGGGGGGTTCTGTCACGCCCGGGTCTTAGTATTTTGTGTTTATATATTCAGTTGGTCAGGCCAGGGTTTGACATGGGTTTATTTTGTTGTGTTTTGTATTGGGGTTTTAGTAGGCATTGGGATTGCGGCTGAGTAGGGGTGTCTAGCATCGGCTATGGCTGCCTGAGGCGGTTCTCAATCAGAGTCAGGTGATTCTCGTTGTCTCTGATTGGGAACCATATTTAGGTAGCCTGGGTTTCACTGTGTGTTTTGTGGGTGATTGTTCCTGTCTCTGTGTTTGTTGTCACAAGATAGGCTGTATAGGTTTTCGCGTTTCGTTTGTTGTTTTGTATATTTAGTTATTTAATGTATCGTTCATTTCGCATTAAAGAACATGAGTAACCACCACGCCGCATTTTGGTCCGACTCTCTTTCAACAGAAGAATGTCGTTACACCTATATACATCTTGAACCCCTTTTCATTCTTGCTAGCTGGAGTTTCTGAGGCTGATTTAACAATTCGATGTACATCATTAATATTAATTTGAGGCAAGTCCTGAAGACACCTAGTAAAAAAACTGAGACATAGTGGTAGTAACGTTATATCGTCGATAACAACTAGACTGACCGGAAATTGTCACACCGATAGGAAGTGTGTTTAGAACGTTCGATCATGGAATGTGCGGGCTATTAATATTAAATTATCTGGCAACCGCTCTGGTGGACATTTCTGAAGTCATCCTGACAATAGCACACTCCCCCAAAACCTGAGACATCTGTGGCGGTGTCAAAACTGCACATTTTAGTGGCCATTTATTGTCCCCAGCATAAGGTGCACCTGTGTAATGATCATGCTATTTTTTCCCAGATTGGCAGATACCACCTTCACTGTAGCTTCGGAAGGTTTCATCCCATGTAGGAGCTGCACCTATTTTGCACAGTTCCGGGATAATATTGACCGGCCAAATTTCCAATGTGGAAACTCAGTTTATTGAGGAATGTCTGAGCTGGACATCCTGCTGACCAACCATTTTGCCCACCTGCTTCCAGAGATTTCCTGCTCCTTTGTCATCTTCCCTGTCTCCTGAGGGTCCAGCTCAGGGAGTTTCTACCACATCAGGCCTCGAGGGTGTCTGAGGCTCCAGCATCCCACCCTGCTCGGAGAGTTTCTATTGATGATGTGGGTCCTCCGTCCCCCATCTCCCGTCGGTCCTCAAGGAGGCACAGAAAAGGCCAGACATCCACGGCCATTCCGCAATAAGACATTTAGAATCAAGACAGGTAAAATAGCAATAGTGGGATGGCGCTAAATACATTTCAGATTGGGACTAGGACTATGAGATGGAGTCTGTAGAATTGGGCTTCAAGGCCCATTTAAAAAAAGTTCAGATGGACAGGGAGAGTATTTCAAAGGCGAAGGTAAAGGGAGCAGAAGGATCTGTTCTCCATAGTTCGGAGACGTGTGTCATGGTATTACTCAGAGTGCTGTTATACAGATTGACCATGTCATTGAGGGCCAGCTCACTGCAGTCAGACTCAAAGGTGGGCTAGATGTGTTGATCGAGGGCTAGTTCACTACAGTCAGACTCAAAGAGGGATGGGTTGAGTTTCCTTAGGTTGAGGAATTTAATAGCCCTCTTTGAGAGCTGGAGAGGAGTTGGAGGGGTCAGAGACTTGTGCTAAGAGACGCATAGCTCAATGACATCCAAGTCAGAGGCAGGGACATCACCAGTGATCATGTGTATGTCCACAGTTGTGGGTGGGAATATTTACATGTTAAAGAAGTCAGCAGCACTTGGGTGAGTCAACATGGATGTTAAAGTCTCCCAAAATTACAATGTGGGAGAGTGTGGGGCATACAGACGTTACTAGTTCAGAAAACTCAAAGATTAGAGGTATTTGTCTTTGGGGTGGCAAACAAGAATAACAGTGAGAGAGAGGATTTGGTTATTTACATTTAAAAGCAAGGTACTCAAAAGACTGAAAATCAGCAACAGTGTCAGTGGGTTTAAAATAAAGCAGTCTCTGTATAAAATAGCAAGGCCTCCACCGCGGCCCTGGCTGTGTGCCTTTTCAATGTATTTGATTTCAGGCGGAGGTTCTTGATTAAGATGGTGAAAGTCACTGTCTCTGTGTCATGTTTCAGTGAGACATATGTCAAAGTCATTCTCAGAAAAACTCTTACAGAAGAAGAGACTTATTTGTTAAGGATTGTAGAGTGCAAAATGTGTGGACGTATTGGTGGAAACAGATTAATTGCATTGTGCTTGGTCCACTGTGCTCTGTATGAACTATTAACTTGGAGTAGGGGATGTCAATTGCCTGAGGGTTAGCCTGCAGAACTGGCAAGTGATCGTTATTGTCCAACTTCGGTGTACATGTTGTACTGTTCACATTGTGAGTGCACACAATAGACTTTAATTCCTCTCCGTCTGCATGTTTTATGTAGGATCCCGTATTGCATAAGGCTGTTCTTGAGCTCCTTGCACAGGGTTGTTTTAATCTGTTCAACATTTCGGGGGAATCCTTGTAGTGGAGGAAAGTTGCTGCCATTCCTTAGTCTTTGGTCCAGGAGATGAGAGGAAGATCTCGGCTAGTATTTGAATCCAAACAATTAGCTAGTTGATTGGAGAAGTATGCTAATATCTTGTCAAGTTTAAGGTCAGTTTAGATGACTAGATTTTTGTATTCAGTATGTTACGAAACCGATTAACTTCCCTGTTAATATTGTTATGCTCGCAAAGTCTAGGGGTCTTAGGCCTAGTTCACTGGTCTGTAACCTGATTTAAGATGTGCATCTATGTGAGAAATCAGTGCCTAGGTGTTGAAAGTACATGTACCCAGGGAGACAGCAACCTTAACTTGGTCCAGGGGCAGCTCTGTCTCTCTTGACCTATTTTGGGTCGGCTGAGCCCAAGCGGATTATTATGTTCAGATGGTGACGGAAACAGATATTTACGACAAGGAAAACAACAAGCAGGCATGCCTAAACTAAGGATTTAAAATCCAAACAAAAGGCCTCATGGCCACCAAATAAACCAGTAGCCTCACAGCTCGCAAGCGGGGACACTGACTGACGATCCTTAATTGGCAGCACCTGATGTGCTTGTCAACCAGGCTCACCACCTGGATAAGGTTGCTGTTGCCCACTGAGGGAAAGGAGTGTGGAAGTGGTAGTGAGCTGTAGTGTGCTGTCCTAACTACCTAACCTACTAGATTAGCTTTTTTTTAAAGCTGATAATTGATAATAATGCATATAAAAAACACTTAAAACTAATTTGTCACTAAGCGCCATGGCAACGATGTAAAAAAAGTAATTAGAAAATTGGTTATTGGTCATTAAAAGTAGTTAATAGCAGACAAATATTTGACTAAAATCAGCTAAATGCTCCCTTGTTATTGTTTCATAAACTTTGATTTGCTGTTATATTTCAGTGACGAGGAGCCAATAGAGGTGCATCAAAAGAGATGTGTAAGTACGATTTATATTCTTTGCATATTTGGCATTTGAAGCCATTTTCATTGATTTGTCTAAAAATATATGTGCATCAGAACTAACTTCCAGTTAGTATTAATACTTAAAGCTATTGTACTCACACAGTCATATGAGTCAGTTAGTTAATTTGCTCTCTAATATATGTAATTTCTACACAGATTACTATGTATCCCAGTCTCTGGAATATTGTGGCATTTCTTTGTATTTATTTGGAAGCGCCAAGGCAGCAGCTACTCTTTCTTGGGTCCAAACACACTAGGGCACTTACATTGCATATAAAACTAAAGGTAAAACAGTACATCATAACATTATTACACCGCTACATATCTACAATACAAAATGTATAATACCACCATACAACAATATTACAATGTATGTGTGTGTCTACCTTTCTGTGTCTCTTCACAGTCCCCGCTGTTCCATAAGGTATATTTTTATCTGTTTTTTAAAATCTGATTCTACTGCTTGCATCAGTAACCTGATGTGGAATGGTTCTATGTAGCTCTGTGTGCCTCCCATAATCTGTTCTGTACTTAGGGACTGTGAAGAGACCTCTTGCTCGTGGCATGTCTTGTGGAGTATGCATGGGTGTTTGAGCTGTGTGCTAGTAGTTTAAACAGACAGCTTGTCAACACTTCTTACAAAAACAAGTAGTGATGAAGTCAATCTCTCCTCCACTTTGAGCCATGAGAGATTGACATGCATATCATCATGCATGTCACGCATGGGGCGGCAGGGTAGCCTAGTGGTTACAAGGTACAAATCTGTCGTTCTGCCCCTAAACAGGCAGTTAACCCACTGTTCCTAGGCCGTCATTGAAAATAAGAATTTGTTCTTAACTGACTTGCCTAGTTAAAAAAATAAGAAGAATTTTGGCTCCCTGTTTTAATAGCCAGCCGTGTTGCCCTGTTCTGAGCCAATTCTCATTTTCCTAAGTCCCCCTTTGTGGCACCTGACCACACGACTGAACAGTAATCCAGGTGCAACAAAACTAGCACCTGTAGGACCTGCCGGACCTGCCTTGTTGATAGAGTTGTTAAGAAGGCAGAGCAGTACTTTATTATGGACAGACTTTTCCCCATCTTAGCTACTGTTGTATCAATATGTTTTGACCATGACAGTTTACAATCCAGGGTTACTCCAAGCAGTTTAGTCACCTCAACCTGATCTATTTTGACATTATTCATTACAAGATTTAGTTGAGGTTTAGTGAATGATTTGTCCCAAATACAATGCTTAGGTATTAGTGATGAAGGAAGTGAATAGGAATCCGACATCCACCATGCAGTTATGAGTGCAAGCATAGCACACCACCTAATACTACTTATTCTGGAGAAATGTCTATGCTGTATGACTTCAACTACTATAAAGACCCTGCCTCGTTTTGTGTTGGCCTACAGTACCCTCCCCATATCCCATCACCTCCAATGCAGGATAAGCATTCTGGTAGTTTGGAACTCCTGTCTGGAGAGCAACATCTTAAATAGAATGCAATCAGGTTTTAGGTCTGGCCACAGCACTGTTTCAGCAACATTGAAGGTTTTAAATTACATCCACTGTGCTCTTGATAAGAAGTTGTGTGTCTGTCTTGATTGATTTGTCGAAGGCTTTTGACACCGTGGACCATGCTGTCTTAGTGCAAAGGTTAAAATGTTGTGGAATTACTGGTCATGCTCTAGATAATGTATAAACCAATGTGTAATAGCGGATGGTTGTAAATCTGAGTCCATAGAGGTGTGCTCAGGTGTTCCGCAAGGTTCCATTTTGGCCCACTGTTGTTCATTTTGTATATCAACAACATTGGGGATCTTATTGAAACAGGGGATGTTAATTTTTATGCAGATTATACTGTTCTTTATTCAAGTGGTAGTAGTTTATCTTCAGCTTTTGGAAATGCCCAAAGAACATTTAACATCATACAACATAATCTGATTTAATGCTGGTACTAAATTCTGGTAAAACAAAATGCATGGTATTTTCAAATGCCAGGCATATTACTAATCATGTCATTGCTACATTGGCTGGACATACTATAGAGCAAGTTAAAGTGTACAAATATTTGGGTGTGTGGGTTGATGATATGCTGAGCTTCACTGTGCATGTAGAGAACTTGATAAGGAAGCTCAAGCTGAGAATAGGTTTTTTATTACCGGCATAAGGCTTGTTTTTCTTTTGAGGCCAGGAAGGAGCTGGTACGATGTACATTACTGGCGGTTTTAGACTTTAGTGATGATATACACTGCTCCAAAAAATAAAGGGAACACTAAAATAACACATCCTAGATCTGAATGAATGAAATCTTTTTATTAAATACTTTTTTCTTTACATAGTTGAATGTGCTGACAACAAAATCACACAAATTATCAATGGAAATCAAATTTATCAACCCATGGAGGTCTGGATTTGGAGTCACACTCAAAATTAAAGTGTAAAACCACACTACAGGCTGATCCAACTTTGATGTAACGTCCTTAAAACAAGTCAAAATGAGGCTCAGTAGTGTGTGTGGCCTCCACGTGCCTGTTTGACCTCCCTACAATGCCTGGGCATGCTCCTGATGAGGTTGCGGATGGTCTCCTGAGGGATCTCCTCCCAGACCTGGACTAAAGCATCCACCAACTCCTGGACAGTCTGTGGTGCAACATGGTGTTGGTGGATGGAGCGAGACATGATGTCCCAGATGTGCTCAATTGGATTCAGGTCTGGGAAACAGGCGGGCCAGTCCATAGCATCAATGCCTTCCTCTTGCAGGAACTGCTGACACACTCCAGCCACATGAGGTCGAGCATTGTCTTGCATTAGGAGGAACCCAGGGCCAACCGCACCAGCATATGGTCTCACAAGGGGTCTGAGGATCTCATCTCGGTACCTAATGGCAGTCAGGCTACCTCTGGCGAGCACATGGAGGGCTGTGCAGCCCCCCAAAGAAATGCCATCCCACACCATGACTGACCCACCGCCAAACCGGTCATGCTGGAGGATATTGCAGGCAGCAGAACGTTCTCCACGGTGTCTCCAGACTGTCACGTCTGTCACGTGCTCAGTGTGAACCTGCTTTCATCTGTGAAGAGCACAGGGCGCCAGTGGAGAATTTGCCAAACTTGGTGTTCTCTGGCAAATGCCAAATGTCCTGCACGGTGTTGGGCTGTAAACACAACCACCACCTGTGGATGTCGGGCCCTCATACCACCCTCATGGAGTCTGTTTCTGACCGTTTGAGCAGACACATGCACATTTGCGGCCTGCTGGAGGTCATTTTGCAGGGCTCTGGCAGTGCTCCTCCTGCTCCTCCTTGCACAAAGGCGGAGGTAGCGGTCCTGCTGCTGGGTTTTTGCCCTCCTACAGCCTCCTCCACGTCTCCTGATGTACTGGCCTATCTCCTGGTAGCGCCTCCATGCTCTGGACACTACGCTGACAGACACAGCAAACCTTCTTGCCACAGCTCGCATTGATGTTCCATCCTGAATGAACTGCACTACCTGAGCCACTTGTGTGGGTTGTAAACTCCGTCTCATGCTACTACAAGAGTAAAAGCAATGCCAGCATTCAAAAGTGACCAAAACATCAGCCAGGAAGCATAGGAACTGAGAAGTGGTCTGTGGTCACCACCTGCAGAACCACTGCTTTATTGGGGGTGTCTTGCTAATTGCCTATAATTTCCACCTGTTGTCTATTCCATTTGCACAACAGCATGTGACATTTATTGTCAATCGGTGTTGCTTCCTAAGTGGACAGTTTGATTTCACAGAAGTGTGATTGACTTGGAGTTACATTGTGTTGTTTAAGTGTTCCCTTTATTTTTTTGAGCAGTGTATATATGCAGGCCTCAACTACTACCCTGAGAGCACTTGATTCAGTGTATCATGCAGCCCTCCGGTTCATTACAAATCAAAAACGTCTAACACATCATTGTGATCTCTACAGCGCTGTTGGCTGGTCGTCATTGACCTTGCATAGGCTTAAACACTGGTATACACTGATTTATAAAGCCATATTGGGTAAAATACAATTTTCTCTGTTCTTTTTTAGTCAGGTCGGTAAATAAATATAAATTACTGTCCCATTCTCATTTGCTTCGAACAGTACCAAAACTTAGAACAGGTGATGGTTGAAATAGTTTTAGTTACTTAGCTCCATGTTCCTGGAATTCTCTCCTGAACATTTTAAAATTTGCTGATCTAGTTTCGTTGGTGGAGTTTAAACACTTGATCGATATCACAGAAGAGTGTAATGGTCTTTAGGACAGCTGTTTTTAGTCAAGAGTTTTGTGTTTTTAACGGAATATGTCATTGTTGTACTGTATGTGTGTTTTTATAGTTTTGTTTAATGTTGTGTTAGTGTATGTAAGTTGTTTTGTCTGAAACATTGTTGCCTCTGCTGCTATTGGACCAGGTCTCTATTGGAAAAGAGATGTTATCTCAATGAGAAAAAAACGGTATAAATAAAGGTAAAATAAAAAATTATTTAAAAAATGAGAACAGTAGGGCACATCAGTTTTTTTTGCACCTTGTCAGCTCTGGGATTCAAACCAGCAAACTTTCAATTACTGACCCAATGCTCTAACCGCTAGGCTACCTGCCACCCTATGATGTTACAAATATGTCAGAGGAGACAAAATACAAAACCAAGTGAGTAGAGATCCCAGGGATGTCAATACTATTATGGAGCCTGGCCCTAAAGGCAACAATGCTGAGAACATAATTGATGTACATAGGGCACAAACAAAGACAGAGAGTACATATGAAAGTGATCTTGACAGTTCTGATAGGGAGGCGAGCCCCAGCCAACATGTATGTCCCATAAGCATGTCCAGGACATACTTGATGTCCAATGAGCTGGTAAACCATGCTGGAGAATGTTAGCTCTATGATTGCCAAGGAGTGAATTGAGGTAATGGAGTTTGAGAAATCCATCCAGTCGTCTAGCAGGTCATCCAGCCAATCATCCTGTTCCTTTGACCTCAGACGAGGCACTTTGTTGTGTGTCAGGTGGCCAGGCCCACCACCGAGGGCAGAGGAGGACTCCAGCTCTGATTGCAAGATTCTGGGCGGACATTCCTCCAATATGACCTCTCCTACACCCCTAGCGTTGAAAGAAGAACTGACATTCAGTGAGATTGAACCTTATGCTGATGAAATCATCAGTGTTATCTTGCAGAACATTCAGTAAAATACTGAGGACGAAGGTGTAAGTGAACTGAAGAATGAGCCTATGAAAATCAGACAAGTGACACCACACAGACATTGGTAGCGATCTTCTGTTGTCAGGCTTCCAAATATGCCATCATGCAGTCAAGGTAACTCACAGTATATTCCAGAAGATCAAAATGCATCCTGTCAAGATGGATCAGAGCGATATCCAGACGGGGGTGGACAGCAAAGAGCAGGTGGATGGCATCCTTGTTCTAGAGATTGTTGAAGCTGGATGATCATGTGAGTAGGGATTCTAGTAGGAGCCGAGTGAAGACACCCCATCGCTGAACTTCCATACAACCACTACAGCCCAAAAGTTTCCATGTGTGCTGTAAGGAATTGGAGAGTGCTCTCTTCTTTGGCTGCCGATATCATATCTGTGGTCCTGAATAAGCTCGTGGAGACCTCTGGTGGTAAAACAGCTGCTTGCTCGAGTCAGATGGAGATCAAGAACCTTGTCTGAGCATTGTCTTCCAAAAACCCAGAATCTCTTCCGACAGACTTATCAGGGTCTCAAATTGAATTGGTGTCAGAGGAAATACTTCAAAATATTGTTGGAAAGCTAAAAAAAAAAGATAATCAGACAGGAGTTTGAGTAATTCAGGGGAACAAATAGAGTTTGGTTTTCCATGTGAAGCTCAGGATTTTGTTGAAGAAATCTTAGACACTCAAAGGTCCAGGGTCAGACATTAGGCAGTATGGGCCAAAGGCAATTGTCCATGTTTCCTCCTCTATTTCTTAGACATTCAAACACACAAGTGAGACTCACCTCCATAAAGACAATGCAAAGACACCTAGTAAACATCACATCACCATTGGGAATGAGACCCTGGTCTCAATTGGGCTACCCTGAATAAATAAGAGTTTATAAATAAAACGGATCACCTGCTCTCTCATTCCCTGCGTGACTAGCACAGAGCTGTCAAAGTCAGCTACGTCTCTTCTGAAGGAGACATATGGTGAGCGATCCACAAACCTCAAGATGGAAAGGGAACTTCCAACCTGCATCTCATATTAAAGATTTGAAAACCTGGTGATACATCCTTACATGTATGTAAAATAACCGAGTGATACAGCCTTATGTAAATAGCATAGACATCATTTGTACCGAGAGTTACAGTAGAGGCGTTGTTCCCTATTGCACATGGACACACAAAGGATTGTAACCAGGAAGCTCAACATCCTTTGTCTGAAGTCAAGACTAAGACAACACCTCAAACAATGCAGTGCCCCTGAGAACAAACGGACCTTGGCCCTTGACACTGATTGCAGTCGTACTACAGATACCTGTCAGCAAAACTACATGCAAAGCTGCCAATATCCTCCATGTACTTACTCAAATCCACAGTGGAGAATTTGTGAAGGTGATGGATCAGTGCAAGCTACCGGACATCCTCATGTCAGTCAGAGTAGGGAGTGCTTTGAGCAAAATGCAGCCTTCCTAGAGTGGTGACGCTGAGCTGCTGATCAGTCTGGACTTCAGGCATCAGGGGAGGAGCTGAAGATGAACACAGAGCTCAATGATTCATCACCTTCACTCTGATGTTGTGACCAAGTCTATGATGATTTCTTTGCTGTGGGATAACTCTCCCCAGGCCTCATCAAGCAACACAAGTAAGTCCACAACTATCATCTTATTTAAAAGGTAAAAAGTTAGCGCCTCTCTTGGCGAGGCACTTTTCTGACCAACCAAATTATATTATTACATAGGCCTACCACAGCTTCAGTTTTTGTAGAGCAAATGTATCCTTTATGGAGAAGGTTGGTGGGTGCTGCTATTTTTCCTTTTTCACACATGTACAAGTGTGTATCAATACGCATGTGTGAATTGGAAATGTGCTTTTTGCATATCCCTCGGAGAGTGGGTTCACAGACTTGAGCGTATTTACTCACATTAACCTTTACTAATACAGTGCCTGCGAAAGTATTCGGCCCCCTTGAACTTTGCGACCTTTTGCCACATTTCAGGCTTCAAACAAAGATACAACTGTATATTTTTGTGAAGAATCAACAACAAGTGGGACACAATCATGAAGTGGAACGACAGTTATTGGATATTTCAAACTTTTTTTAACAAATCAAAAACTGAAAAATTGGGCGTGCAAAATTATTCAGCCCCTTTACTTTCAGTGCAGCAAACTCTCTCCAGAAGTTCAGTGAGGATCTCTGAATGATCCAATGTTGACCTAAATGACTAATGATGATAAATACAATCCACCTGCGTGTAATCAAGTCTCCGTATAAATGCACCTGCGGTCCGTTAAAAGCTCAGAGAGCATCATGAAGAACAAGGAACACACCAGGCAGGGCCGACATACTGTTGTGAAGAAGTTTAAAGCCGGATTTGGATACAAAAAGGATTTCCCACGCTTTAAACATCCCAAGGAGCACTGTGCAAGCGATAATATTGAAATGGAAGGAGTATCAGACCACTGCAAATCTACCAAGACCTGGCCGTTCCTCTAAACTTTCAGCTCATACAAGGAGAAGACAGATCAGAGATGCAGCCAAGAGGCCTATGATCACTCTGGATGAACTGCAGAGATCTACAGCTGAGGTGGGAGACTCTGTCCATAGGACAACAATCAGTCGTATATTACACAAATCTGGCCTTTATGGAAGAGTGGCAAGAAGAAAGCCATATCCATAAAAAGTGTCGTTTAAAGTTTGCCACAAGCCACCTGGGAGACACACCAAACATGTGGAAGAAGGTGCTCTGGTCAGATGAAACCAAAAATTGAACTTTTTGGCAACAATGCAAAACGTTATGTTTGGCGTAAAAGCAACACCCTGAACACACCATCCCCACTGTCAAACATGGTGGTGGCAGCATCATGGTTTGGGCCTGCTTTTCTTCAGCAGGGACAGGGAAGATGGTTAAAATTGATGGGAAGATGGATGGAGCCAAATACAGGACCATTCTGGAAGAAAACCTGATGGAGTCTGCAAAAGACCTGAGACTGGGACGGAGATTTGTCTTCCAACAAGACAATGATCCAAAACATAAAGCAAAATCTACAATGGAATGGTTCAAAAATAAACATATCCAGGTGTTAGAATGGCCAAGTCAAAGTCCAGACCTGAATCCAATCGAGAATCTGTGGAAAGAACTGAAAACTGCTGTTCACAAATGCTCTCCATCCAACCTCACTGAGCTCGAGCTGTTTTGCAAGGAGGAATGGGAAAAAATGTCAGTCTCTCGATGTGCAAAACTGATAGAGGCATACCCCAAGCGACTTACAGCTGTAATCGCAGCAAAGTATTAACTTAAGGGGGCTGAATAATTTTGCACGGCCAATTTTTCAGTTTTTGATTTGTTAAAAAGGTTTGAAATATCCAATAAATGTCGTTCCACTTCATGATTGTGACCCACTTGTTGTTGATTCTTCACAAAAAAAATACAGTTTTATATCTTTATGTTTGATGCCTGAAATGTGGCAAAAGGTCGCAAAGTTCAAGGGGGGCGAATACTTTCGCAAGGCACTGTAAGTACAGAATGAATTCCCTCAATAGAAATTAGATATTTAAGTATGAGAATAAAATATATTTTAGCGCCTGTCCATGTTAATAATTTGTAGTCTATGCTTTTATGATTCATGTTATGTAGGTGTTAAAATAGGTTGCTTTTGTGGAATGGAAGTTACCTGAAAAACGTAAAACGTTGTGAGCATTGAGCAGTAAATGATCACACAAAAAACAATGTGTGCATTGATCAGTAGTAATTACATTTTTATTAAGTTAAGGCTACAATGTTATTTCCTATTAATCAAAAATATACTTTAATGAAACTGGTAGTTTATTTGAAAGTGACCAAAGAGATTTTGGATAAATACCGATGCATTATTACATCATGTGCACTTGTACCATAAAGATAGTGACTGTTACATCACTATTACATCATAGAAGTGGTTTGTCAGTGTGGCATTGTTATAATAGAGAGTGATGGTTATCAATAACTGGATCATTTTTTCCTGAGGGTAAGAGAAACGTATCCACTGACGACCTTTTTCAAACAAAATAGAAATAGAAGCTATCGCATCCGCAACATTGTCATGATCTGTACACTAGTCATGTTAAAGAAGATTATTGGCTTGGTGGTCATTCTTTGGCCAGTCACAGAGATACAGTGGCCATTTGGTCACCATGTTGTAGGACTTCAAAACCACAGATTATGTTTCACTTACCCCTGTGTTTTTCAGATGTGAAAAGGATCATGTGGTCTAAATGCGTGAAACCTGAGCTTCCCTGGCACAGTAAGGCTGCCAGCAGTGTGAGAAGGTCTTTTGGGAAGATGTCACCAGTCAAGACTGCCGTGCACACTGAACAGGAGCCTCACATCAGAGCCACCCAGAATGAGGGAAAACTCAGCCAGTCACATGCCAAACTCCATGAGACACCTGTATGGGCCCAGAGAGCCAAGGAGCAAATTAAAAGTGCATTGAAGCCCATGGAATCCCCAGCCAATAAGGAGCCAACCTTAACAACTGCACCACAAACACCTGAGTGTAGCAACAAGGCAGGATGGTTTAATGTACTTGAGAACCAGCCCAGGACAAAGTCAGCCCGGCAGAGTTTGAGGTTCCATCAGATGACACCAGATGACGTCAGTCTATTTTATTTTCTTGAGAATCAACACGCTCAGCAAGTTGAAACAATTGAAGATATTGTGACCTGCTTAATAGGCGAAATCTATTATGATGAGACAGGTACCCAACTAGACACCCCCATTCCTGGCCTGAGTGAAACAGCTTTGGACCTCATTGATAATGTGGTTGATGAGTTAAATAACACCCCAAGTGACCTGTCTGGTTTACATACCGACGAGTCTCTGGTCCTCCCATCTAGTTATAAACATCAGGTAGCCAAGAGTGTTCACAAAGAATTGCTTTCCTGCACTGGTTCCCAAGAAAGCTTGTGGAAGGCTGTATCATCGGGACACATGGTGAAAGAGATTGCCAGCTCAATCTCTCTGGAGGTGTCCAAAGTAACCAGCAGGATTGGGGCTATCTATCACACTAGTGTCGATCACACTGATAATCCAATCTCACCCGGCCCCAGAACAGACACAAATGCTTCCCGGGTGTCCTGTGCAGCCTCAGACATCTCTGAAGATCTTGTCCTCAGAATCCTAGACTTCATATCATACTGTCGGTCACCAGACAGCACCTGGAATGGGCCACCGAGCCGATGCTCCACTGACATGACCGAAGATCTCATGGATGCAGTCATGGTGGAGCTCTTCACTAACACAGCCATGCTGACGATTCCAGTAGGTGAGCACCAGAAACAATGGTGCAAACCCTCCCCTACAGATCTGGAGAAAGCTGCCAGATTAGTGTATAAGAAGATGGTAAAGGAAACTGGCTCAGCTGAGGCTTTGCAAGACGCTCTCAAGCTCAGAAGGAAGTGTGTAGTCACAGCACTGGCTGACGTAGTGGCAAAGCAAGTGTACAAGCTCTTCTCAGAAGAGGAGTCAGACTCCACATATCTTCCAGACCAAACCAGCCACAAAGATGACTGCCCTGTTACAAGCCACAGTAACAAACAACTCACACCTGAGTTTGCTGCTGCTCAATCTGCCAGTGAGTGCATAGTGAACTGCAAGGCTGTGTGGGAGATCATCTCCAGACTGCTGCAGGAAATTTGTCCTAACGTGCCCATGGAAGAAAAGCCCCAACTTTATGCTCAGGATCTTTTTCATAGTGCTATAAATAAGCTGTCTGAGTCTCCAGGGGTAGCAGTATGTGCTGATGAGACTATCTGTGACGTCTGCCGCCATCCACAGGCCATTGAGTTAATCTGCGGCCGTGTTCTGGAGTGCCTGCAATTTCAGATGAACCTCATGGGCTACAATTTAAGATCTGCCCTGGATGCCCAAGATGAGGCTCTCAGCTACTTTATTGTTGCTCATCTTGTGCAAGAGACCCTGCTGTTGATCTCAAATCAGACCAATGGCAGCTCCCCTGAAGTAGACTCAGGTTCCCACCATCAACCTGAGAGTCAAACACAACCATGTGTAGTGAGCAGCAGAGTAAATGATGAAGATTGGCCCACTTGTCAGTCAAACATCACTGTACCAAAGGGCCATTCCACCATTTCTGCATCCAAGGGCTTGTCCCATAGGGCTTGCTTTTCCACTGTGTTTGCAACCAAGGGCCTACCACAGATGCCAGGTCAAAAATACACTGGCAGAAGAAGGCACACAGTCCTGAGTGTGAAAATAAAAAAGGTACAGTAGGTGCTTATGCAGTAACAGATTGGAAATCCCCCAAACTATCAAATATAAATTTCGCTGAAGTGACTTCATGTTTATTTGACTTAAAATCTCATACACTATTTTATGCAGTTTAGTAGACATTCTTTCACAGCTGAAGGATTTAACCATGGGTTTGTATGTTAATACAGCACTCTCACAGAGGAATTCATATCACACCGTCAGAAAGGATAATTCGGTTGAAGGAAATGCAGAGGGAGTCATCTTCTGAGGTCTCATCAGGTTTGAACCATCTATTTGCTTTCAACAAGTTTATCTCTACTTCTTAAGGAATTATATTCTGGTAAATTGTTGTAGAAAGTATTGACTGTCTAATTATATTCTCAGTTTCAGTGGAGATGTTTTCTGAAAGCCATGGACACAGAAGAGGGTGTTTTGGATGGCTCCTCTCTAAGCTTATGTGCACTGAAGACATCCACTGGTTTGAGTAATGTTTGTGTAACCAAACATTCAAACCTAAGGTGGAGGAATGTAAATAAATTAAAGCAAGCCTACTTTGACCTTCTATTGTGATTCAGTAACAGGTGATTCACCGTGGTTTCAGTAAGTCATATAATTTCCGTTATGTATAGTCATTTCGTTTGCCGACCTTCCATAGCTAGCTAAGTATATGACACAAACATTATTTGCTGGTTTGAATGACGTCTGAACAACAGCATAGCATATTATGAACACGGTGCCAGAAACATTCCATTTAAAAACATACAGTGCCTTCAGAAAGTATTCACACATTTCATTATATTGAAACGACCCTGGGTTTATATGCATGAGCATGCTTTTGCGGCACAGTCGATAGCGCGCCGGACCTCAGACTCGAAGGTCGAGGGTTCGAGACCTGCTCCTGCTGTTACATTACAATATGTATAGTCATTTCGGTATGCCGACCTTCCATAGCTAGCTAAGTATATGAAGCAAAGATTATTTGTTGGTTTGAATGATGCCTGAACAACAGTATAGCCTATTATGAACACAGCGCCAGAAACATTCCATAAAAAATATACAGTGCCTTCAGAAAGTATTCTCACTAGGACAATAACCTAAAATGCACAATCAAATCTACACCGGAGTTGCTTGCCAAGAAGACACTGAATGTTCATGAGTGGCATAGTTACAGTTTATACTTAAATCTGCTTGAAGATCTATGGCAAAACCTTGAAATGGTTATCCAGCAATGATCAACAACCAATTTGACAGAGCTTGGAGGAAAAAAATGAAAAAATGACGAAGAAATGTTGCACAATCCAGGTGTGGAAAGCTTGTAAGAGACTTACCCAGAAAGACTCACAGCTGTAATCGCTGCCAAGGGTGCTTCTACAAATATGCAAATTAGATATTTCTGTACTTAATGTTCATAATATTTGCAAAAAAATGTTTAAACATGTTTTCACTTTGTCATTATGGGGTATTGTGTGTAGAAAACAAACTAGAATTCAGGTTGTAACACAACAAAATGTGAAATAAGTCCAGGGGTATGAATACTTTTGGAAGGCACTGTATATTTTGAAATGCTATAAAACGAAGAACAATTAGTGTGACAGCAAAAATTATAATTTTTTATTTGGGGGATGGGGGAAGAAGTTAGTAGAGCTCTTTTTAATTTTCTTAGTAGAGTTATGTGATGCGGTGGCATATTGCTGCCAGTCAAATTTTGTTTTATGTCATGTCACAAGTAGAGATGAAACGGTATGAAAATTTCATACCACGATTATAGTGACCAAAATTATCAGTATTGTTAAAATGTGCTGAAAATGTTAAAGTACTGATACACATACTGAAATAATTTCACCAAGTTTTATATTGAAAACTAACAAACAACAAATAAAATTAGCAGCAATATGCACTTTTTGCATTGTGCATAAACATGAAAATAATAACATTAACATTAAAGATGTGGCCATGAGAGGTAAAAGTTTCCCTAGTGCAGGTTTGAATGAACACAACCTTAAGTAAGCAAATCAAATGTGCATATAAAAGCAACACAAGTAAAGCAATATGCATGTAAGAGCAATACAACCATATGGCAACACATCCAATGTGCATGTAAGAACAATACAACCATGTGTAAACAAATCCAATGTGTAGGTGTTGACATTAAAATAACAACACAAAATATGTAAACAAATTAAATTAACAGCACTGATTGTCTGTCTGTTCTCTCCTTCATAGAGAAATTAGGTGCTTCTGGCCTAACATCCTGTATGTATGCATATTTCTTCACTTGAGATTGAAATGTAAAAATGTCAGCATATATACTTTGTCTGGTTTAAGCAGTGACCTGCAAGGGGAGACAATGTGCCTGCTGGCACTGAACACTCTCTGATGGCACGTTGGTTGCTGGGATGCACAAAAGCTTCCTGGCAACCCTGGCAAGGTGAGAAAGCTCTGATTGCATAGTCTATCTTCTGTGTTGCATTTGAGTAATTGCAATGAACCCAACAATTGACATAAATACAGGAGTCTTGTATAGGAGTCTACAGTGTTTCTCCTGTTGGAACATTTTTACAACCAAGTCCACGACTGCCGGATTTTAAATTAACAAAATATGTTGGTTGTGTGACTAAACTACATAACGTGTGCAATGTGCGGATAAAGCCTGCAGACACGGGTGTAACGGGTGTAAAATATACTTGATGTATTTCACCGAAAATCCCAAATTTATTTTCATTTATTATTTAAAAGTTATTTTGAGAAGTACCCTACTTTCAAGAGTGAATCATTTTATTGTATTTATTTAATCAAATGTATGTTAATGCGGTGATGTCATCAACGGGAGCCATGATTTTACTCAGTTTGCTCAGAGCCTGATGAGGAGAGCTATGTGTTATGTATCCTCCGGTCTTTTGAATACACATGTTCACAAATGCACAAGAAAAGACAAGCAAAAGTTATTGTCACTGATTTATAGTAATATATATTTAGGTGAATAGGAATAATGTTCGAGTGCAACTTTGCATGGCTAACCCAGCTACCGTTAGCTTTGTTGCGGGAGTGGGTCTCTTCAAGGTGCAGGCAGCTTGAGTTTTCTGATGATTTTCTTACAGGTATTCTGCACTGTCTTTTATCAGGCAAATATACTTGTATGGGAGTCCAGACGGCAGCATTAACGTTTGCCTTATATTTGTACCCATTCCATGCGGGTATGTTGTGAAATGTGAGATTTTGTATTTCATGTTTAATGTGCCTAGTTAGCTGTCGTTCATTTAAAAAAATGGCGTTGCTTCATTAGTATATCTCGGGTATAATGGTAAAATAGTACACTCTAAGAAATATTGAGCACTTATTTGTAGATTATTAGTGTATTAGTGTACAACATTTATAAAACGAAATGGGAGTCTTTATACAAAATGTTAATGTTCATATTTTAAAATGTATTTTTGTGTTGATGCCTTTACTCCTGAGTTTGCTCATAGTGTGATGAGGAGAGGCAAAAATACTTGTAAGGGAGTCCAGACGGCAGCATTAACTTTTGCCTTGTATTTGTACCCATTCCATGCAGTCATTAAAAGAGAGACAACCTGCAGAATTGTGTCCAGAGCCTTATCCTCCACCTACACCTTACCAGAACACAACGCAGAAAGGTACCGGTACAGAGTCGGTTACATTGGTGCCGTGACCCAGATCAACATGGATCATTGTGAATCGCTGTTGATCAACACCAGCTTGGTCGCCGGGAGTTGCTATGCTATAAATAGGTTGAAAGTGAAAAATATCTTACACAAGGGGGAAAAAACGAATGTTTTGTTGGGTAAATCTCTTAGATTAACTGATTCGTTTGGAATTGTTGATACATATATTTCATTTTATTTGTGTATATTGATAGTGAATATGACTTATATTGTTGGAAAAGGAGACTGTGTTTTCAGTGATGAGCTTGTACTGGGTCTTGGGAGAGGGAGGTTTTTCAGGGAGTTGCCTCAAACCCCAGCTAGAACTATAGATGTAGATTCACCAATTGTTTTGCTCTACTCGGGTGCCTAACGACACACCTTCAGCTCCTATAATTATGCCTAGTGACACCCCCTCAGATAGTTCAGAGGTGGCCAATCCTGACTTAGGAAATCTTATCACACAACTCGCTCATCAGATAGGACAGTCTGTATCAGCTCAGATTAGGAAGGAAGGTGAGAGGTAGGAGGATAGAGGCGTACATGCTCAGAGCACCAGTGCAGGCCAGACATTCACTGACACACCTTCCCTGAATTTATCTGGTATGAAGTTGGTCATATAGTCTGATGTGAGAGAGCCCCCATGTTTCAGAGGGGATGGGTCTGACAAGTACTCAGTACATGAATGGGAGGAGCTCATGGATGTTTACCTGAGAAAAAGGGGTGTGCCGGTCATAGAACAGTCACAGGAGATCATGTCCAAGCATATGGGGAGAGCTAGAGACATCGTAAAGATAACACTCTGCAGCAATACATCTCTGACACCTCACGAGAACCCTAAAGTGATAATAGATATACTGAAACAGCATTTCAGTGAGTTGACATACTCATCCATCATCCATGCCTCTTACCGAACACTTTGCCAGTATTAGGAGAAAATGCCATGGAGTACTGGATCCGTCTGAACAAGGCAGTAGATGTGGCCGATGAGTGTTTGAGGAGGCAGGGTTGGAGCATCGAGGACTCCACCCGAGAGTTAACGATGATGTTTGTGAAACACTGCCCAGATCCTTCTTTCTGCGGTTTTAAAGTTCAAAACAGCTGATAGGTGGACAGCAGCTGAGATACAAGAACTTCTAGACGAGTATCAGTCTGAAATGATAGTTCAAATGCTGACCAGGTCAATGTGCCCTGCTGCTGTGAAACAGATGACCACACATGTCCAGATGCCTGTACATGAAGATGAAGTACCATCTTGTCCAGTGTCTTCTAGCCAGAGTGAGGTACTTGTGAGGTCACAGCCTCTAATCAAACTGAGGGAAACTGCATGCAAACCTTGATGAGCTTACTTGATCGTGTGCTAACGCAGAACACGCAGACAACAGTAAGACTGCAGCACCCACCTAACCAAGGGTACTCTTACAGGAAATATTGCAAGGTGTGTAACGATAAAAACCACTATGCTTGCACACTAGAAGAGAGGGTCTGTGTTTGTCATGCTTTGAGTCAGGTCACTGGTAGAAAAATTGTCCAAAGTCTGGGTCTAGATATAGTGAGGAGCCCACACAAGCAACCCATGCAGCGGAGCCGTTAAACTAGCAGGCCCGCATTTGGAGGGTGTATATTTTATTTATCTATTTCACCTTTACTTAACCAGGTAGACTAGTTGAGAACAAGTCCTCATTTGCAACTGCGACCTGGCCAAGATAAAGCAAAGTAGTTTGGCACATACAACAACACAGAGTTACACATGGAATAAACAAACATACAATCAATAATACAGTAGAAAAATCTATATACAGCATGTGCAAATGAGGTAGGATAAGAGAGGTAAGGCAATAAATAGGCCATGGTGGCGAAGTAAATACAATACAGCAATTAAAAACTGGAATGGTAGAATGTGCAGAAGATGAATGTGCAAGTAGAGATACTGGGGTGCAAAGGAGCAAAAAAAGAAATAACAATATGGGGATGAGGTAGTTGGGTGGGCTATTTACAGATGGGCTATGTACAGGTGCAATGATCTGTTAGCTGCTCTGACAACTGATGCTTAAAGTTAGAGAGTGAGATATGAGTTTTCAGCTTCAGTGATTGTTGCAGTTCGTTCCAATCATTGGCAGCAGAGAACTGGAAGGAGAAGGAAGAATTGGCTTTTAGGGTGACCAGTGAGATATATCTGCTGGAGCGCATGCTATGGGTGGGTGCTGCTATGGTGACCAGTGAGCTGAGATAAGGCGGGGCTTTACCTAGCAGAGACTTGTAGATGACCTGGAGCCAGTGGGTTTTGCGACGACTATGAAGCGAGGGCCAGCCAACGAGAGCGTACAGGTCGCAGTGGTGGGTAGTATATAGGGCTTTGGTGACAAAACGGATGGCACTGTGGTAGACTGCTTCCAATTTGTTGAGTAGAGTGTTGGAGGCTATTTTGTAAATGACATCGCCGAAGTCGGATCGGTAGGATTGGTCAGTTTTGTGGGTCAAGAGAAACAAACCCTTGAGTGTGATGAAGATTTAGAACGACCATATGTGAACACATGAAGTGCAGCACCAGAAGGGGTTTGGGTCATAGCGAAGAATATACAAAGAGTAATGCCATTTGTTTGATGCCCCAGTCACTGTAAATAACCAGTTCCAATTGAAAGGGATGCTTGACACCGGCTCCATGGCCTGTACTTTAAGCGAAGCAGCAGAACAAAGAATGCTTGCGGAAAGTATTAGTCTAGAGAAGAAGCCACTATCAGAGCCAGTCATTCTTGTTGATGTAGGGGGGAAAATGGCACAACCAAAATGCATGTATGAAGTTGACCTTAATGTGTATGGAATTAGTTGTTTAGTTCCTGTGCTCATAGTCCCAGGTCAGCATGATGATCTCATTCTCAGTACAAACTTGATAAAGCACTTTATGCATCAAATGAAGGGTACTGACAAGCACTGGAGACTCATATCAGAATGTACTTCGCAGCCATAACCTGCAGGTGAATACTTCTTGAACACGATGACTAGCCTGACATGTTGGCAGAGTGAAGAAACGCCCAGAAAAATATAATGCTTAATCATCATCTCTTCAGTAAGCTTGAGAACTTTATCAACGTCTCCCTCTGAGTTTTCTCTGAACGTTGAAAAGCTGCTTTTGAGGATTTCAATTTAGCCAATACAGTCCGTCACAGATAATGTAGAGCTTTGTAAATCCCTTCGTAGCAAAATCACTAGTGTCAAACAATTTACTTTAACGTGACTAATAGGAATAAAAACTTCTTGTTCTGGATTTGTTGTAAGAGGGCATTGGCTTCTAATTTGGTTTGTCCACAAACCTCTAAAATGACATCTAGCAGTAACAGCACTTTACTCACAGACCCTGATTTTGAACTCTACCGTTCATCCGTGGATCTTTCTAGCTCGATAAATGGTCTATCGGGATGCAACACTTTCTGTACTTCTATGAATCGAGCATGTCTGTGAGATCCACTCATAAATGTGTGTAGCTGGTTTACTGTGTCAAACAAAGTACTGACATGCCCCGACACTTTTGCCGTGGTGCACAGAACTAAATTCAGACGGTGGGAGTAACAATGCACATATACCGCTTGCTTAAATGTTTGCTTTAGTAGGACATGTACCCCTCCTCTGTTCGCTGACATGACTTAAGCGCCATCGAAACAAAAACCCATACACAGAGTAGGATCCAACTCCAGGGGTTGCAACACTTAAAGTATTTTCCTCTTGGTGACTGGCCCAACGCTACCTTCCGCCCCAACTTAACTCATTGGTAAAAAGAAAGACGCATTACAGACACCTTCCGCGTCTGCTGTATAGGTTAGGGATCGGCATCCCGTCAACGGGACAGTTGTAAATCGTGCAGTGCCTTGTGTCAGGATTGCAGATTTTAGAGAAACAACAAATGTCGGTACATGCACTGCTCCTAAAAATAAAGGGAACACTAAAATAACACATCCTTGATCTGAATGAAATATTCTTATTAAATACTTTTTTCTTTACATAGTTGAATGTGCTGACAAAATCACACAAATTATCAATGGAAATCAAATTTATCAACCCATGGAGGTCTGGATTTGGAGTCACACTCAAAATTAATGTGGAAAACCACACTACAGGCTGATCCAACTTTGATGTAATGTACTTAAAACAAGTCAAAATGAAGCTCCGTAGTGTGTGTCGTCTCCACGTGCCTGTATGACCTCCCTACAACGCCTGGGCATGCTCCTGATGAGGTGACGGATGGTCTCCTGAGGGATCTCCTCCCAGACCTGGACTAAAGCATCCGCTAACTCCTGGACAGTCTGTGGTGTAACGTGGCGTTGGTGGATGGAGCGAGACATGATGTCCCAGATGTGCTCAATTGGATTCAGGTCTGGGGAACGGGCGGGCCAGTCCACAGCATCAATGCCGTTCTCTTGCAGGAACTGCTGACACACTCCAGCCACATGAGGTCTAGGATTGTCTTGCATTAGGAGGAACCCAGGGCCAACCGCACCAGCATATGGTCTCACAAGGGGTCTGAGGATCTCATCTCGGTACCTAATGGCAGTCAGGCTACCTCTGGCGAGCACATGGAGGGCTGTGCGGCCCCCCAAAGAAATGCCACCCCACACCATGACTGACCCACCGCCAAACGGGTCATGCTGGAGGATGTTGCAGGCAGCAGAACGTTCTCCACGGTGTCTCCAGACTCTGTCACGTCTGTCACGTGCTCAGTGTGAACCTGCTTTCATCTGTGAAGAGCACAGGCCGCCAGTGGCGAATTTGCCAATCTTGGTGTTCTCTGGCAAATGCCAAACGTCCTGGTATGAGGGCCCGACGTCCACAGGTGGGGGTTGTGCTTATAGCTGTAAGCACAACCCCCACCTGTGGACGTCGGGCCCTCATACCACCCTCATGGAGTTTGTTTCTGACCGTTTGAGCAGACACATGCACATTTGTGGCCTGCTGGAGGTAATTTTGCAGGGCTCTGGGCAGTGTTCCTCCTGCTCCTCCTCGCACAAAGGCGGAGGTAGCGGTCCTGCTGCTGGGTTGTTGCCCTCCTACGGCCTCCTCCACGTCTCCTGATGTACTGGCCTGTCTCCTGGTAGCGCCTCCATGCTCTGGACACTACGCTGACAGACACAGCAAACCTTCTTGCCACAGCTCGCATTGATGTGCCATCCTGGATGAGCTGCACTACCTGAGCCACTTGTATGGGTTGTAGACTCCGTCTCATGCTACCACTAGAGTGAAAGCAACGCCAGCATTCAAAAGTGACCAAAACATCAGCCAGGAAGCATAGGAACTGAGAAGTGGTCTGTGGTCACCACCTGCAGAACCACTCCTTTATTGGGGGCGTCTTGGTAATTGCCTATAATTTCCACCTGTTGTCTATTCCATTTGCACAACAGCATGTGAAATGTATTGTCAATCAGTGTTGCTTCCTAAGTGGACAGTTTGATTTCACAGAAGTGTGATTGACTTGGAGTTACATTGTGTTGTTTAAGTGTTCCCTTTATTTTTTTGAGCAGTGTATATCCTATAGGACACCATATTTGGTCAGAGAGCGACGCCTTCATGGCACTCCGATGACGCTGGCGGTCTTCACCTGAACGACTCTAATTTTGTCAAACAAGCACCAATCGGGGTCAAACAAATCTCGCTAGATAGCCAATGAGCTGAGCTTTATGGGAGTATCCGGAAACCATGTGTCTGTCGCAAAATGTAGGTGCTAACCGTTTGCGACAGCATGCCTTTTCCCCTTTGGACAAAAAATTGAAGAATATTCAGAGGTATGAACACTGGTTGTTTTGCAAATGTCAAACTTATAATATGGCTACTTATACTGGAAAAGCTAAATCAAAGTCGAAGTATACAGATGTGACGATATTCTTGCAGAAAAGTTCATATGAATGCAACGGTCTCCTAGATTTGCCCATATGTAGCTGGGTGACTTCACACTAAATGTCATGGAGAATGCTCATACTTCAAGTTGTCCGTCTGAAACTTTGCACATACACTGCTTCCATCTTTTGGACACAATCGGAATTACCAGAGTGATGGCTAGAACTGGGACCTTTGTCTTGCATTTCAAAGATGGCGGTAGAAAAAACCTGGGGGTTTTTCTTTGTATTTTCTTCTACCAGCTCTATTGTGTTATTCTCCTACATTCAATTCACATGTCCACAAACTGTAAAGTGTTTCCTTTCAAATGGTACCAAGAATATGCATATCCTTGCTTCAGGGCCGGAGCTACAGGCAGTTAGATTTGGTATGTCATTTTAGGCGAAAATTGAAAAAAAAAGGGGTCTATCCCTAAGAAGTTTTAATTAAAGGAACTATGTACATTCGTCAGGTTAGGACGCCGAGGGATGAGAACACGTTGGTATGACGGGTACTGGCTCCCCGCAGTTATGTTATTAACGACCGTGAGGGTATGTGTTCGGCAGGCAGATGCAGGAACGCCTCGAAATGCAGGCTGCAGTTGCACACTGAGTTTTTTTTTTTTGAGGAAGGCAAAGATGGCCACCGCTTGTTGAGCATTTATCTAGCTAGAACATAATATAAGCTTGTCGTTAAGCAAAGGACTAAATAGTGGAGTCTGGCAGTCGCATACAACGAACGATTGATTATATGTATGTGTGAGAGACACCGTCAGAAGCTGTTTTGGTGGCGTGTCGATGGCTAGCTAACTAACGTTAGTATGAATGGGAACGCGTTCGCTGTTTTGGCTGCAATTAGCTTGATAATTGGCTAAATAAATTGCTTGCATGGTCGCTTAATGATCTTGTAGCTAGCAGAAACATTCGATTAACGTTAGGTATTTATCTAACGTTAGCCAGCCCGGTGGTTAGTAAGCTAACGTAAACAGCTACTGTAGCTAGCTAACTAACTTAATTTGATCACCGGACCCTTTTACATTATGAAAAACTGTGAGTACCAGCAAATTGACCCACGGGGACTTTCAACACCCTCGTCAACGCAACCCTGTACCGAAAATGTGCAGAGGCCTCGGAGAAAATGGGAAGTATTTCCAGGGAAAAATCGCTTTTATTGCGATGGACGGATTATTCTGGCCAGACAAAATGGTATCCTGCCTCTGACACTCGGCCTTATCATTATCACAAGTGGCCTCTTCTTTGCATTCGAGTAAGTGGCTATGCATCATAATTTTGCTTCGCTTTTGTTTAACTTAGTGTTACCAGTCTAGACGGCCATCTAACGTTAGTTGCATAGCTAACTAGGCTGTTAACATTACTTCGTTGAGTAGGCTTCCTCAGTTATTCAAAGTTGCTGACTAGTTAACTAACAGTGAAGCTCAGGGCCATACAGGCTTACCTAAAAATCTCTTGTTTTTACTTTAGTTTATTTTGTCTATTTGAATTGAGCTTGTCTCTGGCTCATGTAGATTTTAGGGTTGTACAGTAGGCCTATTAGAATGGGTGTCTCAACCACTCAAGGCCAGGCACCGACAAGCTCTCATATCCACTCTTGTTCTTGCAGTTGCCCATTCCTGGTGACTCACCTGACCGTCTGCATACCTGTGATTGGTGGAGTGTTGTTTGTGTTTGTGGTCACCTCTCTACTGCAGACCAGCTTTACAGACCCTGGAATCCTGCCTAGGACCTTGCCAGATGAGGCTGCAGACATTGAGAAGCAGATAGGTAAGATGGATATAGTGTAACAGACTGGGGTGATGGCTGAAGAGCTAGACCAGCTTGGGTATATATGGGGTCAACTGTTTCAGTGGTGTTCATAGTACAGATTAATTTCCTTCAACAGCATTTGTATTCAGTTAACATTTTGTTTCATATGTGATCTTGTTGATGTCAACAATATAATTGTATTGATGTCAGAGAATCGATCCCTCCCTCTAACCCTCCCCTGATTCAAGACACCTCAGGTTCCTCCACGTACCACCCCCCTCCACGCACCAAAGAAATCCTCATTAACCAGCAGGTGGTGAAGCTTAAGTATTGCTTCACCTGCAAGATGTTCCGCCCTCCTCGGACCTCACACTGCAGCATGTGTGACAACTGTGTGGGTAAGGACTGTATGGGTAGTGACTGTTGTTCAAAGTGTCCAAATATACCATATCTCAATTTTTTTTATGTTCTGCCATCAGAGCGGTTCGATCACCATTGCCCGTGGGTGGGGAACTGTGTGGGCAAGCGCAACTACCGCTTCTTCTACAGCTTCATAGTCTCTCTCACCTTCCACACCTCCTTCATCTTCGGTTGTGTTGTCACACACCTCACGCTACGTATGTATGCTCACTCGCAAACAAACACGAATGCACTATGTTGTTTCCTTCCCTGCTGTTCTGTGACAATTTTGACTGGAGTGTTCGTATTGGGTTGCTGACTTTTTACCTTCCTGTTTTTCAGGATCCCAAGGAGGGAATGGCTTAGTTCTGGCCTTACAGGAGAATCCTGCCAGATATCCTTTTCACACCAAACATTCTCTCTATCTCATTAGAATCCCTATAGTGACTTGGATGCCCACACTGCTGCTCTTGCTCTTAGCCCAGAGATAGAAGTTGACAAGGATTTTGTTCCTGGTTCTAAGACTTTGGCCTAAGCCCACTAATTCCTAATAGGATCAGTTCCCTGTAGTCCATTCTTCACACACTGGCAATGGTGTAAGCCTGTGGCTTTTAGACAGATGGCAAAACTTCAGAAGCAGGTGTGCAACCTAATGTTGTCACACTGGCTGGCTTGACACATTATGTGGTTTACAATAGTGGGTTTTGTGATTTCTTATAAACCCAGAACAGTTAGTAATATGGTATAATTGCAGTTCAGGGAAACCAGTAGTTAGGCCTTCATGGCTCTGATATTGTGACTGATTTTGATTCCCTAAGATTCACACAATAAGGCTTTCTGATGATCATGTAGCTCTTGTTATTGATAGTCCTTGTTGATAACCTTTGCTAGTGTATGTTGAAGCCTTGACAAGCCCTCTCACTGTGGTTGAACTAGTTATTTGCTTCTTCTCCATTTGGTCTATTCTGGGGCTTTCAGGTTTCCATACATACTTGGTGGCCTTCAACCTCACAACAAATGAAGATGTGAGTACCAACCATAGATCTTGAAAATAGTAGATAGTGATAGCGCTGACATCATCCATGTATTCCTATAGAAAACTCCAGATGGTGTATGAGGCCAGAACTATTTGAATTTGAAGTGCCCCATATTGTTGAATGGCACCAAAAATCGCTAAGGATCATGGTCAACGTAGTTGTTTTCATCCTGCCTGATAGTCAACACATAGCCTGCCGGCCTGTGAATGGTCTGTCAGCACGTGGTCCTGTTTGACGACAAATGTAGTAGTCAGAATGGATCCCTATTTAATACAATATCTCGATTTGTAGCGAACCTTAAAATAATTAAATGGGGATCGAACTTGATCATGCTAGTTGATCACGCACATTTTAAAGTCCAAAACCTCTGTCTAAAAAAGTGTTTGGCCTGTTTTGCTAAATGACTTAAATGTAAATGTAAATGTTTTGGCGATGGTAATTTACATAGGTTTGCTAGGGAAGACCAGGGCTTTTGGCACCGCTAGGTTGTTACTCAGGACATAACTCATTACTGCATTGGAGAAATAAGAGGCTTCACAAGTAACTGAAGAATAACTACCTATAATAAACTCAGCAAAAAAAGAAACATCCTCTCACTGTCAACTGGGTTTATTTTCAGCAAACTTATATGTAAATATTTGTATGAACATAACAAGATTCCACAACTGAGACACAAACTGAACAAGTTCCATAGACATGTGACTAACAGAAATGGAATAATGTGTCCCTGAACAAAGGGGTCAAAATTAACAGTCAGTGTCTGGTGTGGCCACCAGCTGCATTAAGTACTGCAGTGCATCTCCTCATGGACTGCACAAGATTTGCCAGTTCTTGCTGTGAGATGTTACCCCACTCTTCCACCACCAAGGCACCTGCAAGTTCCTGGACATTTCTGGGGGGAATGGCCCTAGCCCTCACCCTCCAATCCAACAGGTCCCAGGCGTGCTCAATGGGATTGAGATCCGGGCTCTTCGCTAGGCAATGGCAGAACACTGACATTCCTGTCTTGCAGGAAATCACACACAGAACGAGCAGTATGGCTGGTGGCATTGTCATGCTGTAGGGTCATGGCAGGATGAGCCTGAAGGAAAGGTACCACATGAGGGAGGAGGATGTTTTCCCTGTAACACACAGTGTTGAGATTGCCTGCAATGACAACAAGCTCAGTCCGATGATGCTGTGACACACCACCACGGACCCTCCATCTCCAAATCGATCCCGCTCCAGAGTACAGGCCTCGGTGTAACGCTCATTCCTTCAATGATAAATGCGAATCCAACCATCACCCCTGGTGAGACAAAACCACGACTCATCAGTGAAGAGCACTTTTTGCCAGTTCTATCTGGTCCAGCGAAGGTTGATTTGTGCCCTTAGGCGATGTTGTTGCCTGTGATATCTGGTGAGGACCTGCCTTACAACAGGCCTACAAGCCCTCAGTCCAGCCTCTCTCAGCCTATTGCGGACAGTCTGAGCACTGATGGAGGGATTGTGTGTTCCTAGTGTAACTCGGTAGTTGTTGCCATCCTGTACCTGTCCCGCAGGTGTAATGTTCGATGTTGTTACACGTGGTCTGCCACTGCAAGGATGATCAGCTGTCCGTCCTGTCTCCATGTAAAGCTGTCTTGGGCGTCTCACAGTACGGACATTGCAATTTATTGCCCTGGCCACATCTGCAGTCCTCATGCCTCCTTTCAGCATGCCTAAGGCACGTTCACGCAGATGAGCAGGGACCCTGGGCATCTTTTGGTGTTTTTCAGTCAGTAGAAAGGCCTCTAGTGTCCTAAGTTTTCATAACTGTGACCTTAATTGCCCACCGTCTAAGCTGTTAGTGTCCTAACGACCGTTCCACATTTGCATGTTCATTAATCGTTTATGGTTCATTGAACAAGCATGGGAAACAGTGTTTAAACCCTTTACAATGAAGATCTGTGAAGTTATTTGGATTTTTACAAATTATCTTTGAAAGACAGGGTCCTGAAAAGGGGATGTTTATCTTTTTGCTTTATATTTTGTTTAGTACACTACACACTTTTGAGGATTGTTTATAAAATGTTATTGAACAGATGGTGAGAGAGACAGAGGTCGAAGATAAGAGTGGTTGGGTGAAAGGGCAGGTGGCAGATTTCAACCTATTCAGACACGGTAGACATTGTGCCGGAGGAAGCGGTTTTCCTGCTAGACCACAAGGCCGCCCTACACATTCTAATCACCTAAATATACAGTACTTGAATGTTTGATCCTGCTTGCCAGACTGCTTCTTAACTTTGTCTTTCCTGTGCAGATAAAAGGCTCCTGGTTGAGTAAAAGAGGTGCAGAGGACTCTGGGAATCCCTACACTTACGACAACATCTTTACCAACTGCTGTGCAACGCTGTGTGGTCCCATGCCCCCCAGGTCAGTATGTATGGCTAAACCCCCAAGTCAGTCAAAGTTGCTACTGTCATATGAAATGTATCTCAGTTCACCCTTTGTTAAACTTGGCTCCCGAGTGGCGCAGCGGTCTAAGGCACTGCATCTCAGTGCAAAAGGCGTCACTACAGTCCCTGGTTCGAATCCAGGCTGTATCACATCCGTCACCGCCCTATGTGACTCCCAATCGACCCAGCATCGTCCAGGTTTGGCCAGTGTAGGCTGTCATTGTAAAAAAATTATTTGTTCTTAACCTCTCTAGGGTACTTGGGACACGTCCCACCTGACCAAAAATCCAGTGAAAGTGCAGGGCGCCAAATTCAAACAGAAATCTCATAATTAAATTCCTCAAACATACATGTATTATACACCATTTTAAAGATAAACTTGTTGTTAATCCCACCACAGTGTCCGATTTCAAAAAGGCTTTACGACAAAATCATACCATGCGATTGTTAGGTCAGTACCTAGTCACAAAAAAACAGCAATTTTTCCAGCCAAAGAGAGGAGTCACAAAAAGCAGAAAGAGATAGAGACTAACCTTTGATCTTCATCAGATGGTACTCATAGGACTTCATGTTACACAATACATGTATGTTTTGTTCGATAAAGTTCATATTTATATCCAAAAATCTCTGTTTACATTGGCGCGTTATATTTTGCCTCCAAAACATCCGGTGAAAGTGCAGAGAGCCACGTCAATTTACAGAAATACTCATAAATGTTGATGAAAATACAACTTATGCATGGAATTAAAGATAAACTTCTCCTTTAATGCAACCGCTGTGTCAGATTTCAAAAAAGCTTTACGGAAAAAGCACACCATGGAATAATCTGAGTACAGCGCTCAGAGACCAAAACAAGCAATACAGATACCTGCTATGTTATGGAGTCAACAAAAGTCAGAAAAAGCATTATAAATATTCACTTACCTTTGATCTTCATCAGAATGCACTCCTAGGAATTCCAGTTCCACAATAAATGTTAGTTTTGTTCTATAAAGTCCATTTGTCCAAATACCTCCTTTTTGTTTGCATATAGTACAGTAATACAAATACGCAGGCACTAGGTCAAAAATGTATATTACAGTTCGTAGAAACATGTCAAACGATGTGTATAATCAATCTTTGATGTTTTTATCATAGATCTTCAATAATGTTTCAACCGGAGAATTCCTTTGTCTTTAGAAATGAAAGGGAATTGGCGCTAACTCTCACGGGCGTGAGCCTGACTGAGCACATGGCCTTCTGGCAGACCCATGACTCAATCAGCTCTCATTCTCTCCCACTTCACAGTAGAAGCCTGAAACAAGGTTCTGAAGACTGTTGACATCTAGTGGAAGTCTTAGGAAGTGAAATATGAGCCCACAGACACTGTATATTGGACAGGCTAAGACTTGAAAACCAACAAACCTCAGAATTCCCACTTCCTGTTTGAATTTTTTCTCAGATTTTTGCCTGCCATATGAGTTCTGTTATATTCAGACATCATTCAAACCATTTTAGAAACTTCAGAGTGTTTTCTATACAAATCGACTAATAATATGCATATCCTAGCATCTGGGCCTGAGTAGCAGGCAGTTTACTCTGGGAACGCTTTTCATCCGGACGTGAAAATACTGCCCCTACCCCAAAGAAGTTAACTGACTTGCCTTGTTAAATTAATAAATACCTCAAGGATACAACTTGCAATCAATGAAATGTCCTCTTGGGTATGGAAATTGTCTATGTATCTTTCTAACATTCTCTTTTCCTCTCATGTCTTTCAGTCTAATTGACAGAAGAGGCTTTTTACCCCCTGAAGACATTCCACCTGCAGTTGCAGTGGACATGGGGCGGCCCCCTTTCCTGGCCAAGAATGACACAAACATGGTAGGGCCACCATCTAGTGGCTACATGTCCTGACCATGCTGTAGCTCAAAAGTCTTATCCTTGATCCTTGGAGAATCTCAATTGTATACTCCTCGTGTCCTCTCACCTTCTTCAGGAGAGTTGACGCGAGGAGTATGCATTTCAGATTCTGCCCCTGTGCCTGTCCTGCATGAGCCCACTATATCCCCTTCAGACCCCCCCCTTCCCCAAATGTAGTTACATGTTATGTATGTTACATATTGTGTCATAAGAGGGAGGATGGTGCACATAATATTCTTATATTACACATTAGGGATAGGACACTGCATCCATGAACATTATGTCTTGCTTTTAGTGTTTAAAAAAAAAAATTACCTGATTTTTAAATAATTGTTATTTGCCTGAATTGGAACTACCTCTTAGCTGTACCCCTGTTTTTTTTTGCAAGTTTGTATAGTTGAAAGGTTTCCACACTCGTGTTTATTGCACTTGTGTGGACCAGGCTATAAATGTAGATATCCACAATGGAAATTAAATGGCTGAGGTTTGTAGAAGCTAATTTCTTGCAACAGAGGTGCTTTCAGCAAATGGTTGAAAGTTTAGGTTTACATGGGTGAACTCTGGGTTTACATATAAGTTTAAGTTTTTTATTAAGCACTTTATCACCAGTCACATTGTATTTACTTTTGTCAGGTCTTTGAAAATTCAAGGCACTTTATATTGTTTCATCATGTTCATCTAATTTGTCTTGATTATTTATTTTATTGAACCTTTATTTTACTAAGCAAGTCAGTCAAGAACAAATTATTACTTACAATGGTGGCCAACCCCGGCCGATACCTAACCCGGATGACGCTGGGCCAATTGTGCGCCTCCCTATGGGACTCCCAGTCATGACCGGTTGTGATACAGCCTGGAATTGAACCAGGGTCTGTAGTGATGCCTCTAGCACTGAGATGCAGTGCCTTAGACCGCTGCGACTCTTAGGAGCAGCGATATTGTTTGGACTCCCAAAACAATATTTGGGGTGTCCAATCAAAAACTAATCTTTTTGACCAATTGGTAAAATTACAAATGGTCCAAACCTCATGTCTCTATCATAACTCCAATACATTTTGAACGAATTTTCACCCTGTAGGGTAGTCAAAATTAGGGGGACCAAATCAGTCGAGTCCAGAGGGAAAAAAAGTTGTCTGAAATAGTGCTGTGGTAGTCATGAAATTGTCAGCTGGTTTTGTCATGCAAAATAACTGCCTGTTTTACTGTAATTGACCATTTAATTAATATCAACACTTTTAGCATCTCCTGGCTTCCACGCATAGCCTACAAGCAACTGATGCAGACCCATGGAACATCTACATTTTAAAAAGTCTAATAAATTCATAGCCTACACCAGTGCAATAAATCCATTATTTATCTTAGGCTACATTTTCTTCATACCATCTTAGGCTACACTAGTTCATTTAGCAGACACAATTTTCTTAGAATTCTGTGGCATTATTTTATAGTATGAAGAATACAATTGAGCATAACTGAATAAAATTGAAAGGATATTTAGAGGGAGTGCGCTTATGTGGCTATTCTGTGTTGCGCAGTTAACAAAGAAACAGGTCCTCCTATATGCTTGATTTATTTATGCAACTAGTTGCGATCCCTGGTGAGTGTGCACTGTGCATATTTACCATTTATCCTTGTTGGGTCAGTGCTACTTTAATGTTATGGCTATGCAATCTACTCATCAACCTATTATTTGTAATGTATCTTACATAAGTCTGCAAATGCGATGATGCATGGAATGCTTCATTATAAAGGTGCATTTTTTAAAAGGTGAAAATTAGCTTCCTCAAACTTAACACACGTGCTGCCTATGTACGCTAGGTTGTGTGTTTTTTTTTTTAATTAAAGAATTGAGCAGTAAAGATAGTCGCACAAGAAGCTGGGATCCTCTTTCAAATAGTGGCCAGTCATAACTCTTATAAGAACACGTTTCACTAGGCTCTGTAGGCTATGTGCTCTCTAACCGTGTTCCAGGGGTCCTAAGGCCTATAGTTTACATTTGGAGTTATTTGGCCACTTTAGTTAAAAACCATATCAAAACATGTAGGCAGGCCTATGAGCTAGGCTACATGATGTGTGTGACTGATTTGAAAAAGTTGCTGTTTCTTGCCTTACTGCACATGCTGGGCATCATTCACAAGTGATAATATTGTCACTCATCAGACTATTCTTAATTTAATCTTGTCTTTACATATTGTTAGGTTCTAAATGAACCTAGTAAAACTCAGACAATTAGTAAAGCTTAAACCAAGTTTATTCACCCATTGGGTCATACAGCTACACAAGACAAAATATATATTCACACAAGCACTGATATTGAACACTATACTGAGTTTCCTCCTACACATCTGAACAGCCAATGTATCTCTGTTGCTAGACAGAACCTTAGTGATATCTGTTCTTCCTCACCTCATTTGACCTGGCTTCGGCCCCAAATTGCTCACTCCTCCCCAACTCACGGCTGTCATATTGACGTGTACAAGACTCTCTTCTCCTCCCATAGGAGCCCTGATGGCTAACAATAGGACAGATTGTAAACGTTATACATTCCCCCCCTCTCCCTCAGTGACATGAATAAGTATATTTAATATTTTCAGAACCCAACAATATACTAAATAATACGTGTGAAATTAGTTCGGATTTAGAATAGACCATAATCATGCACCTGTCGGAACAGGGCAGGGAGTCAAAAATACAGTGGCAAGAAAAAGTATTTGAACCCTTTGGAATTACCTGGATTTCTGCATAAACTGGTCATAAAATGTAATCTTCTAAGTCACTACAATAGACAAACACGTTCTGCTTAATCTAATAACACGCAAACAATTATACGTTTTCATGTCTTTATTGAACACACCGTGTAAACATTCACAGTGTAGGGTGGATAAAGTATGTGAACCCTTGGTTGACCTCCTTTGGCAGCAATAACCTTTCTGTGGTTGCGGATCAGACCTGCACAACGGTCAGGAGGAATTTTGGACCATTCCTCTTTAATAGCCTACCAAACTCGCTAATGGCCAGTCGCTGACAGCCAGGTAGCCAGTGATTTATTGTCCCTCTAATCACTCTGACATTAATGCAAATACACTTCTCAAAAAAATAAAGGGAACACTAAAATAACACATCCTAGATCTGAATGAAATATTCTTATTAAATACTTTTTTCTTTACATAGTTGAATGTGCTGACAACAAAATCACACAAATTATCAATGGAAATCAAATTTATCAAACCATGGAGGTCTGGATTTGGAGTCACACTCAAAATGTATGTGGAAAACCACACTACAGGCTGATCCAACTTTGTAATGTCCTTAAAACAAGTCAAAATGAGGCTCAGTAGTGTGTGTGGCCTCCACGTGCCTGTATGACCTCCCTACAACGCCTGGGCATGCTCCTGATGAGGTGGCGGATGGTCTCCTGAGGGATCAACTCCTGGACAGTCTGTGGTGCAACGTGGCGTTGGTGGATGGAGCGAGACATGATGTCCCAGATGTGCTCAATTGGATTCAGGTCTGGGGATCGGGCGGGCCAGTCCATAGCATCAATGCCTTCCTCTTGCAGGAACTGCTGACACACTCCAGCCACATGAGGTCTAGCATTGTCTTGCAATAGGAGGAACCCAGGGCCAACCGCACCAACATATAGTCTCACAAGGGATTTGAGGATCTCCTCTCGGTACCTAATGGCAGTCAGGCTACCTCTGGCGAGCACATGGAGGGCTGTGCGGCCCCCCCAAAGAAATGCCACGCCACGCCATGACTGACCCACCGCCAAACCAGTCATGCTGCAGGATGTTGCAGGCAGCAGAACGTTCTCCACGGCGTCTCCAGACTCTGTCACGTCTGTCACATGTGCTCAGTGTGAACCTGCTTTCATCTGTGAAGAGCACAGGCCGCCAGTGGCGAATTTGCCAATCTTGGTGTTCTCTGGCAAAGAGAACACCTGCACGGTGTTGGGCTTTAAGCACAACCCCCACCTGTGGACGTCGGGCCCTCATACCACCCTCATGGAGTCTGTTTCTGACTGTTTGAGCAGACACATGCACATTTGTGGCCTGCTGGAGGTAATTTTGCAGTGCTCCTCCGGCTTCTCCTTGCACAAAGGCGGAGGTAGCGGTCCTGCTGCTGGGTTGTTGCCCTCCTACGGCCTCCTCCACGTCTCCTGATGTGCTGGCCTGTCTCCTGGTAGCGCCTCCATGCTCTGGACACTACGCTGACAAGACACAGTAAACCTTCTTGCCACAGCTCGCATTGATGAGCTGCACTACCTGAGCCACTTGTGTGGGTTGTAGACTCCTTCTCATGCTACCACTAGCTCATGCTACCACTAGAGTGAAAGCACCGCCAGCATTCAAAAGTGACCAAAACATCAGCCAGGAAGCATAGGAACTGAGAAGTGGTCTGTGGTCCCCACCTGCAGAACCACTCCTTCATTGGTGGTGTCTTTCAAATTGCCTATAATTTCCACCTGTTGTCTATTCCATTTGCACAGCAGCATGTGAAATTTATTGTCAATCAGTGTTGCTTCCTAAGTGGACAGTTTGATTTCACAGAAGTGTGATTGACTTGGAGTTACATTGTGTTGTTTAAGTGTTCCCTTTATTTTTTTGAGCAGTGGCAAATCTAATGAAACAATTCATGAGAGCCCATGAGCTCATGTTGTGCAACATTTCTACAGGCTATGCAATTGCATGAGAACTCAGTTTTGATCGACTCTTAAAAGAGCATCCCATCAGCTTTCTATAGGCTAGGCCTACTATATTTACTTCTAAACTTTCCTAAATATTAAGCGCAGTGCTTCGCTTTACAACAGGGGTATATAGCCTACCTGTCGGAAATGAAAATGAAACGCAGGAAAAGTGTCCTCCGTTTGCTATTTATGTGCATAGATTATGTACAGTCGCAAGAAAGTTTGTGAACCCTTTGTAATTACCTAGATTTCTGCATAAATTGGTCAATTTTTGTTCCTCTAATTCACAACAGACAAACAGTGTGCTTAAACTCATAACATTTGTATTTTTGATTAGAGGGACAATAGATTGCTGGGTACCTGGCTGTTAGCGACTGGCCGTTAGCGAGTTTGGTAGGCTGTTAATGAACATCAGCAGCATCAGAGAAGCTGGAGAAGCTTAGTTACCGTGACTGAACGGTCAGGTGGAATTTGACTGCAGTCATGACACATGACTGCCGGTGTGGCAGTATTACGGTACCCGTAACAGCCCTAGTCTCAAATCAGGAAAATAGCACCGCGTCAACTAGGCTGGAAAAATGAAGGCCACTTGACAGGCTTACCATTGGACCGTCGTCTTCTCAAATCCGGAGGACATAAAACAATATAGAGGTAAGATAGATATCGATTTTGAGACATGACATGGTTGTCATATTTTAGTACATGCTGTTCATATTACTGCAAAGTTCTTGTTATTTTTTCGAAGAGACTGAAATGTCAATGGAGCACTTTGCGTACTGCAAGCTCTTTATTTTTAAAGCCTTGTCATGCTAATTTAGCTATTTGCGGCCCGCGGAAACAACTTGTAAGACAACGGCCCAAAAATGTAAAATCCTTAAGTTTCGTTGAAAGCTGCACCGCTCTGTCAACTGAGCTCAGTGCTTATTATCGGATGCATTAGCTCATGAAATCTGACTTTTTAGATATAATGTGAGCGATATGTTAGAGAGAGACCCCAGTGAACGATTCGGAACATGAAATATCATATTTGTCTTGGTAAAATTGATTTTATAACATAATGAAGTGAAATGTCATAACCAAAGTGTGTTTTCACCCACTCTGGGCAGAGTGGGTGAAAACACCCCACTGAATTATGTATTTTTATCCTATAATATGAGGCATTGTAGAAGCATAATTAAAGTGTTCCCATCTTAAATATGTATTTTTAAGGTTGGCCTCCAAGTTTCCTTCATATTGGCTTAGTAATGATCTTTACCTGTTTTTATTCAATGATTTTCTGTTTTTAATCTTTCAGTAACTCCATATTACCATCAGTTTATCCTGTAGTCCTGAGGCCTTTTTTCCCTTGGTAGCTTTTTACAATTTGAGTGATTCTCCTTTTTATACCAGAAATAAACTGACCATCTCTGTGCTCCACAGCGTGTAACACTTTTAACACTCAGTTTTATGATGTGTCCCTCCCACCCCACAATAGGAGGAGAATTGTCAGGGTTTTGCTCTGTCCTGCACAGCCTGAAGGGTAACTTCCTCATGTAGAGGGTTGATGGTAAGAGTAGGGCTCAAGCTCCAATCCATCACCACACGTTTATTTTTGCTTTTATCTGTTCAGTTTGCATGCTCATCATGTGTGGCTGCTATCATAAGTAACTGTGAAATGACATCACAATTTGTGAGAAATTTCTGTTGGGATACTGGCTTATCACCCATCCAATGTTAGGGTTTTAATTTCAGTTAGTACATTGTATTCATCACTCAGTAGAGCAAGTGGAAAGGTGTTGTGAATTGAGCCATGGTATGTTGTGGGGCATCATGATGTGCCTTACCTCTGGAACTGCATGCCACTCTGCCACTATTTGAGCCATAACTTATCCTTCATCTCTAGGCATGTGGATGTCATGTTGATGACTTGATGTAGAACACACAGCTTAGAACAACTGTAGCATCATAATCTCAAACTTGGGCCATTTCTATTATCAATCAGTGTCTCTTATGCCCTGGGGCAGCTGAGCAGATGTGGTAAGGTCAGAGGTTACCTTAATGCTAAACACTCATCTATTGTTTGTCTCTTATCCAGTTTGATAAGGAAAGGTACTTACCCATATGCAATTGGGGGAGGAAAGTATCATATAACCCAGTGTAATGAGGATATGGCATGATGGTGTACTGACGAACACACCCTATTCTTATTTACTGTACTTTTCATTGTATTTATTCACTAGGTGTCACTGGAAGCATAAATACAATGGACAGGATAAACTTCATGTCACAGCAGCCAAACTAAAGTAGCCTAACTGTAACGCATAACATTCTACCCTCTACTACTACAGTATTGCTTTCCTTGCTGTTGCAAATAATGATTACTTTCCCTGGTATAAACGAGCCCATCTTGTCAACCCCGGTGACACTTTGTCCTTTCCTACATATCCCATCACTCCACTAACAGGAGGGAAGGGAAGCTTCCCCAAGCTTTGTATCTAATTGTCTCTTTCGCCTTTGTTCCTCCCTGTCCTGTGCTAACAGGATTGTCGCCAACAACTCACTCTTTCTCCATAATGCCATGCTGTCACACCTAACCTGGTTATTGCTCTTACGTTAATCTCACTCCAAACTAATGCTTGTTTTCAGCTCCTGTGCATTTCCCTTCATTAACCATGTTCTGCCATGTCATTGCTGTCCGTCTCTCACTTCTTCATATCCCTGTAGTTTCCTTTTCTCACTTTTTCTTCTCTGCCTTCCTCCTTTCTTCACACAGTGCACTCAGAGAACTAAGGACCTTCTGGAGAGGGTGTTCCGCTCTTCTGAGCTCCAGGGCCTCTGGCCCTCTGGCACCCCCAAGACTGCCCCTGACCAGGAGTTGAGAGTCAGACCAGAGTCCAGGTCCCCAGCCCCCTCCTCCGCTGGGCCTCCCACCTCGAGCTGCTCAGGGTCTGCTAATGGGCCTCTCCCCACCGGCTGTTCTGGGTCCGCCAATGGGTTTCCCCCCACGGGCTGCTCTAGTTCTGCCAATGTGCATCCCCCCACAGGGTGCTCAGGGCGCCAGGCCCTGTCCATGGAATGTCCCCCTGTGAACAGCAGCAAGAGACCCTCACTGCACTCCAACAACCCGGCCTTCCGCCTGGCCAGTCCCTCTCCCCCCTTCACCCACAATACCATCATCCTGGGAGACGCTCCTGACATGGGCTTCATCCCACTGCACTGAGCGGACTCAGTGGCTCCAGTAGCACTGCTTCAGTGAACATTCCCCTTCCACACAGCTCCCTGGAACTCATTAGTGGCTACACTGCCATTAACCTTTGTACGGGCATTTTTTTTAACCATTCTCTTTTTCATGGAACTTACTACATCTTCTTCTAAACTCAGGACTTAAGCCAGTGTTTTCCCCTGTCCTGTTGGTGATGAATTAGCTGGTAAACATTATTTTCATAGAATGTTTTATTCCTCAAAGGAAATATATCCTACTGGCAGCAAGTTAAACTTGGTAACACTGACAAGCACAGATTTTATACAAGTTTTATACACTGATTCATAGAACATTGTTTCACAAAGCTTCAAGCCATATGTACTCACTTGGCTGGTGTTCCAGCATAGTATAACTAAGTAAGCAGTCTCTTTGCCTTTCATGTAATCAGTTGTATTACCTCTTATGCAAATCATTCATACACTTATGGCAGAATACGGGTGTGTGAAAGGGCTTTTGTTAGTGGATAAGTAGGTTTTGGGCTACCTGGCTTCCTATGCTCTTGGTCTTAGCTGTAGTGAAAACACTCAAGGTTTCCCAGTGTAAAAGGGCTCTTTGAAGTTCCACTCCCTCCTTCTCTACTGGCTTTTGGATCGGCCATGTTGTGGACATTGTTACGTATGTTTAGTCCTTGGCTGCAGTTGAGACAGTGACTCATTTTGATTGGATGAGACGAGCTATTGTCCGTAGTGGGCTGTTTCCCAAGGTTGCTGATGACTGACATTGCAATCTGTTGGGCCTCTGTTTGTTATTTATCTTCTACTTAGGCTCAAAGTTTTCAGATTGATTGTTGGATTTAAACTGTATTTATTTCTCACTGTGTTTATGAGTGTCTGAGGCAGAGAGAGGGTGTAAATGTGATAGGGAATTTATTCTGGTATTCTGTGTTTGAACTGACTGGTACTAGACTTTGACTGTCCAAGCTAAATGAACATGTGCTTTAGGAAAAAAGTTCATTGTGAGCTTGCATTTTTGATTGTCCTTTTTAAATGTTCCTTTTACATGTATTCTAATTTAAGCACTGATCCAAATACAGATCCACTACTGCCTGCTGAGTTTCTTGTGTTTTGGAGGCCAGTTAATATATTTTTACACAATGTTAACTGTTCAATTAACTTGCTAAGGATATTGAAATGTGACGCCTGGTTCCCTGTTTTTCCTCATGTATTTTTACTGTAATGGCACATTGTTTTTTTGTAGAGAAGTAAGGTACAGATTAATAATGTGATATGTAACCGTTTGAAGCACAGAACATCTAGAAGTGTAAGATGATACCGCTTGCAGGCATTGCCTTGAAGTGAACTTTGCCTGTGCTGCTAGTGGCATGAAACCATATATCCCTTGGACTGGTCGTTTATCATAGACTGTAACGCGACATTACACTGAAGGTAATGCCATTGGCCACAAGGGGGTGTTATTTTTTCCCCAAATAACACCATTATTACGTTCTAGGTACCTTTTTATAGACTAGACCAATTGGGGTAGGTCCATTGATGCCTACTTTTCCTTTAATATACTTAAATTAACTGTGTGTGTAGTTGTGGAGGACCGCTGTGTGGTAGTCAACCATTTGTGTATTCGTTCATTTGAAACCTTATAACTAGGTCAGTTGTATGAAAGATGTTCAGCGCTCCTACAACTGTTATTATGACTATAAGCTGTGCTTGTGCTATTATGGGCTGTTTGATATGGTTTTGTAGTCTGTAGATCATTTCTATGAGGATTAAACTGAGGAACCGTACCATTGCTTTCTACTCTGTTTTTTTCCCCTGCCTCAGAGGAGTCTCGTTCAGTAGCAACACTGACATGACAATTCTACTCAGTGGAGGCTGGTGAGAGGCACGATAGGAGGACAGGCTCATTGTAATGGCTGGAATGGGACAGGCTCATTGTAATGGCTGGAATGGGATTGTATGACACGCATCAAACCTATGGAAACCACGTTTGACTTCATTATTTTTATTCCATTGAAGTTGTTACAATGAGCTTGTTGTCCTATAGCTCCTCCCACCAGCCTCCACTGTTTCTACGGTATACCCAGGCTTTCTATGAGCACACAGGATCTCTGTGACCAATTGGGTCAGACCACAATGCTCCCAAACTGGCACATGGCCACTTTTAATTAAATAATCGGAGGGTTCCCTCTTATGAAGAGCACACAATGAGAAAGTGTATGATAACCACATGTGTTTGCGTGGGGAACATCCAATAATAAAAAGGGTCTTGTGCATGTGTGATACCCTGGCCTGACCACAGACTACCAAGTTTCCTGGCAGAGTTTGTGGGTGTATGTTTATGAAACGGGTACAAAGATATATATATATATAATATACAAACAAACAATTGTTGGAAAAATGACTTGTCATGCGCAAAGTAGATGTCCTAACTGACTTGCCAAAACTATAGTTTGTTAACAAGACATTTGTGGAGTGGTTGAAAAACGAGTTTTAATGAATCCAACCTAAGTGCATGTAAACTTCCGACTTCAACTGTGTGTGTGTGTGTATATATATATATATATATATATATATATGTGTATGTGTATATATATATATATATATGAGGTTGCACAACAATGTTTTGTCACTCTGCTTCTGAGCGGCGCTCTCTCTGAGCAGTTTTGTGCTGTTTGTATAAACATTTTTTAATACATTTCTGAAACTAATCTCTCTTATCCTCCCATACATTTTTGCCATGCCATTATACAGTGCCTTCAGAAGGTAGTCATAGCCCTTGACTTTTTCCACCTTTTGATGTTGAGATTTTTTGTCACTGGCCTACACACACAGTACCCCATCATGTAAAAGTGGAATGATGTTTTTTTTAAATGTTCACAAATGAATTAAAAATGAAAGCTGAAAGAGTCAATAAGTATTCAACCCCTTTATGGCAAGCCTAAATAAGTTCAGGAGTAAAGTCACATAGGTTGCTTAGACTCCGTGTCCAATAATAGTGTTTAACATGCTTTTTGAATGTACCCCACACATGCAATTATCTGTAAGGTCCCTCAGTGGAGCAGTGAATTTCAAACAGATTCGACCATGGTTGTTTTCCAATGCCTTGCAAAGAAGGCCACCTATTGCTAGATTGATAAAGACCTTGAATATGAAGTTATTAATTACACTGTGGATGGTGAATCAATACAGCCAGTCGCTACAAAGATGCAGGGGTCCTTCCTAACTCAGTTGCTGGAGAGGAAGGAAACCATTCAGGGATTTCACCATGAGGCCAATACTGACTTTAAAACAGAGTTTAATGACTGTGATTGAAAACAGAGCAGTTGTTACTCCACAATACTAACTTAATTGACAGAGTGAAAAGAAGGAAGCCTGTACATATTAAAAATATTCAAAAACATGCATCCTGTTTGCAACAAGGCACTAAAGTAATAGTGCAAAGAAAGTAACTTTTTTGGTCCTGAATACAAAGGGGCAAATCCAATACAACACATTACTGAGTACCACTCTCCATATTTTCAAGGATTTTTTTCAGGATACAAAATAAATGGAATGGAGCTAAGCACAGGCAAAATCCTAGGGGAAAACCTGGTTCAGACTGCTTTCCACCAGACACTGGGAGATGAATTCACCATTCAGCAGGGTAGTAACCTAAAACACAAGGCCAAATGTGGAAAGCTCTTAGAGACTCAAACAGAAAGACACAGATTGTCTACAAAGTATTGACTCAGGGGTGTGAATACTTATGGAAATGAGATTGTTCTGTATTTCAATACATTTGCAAACATTTCTGAAAACATTTGTCATTATGGGGTATTGTGTGTAGATGGGTGAGAAAAATGTTTAACCTTAATATCCATTTTGAATTCAGGCTGTAATACAGCAGAATCTGGAATAAGTCGAGGGGTATGGAAACTTTTAATACTGAATTTCCTGTATTATATTATTTAACAGGCTCTACGTAAGAGCCTGTATTATAGGTTTTGTGTGTGTCCTTTTCACAAGTGATTCTGCATATACACACAAAAGAGAAACTGGAGCGTGAACAAACAAATCTTAGACTAGTTACTATTACATAACTCCCTCTAAAACTGTATGTTGTATCTCATCCCACATCAAAAGCCTTCTCACTGCAGCATGTCAATGTTATAAATACATATCCTAACTTCAAATGGCTGGTCAGAAATCAAGTAGATGCTCCTCACAAAATGAGGAAGCCATGGTATCAGTGTTTCAGCATGTTACATTTTGACCGTAATCTACTTTAAAACAGATGTTGTAATTTTGTTGTTCTATTTGGCTAATATTTACCACCCTTACTTTTAAACAGAATCAGAGTAACACCTAGTTGTGCCATTGTGTGACATCTGGACCAGAACACATTAACCAGTAGATGACTTGTTTCATTGCTGTTTATGTGTAACCTTCATTTAACTAGGCAAGATAGTTAAGAACAAATTCTTATTTACAATGACGGCCAAACCCGGACGATGCTGGGCCAATTGTGCACCGCCGTATGGGACTCCCAATCACGGACTGATGTGATGCAGCCTGGATTTATACCTGACTCGGTTTGGATGGCGAGGCTGAGGCGTGCTATCATACATGTTAACCCCAAATATTTTACGGGACAGAGGCCAGCTCAGGCCAACCAGAGTATTGGGGGTGCATGGCCTGCCTTACCACTGAGGGTTGAGCTGGAGGGCATGTTTGGAGCTGAGGGAGAGCACATGAGGACATAAGGAGTGAGCAGATCAGAAAGAAGGGGCAGCATTTACAAGTAGGTGTCCAGGCCAATGATAGGGGTGAGAAACAGATGCGTCGAATGTGTTTCAGATTAACTGATCCACCTCCAGGGCTCAGAGGATTGTAGGTTTGGGCGATATACTGACGGTACGATTTTAAATGTGTAAATTAAAGATAACTAGAAGAAATCTAAGATGTGCGTGCACAATAAATTATATCCAGCTCCAGCTATGCATTTGTTTTGGCAACTTGCTAGCTAAGTGGATAGATGTTAAGATCAAGCTTCTTGGTTACAATGGAGACATTCAATACCTTCCTGGATTAAGATAGTTTTTAAAATATATATATTTTGAAATAGCGCCCTTGTGTGCACTTCTGGTAGTACCGTATATCCAGGTTTCGTACAGAAACGGTATGACAATATGAAAATCTTGATACCATCCAACCCTATGGGCGGCAGGTAGCCTAGCGGTTAAGAGTATTGGGCCAGTAACCGAAAGGTCGCTGATTTGAACCAGGGGGGAAATCTGCCGATTTGCCCTCGAGCAAGGTACTTAAGCCTAATTGCTCTTGTAATTCGCTCTGGATAAGAGTGTCTGCTAAATTACTAAAATGTAAAAATGTAGAGGAATTGATGGTAGGGTTTAGGCTTGCTCGACAACTGGCCCTGTTTTTGAAGGGTCTGCATGTGAGACTTGACTGCAGTAGAAAAATTTGGCAACAGCATTGTCTTCAGTAGGCTGGGAATGGGAGTGTTTTGATATAGAGTTAAATGAGGAGGTACTAGGCTTAACTTGTCAATTAAGAAACGCTTCAGCTTATTTTTTAAATATTTTTATATATATATATATATATATATATATATATATATATATATATATTTTTTTTTATAGTTTGCCTAGGGATTTTCCATTCAAAAGGATCTGCTGGCATCAATATCTGAATGGAATGACATCAGTATAATGCAGATAGTGCTTTTCAGAGTTTGATGGTAATGGTTTGAGGTAATTCACATTTGTTTGTCTACAACTTTCAGAGATTCACATTTTCTAAATGAGAAATAAGCAAAAGGAAAATGTAGGTTAAAGCAGAAAAGTCTTTAATTTTAAAAGGTTGTGCCTCCCTTGGATAAATACATATGTGTTTGGTCAAATTGAAGCCAGGCTTATGGCTTTGAACATAGAGAAATTCCACAGTGGAGGGTAATTTAACTGGAGTGGATTGATGGAATATTTTTTATTGATTTAGCATCATATGTACTTGAAGAATTTACACAACATAGTTCATATACTGTTTATATATACAGTATATACAGTGGCAAGAACAAGTATGTGAACCCTTTGGAATTACCTGGAAATTTGCATAAACTTTACATAAAATTTGATCTGATCTTCATATAACAACAATAGACAGCAATTCTTAAACTAATAACACACAAATTATTGTATTTTTGTTGTCTATATTAAATACATAATGAGACGAGATTGGAGTCGTTGGTTAATGCTGCCTTGTCCTATAAAAAAACACTCACAAAATTTGAGTTTGCTATTCACAAGAATCATTGCCTGATATGAACCATGCCTCGAACAAAAGAGATCTCAGAAGACCTAAGATTAAGAATTGTTGACTTGCATAAAGCTGGAAAGGGTTACAAAATTATCTCTAAAAGCCTTGATCATCAGTCCACATTAAGACAAATTGTCTATAAATGGAGAAAGTTCAGCACTGTTGCTACTCTCCCTAGGAGTGGCCGTCCTGCAAAGATGACTGCAAGAGCAGCATGCGAGTGTCAGCTAAAGACTTACAGAAATCTCTGGAACATGCTAACATCTCTGACGAGTCTACGATATGTAAAACACTAAACAAGAATGGTGTTCGTAGGAGGACACCACAGAAGAAGCCGATGCTGTCCCCAAAAAACATTGCTGCACACCTGGGGAACACACACTACTATGTGTGGAGAGAAAAAAGGCACAGCACACCAACATCAAAACCGCATGCCAACTGTAATTTATTGTGGAGAGAGCATCATGGTTTGAGGCTGCCTCATGGCTTGAACAGCTTGCTAACATTTTGCAGGAGAATGTTAGGCTATCTGTCCGCCAATTGAAGCTCAACAGAAGTTGGGTGATTCAACAGGACAGCAACCCAAAACACAGAAGTAAATCAACAACAGAAGAAAATACGCCTTCTGGAGTGGCCCAGGCAGAATCCTGACCTCAACCCGATTGAGATGCTGTGGCATGATCTCAAGAGAGCAGCTCACACCAGGCATCCCAAGAATATTGCTGAACTGAAACAGTTTTGTAAAGAGGAATGATCCAAAATTCCTCCTGACTGCTGTGCAGGTCTGATCCGCAACTACAGAAAACGTTTGGTTGAGGTTATTGCTGCCAAAGGAGGGTCAACCAGTTATTAAATCCAAGGTTTCACATACTTTTTCCACCCTGCACTGTGAATGTTTACACGGTGTGTTCAATAAAGACATGAAAATGTATAATTGTTTGTGTGTTATTAGTTTAAGCAGATTGTGTTTGTCTATTGTCACCTAGATGAAGATCAGATCAAATTTTATGACCAATTTAAGCAGAAATCCAGGTATTTCCAAAGGGTTCACATACATTTTCTTGCAACTGTGTGTGTGTATGTAACAGCACATATACTGTACAGTTGAAGTCAGAAGTTTAATACACTTTTGGAATCATTAAAGCTCGTTTGTCAACCACTCCACACATTTCTTGTTAGCAAACTATAGTTTTGGCAATCGGTTAGGACATCTACGTTGTGCATGACACAGTCATTTTTCCAACAATGGTTTACAGACAGATTATTTCACTTATAATTCACTGCATCATAATTCCAGTGGGTCAGAAGTTTACATACACTAAGTTGACTGTGCCTTTAAACAACTTGGAAAATTACAGAAAATGTCATGGCTTTAGAAGGTTCTGTTAGGCTAATTGATGTAATTTGAGTCAATTGGAGGTGTACCTGTGGATGTATTTCAAGGCCTACCTTCAAACTCAGTGCCTCTTTGCTTGACATCATGGGAAAATCTAAATAAATCAGCCAAGACCTCAGAAAAAAATTGTAGACCTCCACAAGTCTGATTCATCCTTGGGAGCAATTTCCAAACGCCTGAAGGTTCGTCTGTTCATCTGTACCTACAACAGTACACAAGTATAAACACCATGGGACCATGCAGCCGTCATACTCAGGAAGGAGACTCGTTCTGTCTCCAGAGATGAATGTACTTTGGTGCGAAAAGTGCAAATCAATCCCAGAACAACAGCAAAGGACCTTGTGAAGATTCTGGAGGAAACAGGTGCAAAAGTATCTATATCCACAGTAAAACTAGTCCTATATTGACATAACCTGAAAGGCTGCTCAGCAAGGAAGAAGCCACTGCACCAAAACAGCCATAAAAAAGCCGGACTACAGTTTGCAACTGCACATGGGGACAAAGACATACTTTTTGGAGAAATGTCCTCTGGTCTGATGAAACAAAAATTGAACTGTTTGGCCATTAATGACCTTCGTACTCATTCAAGGGTTTTACTATTTTCTGCATTGTAGAATAATAGTAATGGCATCAAACTATGAAATAACATACATGGGATCATGTAGTAGCTAAAATAGTGTTTAACAAAACAGCATATATTTGATATTTTTCAAAGTAGCCACCCTTTACCTTGATGACAGCTTTTCACACTCTTGGCATTCTCTCAACCAGCTTCACCTGGAATGCTTTTCCAACAGTCTTGAAGGAGTTCCCACATATGCTGAGCACTTGTTGGCTACTTTTCCTTCACTCTGCGGACCAACTCATCCCAAACCATTCAATTGGGTTGAGGTCCGGTGATTGTGGAGGCAAGGTCATCTGATGCAGTGGTCCATCACGCTCCTTCTTGGTCAAATAGCCCTTACACAGCCTGGAGGTGTGTTGGGTCATTGTCCTGTTGAAAAATAAATGATAGTCCCGCTGAGTGCAAACCAGATGGGATGGTGTATCGCTGCAGAATGCTGTGGTAGCCATGCTGGTTAAGTGGGCCTTTAATTCTAAATAAATCACAGACAGTGTCACCAGCAAGCACCATCACACCTCCTCCTCCATGCTTCACGGTGGGAACCACACATGCAGAGATAATCAGTTGACCTACTCTGCATCTCACAAAGACACGGCGGTTGGAACCCAAAATCTAAAATTTGGACTCATCAAACCAAAGGACAGATTTCCACCGGTCTAATGTCCATTGCTCATGTTTCTTGGCCCATGAAAGTCTCTTATTCTTATTGGTGTATTTAGTAGTGGTTTCTTTGCAGAAATTTGACCATAAAGGCCTGATTCACGCAGTTGATTCTGAACAGTTGATGTTGAGATGTGTCTGTTACTTGAACTCTGTAAATAATTTATTTGGGCTGCAATATCTGAGGCCGGTAACTCTAATGAAGGTGTACTCTGCAGCAGAGGTAACTCTGGGTCTTCCTTTCCTGTGGCGGTCCTCATGAGAGCCAGTTTCATCATAGCACTTGATTGTTTTTGCGAGTGCACTTGAAGATACTTTCAAAGTTCTTGACATTTTCCGTATTGACTGACCTTCATGTCTTAAAGTGATGATGGACTGTCGTTTGTTTACTTATTTGAACTGTTCTTGCCATAATATGGACTTGGTCTTTTAGCACATAGTGCTGGCTGTCTTCTGTATACCCCCCTACTTTGTCACAACACAACTGATTGGCTCAAACGCATTAAGAATGAAAGAAATTCCACAAATTAACTTTTAATAAAGCACACCTGTTTATTGAAATGCATTCCCGGTGACTACCTTTTTTTTTTTTTTTTTACCTTTATTTTAACAGGTAGGACATATTGAGACTCTTTTACAAATGCTGCCGGAATGTACCACCACCATGCTTCACCGTATGGATCGTGCCATGTTTCCTCCAGATGTGACACTTGGCATTCAGGCCAAAGAGTTCAATCTTTGTTTCGTCAGACCAGAGAATCTTGTTTCTCATGGTCTGAACGTCTTAAGGTGCCTTTGGGCAAACTCCAAGCGGGCTGTCATGTGCCTTTTGCTGAGGAGTGGCTTCTGTCTGGCCACTCTACCATAAAGGCCTGATTGATGGAGTGCTGCAGAGATGGTTGTCCTTCTGGAAGGTTCTCACATCTCCACAGAGGAACTGTCAGAGTGACCATGGGGTTCTTGGTAACCTCTCTGACAAAGGCCCTTCTCCCCCGATTGCTCAGTTTGGCCTGCCGGCCAGCTGGTACCCTTCACCAGATCTGTGCCTCAACACAATCCTTTCTCGGAGCTCTATGGACAATTCCTTTGACACATGGCTTGTTTTTTGCTCTCGCCTACACTGTCAACTGTGGGACCTTATATACACAGGTTTGTGCCTTTCCAAATCATGTCCAGTCAATTGAATTTGACACAGTTGGACTTTTTATCAATTTGTAGAAACATCTCAAAGATGATCAATGGAAACAGGATGCAACTGAGCTGAATTTTGAGTCTCATAGCAAAGGGTCTGAATACTTATGTAACTGTGATATTTCTGTTTTTACCAACATTTCTAAAAACCTGTTTTTGCTTTGTCATTATGGGGTATTGTGTGTAGATTGAGAGAAACAATTACATTTAACCATATCAGAATAGGGCTGTAACGTAACAAAATGTGGAAAAAGTCAAGGGGTCTGAATACTTTCCGAAAGCACTGTATTTAGAATTTTGTTCTAGCAATACAGTGACTTAAAACTAAAAGCAGATATACCTAATTCAGTATAGACCCTAGGAACCTCAAGAGTTCAATCCTCTGAATGGTTTAGGCAACTCAGCAGTCTAGACTTCAACAGCAAAGTTAGATAAGACAGAAGTCTATGAAGTAGGACCTTAGGTCGGTAAAGACCAGTAGGTCTTTAGCAAAGTCCAATAACCTTTTGATACAGGATGCATTTTGATTATTTGATGATTATCAAAACTGTTAACTGTAACAAAACGAAGGGCACTATGGTAGATGGCATCCAACATTTTAAGATTAGTGGCAGCTGCATTATTTGATTAAAAATTGGTCAAATAACTCAAGCATAGATTGGTAACATTGTTTCTAATTTGGCACACTTACTGTAAACTGGAGGCCAAGAGTTTGGTCAAAAAGAATGACACCGATTGGCCTATAGGTGGTGCTGTTATAAGCAGTCTCACTTAAACCTTTGTATCCACCACCCCGTTTGACCTAGAGAATTTAAACACAAAAGGTCCGTCAGGATAGATTTCCCTCCATCTTCAAAAAACGACCATGGTACGTACATCTCATGATGTAGTTTGAGAAAAGCTAAGGAATTGGTTAAGATATAGTTGAGTTACTGATACATCAGATTTTACATGTCCATTTAAATCCTTTGTAAATCCACTTCACAATGGGCTATCAACTTGAAACATTTTAGCGTCATCAAATACTTGATGAACCATGTTGAGTTTGGCATTGATATCTATTAACAATTCAATTGTATTACTATGTAACACTAAGGTTTGAAATAATCATAAAAAATCATATTCTCATGGACAAAGTCAGATTCACTCAAAATTTGGTCTTTGAATTTATCACAATAGTCCCTGAAGTGTTTGAGAAAATAATGTTGATGCATTCAAAGATTAAAATCTTCTTCTCATGAACTACAGGACCAAATGACACCATGAAATGTAGGGCCATGGTACGTCTTAACTTAGTTTGAGAAAAGATAGGGGATTGGTGAAATGGTGGCTGAGTTATTCACAATTAAAATATCACATTTTACGTGTCCAGTTGAACCACTGTAAATCCACTCCACAAATCAATCAATCAAATTTTATTTATATAGCCCTTCGTACATCAGCTGATATCTCAAAGTGCTGTACAGAAACCCAGCCTAAAACCCCAAACAGCAAGCAATGCAGGTGTAGAAGCACGGTGGCTAGGAAAAACTCCCTAGAAAGGCCAAAACCTAGGAAGAAACCTAGAGAGGAACCAGGCTATGTGGGGTGGCCAGTCCTCTTCTGGCTGTGCCGGGTGGAGATTATAACAGAACATGGCCAAGATGTTCAAATGTTGATAAATGACCAGCATGGTCAAATAATAGTAAGGCAGAACAGTTGAAACTGGAGCAGCAGCATGGCCAGGTGGACTGGGGACAGCAAGGAGTCATCATGTCAGGTAGTCCTGGGGCATGGTCCTGGGCCTCAGGTCAGTTGAAACTGGAGCAGCAGCATGGCCAGGTGGACTGGGGACAGCAAGGAGCCATCATGTCAGGTAGTCCTGGGGCATGGTCCTAGGGCTCAGGTCCTCCGAGAGAGAGAAAGAAAGAAGGAGAGAATTAGAGAACGCACACTTAGATTCACACAGGACACCGAATAGGACAGGAGAAGTACTCCAGATATAACAAACTGACCCTAGCCCCCCGACACAAACTACTGCAGCATGAATACTGGAGGCTGAGACAGGAGGGGTCAGGAGACACTGTGGCCCCATGCGAGGACACCCCCGGACAGGGCCAAACAGGAAGGATATAACCCCACCCACCTTGCCAAAGCACAGCCCCCACACCACTAGAGGGATATCTTCAACCACCAACTTACCATCCTGAGACAAGGCTGAGTATAGCCCACAAAGATCTCCGCCACGGCACAACCCAAGGGGGGGGGGGCGCCAACCCAGACAGGATGACCACAACAGTGAATCCACAGTGGCCGATCAACTTGAAACTTGTCATTGCTATCACGGACATCCCTAAGATGAACCACACTGAATTTGGTATTGATATCGCAAAAGACAAGGAAACTATTAACAACTCATTCAACTATATAATGCTAATGCTCAAAATCATCTTCTCCTCAGGGACCATACGTCAGATTCACTCCAGATTTTGTATTTACATTGATTGGACATAAAGGAAGATACAGCTAACTTCCAAAATAAAGGAAACACCAACATGAAGTGTCTTAATAGGGCATTGGGACACCACAAGCCAGAATAACTTCAATGCACCTTGGCATAGATTCTACAAGTGTATGGAGCTCTATTGGAGGAATGTGACACCATTCTTCCACAAGAAATTCCATAATTTGGTGTTTTGTTGATTTTGGTGGAAAACGCTCTCTCAGGCGCCATTCCAAAATCTCCAATAAGTGTTCAATTGGGTTGAGATCTGGTGACTGAGACAGCCAAGGCATATATGATTTATAGCATTTTAATGCTCATCAAACCATTCAGTGACCACTTGTGCCCTGTGTATGGCGTAATTGTCATCTATGGGGGCATAACCATGGTAGCCAAAAATAATGTCTTGCCTAGAATTTTTATATATGACCCTAAGCATGATGGGATGTTAATTTCTTTATTAACTCAGGAACCACATCTGTGTGGAAGCACCTGTTTTCAATATACGTTGTATCCCTCATTTACTCAATCAAATGTTCCCATTATTTTGTCAGTTACCTGTAGTTCCTACATGATAGAGTGCCTGCTTTGTTATCCAATGGATCGTGTGTCCTTTCTGTCATCGTGTGAACCCTGTTCATTGCTGCTCGCACCTATATTTATGTAAGAGCATGGTTGTCCTATGGTTATGTTGCATACAACCTTCCCTCAATGTTTTGGGATTGGTGGCGGATACCCAGCTAGCGCCTAACGTTTTGAGAACCACATGTTTCTTAGGTGGGAATTTCAGTACTTCAGCATAATGGGGTGGCACGTAGCCTAGTGGTTAGAGCGTTGGGTTGCTAGATCGAATCCCCAAGCAGACAAGGTAAAAAATCTGTCGTTCGGCCCCTGATCAAGGCAGTTAACCCACTGTTCCTAGGCCGTCATTGTAAATAAGAATTTGTTCTTAACTGACTTGCCTAGTTAAATAAAGGTTAAATACAATACATCTTCATGGGTGTATTTAAAGTCATGTTCTGGGGAACGTTCCGAGAATGTTAAGAAACAACGTTCTTCTGTGGGATTTCAGTTCTTCAGCATAACATTTTCTGCAGATTTCCTCATGGTTATATTTAATGTTATGTTCTCAGAACATTAAGACAACTTTCCATAAAAACCACAAGAAAATATTAGTAATATTCATAGAACGTTCTAAGAATGTTATTGAAAAACATGTTTTCAACATTCTCAACCTCAACAAAACTGTCTATCTTGTTAAGTGTGTTCAGGTGTGTTGGCCGCGCCCACTAATTGGTCACACTTGAGCTTAATGAGTGCTTTTTTCCTTTGAAATGGGGTCTGTTTGAATAGACAAAAATGAACAGCTTTGTATGAGTTAAAAACATGGCATGCTAGCTCCATCTTGGAGGGGCAGTGGACTTATTCCATGGATATTATTCCATGTGCCACAATAAAAAATACATGTGTTTGCATGATGTTTGCATTAATGCCTAAGCAAATTAATTTTCAAGTGTCCTATCTGTGCTTGGAGTTCAAAATAGCTAGCAGTGTTATTAAAAGTCTTATTGAAACATGTTCTGGGAATGTTAATTTAATTACCTTCAAACAACCTCCCTGCACCCTAAAATGAAGGGTCACAGAACAGGCAACATTTTCACTTCCATTCTCAGAACGTTTAAAATGTTTTACATTTTACTGGTCAGGAAACTTATGGCCTCATTCCCAGAACCAGTGGGGAACCAAAAATGTACGTTTCCACAACTTCCAAGGAACCAAATGTGCTAGCTGGGTTATGTGTGAAAGTGCAGTAGGTGGGGCAGTTCCATATGTCAGAATGGAAGATGAGGACACCCACATACAGTACATGAATCAAAGCCAACTAGGCCTGTGGAGTGTAAGAACATGAACTAAAACAGGAAGCTCTGTTGAAGTGAAATTCTGGGCTAGTGCATGTTATCTGATCTTACTGTGTACATTTCAATATATATGTGTACCATGTCTTTCTAATGGGTGTAACCTGGGTTTTATTATCTCTGTGTGAGTTGGATGTGTGTGCATGGTGGTTGGTGGGCTGGGTGTGTGTGTATGCAGAGATCCAGCTAAAAGTAATTGGATCAATAGTGTGGCATGTAGGCCTATTGGATTAGACTGAGCCTTGGGTACCTGAAGGTATGCTCGCTCTGCTTGCTTTCTACTGACACCTGATGGATCGAAAATTCTTTATTAAATAGCTGGACATTGAGGGTGAACCTATTTGCATGCATAGCCATGGGAAGTCGTTTGGGGGTGGGGGAGCTGAGAATTTAGCACTGTATAGCATAGCAGCACTGTAGAAACTATTACACTCAACGGAACGACTTGATTAGTGTAGTGTCAACAACGCAGCCACTGCCAGCTAGCCTACAAAGTCAACAACGCAGCCACTGCCAGCTAGCCTACTTCAGCAGTACTGTATCATTTTAATCATTTTAGTCAACAAGATTCTTGCTACGTAAGCTTAACTTTCTGAACATTCGAGACGTGTAGTCCACTTGTCATTCCTATCTCCTTGCATTAGCGTAGCCTCTTCTGTAGCCTGTCAACTATGTGTCTGTCTATCCCTGTTCTCTCCTCTCTGCACAGACCATACAAACGCTCCACACCGCGTGGCCGCGGCCACCCTAATCTGGTGGTCCCAGCGCGCACGACCCACGTGGAGTTCCAGGTCTTCGGTAGCCTCTGGAACTGCCGATCTGCGGCCAACAAGGCAGAGTTCATCTCAGCCTATGCCTCCCTCCAGTCCCTCGACTTCTTGGCACTGACGGAAACATGGATCACCACAGATAACACTGCTACTCCTACTGCTCTCTCTTCGTCCGCCCACGTGTTCTCGCACACCCCGAGAGCTTCTGGTCAGCGGGGTGGTGGCACCGGGATCCTCATCTCTCCCAAGTGGTCATTCTCTCTTTCTCCCCTTACCCATTTGTCTATCGCCTCCTTTGAATTCCATGCTGTCACAGTTACCAGCCCTTTCAAGCTTAACATCCTTATCATTTATCGCCCTCCAGGTTCCTCGGAGAGTTCATCAATGAGCTTGATACCTTGATAAGCTCCTTTCCTGAGGACGGCTCACCTCTCACAGTTCTGGGCGACTTTAACCTCCCCACGTCTACCTTTGACTCATTCCTCTCTGCCTCCTTCTTTCCACTCCTCTCCTCTTTTGACCTCACCCTCTCACCTTCCCCCCTACTCACAAGGCAGGCAATACGCTCGACCTCATCTTTACTAGATGCTGTTCTTCCACTAACCTCATTGCAACTCCCCTCCAAGTCTCCGACCACTACCTTGTATCCTTTTCCCTCTCGCTCTCATCCAACACTTCCCACACTGCCCCTACTCGGATGGTATCGCGCCGTCCCAACCTTCGCTCTCTCTCCCCCGCTACTCTCTCCTCTACCATCCTATCATCTCTTCCCTCTGCTCAAACCTTCTCCAACCTATCTCCTGATTCTGCCTCCTCAACCCTCCTCTCCTCCCTTTCTGCATCCTTTGACTCTCTATGTCCCCTATCCTCGACGACTCATTGCGAGCTCACAGAACAGGGCTCCGGGCAGCCGAGCGGAAATGAAGGAAAACTCGCCTCCCTGCGGACCTGGCATCCTTTCACTCCCTCCTCTCTACATTTTCCTCCTCTGTCTCTGCTGCTAAAGCCACTTTCTACCACTCTAAATTTCAAGCATCTGCCTCTAACCCTAGGAAGCTCTTTGCCACCTTCTCCTCCCTCCTGAATCCTCCTCCCCCTCCCCCCCCTCCTCCCTCTCTGCAGATGACTTCGTCAACCATTTTGAAAAGAAGGTCGACGACATCCGATCCTCGTTTGCTAAGTCAAACGACACCGCTGGTTCTGCTCACACTGCCCTACCCTGTGCTCTGACCTCTTTCTCCCCTCTCTCTCCAGATGAAATCTCGCGTCTTGTGACGGCTGGCCGCCCAACAACCTGCCCGCTTGACCCTATCCCCTCCTCTCTTCTCCAGACCATTTCCGGAGACCTTCTCCCTTACCTCACCTCGCTCATCAACTCATCCCTGACCGCTGGCTACGTCCCTTCCGTCTTCAAGAGAGCGAGAGTTGCACCCCTCCTGAAAAAACCTACACTCGATCCCTCCGATGTCATCAACTACAGACCAGTATCCCTTCTTTCTTTTCTCTCCAAAACTCTTGAACGTGCCGTCCTTGGCCAGCTCTCCCGCTATCTCTCTCAGAATGACCTTCTTGATCCAACTCAGTCAGGTTTCAAGACTAGTCATTCAACTGAGACTGCTCTTCTCTGTATCACGGAGGCGCTCCGCACTGCTAAAGCTAACTCTCTCTCCTCTGTTCTCATCCTTCTAGACCTATCGGCTGCCTTCGATACTGTGAACCATCAGATCCTCCTCTCCACCCTCTCCGAGTTGGGCATCTCCGGCGCGGCCCACGCTTGGATTGCGTCCTACCTGACAGGTCGCTCCTACCAGGTGGCATGGCGAGAATCTCCTCACCACGCGCTCTCACCACTGGTGTCCCCCAGGGCTCTGTTCTAGGCCCTCTCCTATTCTCGCTATACACCAAGTCACTTGGCTCTGTCATAACCTCACATGGTCTCTCCTATCATTGCTATGCAGACGACACACAATTAATCTTCTCCTTTCCCCTTCTGATGACCAGGTGGCGAATCGCATCTCTGCATGTCTGGCAGACATATCAGTGTGGATGACGGATCACCACCTCAAGCTGAACCTCGGCAAGACGGAGCTGCTCTTCCTCCCGGGGAAGGACTGCCCGTTCCATGATCTCGCCATCACGGTTGACAACTCCATTGTGTCCTCCTCCCAGAGCGCTAAGAACCTTGGCGTGATCCTGGACAACACCCTGTCGTTCTCAACTAACATCAAGGCGGTGGCCCGTTCCTGTAGGTTCATGCTCTACAACATCCGCAGAGTACGACCCTGCCTCACACAGGAAGCGGTGCAGGTCCTAATCCAGGCACTTGTCATCTCCCGTCTGGACTACTGCAACTCGCTGTTGGCTGGGCTCCCTGCCTGTGCCATTAAACCCCTACAACTCATCCAGAACGCCGCAGCCCGTCTGGTGTTCAACCTTCCCAAGTTCTCTCACGTCACCCCGCTCCTCCGCTCTCTCCACTGGCTTCCAGTTGAAGCTCGCATCCGCTACAAGACCATGGTGCTTGCCTACGGAACTGTGAGGGGAACGGCACCTCAGTACCTCCAGGCTCTGATCAGGCCCTACACCCAAACAAGGGCACTGCGTTCATCCACCTCTGGCCCGCTCGCCTCCCTACCACTGAGGAAGTACAGTTCCCGCTCAGCCCAGTCAAAACTGTTCGCTGCTCTGGCCCCCCAATGGTGGAACAAACTCCCTCACGACGCCAGGACAGCGGAGTCAATCATCACCTTCCGGAGACACCTGAAACCCCACCTCTTTAAGGAATACCTAGGATAGGATAAAGTAATCCTTCTCACCCCCCTTAAAAGATTTAGATGCACTATTGTAAAGTGGCTGGTCCACTGGATGTCATAAGGTGAATGCACCAATTTGTAAGTCGCTCTGGATAAGAGCGTCTGCTAAATGACTTAAATGTAAATGTAAATGTAAATGTAATTTTTTTTGATGACAACGACGGCGCTACAGATGGCTATATCTGTCCACTAGTAAAGGCACGGTGCACTGTTTTTGTGAGATTTTGTTCTTCCAGAAATAAAATAAAATACGTAATTCAGATTTTTCAGGCACCCCTACTTCTCACTGCTATGTCTGCATGTCTCCTTTCCACATATGTAAGACCATTTTCTATGTGGGTCACACCTACCTGCCAGTTGTTTATTATGACATATAATAAATGCATAAGCTCTTTGCACCCTGTGAGACTTTCGGCCCCAATGTAACCCAAGTGTAGCCATTTCTTAATCTTGAAAGAGCATTTTTCATCTTGACTGGGTCCGATATTGATTCAGGTTGTTTCAGCAATCTCCCTAATATGGCTCTCGGTGCATCCTGTTCTGTTCTGTTCTTATTGACGTTGTATGTTGGTGGGTCCAGAGAAAGAAGTGCATGAGTGTTCAGCCAGTCCAAAGATCAGTGAAACCACCCCCTCAGCATTTTACAGTGTTTGGGCCTGCATGCACATTTAAATAGTTTACCATGCATGAGGTCATGACCACATTTTGAGGTAAATGATTGAACAGGCCTTTGGACTTGGTTGCCTTTCTATCTCTCTGATGATGTGCGGTGCATATAGGCTACATGAATGTACGACAATTCTTTATGTAGCCTGTATCGATTTCCCATCTACATCAGGAACTCACTGTCCACATTTGATAGCAGAAAAAACAAAAAAATTGCAAGCAGTCATATAAATAGTGTTGAAATATGTTGTTAATATTATACATAGATATATTAACTTCTTGCGTCGAGCCATTCCGGATCCGGTATTGTGACTACAGCCTCAAGCTCATTACCATAACGCAACGTTAACTATTCATGAAAATCGCAAATGAAATGAAATGAATCTATTTGCTCTCAAGCTTAGCCTTTTGTTAACAACACTGTCATCTCAGATTTTCAAAATATGCTTCTCAACCATTGCAAAACAAGCATTTGTGTAACAGTATTGAAAGCGTAGCATTTAGCGTAGCATTTAGCGTTAGCATTCAGCAGGCAACATTTTCACAAAAACCAGAAAAGGATTCAAATAAAATAATTTACCTTTGAAGAACTTCAGATGTTTTCAATGAGGAGACTCTCAGTTAGATAGCAAATGTTCAGTTTTTTACAAAAAATATTATTTGTGTTGACAAATCGGTCCGTTTTCTTCATCATTCTTCATCACGTTTGGGTAAGAAAAAAAACGAAAATTAAGTCATTAAAACGCAAACTTTTTTCCAAATTAACTCCATAATATCGACAGAAACATGGCAAACCGATGTTTAGAATCAATCCTCAAGGTGTTTTTCACATATCTATCGACGATAAAATCCTTCGTGGCAGTTGACTTTCTCTTCTGAAGAAATGGAACGAGCATGGACCTACAGATTACGCAATAATTTCAACACAGGACACCGGGCGGGACACCAGGTAAATGTATCTCTTATGGTCAATCTTCCAATGATATGCCTACAAACACGTCACAATGCTGCAGACACCTTGGAGAAACTACACAAAGGGCAGGCTCATTCCTGGCGCATTGACAGCCATATAGGGAGACATTGGAACACAGCGCCTTCAGAATCTGGGGCATTTCCAGTATGAAACTTCATCTTGGTTTCGCCTGTAGCATTAGTTCTGGGGCACTCACAGATAATATCTTTGCAGTTTTGGAAACGTCAGAGTTTTGTCTTTCCAAGGCTGTCAATTCCATGCATAGTCGAGCATCTGTTCGGGACAAAATATCTTGTTTAAAACGGGAAAGTTTTTTATCCAAAAATTAAAAGAGCGCCCCCTATCTCGAAGAGGTTAAGCTTCTATTGTGGAAAAAGTATACAATTGTGGAGAATGTTTGGAAACCTGAATGTGTGCCATGGAAAAGTCTCGGTGTACCAGGGTATTTATGGTTCAGGGCTTATCAGAGCAGTGATTATCATAGTGGCTCTGTGATATGGATTTAATCACCATAAAATACCCTGGTTGCAGACAACACATTAAACAGCAATCCTGACTTGTCAGCACTTTGGCTACTTGTCTGTTTACAGAGTAATGTTTATCTAAAGACTGAAGGGAAACAAAGGCTGTGGAACTTCCAGAGAGACTAGATCCTAAATCCAGCGCCTTAGACCCCTCGGCCACACTAACCAGCTCTGTCATCATAGCCATACTTTCTCACCTGTTACTTAGGCCTGCTGCACTCCCATTAATTTTGATCTATTATTTTTTCCTTTTTCCTTTTATTTTGTTCATTTATATCATGTTGCTTTTTCTTTAGGGCGGCTGGTAACCTAGTCATTAGAGCATTGGGCCAGTAACCGAAAGGTTGCTGGATCGAATCCCCTGGCTGACAAGGTAAAAATTTGTCGTTCTGCCCCTGAACAAGGCAGTTAACCCACTGTTCCCCTGTAGGCCGTCATTGTAAATAATAATTTGTTCTTAATTAACTGACTTGCCTAGTTAAATAAAGGATAAGTTAAACATTAAAAAAAAGAGTTTTCGAAGAATGTGAGTTTACTTATTGAAAGGTTAACCCATATTTTGGCTCTTTGATTATGTACCAACTGAGGCCACATTAGATATCAAAATGTACATACACAATCCCATCACTATAAAAACCTAAAAGAAAACAAATGTATTACTCATGATCAAACAAAGGTCAACAAAAGGTCAACAGCAGTTAACATTTTGATTGGCTGTTGCATGGAACTAGTTGCATGGAGTTGAACAATTTGGAACTGGATACAACCAAATAACAGATCAGTTTTTTACACATTGCTAGCTAGGGGTGTTGCAAATCTCAATTGAACTTAGTTGCAATCAATTACATTTGTGTGCAATTGTTTAACAAAAGCCTAACAATCATAGTTCCAGTGCCTTCAGAAAGTATTCACACACGTGGAATTGTTCCACATTTTGTTGTGTTACAGCCTAAATTTAAAATGGATTAAATATATATTTTTTACATTCACTGGACTACACACAATACCCCATAATGTAATTTTAATTTTTACAAATTGATATTTCTTTTTATTTAACTTTATTTAACTAGGCAAGTCAGTAAACAATAAACAATTAAAGCTAAAGGCACTGTATAATGGAGTTGATGCACTGTTCCTAGTCCGTCATTGAAAATAAGAATGTGTTCTTATTAACTGACTTGCTTAATTAAATAAAGGTCAAATAATAAAATAAAATAAATGCTTGCCATCGGTCATTTGGACCTTGAAGGACTGAAAGCATAGACATTGAATATCTCAAGGACATTACTCAATAATGAACCATAAATGCTGTCCCTTGGTCGTGCTGCTGCTCTCTCTCTCTCTCTCTCTCTCTCTCTCTCTCTCTCTCTCTGAGCCCTAGGACCATGCCTCAGGACTACCTGGCCTGATGACTCCTTGCTGTCCACCTGGTCGTTCTGCTGCTCCAGTTTCAACTGTTCTGCCTGCAGCTATGGAACCCTGATGTTTTCAACTCTCTAGAGACAGCAGGAGCAGTAGAGATACTCTGAATGATCGGCTATGAAAAGCCAACTGACATTTACTCCTGAGGTGCTGACCTGTTGCACCCTCGACAACCACTGTGATTATTATTATTTGACCCTGCTGGTCATCTATGAACATTTGAACATCTTTGCCATTTTCTGTTATAACCTCCACCCGGCACAGCCAGAAGAGGACTGTCCACCCCTCATAGCCTGGTTCCTCTCTAGGTTTCTTCCTAGGTTCTGGCCTTTCTAGGGAGTTTTTCCTAGCCACCGTGCTTCTACACCTGCATTGCTTGCTGTTTGGGGTTTTAGGCTGGGTTTCTGTACAGCACTTTGTGACATCAGCTGATGTAAGAAGGGCTTTATAAATACATTTGATTGATTGATTGATTGCTCGCTTTGAGGCAAGTAACACTGAAACATGCATGAGAGCATCAGCTGTTCCGGACGACTGTGTGATCACGCTCTCCGCAGCCAATGTGACTAAGACCTTTAAACAGGTCAACATTCACAAGGCCGCAGGGCCAGATGGATTAGCAGGACGTGTATTCCGAGCATGCGCTGACCATCTGACAAATGTCTTCACTGACATTTTCAACCTCTCCCTGTCTGAGTCTGTAACACCAACATTCTTCAGGCAGATCACCATAGTCCCTGTGCCCAAGAACACTAAGGTAACCTGCCTAAATGACTACCGACCCGTAGCACTCACGTCTGTAGCCATGAAGTGCTTTGAAAGGCTGGTCATGGCTCACTTCAACACCATTATCCCAGAAACCCTAGACCCAATCCAATTTGCATACCGCCCCAACAGATCCACAGATGATGCAATCTCTATTGCACTCCACACTGCCCTTTACCACCTGGACAAAAGGAACACCTATGTGAGAATGCTATTCATTGACTACAGCTCAGCGTTCAATACCATAGTGCCCTCAAATCTCATCACTAAGCTAAGGACCCTGGGACTAAAGACCTCCCTCTGCAAATGGATCCTAGACTTCCTGATGGGCCACCCCCAGGTGGTAAGGGTAGGTAACAACACGCTGATCCTCAGCACGGGGGCCCCTCAGGTTTGCGTGCTCAGTCCTCTCTTGTACTTCCTGTTTACTCATGACTGCATGGTCAGGCACGACTCCAACACCATCATTAAGTTTGCCTTATGACACAACAGTGGTAGGCCTGATCACCGACAACGACGAGACAGCCTATAGGGAGGAGGTCAGAGACCTGACCGTGTGGCGCAAGGACAGCAACCTCCCTCAACGTGATCAAGACAAAAGAGATGATTTTGTGGACTACAGGAAAAGAAGGACCGAGCACACCCCCATTCTCATCGACGGGGCTGTAAGTGGAGTAGTTTGAAGAGCTTCAAGTTCCTTGGCGTCTACATCATCAACAAACTAACATGGTCCAAGCACTTCAAGACAGTCGTGAAGAAGGCACAACCAAACCTATTCCCCCTCAAGATTTAGCATGGCTTCTCAGATCCTCAAAAGGTTCTACAGCTGCACCATCGAGAGCATCCTGAGGGGTTGCATCACTGCCTGGTATGGCAACTGCTCGGCCTCCGACTGCAAGGCACTACAGAGGGTAGTGCACACAGCCCAGTACATCACAGGGGCCAAGCTTCCTGCCATCCAGGACCTCTATACCAGGTGGTGTCAGAGGAAGGCCCTAAAAAGCGGAATGTTGAGGACAGGTTATCTTAAGAGCGGGTGAGGTGGTGATGATGGGACTCGCTTCCTCTCTCACATCAAAACATACCTGCAGACGAGAGACAGGTGGATAGAGAGAGAGCATGATTAAGCCTTGTTTTTTTTATCCTAACACAGTCAGTCATCATAATCATGAGGAGGTGAAATGCAAAACTAACCTTGGATCATTAACTCTGGGACTACTACATCTCTGTCTGTATTTCAATGTAAAGCATCTCTTTAATAATACTTCCTGTTGACCCGACGAAGTGACCTCTCACCTATGATCATGCTGTGCCCTCTGTGTCAGCCAGTTCAGGTGCGGCAGGGGTTCACCAAAACAGCTGATATAACCTAGAGTATTTAGGGAGAAGGGGGAGAGGGATGAAGTGAAGGAGAGAGACTGTTATTGTGTGTGTGTGGTCTCACCTGGTGTCCACACTAAGTGCTGAACTGTGCTAGATGTGTGTGTGATCATGACCTTAGCTGACACTGCCACTGCAAGTGTTGTGCGTGCTAGTAGCGATTAGAAAGAGGAGTAGCTCTGTGTCTGTCTCTGATACTTTGCTGGGCCTGCAGGACTGTCTGTAGATTTATACAATGGCTTTCCAATGTGTTTCCCCCTGTTATATCCCAGACAGATCTCTACTTTCCCTATCAGCTCCTGGATCGGAATGGGGTGTTTTCTGGGAATTAAATCAGAAATGATCTTTCAAGAGGGTTCACCCCCCATTTCTGTTAAATGGAACAGAGAGAGGAGGGGGTCACTTCCTCCAGTGTGTTTTTTTCGCTTGCACACATGTCATTTACATGCTACTGGGCGATGGGAGAATGCAATGGGGTGTCGTATTTGTTTATCGATGCGCATTCCCCAGCTGATTCGATAGATTTTATCCCCTCTGTGTTGAGTAACCTAATACACAGGGAGGAATCATAACTGAATTGGCTTGCATCATGATTATCCCACTCTGATCAGAGATAATATTGTTGATAACAGGGATACTAGCTTGCTGTGAAACTCAAAGCTTGTCTGCAGCTAACTTTACAGTATAGGTTTTTGTTTAGCAGAGCTCAAGAAATGTCTTAATGGGTTCACTCTGGGTAGCAGCCAGGGGCTGCTTTGCTCCAGTCCTGGCAGGAAGGTGCTGTTGGGCGAGGGGTCCCAGCCCCGGCATTTTCTGCCTTTTGGGGTGTGAGTTGGCTGATGCGTAACAATGTTCCAAGACCCCAGCTATTTTTTCTTCATTTATCTGACTTGAATTTATCTGCATGTCCAGTCCTTATATTTAGGCTCACAATTTTATTTTCAGGACAACCAAGTAAACAAAACTATTTGAGATAAATAGTTACATTCATGAGTTTAAGTGAAAAATGTCAATAAAAGTAAACAATTGATCAAAAATTAATGTAAATGAATGCTATAAATACAGCAATTGTTTGCTCAGTCATTAGCCCCAGGCCCCTTCAGGATCCGCCCTCGTCTCACAAACACCACTCTAGCTCAGCCTTTGTTAATCACACAGAAATAGACAAATACAATGGTACAGCCCAAAAGTCTGTAGCTCAAACACACAATGTTTAAAATGTCCAAAACGTGCCGACGTCACAGTAAGACTGTAGCAGAGGAAGCAGTTGGTGTTGGGATGTCCCAGACAGAGGGGGTAAGAGGACTGGATTCTCTTCCCGATAGCTAAACAACCACATGCCTTCTGCACATGTGCTACTCGAAAGGCATGTTGTGCAAACTTATTTGCTGTAACTATAAATTACAAAATGGACATGTTGTACAACCATCTTTCCCTGAAGTGTTGTAACTATAAACAACATAATAGACAAGTAGCCTACAAACATTGATTGCAACTATAACATTGACATGTTGTACAAAGTTGTATATGACATTTAGGAGTACACCACATCAGTCACTGGCTTCATCAATAAGTCGTCCCCACAGTGACTGTATGTACATATCCCAACCAGAATCCAAGGATTAGATACAGGCAACATGCGCACTGAGCGAAAGGGTAGAGCTGCCACTTTCAAGGAGCGGGACTCTAACCTGGAAGCTTATAAGAAATCCCGCTATGCACTCCGACGAACCATCAAACAGGCAAAGCAGGACTAAGATCGAATCGTACTACACCGGCTCCAACGCTCGTCGGATGTTGCAGGGCTTGCAAACTATTACAGACTACAAAGGGAAGCACAGTCGAGAGCTGCACAATGACACGAGCCTACCAGATGAGCCAAATTACTTCTGTGCTTGTGTTGTGCATGGCAGATATCTTCGTGGGCTATACTTGGTCTTGTCTCTGGATGGTAAGTTGGTGGTTGAAGATATCCCTCTAGTGGTGTGGGGGTTGTGCTTTGGCCAAGTGGGTGGGGTTATACCCTGCCTGTTTGGCCCTGTCCGGGGGTATCGTCAGATGGGGCCACAGTGTCTCCTGACCCCTCCTGTCTTAGCCTCCAGGAGTTTATGTGTCGGGGGGCTAGGGTCAGTCTGTTATATCTGGAGTATTTCTCCGGTCTTATCTGGTGTCCTGTGTGAATTTAATTATGCTCTCTCTGATTCTGATTCTCTGATTCTCTCTCTCTCTCTCTCTCTCTCTCTCTCTCTCTCTCTCTCTCTCTCTCTCTCTCTCTCTCTCTCTCTCTCTCTCTCTCTCTCTCTCTCTCTCTCTCTCTCTCTCTCTCTCTCTCTCTCTCTCTCTCTCTCTCTCTCTCTCTCTCTCTCTCTCTCTCTCTCTCTCTCTCTCTCTCTCTCTCTCTCTCTCTCTCTCTCTCTCTCTCTCTCTCTCTCTCTCTCTCTCTCTCTCTCTCTCTCTCTCTCTCTCTCTCTCTCTCTCTCTCTCTCTCTCTCTCTCTCTCTCAGCCCTAGGACCATGCCTCAGGACTACCTGGCCTGATGACTCCTTGCTGTCCACCTGGTCGTGCTGCTGCTCCAGTTTCAACTGTTCTGCCTGCAGCTATGGAACCCTGATGTTTTCAACTCTCTAGAGACAGCAGGAGCAGTAGAGATACTCTGAATGATCGGCTATGAAAAGCCAACTGACATTTACTCCAGAGGTGCTGATCTGTTGCACCCTCGACAACCACTGTGATTATTATTATTTGACCCTACTGGGCATCTATGAACATTTGAACATCTTTGCCATGTTCTGTTATAACCTCCACCCGGCACAGCCAGAAGAGGACTGTCCACCCCTCATAGCCTGGTTCCTCTCTAGGTTTCTTCCTAGGTTCTGGCCTTTCTAGGGAGTTTTTCCTAGCCACCGTGCTTCTACACCTGCATTGCTTGCTGTTTGGGGTTTTAGGCTGGGTTTCTGTACAGCACTTTGTGACATCAGCTGATGTAAGAAGGGCTTTATAAATACATTTGATTGATGGATTGATTGCTCGCTTTGAGGCAAGTAACACTGAAACATGCATGAGAGCATCAGCTGTTCCAGACGACTGTGTGATCACGCTCTCCGCAGCCAATTAAGTTTGCCTTATGACACAACAGTGGTAGGCCTGATCACCGACAACGACGAGACAGCCTATAGGGAGGAGGTCAGAGACCTGACCGTGTGGCGCAAGGACAGCAACCTCCCTCAACGTGATCAAGACAAAAGAGATGATTTTGTGGACTACAGGAAAAGAAGGACCGAGCACACCCCCATTCTCATTGACGGGGCTGTAGTGGAGTAGTTTGAGAGCTTCAAGTTCCTTGGCGTCTACATCACCAACAAACTAACATGGTCCAAGCACTTCAAGACAGTCGTGAAGAAGGCACAACCAAACCTATTCCCCCTCAAGATTTGGCATGGGTTCTCAGATCCTCAAAAGGTTCTACAGCTGCACCATCGAGAGCATCCTGAGGGGTTGCATCACTGCCTGGTATGGCAACTGCTCGGCCTCCGACTGCAAGGCACTACAGAGGGTAGTGCACACAGCCCAGTACATCACAGGGGCCAAGCTTCCTGCCATCCAGGACCTCTGTAACAGGTGGTGTCAGAGGAAGGCCCTAAAAAGCGGAATGTTGAGGACAGGTTATCTTTAAGAGCGGGTGAGGTGGTGATGATGGGACTGGCTTCCTCTCTCAAATCAAAACATACCTGCAGACGAGAGACAGATGGATAGAGAGAGAGCATGATTAAGCCTTGTTTTTTTTTATCCTAACACAGTCAGTCATCATAATCATCAGGAGGTGAAATGCAAAACTAACCTTGGATCATTAACTCTGGGACTACTACATCTCTGTCTGTATTTCAATGTAAAGCATCCCTTTAATAATACTTCCTGTTGACCCGACCAAGTGACCTCTCACCTATGATCATGCTGTGCCCTCTGTGTCAGCCAGTTCAGGTGCGGCAGGGGTTCACCAAAACAGCTGATATAACCTAGAGTATTTAGGGAGAAGGGGGAGAGGGATGAAGTGAAGGAGAGAGACTGTTATTGTGTGTGTGTGGTCTCACCTGGTGTCCACACTAAGTGGCTACAGAGTACTTTATGCTGAAAAACAGACACACGAGGGCAAACTATAGAAGATAATGTCAATAGAATATAGTGTAGGTGACGGAGACAACTATCGGAGTGTACCTGAAACATTTTAATATAGAGGGCTATGTGTCTCACCACTTGGTTATTGCAAGGCTAACCCCCAGGGAAATCATGACTTGGCAGCAAAAGATAGTCCAGTGAAAATGGATGAGTTTATGTGGTGTAAATCTGGAAATTAGCAGCGGACATCTTAAGGTTTTTTAAATGAATGCATGTGAGACAGGTTCCATGTACAACAAGACAATTGGAAGAGAGAAAAAGAACACAGAACAGTTTAATTACCTCTGGTTATGGACACTTTTGCAAGCAATACAGCTTCCACGGCCTATTCCTCAGACAGTGAACATCTGGCAATATATACATTTTCGACCTCTTGATCAGCTCGCTCTCCGAAAGTCAAGAAAATAGCTTATTTTTTGTAGATATGAAAACAATAACTGAAATATGACAGTTCAATCTAAAAGCAACAGATATCAATTTCAGGATACGTCAATACAGCACAGAAAGTTAAACACCAGACTGGTGTTGTTCATTAGGTGATGGTGCAGGTATCATTATTTCCCATCTACACGCTGCAAAGACAACCCTAACTCTTTGTAACAGACAGTGTTCTATCATCCTTCTGTAAAAAAAGCTAACTGTTACATTGTCATGAAATATGATTATATATTGACTATGAAAGAAATATGACATGGCCTGCTTATGAGATGACATGAAAGAAAGTTAGATTAATTCAACTGGAAATAACAAGAACAGGCGTTCATAGCTAAATGCTTTTGGTTAGCTTAAGAAAAATCATTATTATTCATTCTACGGTATGTATGTATGTAATATAGTAGAGTGTTATGAAATGACACTGAATTGTAGGAGCTAACTACTAACTATGTAAAAGTTGGATGGAAGAACGCACAGTGCTGCTTACTTGAGATGCCATCATCACAGTCCTTCTTCATAGGTGTCCGCTATGACTTCCTTTTGTGTCTGAAAAAAGTTGCTTTGATAACAATTATTTTTGATTGAAAATAAAAAAAAGTTTTTCTCTCGACAAAAAGACACAAATGTTCCTCCATAGCATATAACAATTTGCCTGTGAATAGCCACACCTTCATACAAACGTGCTACTGTATGCAGAATTCTTGACGCAGAAGTGAGCCACTCAGGCGCAGAATGATGACGGGTGGAAGAGGGAAAAGAACAACAACAATTTGTTGCAAGTTGGGGGGGGGGGCTAATAGCTGAACAACCTTTACTAAAGAACATTCAACCTTTACTAAAGAATAGTTTAATAGGGGGTGGCAGGTACCCTAGTGGTTAGAGCATTGGACTAGTAACCGAAAGGTTGCAAGATCGAATCCCTGAGCTGACAAGGTAAAAATCTGTCATTCTGCCCCTGAACAAGGCAGTTAATCCACTATGCCTAGGCTGTCATTGAAAATAAGAATTTGTTCTTAACTGACTTGCCTAGTTAAATAAAGGTAAAATAATAGCAGAGCTAGGTGTGAAACCCCCCCCTGATATCACAGGCCAGATTTGCCCTAACAACCAAGGGGTAGCTTGCTACTCAATGTAGGAAAGTAATGACTTTTCAAATAAGTTACCTTACATGTTATGTTGGCTGATAATTTGTTATTTACGCTGTCCTTACGAACCACATATCATATCATTACAGCAGTATGTACCAGTATGTTAGCTAGCTACCTAACATTAGTAGTTGTACATCAAACTTGGCAGTATATTAACTATAGGCTATCTAACTACCCAACATTTATTGACTTGATTATTCCCGTCATTCCCGTCAACTTTGGCTAAGCTGGAAACCTAGCGCAAACCCATAGCAAATGAATGGAATCAAACATTCGCAGAGCCTGTTTTTACTGGAGTGATGCTTATAATTCCAGTTCGCCTAAATGGCACAAGAAATGTATCCCTTTTTATTTTACCATGACAATTTATTCGTTGGACGAAACTAGAAAAAAACGACTTGTGTAGAAAGTGAACATCCGCACCTCGATGATGTCAACTGTGCTTATGTCTGCGTAATGAGAAAGTAGGGAAAAAACATCGGACTTTTTTTGGTCTCGCGATCGAAGACAAACAAGCTCACTGCCCAGACATAATTACAAAGAGGAGATTCTCCTGATTAAAATGGTGCCCGACTTGAAAAAATCTAAATATACACAGTGAGATATTTGGCGAAATAGACAGACATGCCTATATTTCCCCCATAGGACACAATGGGAAGACCACAGAGTTCCAATATTATTTTGTTGTCATTTACATTTTAACTATAAAACAACGTGAGCAGGTCTCATTGCCAACAATTAGCGAAAGAGGCATTTTGACGTTGAACAATAAACTGGGAATAGAAAGTTCGGAAGGCGAGTTGGAGCCACAATGCTTAATAGAACTAGAAGCTGGCAGGTTGAAAATGCACTCAAATAAGGCCTGTTTTTCGTCATTACTTCAAAACGAAATACGGAAATATGTTATGAAACTGGGTTCCACGGCGGAGGCAACGAACTAGTTTTTATCAGAAAAGAACGTTGTTAAACGTGTAATGTGTCCAGCCTACTATCTACATGGATTTCAGAGCACTCTCGTCTGAGTGTACCAGAGCGCAGAATAATTAATTTACTTCATTTATGAGCGCTCAACACCTGTTGAATATGGCCAGTGTCAGTAAACGTCGGCAAAAAAGTGTGATTAAATTGTTTCCAGCAGCACAGATAGAGTCCCCAGCGCTCTGGTTAACACAAAAACTATCTTACGAGCTCTGCTAGGGTGAGTAAAATGGTCAGAGTGGTCTCATTTGTGTCTGGAAGTAGTTAGCAAGCTAGCCAACGTTAGCTTGGGTGCTTGACTGCCGTTGTACGGCCTAAACGCTCAAATCAACCCTACTCCTCAGCCCAAAAGTCCAGTGTGCGCTCCGAGAGCAAAATGGTCTGAATTTACAAACTGACAACGTTCTGAATTTATGAGCATCTGCATCACGCTATATAAACACAGAGGGTTTTTCATTTTTCATGGAATAGAAACACCATAATATTAATCTAATTAATTAAGCACCAGTCAAAAGTTTGGACACACCTACTCATTCCAGAATGTTTCTTTATTTTTACTATTCTCTACATTGTAGAATAATAGTGAAGACATCACAACTATGAAATAACACCGGTCTCCCCTGAGCCCCGCATTCTGTAGTACAGACATGGCCTGCTCTCCCTTATGTAAGGATTTAAGCACTTTCCCATGTTTACTACAGTATTTATTGTTGACTGCACAGTAGTCTAATTAACAAAAAAACACATTTCGTTAATAAAATAATGATAAAAAATGATAATAAAAATGATAATAATGATTTAAAAAATACTCTTTCAAAATGCAGATTTAGTTATGGATCCATAAAGAATTACTATGGGAATAAATATCACTGATGTACAGAAACATTGGAACAAAGTTGTCTAATGAAGGCAAACAATTTAGAATCCTCCAATCCTGTAGCCTACTCCCGACCGTCACGTTGTATGGCGCTATATTTTCCATTCCATCTTAACGGAAAACCAGAGGGTTTCATTTTTTTCATTTTTCACTGAATAGAAACACCATAATATTAATAAATAAATTAAGCCAAATTTCTTAAAATCAATCCCTTATACTATGTTTTACAAAAAAAGCTTTAAATTATCTGGTAATGCCAATATGGAATATTATCAAATGCTTCTCAAAGATGCCTTCTGGTGGTCAAACTAGCAGTAACTTGCAGTAACAGAAAAATGGCTGACAATTTAATGACGTGCCACAGAATTCTGTGGCAGCACGCAAGGTGTGTCACAGGAGGAACCACTGTAGTTTCTAGGCCTTGTCGAGTGCAACGAGGTGCCCCACTTGACCATAGCTCTCTCGGTCTGACCACAGCGACCGTGCAAAAAAGTAGGCCCAAAATGAAGCCAGACCTAAATACGAGGGGCTTTTGGGTGACAGTGGCAGAACCGTTAAGGCTGGAAGCACAATTCAACCACAGAAAAGTTCCTAAGGTCCTCCTGATCTGTGAAAACCGAACCGTGACCGTGTGGAATTAACCCGTAACAGTGAAAATGGATGTATTTCTTATAACACTTGACCTCGACCTCTTTCCCCATAGGAATACATTGCCTGTTGCCCTAACTTCAACCTGATGCCTATGTGGGTTATGATTGCCATATCAATCTATCTTTAATGACAATCCATCAGGCCACTATAAGGATTACCTGTGTTGATTTTAAGCTTCCTGGATCAACCGGAAGTGGTTATATTGTTAGAGAAAAACACTACATTCAAACCCTCTGTAAATCAGTCAGTTCTTAGCGTAAAGACTTGAAAAGACTGGATTCTGTATAAGCGTGCCCCTAGGAAGATATGTGTTTACTTTCAGCTTCCCGTGACAACTGGAATTGCCTTAAAATGGGGTCATAGGGGCTGTTTCGAAGGGTTAAAAAGGTCACATCTTTCCAAAATGTTATATGTGTGATTAGCTGTAGAACAGTCATTTCTCCCATCAGATGTCCAAGACAAAACTCACACACACAGCTAGGATGGAGTGACACAATGTGGGGCTTACAGACACACAGAGCCTGCAATCATAACCGGCATTCGCACCATCACAGAACCGTCAGACCTAGAGCTCTGAAACTTTATAAACCTGTTCTAGAGCTTAAGTCGGTAGTGCACCGTGAGTTATGTGGCTCTAGAAGGTTTTAAGGCAGCCTCGTCTATTTGCAATGTATGAAATTATTTTTTAAACATTGTGATAATGATGACATTTAGAAAAGTCCCAGAATCACTAGACTAGGTGCATTGAAACAGCCGCGGCCCGTAGAGACTGACCGATAGCTCATTCAGGGACCCCGTAGCAACCGCCTAAATAGGTGAATTTACAGCATTAATTAAGATCTCTGCTCTGGCTCCAAATGACCTATCAAGCCGAAACTTGGGATTCGGGGTGGCCTCTGAGGCCTTCACATAATGTCAGAACTGGACCCGCAGCTCAAACGTAACTATGTTTTAGATTTTTCTTTAAATGGTTTTAACATAAGGCGCTATGAATTGTGGGCCAGCTCTGAAATATGTGATAGTTGGCTTCTAAAAGAGTTGGACAAAGTGAGTTTGGTGTCAGTATGTATAAGTTTGGTTTCAGTATGATATCTTATTGACTGACTTGATGGCAGTATAATGTATTGGCAATGTACATTTTATATTGCAACTGGACAGTGTACATTTCCAATGTATTAATGAGGAATTTACCATCACCAAATGGACAGGCTGAAATCAACACCAATGAGAGATTGGACAGTGTCCATTACAGTCAGTGTGAACATGCTCATCTGCAAGTTGACAGTGTCCATTGCCAATGTATATCCATAAGCACTTCAAATTACAAAATGGACATGCTGAATCAAAACCAATGAGAAATTCTGACTTCCTATGATCATATATGGCAAATGGTCATAACATACTGATTTAGTACGTTCAATACTAATATATGCCACACTGATCCTTAACACTGGGGCCCCTCACAGGTGTGTACTTAGTCCCCTCCTGTACTCCTTGTTCACCCATGACTGCGTGGCCAAACACGACTCTAACACCATCATTAAGTTTGCTGACGACACCGACAACGATGAGATGGCCTATAGGGAGGAGGTCAGAGAACTGGCAGTGTGGTGTCAGGACAACAACCTCTCTCTCAATGTAAGCAAGACAAAGGAGCTGATCGTGGACTAAAGGAAAAAGCGGGCCGAACAGGCCCCCATTAACAATGATGGGGCTGTAGTGGAGTGGGTCGAGAGTTTCAAGTTCCTTGGTGTCCACATCACCAACGAACTATCATGGTCCAAACATACCAAGGCAGTCGTGAAGAGGGCACAACAAAACCATTTCCTCTCAGAAGACTGAAAATATTTGGCATGGGTCCCCAGATCCTCAAAATGTTCTACAGCTGCAACATCTAGAGCATCCAGACCGGTTGCATCACCGCCTGGTATGGCAACTGTTCAGCATCTCACCGTAAAGGCACTACAGAGGGTAGTGCAAACGGCCCAGTTCATCACTGGTGCCAAGCTTCCTGCCATCCAGGACCTATATAATAGGCGTGTCAGAGGAAAGCCCATAACTCCAAGTGGGCTGTCCTGTGTCTTTACTAAGTAGTGGCTTCCGTCTGGCCATTCTACCATAAAGACCTGATTGGTGGAGTGCTGCAGAGATGGTTGTCCTTCTGGAAGGTTCCACACATCTTCACAGAGGAACTCTAGAGCTCTGTCAGAGTGACCATTGGGTTCTTGGTCACCTCCCTGACCAAGGCCCTTCTCCCCCGATTGTTTGGCCAGCTCTAGGAAGAGTCTTGTTCGTTCAAAACGTCTTCCATGTAAGAATGTTGGAGGCCCCTGTGTTCTTGGGGACCTTCAATGCTGCAGACATTTTTTGGTACACTTCCCCATATCTGTGCCTTGACACAATCCTGTCTCGAAGCTCTACGGACAATTCCATCGACCTCATGACTTGGTTTTTGCTCTGACATGCACTGTCAACTGTGGGACTTTACATTGATGAGTGTGTGCCTTTCCAAATCATGACCAGTCAATTTAATTTACCATAGATGGACTTCAATGAAGTTGTAATAACATCTCAAGAATGATCAATGGAAACAGGATGCACCCTGAGCTGAATTTCGAGTCTTATAACAAAGGGTCTGAATACTTATGTAAATAAGGTATTTCTGTTTTTTATATTTAATACATTTGCAAAACATTCTAAAAACCTGTTTTCACTTTGTCATGGGGTGTGGATTGCGAAGGAATATTTGTTATTTAATCCATTTTAGAATAAGGCTGTAACATAACAAAATGTGGAACAATTCTAAGGTTCTGAATACTTTCCAAAGGCACTGTAGGCAGGACACAGACGGGCAGTCTAAGGCCGTATCTAGCTACAACATACAACATTCCAAAATAATGGAAACAGTAAATGAAGGATACAAAGAATATTGAAAGCAGGTGCTTCCACACAGGTGTGGCTCATGAGTTAATTTAGCAATTAACATCCCATCATGCTTAGGGTCATGTATACAAATGCTGGGCAGTCCATTATTTTGGTTACCTTGGCTATGCTCCCATAGGATGACAATGCCCCCATCCACAGGGAACGAGTGGTCACTGAATGGTTTGATGAATATCAAAGACATAGTTTTCCACCTGTCACGACTTGCGCCGAAGTTGGTGCCTCTCCTTCGACATCACCGGCTTTCTAGCCTCCACCGATCTACATTTCTGTTTCCATTTGTTTTGTCTGTATTGTTGTGGCAATATTACTTTTGAATTATTTCCCTATTTAACCCTCTGGAGCCATCATGGTTTTGTGTGTGTTTATTGTTGTCAGTTGTCTCGTTCATGTGATTCTGGATTTTCATTCTCCTTGTTGAAAGATTATTTTTGAGTAAAGTTACTCATCTCTGTGTCCTGCGCCTGACTCCGCCTTACCCACATCACCTAGACTCTGATAAAAACACCTTCAATGGAGTCAGCAGGTGCACACAGCCCTCCGCTACCTATGGAGGAGCGTGTCCAGCAGCACGTGACTATGTTGCAAAGTCTTGGCACAGTTATGGATTGCGTGCTGCAAACCACCATGGAACGATGGGAGAGAGGGTTTTTTCCAGCAACACCATCATCATCACCCCAGCTCCCACAACAACCCACACCGCTGTCCACCCCTCTTTCACCTGGATCTAGTGGGATTCGGCAAGCGCTCCCGAGGGTATACGATGGAACGGCTGCCGGGTGCCAGGGGTTCCTACTCCAGCTGGGGCTCTACCTGGCAACTGTTCACCCAAGCTCCTTCGGGACGCGAGAGTGTAAACGCCCTCATCTCCTGTCTGATTGGTAGAGCAATCGAATGGGCCAACGCAGTCTGGGGAAGGGAAGGACCGACGTTGGACAATTATGAGGATTTTACCTGCTTCCGGGCGATTTTCGATCATCCACCTGAAGGGAGAACGGCGGGGGAACGCTTGTATCATCTCAGACAGGGGATGAAGAGCGCACAAGACTTCGCTATGGCCTTTCGAACTCTGGCCGCCGGCGCGGGATGGAATGAGCGGGCCCTGATCGTCCACTACAGGTGTGGTCTACGCGAGGACGTTCGTAGGGAGCTAGCCTGCAGGGACACCACCCTTATCTTTGACCAGCTGGTGGACCTATCCATCAGGCTGGATAACCTGTTGGCCTCCCGCGGACGTCCGGATCGAAGTCCATCAGTTCCATCCCCCAGCACCTCAGATCCGACGCCGATGGAGCTAGGAGATGCTGCTATGAGGGGGACCGGAGGGGGGGCCATTCCCTGCACCACCTATGGCCGCAGAGGGCACACTGCTGGTCAGTGCTGGGGAGGTTCTCCAGGGAGTCGAGGCAGCAGGCAGGACACTGGTGGATAATCCCAGGTGAGTAGGCACCCGACTCACCCAGAGCTTCCTGTTTCGCACGTGTGTATGTATTGAATTTCATGAGTTTTCCCCGCATTCCCAACATAAGGCGCTAGTAGATTCAGGTGCAGCTGGGAACTTTATTGATCGTTCATTTGCAATTAGATTAGGGATCCCTATTGTTCCTGTTGATCTGCTCTTCCCTGTACATGCCTTAGATACTCGTCCATTAGGGTCGGGACTGATCAGGGAGGTCACAGCTCCACTATGTATGATAACGCAGGGTGATGATAAGGAGAGAATTAGTCTCTTTCTGATCGATTCACCTGTGTTTCCTGTGGTGTTGGGGTGTCCCTGGTTGGCTGTTCATGACCCCACTATTTTGTGGAAACAGGGGGCTCTCAAGGTTTGGTCATGTCAGCGCTCAGGGAGGTGTGTAGGTGTTTCCATAGGTGCAACTATGGTGGAGAGTCCAAAACAGGTCTCCACCATGCACATCCCCCATGAATATGTCGATTTGGCTCTCACCTTCTGTAAAAAGAAGGCGACTCAATTACCACCCCATCGACGGGGGGATTGTGAGATAAATCTCATGGTAGACGCAGCACTTCCCAGGAGTCACGTGTATCCTTTGTCACAGGAGGAGACGGCGGCAATGGAAACATATGTCTCTGAATCTCTGGGGACAGGGATACATTCGGCAAGGTGCTTGGTCGACCTGTACGTCAAGGCTGAGAAATGTCTGTTCCTCCAACAGTCCGTCTCCTTCCTAGGGTACCGCCTGTCCACGACAGGGGTGGAGATGGAGAAGGACCGCATTTCAGCCGTGCGTAATTGGCCGACTCCAACCACTGTAAAGGAGGTCCAGCGGTTTTTAGGGTTTGCCAACTACTACCGGAGGTTTATCCAGGGCTTTGGTCAGGTAGCGGCTCCCATTACCTCTTTGCTAAAGGGGGGACCGACTGCAGTGGTCAGCTGTGGCGGACAGGGCTTTTGGTCACCTGAAGGCTCTGTTTAACTCGGCTCCCGTGCTGGCTCATCCTGATCCCTCTTTGGAATTTATAGTAGAGGTGGACGCGTCCGAGGCTGGGATAGGAGCTGTGCTGTCTCAGCGCTTGGGTACGCCACCAAAGCTCCGCCCCTGTGCTTTTTTTTCCAAAGAAGATCAGCCCGGCGGAGCGAAACTATGATGTGGGTGATCGGGAGCTGTTGACTGTTGTCAAGGCTCTGAAGGCGTAGAGCCATTGGCTTGAAAGGGCTAAACACCCTTTCCTCATTAGAACTGACCACCGCAATCTGGAGTACATCCGGGCGGCAAGGAGACTGCCGTCAGGCAAGGTGAACAGACCAGGTTCCCAGAACGCTAAGGCAGACGCACTGTCCCGGATGTAAGACACATACTTCCGGCTTCTTGCCTGGTGGCACCGGTGGTATGAGAGGTGGTTGCGGACATCAAGCGGGCATTACGTACAGAGCCCACTCCCAACCAGTGTCCAGTTGGGCATCTGTACGTTCCCTCTGATGTCTGCGATCAATTGATCTGTTGGGCTCACACGTCACCCTCCTCTGGTCATCCTGGCACCGGTCGGACAGTGCGCTGTCTTAGTGGGAAGTACTGGTGGCCCACTTTAGCAAAGGACGTGAGGGTTTATGTTTCCTCCTGCTCGGTGTGCCGCCCAGTGCAAGGCACCTAGACACCTGCCCAGAGGGAAATTACAACCCCTACCCGTTCCACAACGGCCATGGTCACACCTATCGGTGGATTTCGTGACGGATCTTCCTCCGTCACAGGGAAACACCACGATCCTGGTTGTTATGGATCGGTTTTCTAAGTCCTGTCGCCTCCTTCCTTTGCCCGGTCTCCCTACGGCTCTACAGACTGCGGAGGCCCTGTTCAACCATGTCTTCTGGCACTACGGGGTGCCTGAGGATATAGTTTCTGATCGGGGTCCCCAGTTCACGTCTAGGGTCTGTAGGGCGTTTATGGAACGCCTGGGGTTCTCGGTCAGCCTCACCTCAGGTTTTCACCCCGAGAGTAATCAAATCAAAATCAAATCAAATTTTATTTGTCACATACACATGGTTAGCAGATGTTAAATGCGAGTGTAGCGAAATGCTTGTGCTTCTAGTTCCGACAATGCAGTGATAACCAACAAGTAATCTAACTAACAATTCCAAAACTACTGTCTTATACACAGTGTAAGGGGATAAGGAACATGTACATAAGGATATATGAATGAGTGATGGTACAGAGCAGCATACAGTAGATGGTATCGAGTACAGTATATACATATGAGATGAGTGTGTAGACAAAGTAAACAAAGTGGCATAGTTAAAGTGGCTAGTGATACATGTGTTACATAAGGATGCAGTCGATGATGTAGAGTACAGTATATACATATGCATATGAGATGAATAATGTAGGGTAAGTAACATTATATAAGGTAGCATTGTTTAAAGTGGCTAGTGATATATTTACATAATTCCCATCAATTCCCATTATTAAAATGGCTGGAGTTGGGTCAGTGTCAATGACAGTGTGTTGGCAGCAGCCACTCACTGTTAGTGGTGGCTGTTTAACAGTCTGATGGCCTTGAGATAGAAGCTGTTTTTCAGTCTCTCGGTCCCAGCTTTGATGCACCTGTACTGACCTCGCCTTCTGGATGATAGCGGGGTGAACAGGCAGTGGTTCGGGTGGTTGATGTCCTTGATGATCTTTATGGCCTTCCTGTAACAACGGGTGGTGTAGGTGTCCTGGAGGGCAGGTAGTTTGCCCCCGGTGATGCGTTGTGCAGTCCTCACTACCCTCTGGAGAGCCTTACGGTTGAGGGCGGAGCAGTTGCCGTACCAGGCGGTGATACAGCCCGCCAGGATGCTCTCGATTGTGCATCTGTAGAAGTTTGTGAGTGCTTTTGGTGACAGGCCGAATTTCTTCAGCCTCCTGAGGTTGAATAGGCGCTGCTGCGCCTTCTTCACGACGCTGTCAGTGTGAGTGGACCAATTCAGTTTGTCTGTGATGTGTATGCCGAGGAACTTAAAACTAGCTACCCTCTCCACTACTGTTCCATCGATGTGGATAGGGGGGTGTTCCCTCTGCTGTTTCCTGAAGTCCACAATCATCTCCTTAGTTTTGTTGACGTTGAGTGTGAGGTTATTTTCCTGACACCACACTCCGAGGGCCCTCACCTCCTCCCTGTAGGCCGTCTCGTCGTTGTTGGTAATCAAGCCTACCACTGTTGTGTCGTCCGCAAACTTGATGATTGAGTTGGAGGCGTGCGTGGCCACGCAGTCGTGGGTGAACAGGGAGTACAGGAGAGGGCTCAGAACGCACCCTTGTGGGGCCCCGTGTTGAGGATCAGCGGGGAGGAGATGTTGTTGCCTACCCTCACCACCTGGGGGCGGCCCGTCAGGAAGTCCAGTACCCAGTTGCACAGGGCGGGGTCGAGACCCAGGGTCTCGAGCTTGATGACGAGCTTGGAGGGTACTATGGTGTTGAATGCCGAGCTGTAGTCGATGAACAGCATTCTCACATAGGTATTCCTCTTGTCCAGGTGGGTTAGGGCAGTGTGCAGTGTGGTTGAGATTGCATCGTCTGTGGACCTATTTGGGCGGTAAGCAAATTGGAGTGGGTCTAGGGTGTCAGGTAGGGTGGAGGTGATATGGTCCTTGACTAGTCTCTCAAAGCACTTCATGATGACGGAAGTGAGTGCTACGGGGCGGTAGTCGTTTAGCTCAGTTACCTTAGCTTTCTTGGGAACAGGAACAATGGTGGCCCTCTTGAAGCATGTGGGAACAGCAGACTGGTATAGGGATTGATTGAATATGTCCGTAAACACACCGGCCAGCTGGTCTGCGCATGCTCTGAGGGCGCGGCTGGGGATGCCGTCTGGGCCTGCAGCCTTGCGAGGGTTAACACGTTTAAATGTCTTACTCACCTCGGCTGCAGTGAAGGAGAGACCGCATGTTTCCGTTGCAGGCCGTGTCAGTGGCACTGTATTGTACTCAAAGCGGGCAAAAAGTTATTTAGTCTGCCTGGGAGCAAGACATCCTGGTCCGTGACTGGGCTGGATTTCATCTTGTAGTCCGTGATTGACTGTAGACCCTGCCACATGCCTCTTGTGTCTGAGCCGTTGAATTGAGATTCCACTTTGTCTCTGTACTGACGCTTAGCTTGTTTAATAGCCTTGCGGAGGGAATAGCTGCACTGTTTATATTCAGTCATGTTGCCAGACACCTTGCCCTGATTAAAAGCAGTGGTTCGCGCTTTCAGTTTCACGCGAATGCTGCCATCAATCCACGGTTTCTGGTTAGGGAATGTTTTTATCGTTGCTATGGGAACGACATCTTCGACGCACGTTCTAATGAACTCGCACACCGAATCAGCGTATTCGTCAATATTCCCATCTGACGCAATACGAAACATGTCCCAGTCCACGTGATGGAAGCAGTCTTGGAGTGTAGAGTCAGCTTGGTCTGACCAGCGTTGGACAGACCTCAGCGTGGGAGCCTCTTGTTTTAATTTCTGCCTGTAGGCAGGGATCAGCAAAATGGAGTCGTGGTCAGCTTTTCCGAAAGGGGGGCGGGGCAGGGCCTTATATGCGTCGCGGAAGTTAGAGTAACAATGATCCAAGGTTTTACCACCCCTGGTTGCGCAATCGATATGCTGATAAAATTTAGGGAGTAACGGGCAGGTTGAGAGAGTTAACCAGGATGTGGGTAGGTTTCTGCTGTCATATTGCCAGGACCTGCCGGGGGAGTGGGCGGCTTTCATCCCCTGGGCAGAGATGGCCCAAAACTCCCTCCGCAACTAACCTTATCTCCTTTTCAATGTGTACTAGGTTATCAGACGGTCCTGGCACCGTTCCATCAGAGCCAGATTGAAGCACCTGCGGTGGGCCTCCGCAGAATGTTCCTGTAATGTTTTCTCAGAACCATTTCTATTGCTCTCACATTTTGTTGTGGCAGTATGTTCTAAAAACATTAGTGGTACATTGTGTTATTACATTACCTGGAAACCTAATGAGAACATTTGGGGAATGTTCTGTGGTGGTTGTTACAGATGTTGTGCACCACGTTCCAAGGATATATCACTGAAAATAATTCAGGAGAAATAATAATAATAATTTGAATGTTTTGGGTATGTTATCATCCTCATAAGTAGAACTTAAAGGGAATCTTAGATAATGTTCTGGGAATATTTCCAATTTGCTGTGTACTTTCCTCCACTTGAAACAACAACTTGAAGTAATCTGAAATGGTTTAAGACTGATCAGAAAGTGCCTTTGAAGCAGAATTACATTACCTTCAAATGTTAGAAACATGTGATGTAACTCTATATTAAAGCTTGACTTCAAAATGACAGAAAATACCTTTGCTCTACCTACAGGGCTGTACCTAACTTCTTCTGTCTGCAATTCAACACTATCTACTAATTACAGCTCTATGGCATATGAATGAAATGTCCACTCTTACATAATGATGCATTCTGAAAAGGTTTTATAGCCTTTTGAGGATGATGGTTTTATCCTTCCCCCGCCTGCCAGTATGACTGTTTGTGTTCAGTTAGTCATTGTCAACCATATTGTCTGTGTCCCGAATGGAACCTTTTCCCTTATAGTGCACTAATTTTGAGCAGGGACCATAGGGCTCTGATCAAATGATTTAGTGCACTAGGCCTATTAATAGGGAATATGGTGCTATTTGGGACCCAAACATTGTTTGGTAACATCTATTTACAGCTCTGCCTTACAACATGCTGACGTCTTGCGTCATTCAGTCGTTTGAGTGACATTTATTTAACTGGATTCTCTGTTGTCTTTCTGTTGCTCTAGGGCCAAAGGTAGTCTATTAATCATCAATGTAGTCAATGCTGCAACGTACAGCCATTGATTAGCCTCCGTTATAATCAGACTACACTTCTCACATTGATGTCTAAGATTGTGCCCTTAAATCAATTTCTCCATGGAGACAACTCAAGTGTCAAATATATCTTCCGTTCAGGATTAGATTGATGAAATTCGTAGTGGCTCCTTTTTTTAACCTTGTTTGAGCATGATTAGTGCAGGATTAGTGGTTTGTTTTACGCACCATTTATTCAAGGTGTGATCAAATACTGCAAATCTCACCCCACCTACAAGACTCACACTTCCAGTGTGCAGGACTCCACCAGGATGTGGCCTATGGCTGGGTCTGACATAGAGTTGGGTGGCAATAGAGAGTTTATTGGCTCTTGACCATTAGATACAGTAGGGATAGTAACTGATTATAATACAGAAAATTTGTATCATTCAGCTCACAGTGCACACTATTTCATTCACTGCTTCCTCTGTCCTGTTTTTGCCTTTTTTCCCACAAATAGTGAACCCTTTACCTTGTTTGTATTGCATTTTGTTATGTCACCTCTCGTGATGTCAAACACTGACACATCTGATCCGTCTTACCCATCATCACTAGGGAGCTGGAATGGCAAGTGCTTTGACATTCTACACGGTCCAGGGTTGCCTCCCACAATGCCTGGCTGCGACATGGCAGGTTATTTATAGTTTGATGACGCAGGTGTCTCACATCACCACCTGTTGGACCCTTCGCTGGAGCTGCCTCTGCACAGCTGCCAAATGACCGATGATGTTGTTGCCACGGAAACTGGATTATGTTGACATCAAGGCTTTTGAAATTGTTGTCCATGGAGACAAAATCCATGGTCCCTCAACATGCAGGACGTGGTTATCAGCCTCCCGTAGCTTCAATGAGTCACTACACAGCAGCCAGCCCAGGTGAGGGCCATTTTGTAGCTGGAAAAAAGTCTAGCCGCCTGTTATGTGTGTGGATGAACGCGCGCACACACACACACACAAGCACGAGCACATACAAGCCCACATAGTTATTCAAAGGGGAAATTAAGTGTATGTGTTTCTTCAATGCATGACTTAACGAACACATGACAATAAACAAATCTCAATCAGCAAACAAACTTTACAATGTCATTAAAATTGCTCGGATGCTATAATTACCATTAAACCTTGCAGAGTCGAAGGAGATTGGGTGTGGGTATGTGGCTTGTGTAAAACTACTGTCTGAGAACACGAGAGATATAATCGGTTTTAACATTGGGTAAGAGACCATGCTGACAACCTCCTATGTTATTCATTAGTCATCAACACAAGACATTGCAAATAGTCAGCTGCAATGCAAAAAGTTATGTGCATTAACCAAACATGAGTTTCAGTTTCATATGTAGTATATTGCCGTGTAAGGCATAATACGAGGAAAATTGCAGTCTAATTCAGTTATGAGTTCATGATTCATTACCACACTCCATTCTAAAACCCGAAATGTAATACAGACAGTACATACAGTATGTGAAAGACACAAAGTCTACACAGCATTTATACTGAGTATACAAAACATTGGGAACATCTGATCTTTCTATGACATAGACTGACCAGGTGAATGCTATGATCCCTTATTGATAATCCACTTCAATCACTGTTTGGGTTTTTCACGCTCAACAGTTTCCCGTGAGTGTCTAGAATGGTCCACCACCCAAAGGACATCCAGTCAACTTGACACAATTGTGGGAAGCATCGGAGTCAAGATGGGTCATTATCCTTGTAGAGTCCATGCCCCAATGAATTGAGGCTGTTCTGAGGACAAAAAGAGGTGCAACTAAATATTAGGAAGGTGTTCCTAATGTTTTGTACACTCAGTGTATATTTAAGATATTGCCGTCATTTTGTTTCTCACATTTTGAAATACAGATGTGCCTATACATTACATATTGAGATGAGGAGTTTTCAACAGCATTATTCCTGCCAGGAACCCTTTGTTTTGCATAATGTGACATAATTTCTGGTTTTGTCTGCAAGATTTGCATGCAATTTTAATCCTGAAGAGTCTACTGACACACCCGTGTGTCAATCTAAGTAACATAATAAAAAAATCCTTATCAAAATCCGTCAGTTTAAGCTAGAGATATCATGGGCTGCGTCTCAATTCACAGCATCCACCTATGTCGGCCTTCCACATCTGCGGTGGAAGGTGGTGTCATGACGTGGCCCTTTTTGGGTATAGATAGTTGCTTCTCCCTCTCTCCTACACCTAGGTTCCGTTATCTCAGATTGTAAATTCCTGGAGGAGACTTTCTCCCCCTGGCCATACAGAAAGAGACACATAGAGAGAATAAATTATTTCACATGGCGAACTCCTAAATCCCCAAAAGGAGGATTTGATACAAAATGTCCACTTGTGAGAGGGTGGGAATGGTCCGTGGACACTTAAGGGATGGGTATGACGAGTGTGTTTCATTTGGTGACAGAAAACACACATAACTATATCTCTGAATATGTACATTTCCCAATTATGGGTTTTGCATCTAATTCTTGTATAAAAAAAGACTCTCCAACAGAAGGACTGACAATTCCAACAGAGATAACGACGACACACTGGGCGTAAATATATATTGATTGAAATTATTCCCAAATGAGTGAGCGTTGATGTGCAATCATGTAATAATAATTACAGAGAATTGATTTGATAAAATAACTGTCTTCACTTGATGCCAAAGACACGACAGTGGCCAAGTGGCCAAGCTAAAGTGGTGTTCGTCAGACCACGAAACCGTTTGGCCTACATACTATGATGGTGTCCTCCGTTTTGCTCGACGACCCCCACAAGTGTCATGGGACTCGTCTGAAGGTAACCCATACAAATTAATGGAAATATATGGAGGTAGTTTCAAAACCTTATTCCTTATGATTTTTTATGCAGTCTTTTTTTGCCATTCATAAATGTGTTATTGAATGCATTTCTATATATATGGGCTATAGCAGTAAAGGCCAAATTCAATATTTTATGAAATAATCTTTTAATATTAGTTTTTGTTATACATAAAGGGGTCTCCCCATCCCGTGGCTTTGACTTTTAGAGGATTAATGACATTCCAAATGATAAATGTGTACTTTGTATTCTATGTTATTATATGAATTAAGGGAACAACATGTTCTTTAGATGAAGAGGGGGAGTGGAAACAGGTGGTGATACTGTATCAGAAAGTATATAGAAAAGTGCAGCAGAAAGCTGTATGTGAATGATGGCTTTCCACATAACGGTTATCATTGACTTCCAACATTAATGAAATCAAAACACGACTGTACAAAACACACTCACAAGTGCCACGTACAGCAAATAGACTTCTTCTGATACGCTTGTGGATATTTTCCATTAGTTGACTCAGACTACAGCAAAATGATTACATTTCTCCCCATATCACACAATGCCACTCATTATTGATAATGGAAATTTGAAAGCTGTGTGCGCTTGGAAAACAGAACATTTGTTTCATATTCAAGAGTTTCCTGTTATGTAATGCTTATGTAGTTTAAGCATCAGTAGGCTTAGCCCATGCTTTTTGCTTTGCAAGTCTTAGCTTTTGCACCTCAAGGTAAACAACATAATCAAAAGGCAATACATTCTCATAAAATGTTGCACAGTAACTATATGCTTGTGATATTATTGTTATGGTATGCTTTTTGACAAATAGTCAGCATTCGGAAAGTATTCAAACCCCTTGACTTTTGCCACATTTTGTTACATTACAGCCTTATTCTCAAATGTATTAAATACATGTTTTTCCTCACAATACCTAATACTTTATTTTGCAAATAAAAAAAAGATATACAGTACCAGTCAACAGTTTGGACACACCTACTCATTATAGGGTTTTTCTTTGTTTGTACTATTTTCTAAATTGTAGAATAATAGTGAAGACATCACAACTATGAAAAAACACATATGGAATCATGTAGTAACCAAAAAAGTGTTAAACAAATCTAAAATATATGTTGATTTGTTTAAGTAGCCACCCTTTGCCTTGATGACAGCTTTTCACCTTCTTGGCATTCTCTCAACCAGCTTCACCTAGAATGCTTTTCCAACAGTCTTGAATGAGTTCTCACATATGCTGAGCACTTGTTGGCTGATTTTCCTTCACTCTGCAGTCCAACTCATCCCAAACCATCTCAATTGCGATTAGTGGGACTGCTTTTGACTGGTGCTGTATATATAAGGTCCCACATTTGACAGTGCATGTCAGAGCAAAAACCAAGCCATGAGATCGAAGGAATCGTTTGTAGAACTCCGAGAAAAGGATTATGTTGAGGCACAGATCGGGGGAAGAGTACCAAAACATTTCTGCACCATTGAAGGTCCCCAAGAACACAGTTCACACTTCATTATTCGTAAATGGAAGAAGTTTAGAAACCACCGGAGCAAATTACAGAGAAAAACCTGCTCCAGAGCGAGCAGGACCTCAGACTGGGGTGAAGGTTCACTTTCCAATAGGACAATGACCTTAAGCACACAGCCAAGACAACACAGGAGTGGCTATGGGACAAGTTTTTGAATGTCCTTGAGTGGCCCAGCCAGAGCCTGGACATGAACCCGATCGAACATCTCTGGAGAGACCTGAAAATAGCAGTGCAGTGACGCTATATAATGGGAGAAACTCCCAAATACAGGTGTGCCAAGCTTGTAGCATGATGCCTTTTAGAAGACTTGAGGCTATAATCACTGTCAAAGGTGCTTCAACAAAGTACTGAGTAAAGTGTGAATACTTATGTAAATGTGATATTTCTGCTTTTTGTTTTTAATACTTTTTTTTTTTTTTTTTAACCGGTTTTTGCTTTGTCATTGTGGGATATTGTGTGTAGATTGAATAAATAAATAAATAATAATAATTTTCATAACTTTTAAAATAAGGCTGTAATGAAGTGTGGAAAAAATCAAGAAAATCAAATCTCAATACTTTCCAAATACACTGTATGATGACCATAATCTATGTAGAACTCTGTGTCATTGCCAACTAAACAATTTGACATATGTTTAGAAGGATGGTAGCTTATTAATGATGGTAAGTGAACAAAAACTTATTTTATTGTAAATGGTAACTGATCTACTGACTCGTTATTTATGATGCAAGATGATTTGTAGATTAGTCGGTCTTGACTCGAGTTTAATGTCAGCTGCAATAGAGTTTGCCAGCTTTTAGTCCTTAAAAAACGGAAATGAGTTACCTCTGGTTTGTTCAGCGATTCATATGGTGGAAATGAATGGGGAAAGAATAGGGTTTTGTGTTAATTAAATGCCAAACATAAGATCTGAGGTTAACACAGGCTTAGGAGCTCTTATACGTTTTGTTCTATGAGATAATATCAGTCCGTTAACATGACCTTTATGAATTATGAAGCCTTTTATGTGCTTTATGTGCTTTTTTATTACATTAATACTTACAAAATTAAGAAACAGTGACATTAGCTGATGAAGAATATCGCATATCTCCTCAGCCTGTGTTTACAACAAACCTTATTTTCTGCGTTTATCCAAAAACCTTACAGAAATGCATTTGTCCAACGAACCATGGCGGAGTTAGTGCCTTCAAAAATACTCTATTGCTCTCAATGTCGAACGCGCCCAATGTCTTGGAGGATATCAGTGAGTATGGAAAGGGGTGGAGGCTCTGGAAATGCGTCACTAGTACACAGGTTGTGCTAAACCAAACATTTTCTCTGCACTGACTGGTGGCACTCGCAACAAGGCAAGGTCTTGATAATTAATGAGTGAACAACAAAAAAAAATCAGAGCCTCTATGCAAATGAGGAGCCTTTATAGACCTTGGGTGATCTTTTTGGATAACGATTCGCTGCAAACTTGTGACTGATCAGTTTAACATCTGTGGATAAAGCGTTAAGTGTGTCTTGCATTTCAAACTTCAAGTATCTGACAGCAATCACATCTTCATTACTTTGCTGAATGAGGAAACGGATACTGAACATTTGTAGGCTATTGGAATTTACCACTTTGACCAAACTCATCCATTCATTATTCCCCCTGCATTTTTAAAACGCACACCTCAACCGATTGATCCGGGAGTGATACAGCAAGATTAGACTACCGCATTCATTCCAATATATTTTTAAACTCTGTTCAGTGCCACATCGCCATGTCAAGCGATACGTCGGATCAGAGTAGGCGGTTCTGTGTGCTGTCTTGGGATCAGGTGCGTCGTTTGAACTCAATCCTTAGAGAAGCAATCCCGATTCACGGCCGCGGAAATTTCCCTACACTCTCTCTACAACCCCGGCAGATCGTTCAGGTAAAGCGCGTGCGCCACAACTTCCATACTGAGTATATGCTGTCTACTCTGAATCGCTTCATGTTTTGTGATGTACTGTTAGTATGCCAAGTATGCATGTGCTTTGTTGCAAATAAAATGCCCTATGGCATATTAAAGTAGTCTATTCGCCTATATTCTATTGAGTGATGGAGCCATGTCTCTGACCGACCTGGTCACAGAGGATGTTGTATTCTGTATGTCAATCCGAGATACTCATTTAGTATGCTATGCATTAATTTGTGGATGTCCATCACTCATTTTGTATGATACAATTTTTTTTTAAAGTACAATATGTTACGAATTTGCGAAGCTTATGATATTACGAATTCTAGCTAGATGGCTAACATCAGTTAGGCTAGGGGTTAGGGTTAAATTTAGGGTTAGCCAAAATGGTAAGGGGAAGGGTTAGTTAATTAGCCAAAATGGTAAGGGGAAGGGTTAGCTAACATGCAAAGTAGCTAAAAAGTAGTAAGTAGCTCAAGTTGCTAAAATGCTGAAGTTGTCCGTGATAAGTTTTGCACTCGCAACCTTAGGGTTGCTCGACGTTTGCATTTATATGCCCACTATCCACCCCGACCAACCACCCAACATTAGTTTTTGCCATATGTTACGTTTGGTTACTTATCATACCAGGTTGAGTACCTCGGATTTAAATGTACTATGCATGTTACGTCTAGTCTGCGACCAAACTGATGCCTATCATACATATCATACTTCACTGTAGCAATAGTCATTCTCTAGTTCAGGTCAAAGTGTGAGCTGAACTCCAACCCTGCCCCATATAGGACCTTTACTGTTGACTTCCACTCTGTTCAGTAGTGAGCTTCAGTAGGTGTTAACCCATTAACAATAGCCATTGCGGTAACTCTTTGCAACAATTTAGATTGCTGTAACTGTATTTAAAGAAAAGTAGCCTACAGCAATGTGCTGATTCATACAGTTAGTTAGCAAAACAGGTTGCTTAATTTACCTTGCTGCTACAGTTTGTTGTCATCAAATCCCTTTGTCATCAGTCACCATAGTATATTAATTACCACCGATGAGTCACATTTGACTGGAAGTGTCTTGCACCATTATGGGTCTGTTTCTAATATCTGTCCAGATGGGAGTTTTGATATACTCCACTTTTCTGATATGCATATTGACAATACCTTTCCAATTGACGGTGGTCATTTTGTATCATTAGAGAACAGTGGCGGTCAATGCCAATTAAGATAAGGGAGGACGATTTTTGTTTCCATGAGCATATTACAGCATATTGGATGACTCTCATTCGTATTCCATTCACCCAGTTCAATGTAACAGCGATAGGTTTAGGCTACTACTTGATACTCAAATTTTCTCTATACCCATCATGAGGTTGCTACAACCTCGCCTATAAATAAAAGTTTACAACGTAGGTGCACACAGGTCGAGAGAGAAATTTGAGGTCACAGACAGTGACACATGGACAGACAATGAAATGAAATACCGTCGTGCACACTCTTGCCTGCATCTAGCTTATATTTACATTTACATTTAAGTCATTTAGCAGACGCTCTTATCCAGAGCGACTTACAAATTGGTGCATTCACCTTATGACATCCAGTGGAACAGCCACTTTACAATAGTGCATCTAAATCTTTTAAGGGGGGAGAAGGATTACTTTATCCTATCCTAGGTATTCCTTAAAGAGGTGGGGTTTCAGGTGTCTCCGGAAGGTGGTGATTGACTCCGCTGTCATGGCGTCGTGAGGGAGTGTGTTCCACCATTGGGGAGCCAGAGCAGCGAACAGTTTTGACTGAGCTGAGTGGGAACTGTACTTCCTCAGTGGTAGGGAGGCGAGCAGGCCAGAGGTGGATGAACGCAGTGCCCTTGTTTGGGTATATATTGGGTGTAGGGCCTGATCAGAGCCTGGAGGTACTGAGGTGCTGTTCCCCTCACAGCTCCGTAGGCAAGCAGCATGGTCTTGTAGCGGATGCGAGCTTCAACTGGAAGCCAGTGGAGAGAGCGGAGGAGCGGGGTGACGTGAGAGAACTTGGGAAGGTTGAACACCAGTATATAGTGTGTAATCATTAGTTCAACAGTTGCAAACGAGAGTTTCTATTGGACAAATTCAGGTATGTTAGCCCCGTTTTGTTCCGCTTGCTTCCGTTTAAGAAACTTTTTCAACAGAATCAGCGGAATGAATACACCCTGAAACACAGTTCACTTTCATAGCAGCCACTTTGTCTTCCTCGTCGCATCTATGCGCTCTACTCCTCTCACCTCTTCCCTTCGCTTGTGGACTTCAATGCACAACACACAGTTGTATGGGATCAGGTGAAAAAATCTTTCCAAGCCGAACTGCTACACACAGCCTACATTGTTGTCACCATATTAGCTAAAGTGAAGTCATAGTCAGCATATTCATAGTCAGCATAGCTAATAGAACTAACATGATATTAAACCCGGTACAGTGTACAGTCAGAAAGCAGTTACACCGGCAGGCCCTGGTGGCAATAAGTTAGTAATACCAAAAGCTTACCTTGACTTGGAAGAGTTCCACTGTTGTGTTGGAAAGTCATAGCCAGCTAACTAACATAGTATCATTCTGTATGAGCAGGGTGTTTCAGTAGCCTTAACTAGCTAGCTGCATTTGCTAAGTAAGTGAAACTGAAAAGTGGAAAAAAATAATATTTCTCTATTTCTCTCTTGCTTCTCCTTAATTTTGGAAGAAATTAATTTGTTCAATTATTATCTTTCTCTCTCTTTGAGTCAACTACTCACCACATCCTATACACTGCAGTGCTAGCTAGCTGTAGTTTATGCTTTCAGTACTAGATTAATTCTCTGATACTTGATTGGACAACATATCAGTTCATGCTGGAGGACATCATCCGAAAGTTGTCATAATTACAGTGTAAGTCTATGGAAGGGGTTGAGAACCATGAGCCTCCTCGGTTTAGTATTGAAGTCAATGTACCCAGAGGAGGACAGAAGATGGCTGTACTCCGGCTATATCATGGTGCTACCCTACAGAGTGCTGTTGAGGCTGTAGACCTTCTTTGCTAAATAGTGTTTTAATTATTTGGTGACGTGATTATATTTAGTATAATTTTATCTAAAAAGGATCACTTTTTAAATGTTTTACCATTTACATTTTTATGAAATTGACTGAGGAGGATGGTCCTCCCCTTCCTCTTCCGAGGAGCCTCCAATGTTAGAGATCTTGTGCTTTTGATAGTTTTAGGACCCCTGAGTGGTAGTTGGACTTCTGATTTCAAAGGTTCCCTTATTGGCCAGAGTCCCTGAAATATCCCCTAGGTCATACACCTATCTCAAACCACAAAATGTTAAACTAATTAACATTATACCCACAGAACTATATTGAGATTCTTTTTCTATGGGTATACCATCCAGATTCCAAGCAACTACAGACAGTTGATGCTCCCTGATATCTGGGGGAACCAGACAGTGCCTTGTGTTGTGTCTACCAAGGTGGTGCTGCTATCTGTCCAGGTCTCTCTTGAAAAACAGATTTTATCTCAATGAGACTAACCATGTTAAATAATCTGGACTGGCCAGTACCAGTATCTCCCTGCTGTAACTCGATCTCCAGCCCCCATCTGCTGGTTTTCATTAATGTCCCCCTCTACATCAGACATGTTCTTATGCATGGGATGGATTGTGGTTATGTAATTGAAAGATCATGCCAGCTGGTTTAACAATTAACATATTGATTTGACTGACAGTTATGTAGTTAGTCATGATTAATTAATCCAGGATTTCTGGATGTGGTAGTGGATATTTTCAACCTTTATGATAAATGCTTGATTGACTATGCAGGTGCTGTTCCATATTTTGGAACAGGGTGTTCCCCAGGATTAGTAGGAACCATATGTCATCTTCCCAGCCTGACTTTCATAACAACCCCATTTGCTTGCTGAAATCAGTTACCAATAAACTGGACACACTTCAGTTCTGTTCAAACAAAAACTTCACATTTGACTCTATAAGCCTCTTCTGAAGAAAAGTAAGTGTAATAACAAACATGAATGAGTCTCTGAAGAGCAGCTTAATTTTATGTTTTTTAAATAGTTTTAGTGTTTTTTGGACTTTATTATGGCACCACTCATAGAAATAGAATAATTGTTACCCAACAGTGTTTTGGGAACATACCTTTGACAACATTTCTGCTGTGTGTCAACATACTATTCAAATAATGTGTTGACAATAGTGTTTACAATATGGCCATTGTCATCTGCTGTTGTCACTTGCCAGTCACTATAGCATCCTCAAGTCAGGAACGTTCTCTTATGCTTGTGATCAGTGGCAGTTCTAGCTTGTATGGCTCACTGGACCCCCAGGCTTGTCTGGGATAAAAACATTTTAGTTGATACACCTGTGTCTTAAATACATGACTAAAAATGTTTTCACCCTGGACATGAGACTTTCATTGAGTTTAGACCTTTTAGAGTCCTAAGCACATTTACATTTAAGTCATTTAGCAGACGCTCTTATCCAGAGCGACTTACAAATTGGTGCATACACCTTATGACATCCAGTGGAACAGCCACTTTACAATAGTGCATCTAAATCTTTTTAAGGGGGGGTGAGAAGGATTACTTACCCTATCCTAGGTATTCCTTGAAGAGGTGGGGTTTCAGGTGTCTCCGGAAGGTGGTGATTGACTCCGCTGTCCTGGCGTCGTGAGGGAGTTTGTTCCACCATTGGGGGGCCAGAGCAGCGAACAGTTTTGACTGGGCTGAGCGGGAACTGTACTTCCTCAGTGGTAGGGAGGCGAGCAGGCCAGAGGTGGATGAACGCAGTGCCCTTGTTTGGGTGTAGGGCCTGATCAGAGCCTGGAGGTACTGAGGTGCCGTTCCCCTCAATATTTATTCTACGGGACAAAACTAGGTCCAGAGTATGACTGTGGCAGTGAGTAGGTCCGGAGACATGTTGGAAAAAGCCCACTGAGTCGATGATCGCTCTGAAAGCCTTTTGGAGTGTGTCTGTGGACTTTTCCATGTGAATATTAGTCACCAAAATATGTATTTTTTTATATTTGAATATGCCATGACTACAAGGTCCGATAGGAATCAAGGAAACTCAGTGAGGAACGCTGTATACGGCCCAGTAGGCCTGTAAACAGTAGCTATAAAAAGTGATTGAGTAGGCTGCATAGATTTCATGACTAGAAGCTCAAAAGATGAAAACACTTTTTTTTTTAAATTTTCTTTGTTAATTGAAATTTGCTATCGTAAATGTTAGCAACACCTCCGCATTTTGTAACCAGGAGGAGCCATGTTTCAGTCAGGCCAATCACATCAATATTATGATCAGTGATTAGTTAATTGACTATAACTGCCTTGGAAGTGAGGGATCTAACATTAAGTAGCCCTATTTTGAGATGTGAGATTTCACAATCTTTTTCAATAATGACAGAAATGGAGGAGGTCTTTATTCCAGTGAGATTGCTAAGGCGAACACTGCCATGTTTAGTTTTGCCCATCCTAGATCGAGGCATAGACACAGTCTCAATGGGGATAGCTGAGCTGACTATGCTAGTGGCAGACTCTACTAAGATGGCAGGGTGGCTAACAGCCTGCTGCCTGGCCTGTACCATATCTTATTGTGGAGCTAGTTGAGTTAGACAGGGCACTACATTCATAGATAAGATGAGAGCACCCCTCCAGCTAGGATGGAGTCTCACTCCTCATCAAGCCAGGCTTGTTCCTGTTTGTGGGTGAGTCCTGGGAAGAGTGCCAATTATCTACAAATTCTATCTTGTGGGAGGGGCAGAAAACAGCTTTCAACCAGCGATGAGTTGAGACTGCTGTAGAGCTCGTCACTCCCCCTAACTGGGAGGGGGCCAGAGACAATTACTCGATGCTGATCTTTCTATCTGATTTGCATGCTGAAGCTATGTTGCGCTCTTTCATCCTAATGTCGTTGGTGCCAACGTGGATAACAATATCCCTATACTCTCTACACTCACCAGTTTTAGCCTTAGCCAGCACAATCTTCAGATTAGCCTTAACGTCGGTAGCCCTAACCCCTGGTAAAGAGTGTATGAGCGCTTGATTATTATTTTTTAAGTCTAATACTATGGGTAATGAACTAGGGTGTTCTCGGGTAATGACTAGGGTGTTCAATTAATTAGAGCTAATGGTGGGAGGCTTCGGCGTCTCAGACCCGGTAATGGGTGGAGGAGAGACCAGAGAAGACTCGGACTCTGACTCCGACTCGTTGCTTAATGGGTTGAATGTTTCTGTCGGCTGAATGAGTGACACCGGTTGAGCATTCCTACAGTTTCCTTCCAGAAGCCATGAGAAAATTGTCCAGCAGCGGGGACCGTGCGAGAGGATTTATGCTACCATCTGTACTTATTGGTGGCACAGACGCTGTTTCATTACTTCCTACACTTAAATGACCCTTTCCTACACTTAAATTACCCTTGCCTAAACGATTGCGTCTGAAGCTGGGTTTCCTCGCCATAAGGTGATCGTTCTCCTGTATATTATGAGTACAGCGACTGCATTTAGAAAGCATAATGTTAATGTTACTCGTTAGCTTCGGGTGGTGGAGGTCGTGTAGAACCATGTCCAGATAAAGTGTCCGGGGTGAAAAAGTTGAATGATAAAAGTTGAGCGAGGGAGAAAAATAAAAAATATTAAACGGTAATTTAAAAAAAATTAAAGTTGGCAGGTAGCAAAGAAACGTTAGCAACAAACCGCACAGCAGCACGTAAACAAGTTTACAAGTTGTGACCGGAAATTACGATAAGGAAAATTATGTTTAAGATTGTTAACTAGCAAATATTATATTTGTTTTCTCCTCTCATTTAAAGCTTCCTGATTTTAAGCTAGCCAGTTGATAGTAATGCTAGGATGAATGTCATTACACTTCTTTGGACACTGTGTTACCAAACCTCCAAACGAGCTTCAATGCCATACAACACTCCTTCTGTGGCCTCCAAATGCTAGTAAAACATGCTCTGCAACCCTCCCGCCCGACTAGCATCACTACTCTGGATGGTTCTGACTTAGAATATGTGGACTATAAATGTGAACTATAAATACCTACAGTTGAAGTCGGAAGTTTACATACACCTTAGCCAAATACATTTAAACTCAGTTTTTCGCAACTCCTGACATTTAATCCTTGTAAAAATTCCCTGTCTTAGGTCAGTTAGGATCACCACTTTATTTAAAAAATGTGAAATGTCAGAATAATAGTTATTTATTTCAGCTTTTATTTCTTTCATCACATTCCCAGTTGGTCAGAAGTTCCCATACACTCAATTAGTATTTGGTAGCATTGCCTTAAAATTGTTTAACTTGGGTCAAACGTTTCGGGTAGCCTTCCACAAACTTCCCACAATAAGTTGGGTGAATTTTGGCCCGTTCCTCCTGACAGAGCTGGTGTAACTGAGTCAGGTTTGTAAGGCCTCCTTGAGTGGCACACGCTTTTTGATGACCACTCCAATACCTTGACTTGGTTATCCATAAGCCATTTTGCCACAACTTTGTATGCTTGGGGTCACTGTCCATTTGCGATCAAGCTTTAACCTGACTGATGTCTTGAGATGTTGCTTCAATATATCCACATAATTGTCCTTCCTCATGATGCACCAGTCCCTCCTGCAGCAAAGCACCCCCACAACATGATGCTGCCACCCCTGTGCTTCATGGTTGAGATGGTGTTCTTCAGCTTGCAAGCATCCCCCTTTTCCCTCCAAACATAACAATGGTCATTATGGCCAAACAGTTCTATTTTTGTTTCATCAAACCAGAGGAAATTTCTCCAAAAAGTATGATCTTTGTCCCCATGTGCAGTTGCAAACTGTAGTCTGGCTTTTTTATGGCTGTTTTGGAGCACTCGCTTCTTCCTTGCTGAGCGGCCTTTCAGGTTATGTTGAAATAGGACTCGTTTTACTGTGGATTTAGATACTTTAGTACCTGTTTACTCCAGCATCTTCACACGGTCCTTTGCTGTTGTTCTGGGGTTCATTTGCACGTTTCGTACCAAAGTATGTTCATCTCTAGGAAATAGAATGTGTCTCCTTCCTGATAGGTATGACTGCTGCGTGGTCCCACGGTGTTAATACTTGCGTACTATTGTTTGTACAGATGAATGTGGTACCTTCGGGCATTTGAAAACTGCTCCCAAGGATGAACCAAACTTGTCTACAATATTTTTTCTGAGTTTTTGGTTGATTTTCTTTTGATTTTCCCATGATGTGAAGCAAAGAGGCACTGAGTTTGAAGGTAGGCCTTGAAATGCATTCACAGGTACACCTCCAATTGACTCAAACGATGTCAATCAGAACCTTCTAAAGCCGTGACACAATTTTCTGGAACCTTCCAAAGCTGTTGAAAAGGCACAATCATCTTAGTGTATGTAAACTTCTGACCCACTTGGAATTGTGATAAAGTGAATTATAAATGAAATAATCTGTCTATAAACAATTGTTGGAAAAATGACTTGTGTCACGCACTAAGTAGATGGCCAAACCGACTTGCCAAAACTATAGTTTGTTAACAAGAAATTTGTGGAGTGGTTGAAAAACGAGTTTTAATGACTCCGACCTAAGTGTATGTAAACTTCCGACTAACTATAGGTGTCCCGCTAGACTGTAAACTCTCCTTCCAGACTCATATTAAGCTTCTCCAATCCAAAATAAAATCTGGAATTGGCTTTCTATTTCTCAACAAAACCTCCTTCACTCATGCTGCCAAACATACCCTCGTAAAACTGACTATCCTACTGATCCTTGACTTTGGCGATGTTATTTACAAAATTGTCTCCAACACTCTACTCAGCCATTTGGATTCATTCTATCACAGTGCCATCCATTTTGTCACCAAAGCCCCATATACTACCCACCACTGCAACCTGTATGCTCTCGTTGGCTGGTGCTCGCTTCATATTCGTCGCCAAACCCACTGGCTCCAGGTCATCTTTAAGTCTTTGCTAGATAAAGCTCCGCCTTATCTCAGCTCACTGGTCACCATAGCAACACCCACCCGTAGCACGCACTCCAGCAGGTATATTTCACTGGTCATCCCCAAAGCCAACACCTCCTTTGGCAGCCTTTCCTTACAGTTCTCTGCTGCCATTGACTGGATTGAATTGCAAAAATCACTAAAGTTGGAGACTTTACTCCCTCACTAACTTTAAGCATCAGCTGTCAGAGCAGCTTACCGATCACTGCAGCTGTACACAGCCCATCTGTAAATAGCCCATCCAACCAACTACCCATCTCATCCCATATTTGTTTTTGTGCTTTTTTACACACCAGCATTTCTACTTGCACATCTATCACTTCAGTGTTAATTGTAATTACTTCGCCACTATGGCCTTACCTTACTTCATTCTTACTTCATTTGCACACACGGTATACAGATTTTTTTCTATTGTGTTCTTTACTATACGTTTGTTTATCCCATGTTTAACTCTGTTGTTGTTGTTGCACTGCTTTGGTTTATCTTGGCCAGGTCACAGTTGTAAACTGTCTAACTGGTTAATCGGGATAGCCCCCCTTTTTAAACATTTTTGCCTAAAATGACGTATTAAATCTAACTGCCTGTCTTGGTACCATTTGAAAGGAAACACTTTGAAGTTTGTGGATATGTAAATTGAATGTGGGAGAATATAACACAATAGATCTGGTAGAAGAATATACAATGAAAAAAAAACTTTTTTTTCCCTACAACCATCTTTGAAACGCAACAGAAAGGTCCCAAATCTAGCCATCACTCTGGTTGTAATTCCGATGGTGTCCACAAGAGGGCAGCAGTGTATGTGCAAAGTTTCAGACTGATAACTTGAAGTAGGAACAAGCTACTTGACATTTAGAGTGAAGTCACCCAGGTACATTTGGGCTAATTGTGAAGGCCACATTTACATTACATTTGTCTGCAAGAATGTTGTCAAATCTGTATACTTAGACTTTGATTGAGCTTTTCCAGTATTAATTAACAAAACGAAACTTCATGTTATTTCTGGGACCCTTGGGATGATAAATCAGAGAAAGATTTCAGAATGTAAGTACACATTTCAACTTCAGAGGTGAATTTATCAAACCTGTCGCTGTGAAAAAAAGTGTTTTGTTGTTAGGAGCTCTCCTCAAACAATAGCATGGAATTTGTCCGCAGTAATAGCTACCCTTAATTGGATAGTGCAGTTATATTAACAATAATTTAAGTTTTCAGCCGATATAAGACACGGTCATGACTCACGGCGCTACATGATTTACATTTGACAGAACTCTTATCTCTAAGATGTAATAAAGGTGAAATAAAAGAAAATATATATAAAAATTAGCTGCTGTCAATTTAATCTGAAATGTACCATTGTTAAACAAATAACCATTACTTTGTAGACATGACTTCTCCTCTTCAATCTACTTCCTTAGATTTGATTGATGGAACAATCCAGGCCAATGGTTGCAGCAATACTGCAAATCTTTTTATACAAACGTACAAAACTTTCTATAAGCTTATGAATCTCTTGGTAACGTGATAAGTGTGTGCAGATAAATCTGCAAGTGTGTTTTTGATTCACAGCAGAATATTAATAGTTGTAAATGGACTTGTAATAATTCTGCAAATCTTATTGAATGTATGCAAATGTCATGTTTCAAGTTTGTGACTAGGGATGCACTGATATGACATTTTTGGCTGATACCGATATCCTCCTTGCCAAAAAAGGATAGAGATATTTTAACATTTTAGCGGCCTTTTAAGCATTCTAGTAGACTTAAATAGTTGAAACACACACGCACTCTGACCAAAAAAGTTATACGTAAATGCCAACAATTTTGGGTTACTACAAGTTTTAGTTATTACATGATTCCATATGTGTTATTTCATAGATTTGATGACTTCACTATTATTCTTCAATGTAGAAAATAGTAAAAAATAAAGAAAAACCCTGGAATGAGTAGGTGCCTGTTACGGTTTTCTAATGGTGAAGGAGAGTCGGACCAAACTGCAGCGTGTCGATTTCGATCCATGTTTATTTAACCAAACGTAAAACACGACTAAACACGAACACTACGAAACAATAAACGAAACGAAAACCAAAACAGTCTATACATGTGTCAACTAACATCTAACAAGGACATCAAGACACTCAGGACAATCACCCACAATACAACCAAAGAATATGGCTGCCTAAATATAGTTCCCAATCAGAGACAACGATAACCACCTGCCTCTGATTGAGAACCACTTCAGACAGCCATAGACTTTCCTAGAACACCCCACTAAGCTACAACCCCACTAAGCTACACACCACATACAAAAACCCATGTCACACCCTGGCCTGACCAAATACATGAAGAAAAACACTAAATACTTCAACCAGGGCGTGACAGTGCCCAAATTTTTTACTGGTACTGTTGTTGGGTAAGTTATGATTAAATGACTGAACAAATCATTTTAAATGGAACTGTAAATAAGTAAAACTTATACTCTGTTTTATTATATCTGATTAACAATATGAGTTCATAAGAAGGGATTGTGAGACACGGACAAGGAATAATTAAAGTTAATGAACACCATTCCAACTAGGAAGAAACGAATGGGTTGTGGACTGTGTAAACACATAAGGTCGTTAGCCTATGGTTGAACCTACGGAACTGAGCTCTGGGGTTTTTAGATAAGACAGTGAGTGCATTCCTAAGTTTGCTGTTAATTAGAACTGTCAGCTCAGTGTTGATCGATAATGTTGAGGGGTCAAAAGTTACCTGGGAGTGTGTTAGTAAGTTAGAATGAACTTTTCACCTCACTTTGTCCCAGTCGAGAGGGGATTCTGTTAAAGCAATGAATGACGTCATGATTTGTATATAAACTGTTGCTCGTGGTAAAGTGGCAGCGCGCTCCGAGAATAAATTCTGTTACCTATATTCTTGAAAAGACTGGTCTCCATCTATTTTATGCAAACAAGAATCTTACAAATTCTCATAAAATAGATTAAGGGTTTTCAATTATTGAATGCACATTGGCATAATTAAATTACACTAACAACTGTATGTACATTTGCTTTCTGTATTACATTTGGGTGAGAAAAAGATGATATTCATTCATTTGAATTCAAGCTGTAACCTGACAAAATCTAGGGTATGAAGTCAAGGGGTATGAAACATTTCTGAATGCATTATTAAGTGTTGAGTCTAGCTAGCTTTGTCTCGTTTCACAGCATCTGTAGTCCCTGTCCAATTGATAACTGTAATCTGACTGGACACTGCTACATTGTTGCAGAAAGCAATATAAGGCTACTGATCAAAAAGTTACTAAGAATTTAGTATCATTTGGCATTAAGGTGACCCACACCATTCAATTAGCTTTAATTATATACATACCAATCATGGAGCCCATGTCTGTCTTTGCTGTAGGGCCCATGATGTATGTCTATGCACTTAGGGGTGCACTGTTGAATGAAACTGCAGGCCTTTGTCTGTCTGCAGCCTAACCCTTTATGTATAATTAGAGGCAGCTTATGATCTGATGGACATGATGAGAGTTAATTACTGTCAGACTGACACTAATCTGTCTGGACGAGGAGATTTGAAGGCTGCAATGGGAGGAGGTAGGGAGGTAAGAGTTGGAGAGGTGTTTTGCTAAAGTGTGATGCAAGTACTTGAGATATAATATGTGTAGGATCTGTACAATAGGTTAGTCCAGTTTCCAGTTGTATTTAAGATTGTTTGCTCTTTGATATTTAAGTTGTTGTTTTTTTCTCTCATTTACAACATTTACATTTACATTTAAGTCATTTAGCAGACGCTCTTATCCAGAGCGACTTACAAATTGGTGCATACACCTTATGACATCCAGTGGAACAGCCACTTACAATAGTGCATCTAAATCTTTTTAGGGGGGGGGGGTGAGAAGGATTACTTACCCTATCCTAGGTATTCCTTGAAGAGGTGGGGTTTCAGGTGTCTCCGGAAGGTGGTGATTGACTCCGCTGTCCTGGCGTCGTGAGGGAGTTTGTTCCACCATTGGGGGGCCAGAGCAGCGAACAGTTTTGACTGGGCTGAGCGGGAACTGTACTTCCTCAGTGGTAGGGAGGCGAGCAGGCCAGAGGTGGATGAACGCAGTGCCCTTGTTTGGGTGTAGGGCCTGATCAGAGCCTGCAACTGTGACCTGGCCAAGATAAAGCAAAGCAGTGTGACACAAACATCAACACAGAGTTACGCATGGAATAAACAAGCATACAGTCAAAAACACAATAGAAAAAAAGTCTATATACAGTGTGTTCAAACGGCGTGATGAGGTAAGGCAATAAATAGGCCATAGTGGTGAAGTAATTGCAATTTAGTAAACTAACACTGGAGTGATAGATGTGCAGATGATGATGTGCAATTAGAAATAATGTTGTGCAAAAGAGCAAAAAAGTAAATTAGAAAAACATTGGGGATGAGGTAGGTAGATTGGATGGGCTATTTACAGATGGGCCGTGTACCTATCAGTGTGTGGGCTTTTTATAAACATTAGCTAAAATGATTAATTCTTAAATGAAAAGTTTCTCTGTATTCCATTGCATTTTACTGCATATTGTTACATGCAAAATAGAACATGGTAGGCTGTACTACCATGTTCTACCATCAATTTTTTTAATTGGTGAAATGTAGGCTACACATTTCCTAGCATCTAGCTTACATATCTGCCTGTGCTAAAGCCTTTTTGAGAGTGTTGAGGATTCTGACTGAAAGCTGTGATCACTTTCAAATGCAAGTTAAACTGACTCTTAACCGAAAGAGCTCTTTGGATTTTAAGAGTAAATTACATGTTTCCTTTACATGCACGAACTGTGCATTTTAATGGTGCCAACCCACCAAGTGGATTGAGTTTAGCTTTAGTGTGCTGTTAGTGCCACATCTTTGTATTTCCTGAGGTCTTCTAGACACACTTTCTCAGTGTGACTGCCAGTGTCTGTTAGCGTGCCATTCCTACCACTATCTAACTATGGAGCACAGACCCAGGGATGTCAGACTTGGGACATCCTCTTCACAGATGATTGTGGCAGCCTCTTTGCTGAACTGGTCCTGCAGATCACCGGGCCTCTGAAAGTGAAACCTTTGACCCAACGGTTGTGGAGATTGGAGCAAGATTTTCTCATTGTCTGCTCCACTAGGGCCTATGCTAAGGCAAGCGCTTACTACCGGTGTGAATCGCAGTGCAGGGGTATAAATCCTATAGCACTAACTGCTGCCGTCTGGGTTGTGTTCATTAAAGCATGCAGCAGAAAGCGTTTGAAAGTTTTGCAATGGAAACCGAAAATTCGTTTTTCTTATTTAATTTTGTTCCTACTGAACATGGCCCTTGTGAAACAGGCATGACCCAGACAGTGAGTCAGATCCTCAGTGAGTAGTCCTTCTGCTATCCTTCTGGGCCTGTTAGTTTCCATTAAAACTGATGGCGGTGATGATTAAATGTACTTTCGTGAGCAGTGTATTGATCTCTGCCTAGTGCTTACACAGCCTATTGACTTTTCCAGAGGCCCATGTTGGAACTTATTGAGAAATGTCTCAAGATGTTTACTTGAGTCTTTGCAGGTTTGTGTGTGTGTGTGTTCTTTGGTTGAATAATGTTGGCAAGGAGGAGGCAGGTGGTCTGGCACCAAAGTCAGCAAATGTTCCACAAGGGAAAGACATGTCTGTCCTGTATGGGCAAGGAGTGCCTTTGGACATAACCAATTACATTTATATTACTTCAGTAATGTATTTTTTGTAATTAAACATAAAAATGAAAAGCGTTTGAACGTATGTCTAATACATACTCTGTCTCCTTTACCCAGGTGGTGCGGGCACGGCTGGAGGAGATGGGCGTGTCAGTACGAGACGTGCGGCTGAACGGCTCTGCAGCCAGCCACGTGCTCTACCAGGACACTGGCATGGGCTACAAGGACCTGGACCTGATCTTCGGTGTGTCTCTGAAGGACGACCAGGCTTTCCGGCTAGTCAAGGACGTGGTAATGGACTGCCTATTGGACTTCCTACCAGCGGGGGTCAGAAAGGAGCGCATCTCGCCGCTGACCCTTAAAGAGGCCTACGTGCAGAAACTGGTGAAAGTATGCAACGACACAGACCGCTGGAGCCTCATCTCACTGTCCAACAACACGGGCAAGAATGTGGAGCTCAAGTTCGTGGACTCTCTCAGGCGGCAGTTTGAATTCAGCGTGGACTCCTTCCAGATTGGCTTGGACACGCTGCTGCTGTTTGACCACTGCTCAGAGACGGCCATGTCCGAGAGCTTCCACCCCACCGTGATTGGGGAGAGTGTGTATGGGGACTTTGAGGGTGCCATGGGTCATCTGTGTCAGCGGATCATTGCCACGCGCAGCCCCGAGGAGATCCGAGGCGGGGGGCTACTTAAGTACTGCCACTTGCTGGCACAGGGGTTCAGGCCCATCTGTGAAACCGAGATGAAGGCTCTGCAGCGCTACATGTGCTCGCGCTTCTTCATCGACTTCTCTGACATCTGCGAGCAGCAGCGTAAGTTGGAGGCCTACCTGCAGAACCACTTTGCCGGCATGGAGCACAAGCGCTATGAGTGCCTGATGACTCTGCACCAGGTGGTGAATGAAAGCACTGTGTGTCTGATGGGCCATGAGCGGCGCCAGACGCTCAGCCTCATCTCTATGTTGGCGCTACAGGTGCTGGCTGAGCAGAACGCCATCCCCACGGTGACCAACGTCACCTGCTTCTACCAGCCCGCACCCTACGTGCATGACATCAACTTCAGCAATTACTACATAGCACATGTGCAGCCACAGCCACCGCTAGTTCACTACAGTAACTCTCACCATACTTGGCTGCACTGTAACTGAGCTAACAAGCATGTGCAGGGCAGAGGTGGATGTGGCATCCAATGTTTCTCTCCATTGGGTTGGAGCTGCGGAATGGCAGTATTGCTCTTTGTCTTTAAAAATAAATAAATAAACTAAGCAAATGGAAATGTGACTTGACTGAAACGATCCTTTACTGCTGTATGATTTTAGCCAATCTTCTCTCAACAATTGTATTTCTCCTCACACAACGTTTGTTAATGCTGACGGTCCTTTTCACATGTAGCAAGAATGTTGAAGTAGTTCCTTAAGTGAGAACGAAATCATAGATTTTTTTAAATAAGAAAATAAAAACATTTATTTTGGAAGAAACAAACTATGAATCTTTATTTTCAGACTGCTGCTTCAGTTGACTTATTTTTTTAAACAACAGTTACAGGACCAAATATGTATTTTGTTCAGAACAGATGGGATTATTGTGATTCCAAGTGCCTAAAATGATCTGAGCAATTTACAAAAACGCCTCTGTAAAGTGAGAGCTGTGTTTCTTTTTTTTAGGGGTTTGTGTTGCCTAGATTACTCCAAATCTCTTTTCAGGGACAGAGACATTCATCTTCATGCGATTTAAATAAATAAAATTTAAAAAATCCCTATCCTCGTGTTTTTAAAATTCTGAAATATGTGTATTATAAGCATAGCCTGTGTAAATGGGAAAGAAAGGCCTTGACACGGTTGGGTTCTGAGAATATGAAATATACTTATTCATGTCACTGAGGGAGTGCTGAGGTTCAGAGAGTGTACACCAGAAGGGAATGGATATAGGAGGAACGTATATAGTGTGTGCAATTAAGCTTGGAATGTGTTGAGTTCAGGGAAGCGATTTACATGTGGCAGGCATTGATAAGGGGAGAGAGCCATGGATTAGTGATGGAGGGGGGTTGAGGTCAGGTCAGGTCACATTAAGGGAGAAATAAAAGTTTATGGCCCGTATCACTAGTGTCCTGCCTAGCAGTAAAGAACGATGTTTGTACAGATGTGTCGGAGTGCTTGTGTAAATATCAGTGCTTGTGTGAAAATGTTTTTGTCTAATGCAGCTGTATTGATCCTCTGGGAAGAATAAACTTGGTTAAGCTTTCATAGTGTCTGAGAGTTTTAGTCTGAGAATAGTTGAGCTATTTTGGTATTGTTAGGTAGTTAAAGATGCATGTACAACAGATGACAGGATCCATAAACTAGGAGATTGAGCTATTTTATTGTTAGGTTAAATTTTAAATACCAAAATAGCTCAATCTCCTAGTTTATGGATCCTGTCATCTGTTTAACTACCCATAAAGGGATAGGATTTCTACACCATAGAAACTGTGGGGACTGTAAGTTGCTCTAGATAACAACAAAAATGCAGCTGTCCACCCTTTTAAGAGGGTAATGTAGCTATGATTATCTTGATGACATACTGACAAAAAAAGACAACCCAGACCAGTTCCAGGAATTAGCCTGTGGAAAAACATAGTGTCTGTTGAGTGAGTGCCACTTCTTAAACTGGGTTTGTAAGATCCATTACAATCTGAGGACATGAACCATAAGAAGGCCTTTCTGAAGCACAATGGCCTCTCTCTGGTGTGATACTAAAGCTTTGACAAAGGCTGGTTTGTTCTCCCACCCATGTTGCCAGTGGAAACTGAATCCTATTTGCTTGAATAACGCCATATCTATGTTATTTTGCTTGTGTATATATCAGAATATGGTTGCGTCACTGGTTGAGTGGCCAGCGTGGATTAATACATGGTAAAATGTGGCGGAGGGAGTGGATGCCCATCTGGAATTGCCATTTCCTTTCACTTGCTTGATTGATACTTGGGAGCATACATTAATGGTAACATTAAAAACTTACCGAACATTACAAAGTGCAATCATTTAGCTTAAATTATCCAAATCCAGACATTCCCGAGAAGATGTATTCAGTTTAGCATGCATACACACACAATGGTACTCAAAATGTCAGTGCATGGAACGTGATGTAGCTTCTCTCTTGCTATGTCGCTGCCATTTTATTTTGTCTCCAACAAATCCAAAAACAACACATTGAGCTACAGTATACATGAGTAGTTTATATTGGTCTTAATGTGTACCAGTCTGCTTATACAGTGGCAAGAAAAAGTATGTGAACCCTTTGGAATTATATGGATTTCTGCATAAATTGGTCATACAATTAGATCTGATCTTCATCTAAGTCACAACAACAGACAGTCTGCTTAAACTAAAAACACCCAAATTATTGAATTTTTCTTGCCTTTATTTAATACATAATTTAAACATTCACTGTGTAGGTTGGAAAATGTATGTGAACCCTTAGGCTAATGACTTCTCCAAAAGCTAATTGGAGTCAGGAGTCCGCTAACCTGGAGTACAATCATTGAGACGAGATTGGAGATGTTGGTTAGAGCTGCCCTGCCCTATAAAAAACGCTCACAAAATTTGAGTTTACTATTCACAAGAAGCATTGCCTGATGTGAGCCATGCCTTGAACAAAAGAGATCTCAGAAGACCCAAGATGAAGAATTGTTGACTTGCATAAAGCTGGAAAGGGTTACAGAAGTATATCTAAAAACCCACGGTAAGACAAATTGTCTATAAATGGAGAAAGTTCAGCACTGTTGCTACTCTCCTGAGGAGAGTTCTGCAAAGATGACTGCAAGAGCACAGCGCAGAATGCGCAATGAGGTCAAGAAGAATCCTAAATTGTCAGTTGAAGACTTACAGAAATCTCTGTAACATGCTATCATCTCTGACGGGTCTACGATACATAAAACACTAAACAAGAATGGTGTTCATGGGAGGACCTGGATGTTCCACAGCGCTACTGGCAAAATATTCTGTGGACAGATTAAACTAAAGTTTAGTTTTTTGGAAGGAACACACAACACTACAGTAGCTCTCTGTCAGTCTGCAAGCTGTCCTCTCTCTGTCAGGGATGTTGGCTTCCAGAACATTGTCTAGATTAATGAGATCTATTTGCAATGATTCCATTTCTTTGGTTGACATTAATCTCTGATATGCAAAGATATGACCTGATTCTGAATGCTGTGCCATGGTAAAGTACTCTTGAATTTATGATAGTTATTTTCCCGAAATTACATGTTCTTCAAACTGCTCCTCAGGAGTCTCAATAATCCAGACTGCAGTGTTCAATAATCCAGACACTGGTTCACAATGCGTATGCTTTGGCCAGAGTTCTAGTTTCATCCACAGTCTCTGGTTTTACCCAGAGCAGGTGCAGGCCTGTGTGGGATCAACAACCTGTCTGTTTCATCCAGTCATGTCAACTGGCATCACATTTACAAGCCTCCACTTGTCCAGTTTTCCCTCTGAGGCAAACTCATAGTGAGTGGTGAGGGTGGACCCACCCTACCCACCACTTTCTCCAGATGTGTAGTCCAAATGTATTGATATTTCTCCCCTGTCTTTGGACAATGGTTCATCCTGTTCACATTGCTTTCCTCTCACTGAAGTAAGGGGGTTCCAGTCAGGGATGTGATTTGTAGCAGCTATCTCACTCTTGGCTCACAGGGAGGGGAAGGGGATTAAATCAAATGTTATTTGTTACATGCTTCGTAAACAACAGGTGTAGACTAACAGTGAAATGCTTACTTTTGGACCCTTCCCAACATTGCAGGGAGAAAAAAAGTATTTAAACAAAATAATAAAAATAACATGAGAAATGTAATGTAAATGTAAATAAATACACAATGAGTAATGATAACTTGGCTATATTCACGGGGTACCAGTGCCAAGTCGATGTTCAGGGTACGAGGTAATTTAGGTAGATATATACTGTAGGTAGGGTTAAAGTGACTAGGCAACAGGATAGATAGTAAACCGTAACAGCAGCGTATGTGATGAGTCAAAAAGGGGAAATTCTGTTAGTCCGGGTAGCCATTGGTTAACTATTTAACTAACTATTTAGCAGTGTTATGGCTTGGGGGTAGAAGCTGTTTAGGGTCCTGTTGCTGCAGTGCGGTAGCAGACAGAGAAGTCTATGACTTGAGTGGCTAGAGTCTTTGACAATCTTTAGGGCCTTCCTCTGACACCGCCCGGTGTAGAGGTCCTAGATAGCAGGGAGCTTGGCCCAAGTGATGTACTGATCCGTACATATTACCATCTGTAGCCCCTTGTGGTCGGATGCCAAGTAGTTGCCATACTAAGTGGTGATGCAGCCAGTCAAGATACTCTCAATGGTGCAGCTGTATAACTTTTTGAGGATATGAGGGCCCATGCTGAATCTTTTCCTGAGGGGGAAGAGGCATTGTTGTGCCCTCTTAACGAATGTGTTGATGTATGTGGCCCAGGATAATTCTTTAGTGATGTGGACACCGAGGAACCTCTCGACCTGCTCCACTACAGCCCTGTCCATGTGGATGGGGGCTTGCTCAGCCCTCCGTTTCCTGTAGTCCACTATTAGCTCCTTTGTCTTGCTGATGTTGAGGGAGAGATTGTTTTCCTGGCACTACACTGTCAGGTCTCTGACCATCTCCCTGTAGGATGTCTCGTCGTTGTTGGTGATCAGGCCTATCACCGTCATGTTGTCAGAAAACGTAATGATCAGAGTCATGCGTGGCCACGCAGTCATGGCTGAACAGGGAGTACAGGAGGGGACTAAGCACACACCCCTGTGGGGCTCCCATGTTGAGGGTCAGCGTGGTGGATGTGAGACATTAAAACTAGTTTTTCAACCACTCCACAAATTTCTTGTTACCAAACTGTAGTTTTGGCAAGTCGGTTAGGACATCTACTTTGTGCATGACAAGTCAATTAGCCTATCAGAAGCTTATAAAGCCATGACATAATTTTCTGGAAATGTACAAGCTCTTTAAAGGCACAGTCAACTTAGTGTATGTAAACGTCTGACCCAGTGGAATTGTGATACAGTGAATTATACGTTAAATAAACTGTCTGTAAACAATTGTTGGAAAAATTACTTGTGTCATGCACAAAGTAGATGTCCTATCTGACTTGCCAAAACTATAGTTTGTTAACAAGAAATGTGTGGAGTGGTTGAAAAACAAGTTTTCATGACTCCAACCTAGGTGTATGTAAACGTCCGACATCAACTATTTATATTACCTCGACTAACCGGTGCCCCCCACATTGACTCTGTACAGGTACCCCCTGTGTATAGCCTTACTATTGTTATTTTACTGCTGCTCTTTAATTATTTGTTACTCTTGTTTCTTTTTTTTGCATTTGTTTAGCATTTTTTAAACTGCGTTGGTGGTTTAGGGGCTTGTAAGCACTTCACTGTGGCAAATAACATTTGATTGAACCTTTTTGGGTTAGTGGGCAGCATTTTCACTTTTAGATGAATAGCGTGCCTCCTACTCTGTCCCAGATGCTAATATATGCTTAATATATGCATTATTAGTAGTGTTGGATAGAAATCACTCTGCAGTTTCTAAAACTGCTTGAATGATGCCTGTGAGTATAACAGAACTCATATGGCAGGCAAAAACCTGAGAAAATCCAACAAGGAAGTGGGACATCTGAGGTTTGTAGTTTTTCAAAGCTTGGCCTACCGAATAAACATTGAGATATGGATGAGGTTGCACTTCCTAGGGCTTCCACTAGATGTCAACCGTCTTTTGAAACTTGAATGAGGATTCTACTATAAAGGAGGGGCTCATGAAACCCCTTTGAGTCAGTGGTTTAGCTGAGAGCCTTGGTCTCATGACGCGTGCTCCCGACAGAGTTACCTCGGGTTCCAGTGCTTTTTCTGAAGACAAAGGAATTCTCAGATTGGAACATTATTGATGTTGTATATTTAAAACATCCTAACGATTGATTCCATACATCGTTTGACATGTTTCTAAAGGACTGTAACGGAACTTTTCGAGTTTTTGTCTGGATGAAATGCTCGCGCCTCATGAAAATGGATTACTGGGCTGAACACACTAACAACAAGTGGCTATTTGGACATAAATGATGGAACTTTATGGAACACATCAGTCATTTATTGTCAAACTGGGATTCCTGGGAGTGCCTTCTGATGAAGATCATCAAAGGTAAGTGAATATTTATAGTGTTGTTTCTAACTTTGTTGATTCCAAAATGGCTCTGAGTGCCGTTCCAAGATTATGCTTTTTCCTTAAAGTTTTTTTGAAATCTGACACAGCGGTTGCATTAAGGAGACGTCTATATTTAATTCTGTGAATAACACTAGTATCTTTTATGAATGTTTATTATGAGTATTTCTGCAAAATCACCGGATGTTTTGGAATCAAAACATTACTGCAAGTAATGCGCCAATGTAAACTGAGATTTTTGGATATAAATATGCACATTATCGAACAAAACATACATGTATTGTGTAACATGATGTCCTATGAGTGTCATCTGATGAAGATCATCAAAGGTTAGTGATTAATTTTATTTATATTTCTGCTTTTTGTGACTCCGATCTTTGACTGGAAAAATGGCTGTGTGTTTTCAACTTGGTGGTGATCTAACATAGTCATATGTTGTGCTTTAGCTGTAAAGCATTTTTTTAATCGGACATGATGGGTAGATTAACAAGATGTTTATCTTTCATTTGCTGTATTGGACTTGTTAATGTGTGAAAGTGACATATTTCGGAAAAATATTTTTGAATTTTGCACGCTGCCTTTTCAGGGGCGCGCTGCCTTTTCCGCTAGCGGAAACTATGCGCTAGAAAGGTTAAAGGGAATTCATTTAAGGGAAATTATCCTTGTAAGGGGTGCGTACTGGCGGCAGAGAAGTCAGGTGAGGGAGAGCAAAAACTATGTACAACGGAGCAGTTTAATAATAAAAAACACCGGAAACAGAACAAACAATCAATGGGTACAAAACCCGTCGCACACCAAATAAACGTGCACATGCAATTACAATAAACAATTCCGGACAAGGACATGTGGGGGAACAGAGGGTTAAATACACAACATGTAATGATGGGATTGAAACCAGGTGTGTGGGAAGACAATACAAAAGAAATGGAAAATGAAAAGTGGATCGATGATGGCTAGAAGACCGGCGACGCCGAACGCCGCCCGAACAAGGAGCGGAACCAACTTCGGCGGAAGTCGTGACAATCCTAAATGTTTATTGCATGACTACCTAGTAAAGTTCGGAATACTGCAGCCACTGATGTGCCATCAGCAAAAAAAAGTTGTGTAGTGAAAGTTTTCAAAAACATTACAACCAACCAGAATCAATTGGACACATTAATACATAATGCAGCTTTAATATTTAAATAAACGTAGAATTTCTTAGAGTGGGTAAACTGAGCATTATGCAATATGGTTAAGTAATGTATGTCAAGGGACTATACAATGTCACAATATGTGCAATGTTACCATAAATACATCTTTAAGTAAATATGGACAACATTTCATTTACATGTGCTATGGCAATAAAAACAGACACTGTAGTTGCAGCAAGTTGATGAGGGTTTAAGGGAGAAGCGCCGGTGGGACTTGAGTTAAGTGTCTAAGGGCAGTAAAGGATATCAGGGTGCCTAGGAACTTGAAACTGCTGATCATCTCCATGTCATTGTACAGTAGATGGGAGAATGGTCATTAAGTCTAACCATCTACTTTGTTTTGCTTACGCAGAGGCTGTTGTCCTATCACCATTATGCCAGGTCCCACAGCTCCTTCATGTACTCATGATCACTGGTGATCAGGTGTACAATGGTAGTGTCATCAGCATGTTAAGGTGTTGGGTCTATTCTGGGGATCCACATTTTTGTGATAATGTAAAATGTTATTTGTTATTACAGGGTTTTAACCCAGAAGCCTGAGTCTGCTAACCCGTTTGTGGGTCAGGATGGTGTTGAAAGCAGAGCTATAAAAAAAATGCACTCTGACGTAGGTAAAATACATAATTTACACATTTGTTGGGACAATAGGCAAACTGGAGTTGGTCCATTGAATTTTTGCAACCATGTGCTACACGATATCTATTGTTCCAGTTTTAAAATTTGATATCGACTGGGCTGCAGTGGAGATGGTAAGAAGCTTCGATATCATGGGGACCTAACTTCTAACGTCCTTTCCTGGTACACCCACACAGACACTGCAGTCAAAAATGCCAACCATCAGCTCTCCATCCTACGGTAGCGGAAGTGTCTGAAAAAAATTCAACAGAACCATAATAGCAGATTCCTTAAAAAAAAATTTTTACTGGCACAGTGGTTTTAAAACAATTAATTGACTTCAAGAACCATAGATTATTTTTAGTTCATAACATTAACACAAAACTGACATTAAACGTTGCTTGACCGGTTCCCTTCTGCAAGACACAATTCATGGTTCCCTTCTGCAAGACACAAATGTGTGAAAATAAAGTGGAAGGAATGGGAACCCTATTCCTTTGAAGCAGTACTATATAGTACTGGGTATATACCTGAAGTTGTTATTTTACCATAATAGGCTTCCATTGAATGTAAATATGACAAAAATGAAGTGAACGTGCACATTTAAGTCTACTTTGTTCGAAAACTGATATGTTGTAGATGTTAGCAAAGGTTTTACAAGGTTGTCACTGACCAAATTTGCTTTATGTTAGCTTTTCAGTGTCTTCATTCTAATTGCGAGCTAGCACTAGCGTTGAAATCACAGTCAGTCAGACTGAAGAAGTTGCCTACCTTCAGCTGTTGTTTTGCTTAAATAAAAGGCTTTGGGCTAAAAACGTAACTCAAAAACATGTCCTGCTTCAGTACTAGCCGATAAGTCACATTTAGCTTGCTTGTCTTCCTTTAGTCAATGATAAAACAAAATAGAGACAACATAGTCCAAAAATCGACAACTACCAGGATTTTGAGCAGGATGTTTTTGGAGTATACATTTACATTACATTTAAGTCATTTAGCAGACGCTCTTATCCAGAGCGACTTACAAATTGGTGCATTCACCTTATGACATCCAGTGGAACAGCCACTTTACAATAGTGCATCTAAATCTTTTAAGGGGGGGGGGTGAGAAGGATTACTTTATCCTATCCTAGATATTCCTTAAAGAGGTGGGGTTTCAGGTGTCTCCGGAAGGTGGTGATTGACTCCGCTGTCCTGGCGTCGTGAGGGAGTGTGTTCCACCATTGGGGAGCCAGAGCAGCGAACAGTTTTGACTGGGCTGAGCGGGAACTGTACTTCCTCAGTGGTAGGGAGGCGAGCAGGCCAGAGGTGGATGAACGCAGTGCCCTTGTTTGGGTGTAGGGCCTGATCAGAGCCTGGAGGTACTGAGGTGCCGTTCCCCTCACAGCTCCGTAGGCAAGCAGCATGGTCTTGTAGCGGATGCGAGCTTCAACTGGAAGCCAGTGGAGAGAGCGGAGGAGCGGGGTGACGTGAGAGAACTTGGGAAGGTTGAACACCAGACGGGCTGCGGCGTTCTGGATGAGTTGTAGGGGTTTAATGGCACAGGCAGGGAGCCCAGCCAACAGCGAGTTGCAGTAATCCAGACGGGAGATGACAAGTGCCTGGATTAGGACCTGCGCCGCTTCCTGTGTGAGGCAGGGTCGTACTCTGCGGATGTTGTAGAGCATGAACCTACAGGAACGGGCCACCGCCTTGATGTTAGTTGAGAACGACAGGGTGTTGTCCAGGATCACGCCAAGGTTCTTAGCGCTCTGGGAGGAGGACACAATGGAGTTGTCAACCGTGATGGCGAAATCATGGAACGGGCAGTCCTTCCCCGGGAGGAAGAGCAGCTCCGTCTTGCCGAGGTTCAGCTTGAGGTGGTGATCCGTCATCCACACTGATATGTCTGCCAGACATGCAGAGATGCGATTCGCCACCTGGTCATCAGAAGGGGGAAAGGAGAAGATTAATTGTGTGTCGTCTGCATAGCAATGATAGGAGAGACCATGTGAGGTTATGACAGAGCCAAGTGACTTGGTGTATAGCGAGAATAGGAGAGGGCCTAGAACAGAGCCCTGGGGGACACCAGTGGTGAGAGCGCGTGGTGAGGAGACAGATTCTCGCCACGCCACCTGGTAGGAGCGACCTGTCAGGTAGGACGCAATCCAAGCGTGGGCCGCGCCGGAGATGCCCAACTCGGAGAGGGTGGAGAGGAGGATCTGATGGTTCACAGTATCGAAGGCAGCCGATAGGTCTAGAAGGATGAGAGCAGAGGAGAGAGAGTTAGCTTTAGCAGTGCGGAGCGCCTCCGTGATACAGAGAAGAGCAGTCTCAGTTGAATGACTAGTCTTGAAACCTGACTGATTTGGATCAAGAAGGTCATTCTGAGAGAGATAGCGGGAGAGCTGGCCAAGGACGGCACGTTCAAGAGTTTTGGAGAGAAAAGAAAGAAGGGATACTGGTCTGTAGTTGTTGACATCGGAGGGATCGAGTGTAGGTTTTTTCAGAAGGGGTGCAACTCTCGCTCTCTTGAAGACGGAAGGGACGTAGCCAGCGGTCAGGGATGAGTTGATGAGCGAGGTGAGGTAAGGGAGAAGGTCTCCGGAAATGGTCTGGAGAAGAGAGGAGGGGATAGGGTCGAGCGGGCAGGTTGTTGGGCGGCCGGCCGTCACAAGACGCAAGATTTCATCTGGAGAGAGAGGGGAGAAAGAGGTCAGAGCACAGGGTAGGGCAGTGTGAGCAGAACCAGCGGTGTCGTTTGACTTAGCAAACAAGGATCTCCATTGTCTAATCTATGTATGCCTGGCCCTGCATTCAAGCAACAATCTTGCTAGTATCTAATTTACCTTGATAGTATTAACATTATTAACATAGTCCAATGTGTTTCCGTGACTGTTATAGTTGACATGTTATAGTTGACATGTTTTTTCAGCAGGGCTTTTAATAAAACACAAGCCACTGCGGCTAGTAGTATGGCCAGGCAGAGTTTGAGGCTAACTATATAATATAATATGGCCAGGGTTCGAGGCTACCGACGTTAAACAATGCTACTTAATATAATGTTTACATACCCTACATTATTCATCTCATATGTATATGTATATACTGTACTCTCATCTACTGCATCGTTATGTAATACATGTATCACTAGCCACTTTAAACTATGCCACTTTGTTTGCATACCATCTACTGCATCTTGCCTATGCCGCTCTGTACCATCACTCATTCATATATCTTTATGTACATATTCTTTATCCCTTTATACACACAAGTGTAAGGTAGTAGTTTTGGAATTGTTAGTTAGATTACTCGTTGGTTATTTCTGCATTGTCGGAACTAGAAGCACAAGCATTTCGCTACACTCGCATTAACATCTGCTAACCATGTGTATGTGACAAATACAATTTGATTTGATTTGTATTTTCCATCTCCATGCAGCTTAAGAAAGTGTTCTCTTAGTTTTGCCGGTGCTAGACTAGAATTGCTCAACTTGGCATTGCAAATCATGCAGTTAGGACGCTGACTCCCATCACGTTCCGTTATACATGTGAATCCATATTGTACATATTCGTCCGACCACTTTCTTCTTTTGCTCGACATAGTAAGTATGAAGGGATTAAAATATTAAGAAAGAAATCACAAGACGTACCATCACGACAGTCACAAATCGACTACTGAGCGCACCAAATTCCCTGCAGCACAGATAGGCCAAGCGATGTAGCGTGATCACCTGCAGCCAATGATGGCCAAGCGGGGCGTGTCATCACAAATCATATGAGTCGGATGTGTGTCGTGACCTCCGCCGAACCCCTGAGACTGACTCACCGAACCCCTGGGTTTCGATCGAACCCAGGTTAAGAACCACTGTCCTAGGCCGAGTCTCGTCCTACACATCTGAACAGCCAATGCATCTCTGTTGCTAGACAGAACCTTAGTGATCTGTTCTTCCTCACTTCATCTGACCTGACCTCTACCCCAAAGTGCTCACTCCACCCCAACTCATGGCTGTCATGGTGTCTGGTACAAGATTGTGCCTCTTCTCCTCCCAGAGCATCCCTCCCATAGTATCCCTGATGGCTAACAATAACATATCCTGACATGAATAAGTATATTTCATATTCTCAGAACCCAACAGTCCCCCCTGCTGAACAATAGCTTTCTACTGTTCAACTTACTTAAACTTGGAAATTACATAAATTCACACAGGACACCGGATAGGACAGGAGAGGTACTCCAGATATAACAAACTGACCCTAGCCCCCCGACACATAAACTACTGCAGCATAAAAACTGGAGGCTGAGACAGGAGGTTGTCAGGAGACACTGTGGCCCCATCCGATGACACCCCCGGACAGGGCCAAACAGGAAGGATATAACCCCACCCACTTTGCCAAAGCACAGCCCCCACCAGTGACTCAGCCCCTGTAATAGGGTTAGAGGCAGAGAATTCCAGTGGAAAGAGGGGAACCGGCCAGGCAGAGACAGCAAGGTTTGTTGCAAGGTTCGCTGCTCCAGGGCCTTTCCGTTCACCTTCACACTCCTGGGCCAGACTACACTCATATGACCCACTGAAGAGATGAGTCTTCAGTAAAGACTTAAAGGTTGAGACCGAGTTTGCATCTCTCACATGGGTAGGCAGACCATTCCATAAAAATGGAGCTGTATAGGAGAAAGCCCTGCCTCCAGCTGTTTGCTTAGAAATTCTAGGGACAATTAGGAGGCCTGCGTCTTGTGACAGTAGGGTACGTGTAGGTATGTACGGCAGGACCAAATCAGAGAGATAGGTAGGAGCAAGCCCATGTAATGCTTTGTAGGTTCGCAGTAAAACCTTGAAATCAGCCCTTGCCTTGACAGGAAGCCAGTGTAGGGAGGCTAGCACTGGAGTAATATGATCACATTTTTTTGGTTCTAGTCAGGATTCTAGCAGCCGTATTTAGCACTAACTGAAGTTTATTCGGTGCTCTATCCGGGTAGCCGGAAAGCAGAGCATTGCAGTAGTCCAACCTAGAAGTGACAAAAGCATGGATTCATTTTTCTGCATCATTTTTGGACAGAAAGTTTCTGATTTTTGCAATGTTACGTAGATGGAAAAAAGCTGTCCTTGAAACAGTCTTGATATGTTCTTCAAAAGAGAGATCAGGGTCCAGAGTAACGCCGAGGTCCTTCACAGTTTTATTTGAGAGGACTGTACAACCATTAAGATTAATTGTCAGATTCAACAGAAGATCTCTTTGTTTCTTGGGACCTAGAACAAGCATCTCTGTTTTGTCCGAGTTTAAAAGTATAAAGTTTGCAGCCATCCACTTCCTTATGTCTGAAACACATGCTTCTAGCGAGGGCAATTTGGGGGCTTCACCATGTTTCATTGAAATGTACAGCTGTGTGTCATCTGCATAGCAGTGAAAGTTAACATTATGTTTTCGAATGACATCCCCAAGAGGTAAAATATATAGTGAAAACAATAGTGGTCCTAAAACGGAACCTTGTGGAACACCGAAATTTACAGTTATGAGACAAACTGATATCTTTCCGACAGATAAGATCTAAACCAGGCCAGAACCTGTCCGTGTAGACCAATTTGGGTTTCCAATCTCTCCAAAAGAATGTGGTGATCAATGGTATCAAAAGCAGCACTAAGGCCTAGGAGCACGAGGACAGATGCAGAGCCTCAATCTGATGCCATTAAAAGGTAATTTACCACCTTCACAATTGCAGTCTCAGTGCTATGATGGGGCCTAAAACCAGACTGAAGCATTTCGTATACATTGTTTGTCTTCAGGAAGGCAGTGAGTTGCTGCGCAACAGCCTTTTCAAAAAAAATTGAGAGGAATGGAAGATTCGATATAGGCCAATAGTTTTTTATATTTTCTGGGTCAAGGTTTGGCTTTTTCAAGAGAGGCTTTATTACTGCCACTTTTAGTGAGTTTGGTACACATCTGGTGGATATAGAGAGCCGTTTATTATGTTCAATATAGGAGGTTCAAGCACAGGAAGCAGCTCTTTCAGTAGTTTAGTTGGAATAGGGTCCAGTATGCAGCTTGAAGGTTTAGAGGCCATGATTATTTTCATTATTGTGTCAAGAGATATAGTACTAAAACACTTGAGTGTCTCTCTTGATCCTAGGTCCTGGCAGAGTTGTGCAGACTCAGGACAACTGAGCTTTGAAGGAATACGCAGATTTAAAGAGGAGTCCGTAATTTGCTTTCTAATAATCATGATCTTTTCCTCAAAGAAGTTCATGAATTTATTACTGCTGAAGTGAAAGCCATCCTCTCTTGGGGAATGCTGCTTTTTAGTTAGCTTTGCGACTGTATCAAAAAGGAATTTCGGATTGTTCTTATTTTCCTCAATTAAGTTGGAAAAATAGGATGATCGAGCAGCAGTAAGGGCTCTTCGATACTGCATGGTACTGTCTTTCCAAGCTAGTCGGAAGACTTCCAGTTTGGTGTGGCGCCATTTCCGTTTCAATTTTCTGGAAGCTTGTTTCAGAGCTCTGGTATTTTCTGTATACCAGGGAGCTAGTTTCTTCTGCCCTATTTTGAGATGTGAGGTATCATGATCTCTTTCAATAATGACAGGAATGGAGGAGGTCTTTATCCTAGTGAGATTGCTAAGGCGAACACCGCCATGTTTAGTTTTGCCCAACCTAGGTCGAGGTACAGACACAGTCTCAATGGGGATAGCTGATCTGACTACACCTACTGTGCTAGTGGCAGACTCCACTATGCTGGCAGGCTGGCTAACGGACTTTCAACTCCCTCCAAAGATTTTCTATGAGGTTGAGATCTGGAGACTGGCTAGGCCACTCTAGGACCTTGAAATGCTTCTTACGAAGCCACTCCTTCGTTGCCCGGGCGGTGTGTTTGGGATCATTGTCATGCTGAAAGACCCAGCCACGTTTCATCTTCAATGCCCTTGCTGATGGAAGGAGGTTTTCACTCAAAATCTCACGATACATGGCCCCATTCATTCTTTCCTTTACACGGATCAGTCGTCCTGGTCCCTTTGCAGAAAAACTGCCCCAAAGCATGATGTTTCCACCCCCATGCTTCACAGTAGGTATGGTGTTCTTTGGATGCAAATCAGCATTCTTTGGAGACAGAGACAGAAATCTTGTTTGTTTGTAGGTGACCAAATACTTATTTTCCACCATAATTTGCAAATAAATTCATAAAAAATCCTACAATGTGATCTTCTGGATTTTTTTTCTCATTTTGTCTGTCATAGTTGAAGTGTACCTATGATGACAATTACAGGCCTCTCTCATCTTTTGAAGTAGGAGAACTTGCACAATTGGTGGCTGACTAAATACTTTTTTGCCCCACTGTATATATATATATATATATATATTTTTATTTTTTTTTTTTTTTTTTGGGGGTCCAAAGTAGGTCAATTTGTTCCTTTTGTAATTATTATATATTTATTTCATCTGCAAAGGTTCACTTCAGCGTCATCATAGGCTGGTCTTCCCTGGTTGTCTGACTGTGCTGAGACCCCTCTCACCATTGGATTACCTTATCCAAGAATAGAATCAATGATTCAATCATTTAAATTACCCTTATTCCCAGATCCCAGACTACCCATGAACTCAAGATGGAACTTTGTATCCATTCACTGATTGTTATAATATACTGCAAAATACACCTGACCTCAGTAGACGGGTCTTCCCTGGCTGTCTGACCCTGCTTGGGACCCCTGTCACCATCTGATCCTGCTAAGACATGATGAGATTAGTGTTGTGTACTGACTGTGCTTCAACTTCTGTTGAAACGAGACAAAACAAACACTACAAAACATTTCCATACACACAACAGCTGTTAGATACTGCAACCTGACAGATTGCTGGATGAACTGGCTGTGGTAGCTACTAGCTAGCTAGATAGCTAGCTAAGTTAGTTCATTCATTTCAGACAGAACTTCAGTCGAGAGGGGATGAAACATTAGCTAAGGTTACATGTCAGTTACACTACTAGCTCAGCTCTGGGAATATATATTTTTTCTTTCTGTTAAGGCAAAAAGCAGTTACCATGCAAGCTACATCAGTCAAATAAAGAGTAGCCCGTTTCTGCCCTACTTGCTTTTACAACTTAGAAAAAAAGCACAACACACACATATAACAGCTGCCTCTGTTCGCATGCTCTGTGGTCTCCGGACGGTCCTATATCCAAAACTCCCGAGCTGGCAAGTCTGTCGTTCTGCCCCTGAACAGGCAGTTAACCCACTGTTCCTAGGCCGTCATTGAAAATAAGAATTAGTTCTTAACTGACTTGCCTAGTTCAATAAAGGTAAAATAAATATCCAGCCGGTTGAAACCACCAAACAGCCAACCCGACCACTCTGAGTCGTCCGCATTGTCCTAAAGCACACTCTTCTGTTCTTTATAATCACAATGCAATGACTGGGGGGGTGACAAAAATTCAATTCCAGAATGTGGGGGGTCATGAGGGGTGGGCATGCTGCAGTGAAAGTTGCACCCGTGGTACTACATATGTAATTAAAATAAATAATTCTGTTGCTCTCCCTGTTGGCTACAACTTCCAATACCATCATCTCCATCTTTGTGTACATAGGAGGGTGCCCTGGACCTGCTGAATGAACTGAAGAGCTTCAACATGACGCTGAAACTTCTGCAGGTAGAGGACCTTCAACAGTAAAATCCCACTCACCTGTTATGTATTATTTAGGTGTGCAGAAGTTTCATATTTTAGACTACTTCTACGTTCAACATGAACAATTATCAAATGCATGGGGAATACAGTGGAGTCAATTTCCCCACAAACAGGGAATGGATTATATAGTTATGCCTACTCCAAATGATGTGTAAACTCATTATTTCAAGGATCACATGCAACAAAACATTCTCTCCTCTGAATAGGAAACGAGGATCGGCATGTCTGTGAATGGAATCAGGAAGCACTGCACAGACGACGTGGTCGTTTCCCTGTCCAAGATCCTCATCAAGGACTGGAAGAGACTGCTGGGTAGGATTGTTGGAGACTGTCTTTTAGAACGTGGAGCTGTCTGGAGTTGCGTTTTACAGTTTACACAGTACGTAGAGACAACATTTTACCCTCTTTGCCCCCGAGATGCTGCACGTACTCAGTGTATTGAGAGGCCCAATGAGATGAAGAATGGGGTTGACTCCAACAAATTCATAGGGTCCCCAGTCAGGTCCCCCTTAGAGAAAGACACCAGGTAGGTGCATACACACATACTCAAACCATTGCCTGCGTGTGAAGGCAAAAATGTAAACATAGAAAAGGGGAAGATACGGTATCTGGTGTGGCCTGTGTTTTTTTGCTATAGTCACAAGAGGCTGGATGTTTCTGATTCAGATTCTGAATCTGAAAAGGAAGAATACTCTGACAAACAGCGAAAAGAGAAGCACAATGTTGAACACAAAAAAGACGAGAGAGCTGTTGACCTTAAAAAAAGAGCGATATACAGAGGCATTCAAAAACGAACGGCATGCAGAACAATCCAGAAATGGAAAACGTATAGAAGATGCCAGAAAAGAAAGAACTGTAGAACACTCCAAAAAAGAACAACACTTAGAAGAACCGAAGAATCCAGAAAAGAAAGACATGTACCTGTACATGACACAAAAAAATGAAAGACGTGCAAGAACCCAAGAAGGAAAGATATTTTGAACAACCCAAGAAAGACATTACTGAATGAGTGGTTTGTACAGATATAAGGCTACAGTTTGAGATGTTTATATTGGAAGCCCTTGAGATGGATTGCACACTAACCTTGTTGTTTCACTGACTTGTTCATACAGCATACCACTGGGCACAACATGTCATTTCAACGTAGAAATGTGGGTAATATTTGGTTGACATCTTGATCAATGAGATTTCAACCTTTATTCACCCACTCAAAAAGCCAGCCGGAAGTTTGGTGAATTATAAATGCGTGATCACTGTGCTTGCAACCATCTAAAAGCATATCTAAATTCCAATGGGAAAACAATGTCAGATTATTTGTTTAGTTCTCATCTAAATGTGTTATCAGTGTACTGTCAAAACCATTTTAAAAGCACCACAAAGTTGAAAAGGGGAATACAATGTCAGATTATTGGTTAGGTTCTCATCTAAATGTGTTATCAGTGTACTTTCAACCATTTTAAAAGCACAACAAAGTTGAAAAGGGAATACAATGTCAGATATTTAGTATTTATACCTAAACGTAATGTTTTATCAATATGCTTCTTCTAATTGCACTACCAAATGACCTGGAATGCAGTTGAGAATACATTAAAATTACATAGTGCAAGTGTTCAATGCTGTAGATATTCGGCACAGATTATTATAGCAATTGTGAAGATCTCCACAGAACGGCAAACTTTGCATGCTATCTTGAACATGCACACTTTCTATGATTACATAAGAAGACATTTATAGTTATAGTAGGCTAACTTCAATGTGGCCGTAGATGTGTTACTCATTTTAGCCCTTTCCTGCAGTCAAATTACCTAGTGGCCACATGGGTGGAATATTATTCATAATTTCATAATTAATAAACAAATAAAATAATGTATCCGGTGTTTCTATGTCAAACGGGTTTGTTATAGTTCAGTCGTCTGTGATGTATATAAAGTGTAATATTGGGATGCAAACTAAACATTTTATACATCTCTATAAATCTGATATGGTACATCTTCTTTTTTAAGGTTGGGCAGGCTCGAGACCTCCAGTGCGCCTTCACTGTCCGGTCTATCCGCACGCACCAGCCCTTCGGTGGCAGCCCCCCGCACCAGGCTGTCTCTCCATCTCCTCCCTACAGGTGCTCCCGCCTATCCAGCGCTGCTAGAGTCTTCCTCCTGCCCAGCGCTGTCAGAGTCTTCCTCCTGCCCAGCGCTGTCAGAGTCTCCCATCTGTCCTGAGCGGCCGGAGTCTCCCGTCTGTCTGTCCTGAGCGGCCGGAGTCTCCCGTCTGTCTGTCCTGAGCGGCCGGAGTCTCCCGTCTGTCTGTCCTGAGCGGCCGGAGTCTCCCATCTGTCTGTCCTGAGCGGCCGGAGTCTCCCGTCTGTCTGTCCTGAGCGGCCGGAGTCTCCCGTCTGTCTGTCCTGAGCGGCCGGAGTCTCCCGTCTGTCTGTCCTGAGCGGCCGGAGTCTCCCGTCTGTCTGTCCTGAGCGGCCGGAGTCTCCCGTCTGTCTGTCCTGAGCGGCCGGAGTCTCCCGTCTGTCTGTCCTGAGCGGCCGGAGTCTCCCGTCTGTCTGTCCTGAGCGGCCAGAGTCTCCCGTCTGTCAGCCAGGAGCTGCCGGAGTCTCCCGTCTGTCAGCCAGGAGCTGCCAGGGCCGTCCGTCACGCCGGTGCTGCCGGAATCGCCCTTCACTCCGGAACTGCCGGAATCTCCCGTCCATTCGGGACCCGGGGCTAGGGTCCCCAGTCCGAGATTGGCAGCGAGGGTCGCCGTTCTTAAGAGGCCACGGGGGCGGATAAGAGGCGGAGAAAAACTTTGGTGGAATGGGGTCCACGTCCCGCGCCAGGGCCGCCACCCAGGACAGACGCCCACCCAGACCCTCCCCTATTGGTTCAGGTCTGCACCTTTGGGGGGGACTGTCACCTTAGTCCCTTTGTTTGTTTGTTCTGACCTTAGTCCCTTTGTTTTGTCTTTTGTTTTAGTATGGTCAGGGTGTGAGTTGGGTGGGTTGTCTATGTTAGATTTCTATGATTAGCCATTTCTGTGTTTGGCCTGGTATGGTTCTCAATCAGAGGCAGCTGTCAATCGTTGACCCTGATTGAGAACCATATTTAGGGAGCCTGGTTTCTATTGTGTTTTGTGGGTGGTTATTTTCTGTCTAGTGTGTTTTGTCACCTTACAGAACTGTTTCGGTTTAGTTTCTTTCTCTTTGTTATTTTGTTAAGTGTTCTGAGTTTAAATAAATATCATCATGAACACATACCACGCTGAGCTTTGGTCCTCACCTCATTCCAACGACGATCGTTACAATCTGAGCCACTGGCCTAATTCTATTCTTTAATGGGTTTTTTTAGTTGGAGATGTGAATCCAACATAATTTCTTAACTTGACGACACGTTATTATGCAAGTTATTGTATTGCAAAAGTGATATTGAATTGTGTTTGATTGTCAACTCAACCAAATATCAACATTTGAACATCAATGTGTATTTTGTGCCATTGACTTAGTCTGGCTTTAATTCCATTTTGTTTACAAATTAATAATGTATATGTTGGATTCATTTCTCCATTTCAAAGTTAAAGATTGCGACTAAATCCGTTTGTGCCCAGTGGGCAGTGACCTTGAAGAGTGACTTAGCCAGCACCCACTTCTGCATGGTGTGATCATGATCAATGCATGCTTTCCTTAATCATTCGATTTGTGCTAGTTGTATTAGTTCTATAAAGCATGGTTTTACTCAGATTTCATTTGGAATATTTCAACTTCCATTCAGGAGAGATTCTTCAGACACTCTGTCTCCTTTTCATCCTCGTCCCACCCCTCCGCCAAGATGTCTCTCAGTGAAGGTGAAGAAGGAGAGGTCAGAGGGCATGCTGTTTGTGAATAGACTGAGTTGTCTATTATGGTCCATAGTTTGTGATAGATCATCATCTACCTCTGTTTTATCAGACACAGTGAAATGTGCCCTGACGTCACTGTTTTACCATTTGTTTTGTTGTCATAGGTTGTACTTTATACAGCACAGCAAAGTCAAAATCATTGCATCAATGAACATGTTCCTCCTTTTTTGATGATAAACTGTCAGCAATACACAGGAAATGACAAAAGTGCCTCCCGGGTGGTGTAGTGGTTAAGGGCACTGTACTGCAGTGCCAGCTGCGCCACCAGAGACTCTGGGTTTGCGCCCAGGCTCTGTCATAACCGGCCGCGACCGGGAGGTCCGTGGGGCGATGCACAATTGGCCTAGTGTTGTTAGGGAGGGTTTGGCCGGTAGGGAAATCCTTGTCTCATCGTGCACCAGTGACTCCTGTGGTGGCCCGGGTGCAGTGCACGCTAACCAAGGTTGCCAGGTGCACTGTGTTTCCTCTGACACATTGGTGCGGCTGGCTTCTGGTTTGGATGGCGCTGTGTTAAGAAGCAGTGCGGCTTGTTTGGGATGTGTATCGGAGGACGCATGACTTTCAACCTTTGTCTCTCCCGAGCCCGTACGGGAGTTGTAGCGATGAGACAAGATAGTAGCTACTAAACATTTGGATACCACAAAATTGGGGAGAAAAAGGGGTCAAATTAAAAATAAAAATACATTTAAATGACAAAAGTTTTCAGAATTGCAATAGATTTAGTCTGTTGGCTTTTCATTTAGGAAAAAAGCTCCTCCTGACCCTAATGCCCCACTTCCTTCTCTTCATCCTCATCCTTCTATGCCAACTGCAGCAGAGGTCAGAGTCAGCTTCTCTTCTGTCAAACTATATTTATTTCACAAGACATATTGGACTACAGTATAAATTGTCCTTCCTGTATTATAATTATGCAAAAATTTGTATTCTATTCTACTGAGCCATTTACTTTATGTTCGTTCGTATTCGTATCTTTTATTACTTCTTATAGTTGTTGCATTGTCGAGGAGCAACCTGCAAGCAGTGATGGCAAAAGTCCGGAATTGTCATACTTGTGTAAAAGTAAAGATACCGTAATAGAAAATGACTCAAGTGAAAGTCACCCAGTAAAATACTACTTGAGTAAATGTCAAAGTATTTGGTTTTAAATATACTTAAGTATCAAAAGTAAATGTAATTGCTAAAATATACTTAATTATATTTACTTGAGGCGGCAGGTAGCCTAGTGGTTAGAGCATTAACCGAAAGGTTACGGAAAATGGGTGTCAAGGAAAATGTATGGAGTAAAAATATATCATTTTCTTTAGGAATGTAGGAAAGTAAAAGTTGTCAAAAATATACATTGTAAAGTACAGATACCGCAAAAAAACTACTTAAATAGTGTAGTTTTACTAAAGTACTTTACACCATTGCCTGCAAGTAAGCTTTTCATTGGATGGTGCATGTGTATCCCCTATACACGACTAATAAAACTTTAAACATGAGTGTGCTACTATACTATCGATAGCAATGATGAATAGTAGTGGTGATTGAAAATAATATTTTACATTTAGAAAAGAGCCTCCGTGGATTTCTGTGGTTAGAAAAGAGACTCCAGACCCCAATGCTCCTTTTGCAACTCTCCATCTCCATCATCCCCCTCCTGTGAAGCGCCCGTCAGTGGAAGTCAAAAAGGAGAGGTCACTGTGATGTTGCATGGTTGTTTTTTTGTGTGGTTACTTTTGAGTGTTAGCAATGTTTGTTCTCTGTGACATTGTTGAACTGCTTCTATTGACAGATATGCTAAATGGATTATCTTCATTCCGACACAACGGATTTTTGTTGCTTTTCCTTGTGAAGTTTCAAACATCACTTTCTTTGCTGTTTGCTACCCAGAGAGGAGTTGTCAGATTACAAACCCGTTTCTCTGAAGGTGATGTCATCTGACCATGTGAGAAAGGATGGGTCTGGGATCTGTAAATCATACTACCTCATTCATGTTAAGTTTGCTCAATTGTGTTTAGCCTTTTCAGTACAGTCATTTTCTTCCTGTTTTCTTCCTGTTATATAGTGCCTTCGGAAAGTATCCAGACCCCTTGACCTTTTCCACATTTTGTTAGGTTCTCTGGGTAGCACATTACCCCATAATGACTAAGAAAAAACGAGTTTAGAAATTATCGCTAATTTATTAAGAATAAAAACAAAAAAAGATCAGTATTCAGACCCTTTGTTGAAGCACCTTTGGCAGTGATTACAGCCTCGAGTCTTCTTGGGTATGACACTACAAGCTTAGCACACCTGTATTTGGGGAGTTTCTCCAAGTCTTCTCTGCAGAGCCTCTCAAACTCTGTCAGGTTCGATGGGGAGCGTCGCTGCACAGCTATTTTCATGTCTCTAGAGATTTTTGATTGGGTTCAAGTTCGGGCTCTAGCTGGGCCAGCCACTCAAGGACATTCAGAGACTTGTCTCGAAGCCACTCCTGCATTATCTTGGCTGTGTGCTTTGGGTCGTTGTCCTGTTGGAAGGTGAACACCAGTCTGAGGGCCTGACTAGTCTCCCAGTCCCTGCTGCTGAAAAACAACCCCACAGAATGATGCTGCCACTACCATGCTTCAACGTAGGGATGGTGCCCGATTTCCTCCAGAATGCTTGGCATTCAGGCCAAAGAGTTCAATTTTGGTTTCAATAGACCAGAGAATCTTGTTTTCCCATGGCCTGAGAATCTTTAGGTGCCTTTTGGCAAACTCCAAGTGGGCTGTCATGTGCCTTTTTTTACTGAGGAGTGGCTTCCGTCTGGCCTCTACCATAAAAACCTAATGGTGGAGTGCTGCAGAGATGGTTGTCTTTCTGGAAGCTTCTCCCATCTCCACAGAGGAACTCTAGAGCTCTGTCAGAGAGACCATTGAGTTCTTGGTCACCTCCCTTAACCAAGGCCCTTCTCTCCCGATTGCTGAGTTTGGCCGGGTGGACAGCTCTAGGAATAGTCTTGGTGGTTCCAAACTTCTTCCATTTAACAATGATGGAGGCCACTGTGTTCTTAGGGACCTTCAATGCTGCAGAAATGTTTTGGTAGCCTTTCCCAGATCTGTGCCTCGACACAATCCTGTCTCGGAGCTGTACGGACAATTCCTTCAACCTCATGGCTTGGTTTTTGCTCTGACATGCACTGTCCACTGTGGGACCTTATATAGACAGGTGTGTTCCTTTCCAAATCATGTCCAATTAATTTAATTTTACCACAGGTGGACTCCAAGTTGTAGAAACATCTCAAGGATGATCAATAGAAACAGGATGTACCTGAGCTCAATTTAGAGTCTCATAAGCAAAGAGTCTGAATACTTATGTAAATAAGGTATTTTTGTTTTGCAAACATTTCTAAAAACTTGTTTTCGATTTGCCATTATGGGGTGTTCTGTGTAGATGGCTGAGGAAATTGTTTTATTTGATCCATTTTAGAATAGGGCTGTAACAAAACAAAATTTGGAAAAAGTCAAAGGGTCTGAATACTTTCATGATATCCTCCAAATGTGGATGATGATATAATTTTGTTAAATTAGATGAAGATTATTATGAGCACAGTTGCAAAGCACTGCTAACCGTTCTCCTTTTGCAGAAAATACTCTGATAGCAAAGTGCCCAAAAGACCATCTGTTGATGCCAAGGAAGAAAGGTTGGCAGGCCATAGTGCACAGGTGCATGCATAATTATACACTGCATGTTGGCCTATGTGCTTGTTTAAGTTGAATCCCAATCAATTGATTGGACATGATTTGGAAAGGCACACTATATAAGTCGTTTTTTGCAGGGACTGGGAGACTCTTTTCTATGAGTTGTGGTTGTATTATTTGGTGATATTAGAGAGTTGTGTTAACCCCTTCATTGGTGCAGAGGACTTCATAGGGAAATACTGCATGTGTGAATATTTATCTGTGCTTCGCCACCTTGTCATGTTGTCTGCCCTCTGCTGGTGAAGCTGTTTGATCAAGCATGCCTGCTCCCTGAATGCTGTGTGCTTTTTGCCAATCAGCAATGGCTGCAATACATACAAATGTTTCCTGTTTCAGAAACGATTTGTCAGATTCCAAACCAAAACCTGCTAAAAGGCCAAGTCTGGATGGCAAGAAAGATAGGTCTGCATAAGCAGGATCATATTATGTACCCAATTATTGGTGGATGTACAGTCGTGGCCAAAAGTTTTGAGAATGACACAAATACTAATTTCCACAAAGTTTGCTGCTTCATTGTCTTTAGATACTTTTGTCAGATGTTACTATGGAATATAGTATAATTACAAGCATTTCATAAGTGTCAAATAATTTTATTGACAATTACATGAAGTTGATGCAAAGAGTCAATATTTGCAGTGTTGACCCTTCTTTTTCAAGACCTCTGCAATCCACTCTGGCATGCCGTCAATTAACTTCTGGGCCACATCCTGACTGATGGCAGCCCATTTTTGCATAATCAATGCTTGGAGTTTGTCAGAATTTGTGGAGTTTTGTTTGTCTACCCGTCTCTTGAGGATTGAACATAAATCAATGGGATTAAGATCTGGGGAGTTTCCTGGCCATGGACCCAAAATATCGATGTTTTGTTCCCCGAGCCACTTAGTTATCACTTTTGCCTTATAACAAGGTGCTCCATCATCCTGGAAAAAGCATTGTTCCTCACCAAACTGTACTTGGATGGTTGGGAGAAGTTGCTCTCGGAGGCTGTGTTCTTAGACAAAATTGTGAGTGAGCCCACTCCCTTGGCTGAGAAGCAACCCCACCCACACATGAATGGTCTCAGAATGCTTTACTGTTGGCATGACACCGGACTGATGGTAGCGCATTCTTGTCTTCTCCGGACAACCTTCTTTTCCTGATGCCCCAAACAATCGGAAAGGGGATTCATCAGAGAAAATGACTTTACCCCAGTCCTCAGCAGTCCAATCCCTGTACCTTTTGCAGAATATCAGTCTGTCCCTGATGTTTTTCCTGGAGAGAAGTGTCTTCTTTGCTGCCGTTTTTGACACCAGACCATCCTCCAAAAGTCTTCGCCTCACTGTGCGTGCAGATGCACTCACACCTGCCTGCTGCCATTCCTGAGCAAGCTCTGTACTGGTGGTGCCCCGATCCTGCAGCTGAATCAACTTTAGGAGACGGTCCTGGCGCTTGCTGAACTATCTTGGGCACCCTGAAGCCTTCTTCACAACAATTGAACTGCTTTCCTTGAAGTTCTTGATGATCAGATAAATGGTATATTTAGGTGCAATCTTACTGGCAGCAATATCCTTGCCTGTGAAGCCCTTTTTGTGCAACGCAATGATGACGGCACGTGTTTCCTTGCAGGTAACCATGGTTGACAGAGGAAGAATAATGATTCCCAGCACCACCCTCCTTTTGAAGCTTCCAGTCTGTTATTTGAACTCAATCAGCATGACAGAGTGATCTCCAGCCTTGTCCTCGTCAACACTCACACCTGTGTTAACAAGATAATCACTGACATTATGTCAGCTGGTCCTTTTGTGGCAGGGTTGAAATGCAGTGGAAATGTTTTGGGGGATTCAGTTAATTTCCATGGCAAAGAGGGACTTTGCAATAAATTGCAATTCGTCTGATCAGTCTTCATAATATTCTGGAGTATATGCAAATTGCCATCATACAAACTGAGGCAGCAGACTTTGTGAAAATTAATATTTGTGTCATTCTCAACTTTTGGCCACGACTGTACTAAGCTTCACTCTAAAAACACTTATTGACCTCACTTTTAAACCTGCATGAAGTGAACTTTGAAGGAAAATAATTAAATCAAGAAATATTGTAATTTGTAAAGCTTTTTTCTCACACCCAAGGCACTGATTTGTTTTATATAATAATAAAAGCAGACAACAATCAATGCTATATACAGGTGTTGTCTAATCCGTTGAAAATAATTAACATTGGTCATTGAAAGCTTTTCTGAACAGCTCAGTCATTTAGCTTTGCCTTAAGTAAGGCCAGAGACTCTACAGCCCTGACAGTGACTTTAAGTGCGTTCCACAGCCTAGGAGCCGCACAACTGAAAGCCCTGTCACCCATAGTTTTTTGTCTGCTCTAAGGGAGATGGACTTGTAGGAGTGAACGGAGTGTACGACGAAGTCAGACAGATACTTGGGTCCAGAGTTGTGGATAGCTTGGTAGGTGTGAACCGTAATTTTAAAGTCAATGTGTGAGCATGTGGGGAGCCAGTGGAGGTTGAACATAGCTGGAGTGATGCACTCATGGGGGAAGTGTGGTTGAGGACACATGCAGCACAGTTCTGGACATATTGTAGCCTTCTTAGGCACTTGTCATATTTGTCAACCAACACGGTATTACAATAGTCCAGACGGGATAAGATAAATGTGTGGATGAGTTGCTCAGCTGAAGGCTGTAAAAGTGTAGGTTACATAGGTCGTAACCTGGCAATGCTCCATAGATAGAAAAATGGAACTTTGGTAACACTTCTGATGTGGGCCTCAAACGAGAGCTGACTGTCATATATCACACACAGATTGCGGACCTTACTGGAGGGGAGGACTTTGACACCATCAATATTGAGGCTGCTGATTTAGTCAATGATGCGAGTGCCAAACTGTCTTTGTGCAGTTTAACTGCAGGAAACTCAGCTGTATCCACGCTTTGCTGTCCTGCAGGCAACTGACCAGGAATGCAATGGCATTGGCAGTGTTTGTGGAGATATACAGCTGAGTATCTTCAGCATAAAAGTTAAAGCCCAGTCCATGTTTCCCAGTGGCAGCATGTAGATCCAAAACAGTAGCTGCCCTACGACCGAGCCTTGAGGGACCCCCTGGCGGATCAGTGAGATAGGACCTGAACCAGTCCTGGACAGTGTCTGACAGGCCCGGTAGCTTCACCTTGCGGTCCAGCAGAATGGCATGGCTGACCGTGTCAAATGCTGCATTGAGGTCCAGCAGTATGAGGATGCTGGCACCCCCAGAGTCTGCATTCATGAGGAGGTCATTGGTGACCCTTACCAAGGCAGTCTCTGTGTCTGAAACCGGACGGGAAGGGCTCAAGTAGATTGTGAGTGGCAAGATGTTGTTGGACTTGGCTAGACATATCATGTTTGAGGAGCTTACTCAGCAAGGTCAGGTTGGAGATAGGCCTGTAGTTCTGGAGGTTATCAGGGTCAGATACAGGCTTTTTAAGTACTGGTGTGACTGCGGCGAGTTTGAGCTGTGGAGGGACACATCCAGTGGTTAATGATTTCTGTGAAAAAAAGGCTCCAGAACAGATAACTAGGACTTGACAAGTGAGGTGGGGATAGGGTCAAGTGAGCAAGTGGTGGGCCTCATTGTTCTAACCAACTTGGTTACATCAGCTGCAGTGACTGTGGTGAACATGGAGAACCTTGACCCAGGGAGCATAGGACTGTGTAGATCAACTACAGGGTCTGGAGAGGACAGGATGGTGTTATTGAGATTTTAAATTTTGCTTTGGAAGAAACAATGGTATTGATTGCACCGTTCTGGGGAGGCTGAGGTAGCAGAGTTGTTCACAGGCTGAAGGAGCTTGCTCACAGTAGAGAACATCACCTGGGAGTAACCACTGCTGTTGCTGATCAGTTGGGTGTAGTAGTAGTAACATGGTCAAATGAAAGTAAAAAAAGCAGTATCTAGCACTCACTCAGATGAACAGCAGTCTCACATGGTGACATATTTTCCTCTCTCTCTCTCGTTGTTGTAGAAAGGACTCCACTGACTCCAAGCACAGCCTTTCTGTGAAACGTCATTCGACTGACTCCAAATCCGACTGGCTCTCATTCAGATTAATTACTATGACTGACACTTCTCTGGTCATTACTGCTAATATCCTTAATATGTTGCCATGAGCTATCCAGTGGGCGAAGTACATCCGTCAGCATCTAGTTTTAATTGATATATTCGATTGAATTTCAAATAACATGACATCAATATGAAATCAACATAAGTGAAAAGGAGTGGGAAAAGTACTCAATTGTCATACTTAAGTAAAAGTAAATGCTATTAGATTATTTATTTTTTTACAGACAGACTGGGGCACACTCAAACACTCAGACATCATTTACAAATGCAGTATTTGTGTTTAGTTAGTTAGCCAGATCAGAGGCAGTAGGGATGACAATGCATTCCATGTGTGTGAATTGGACCATCATTCTGTCCTACCTGAGCATTCGAAATGTAACGAGTGCTTTTGGCTACCAGGGAAAATGTATGGGAATTAAAAGTATTTTAGTTTCTTTAGGGATGTAGTGGATTAAAAGATTCCAAAAATATACCAAACAAAAATAAGAACGCAACATGTATAGAGTTGGTCCCATGTTTCATGAGCTGAAATAAAAGATCCCAGAATTTTTCCATACACACAAAAAGCTTATTTCCCTTAAATTGTGTACACAAGTGAGCATTTGTCCTTTGCCAAGATAATCCTTCCTCCTGACGTGTTGCATATCAAGAAGCTGATTAAACAGCATGATCATTACACAGGTGCACCTTGTGCTGGGGGCGTAGATGGCCACTCTAAAATGTGCAGTTTTGTCACACGACACAATACTACAGATGTCTACGTTTTGAGGGAGCGTGCAATTGGCATGCTGACTGCAGGAATGTCCACCAGAGATGTTGCCAGATAATTGAATGTTCATTTTAGATAATTTGGCAATACATCCAACTGGCCTCACAACCGCAGACCAAGTCTCACCATGTTCCTCTCCTCAGATAACTTCAAAGAATTTGGGACAAACTGTGACTCGATGGCAGCAGAGATTGAAGATCATATCCTTTTAAATCTGCATGTGGTTCTGAAGTATTTTACCAATTTGGGTTGGTTTCAGTTTGCAGTGTGTTTGCAGAGCTGCCATTTGCTCTCTTGGCTTTGAATATAACACATTTTATATTTGTTTGATCTTCGATTGTCACCGTTAGATATTTCAACCAGGTGGTGATGAAAGCTTCCTTAACTGTCCTCCGCTGCACATATTTACAAGGAGATGGGAGCCACAGATATGAAGTATAAAAACAGGGTGCGGAGCCGCATCAGCAACCTGAAGGACCCCAAAAACCCTGGGCTGCGGAGGAACGTCCTGGCTGGAGGCATCAAGCTGAGACGCTTCGCCATCATGTCTGCTGAGGTACTGTAAACTTCTGCCATATCAACCCATGACCCATCCCTGCCTCTAACATATTCCGAAGATGTTGTATCAATGAGAGAGAGTCAAGAAAGTCAAGCACCTACCAAAACATTTGAGTAGACACATTTCCCTCAGAGATTTCGTCTGTCTGTCTGTCTGTCTCTCTCTCTCTCTGTCTCTCTGTCTCTCTCTCTGTCTCTCTGTCTCTCTCTATCTAGGAGATGGCTAGTGATGAGCTGAAGCAGCTGAGGAACAATCTGACTAAGGAGGCCATTAGGGAACACCAGCTGTCCAAAACCAGCGGTACCATTTATGATCTGTTTCAGTGCAGCAAAAATAACTGCACCTACAACCAGGTAAACATACCATATTCTGCATATTACAAGGTATATACTATATTTTACTTAAACAGATACACACTGCACTGAAAACATACATATGCTCTACATACAGTTTTATATTGTACGCTCTACCTGTTCCAGTTACATTTTACACAGTGGAGACAGCCTGTGCTGTTGAATGAAAGCTGCCTTCGTATTAACTGTGTGTGTGTGTGTGTGTGTAGATGCAGACCCGCAGTGCTGATGAGCCTATGACCACTTTTGTTTTTTGCAACGAGTGCGGGAACCGCTGGAAGGTGAGACATTTCCCTCACCAGTTCAGATAAAGCCCATTAAAATACATAACGCTAGCCCAGCACATACAGTGGTGTCTGGAGGCATAACAATGGTCCACAGACATAAATAATCTATTAATTTACTAATATTAATTTGTTTTCTATTCCAGTTCTGCTGATGTGGCCCAGCTCCAATGACGATGTTGCAGACCACATTTTTCTATGAGGGGTTATAATGTTTAACAATGAGTAATTTTACAAAAACAAACATGAATACTTATAATTTACTTTTTAAGATGGGCTCCCGAGTGGCGCAGCGGTCTAATGCACAAGAGGCATCACTACAGTCTCTGGTTCAATTCCATGCTGTATCATCTGGCCGTGATTGGGAGTCCCATAGGGCAGGGCACAATTGGCACAGCGTCGTCCGGGTTTGGCCGGGGTAGGCCGTCATTGTAAATAAGAATTTGTTCTTAACTGACTTATTTTAAATGTAACCTTTATTTAACTATGGTGCTTTTAATGGGGGTTGAAAACATTTTTGTAAAATGCAGGGGTTGAGACAGTCTCCAGATTGATGGCAGTGTCATTTAATCTGTCCTGGTTGGACACAGGTAATTCAATGGTGCTGAGGAGATGCAGCAGCCTTTTATGAATTTCACTGACATCAACTTGTTTTTTTGCATCTTTAAAAAAAATCATTATAGTCTTTAAATCTGCAAAGACCACAGATCAAATTAGAAATCAAGTATGAAAGCTTATCATGCAAGCCATTTCAATTCAAACATCTTTATTGTTAAAATCTCAAGGCCAAACTTCTGAGGTTTTATTGTCACTGTTTGGGCTTCAGTCAGGGAATAATATGATTCATTTTTCTAGATATGGTAAAGACCAAAAAACGGTATTTATGTAATTTGTGGGTTTCGCTCTGTGAAATTTTAAAAGAGCAGCTAAAATGTATATACATATTTATGAATAGTTGATTATTTTCATATGTACTGTATAATATATGAAACAGTAATACGTCTCCTACATATTGCTTTGCATCATAATTGAATGAGTAAACAGTATTGAAATTATGCTAATTAATACAAAATAATGTCAAATTCTGTTTGAACTACCGGTGAAATGGAAGTCAATATACTGTACCACTATGAGCAGCCACAAGATGGCGAGGAAGAGTAATTTATACTGTAAGAGCTCCCACTTGCAAATGATGTATCATTTAGGGAGTGAATGTTGTTTACAGTACCAGTCAAAAGTTTGTTCACACCTACTCATTCAAGGGTTTTTCTTTATGTTTACTGTTTTCTACATTGTATAATAACAGTGAAGATATCAAAACTATGAAATAACATATATGGAATCATGCAGTTACCAGCATTGTTTTAAACAAATCAAAATATATTTGAGGTTCTTCAAAGTTGCCACCCTTTGCCTTGATGACAGCTTTGTACACTCTTAGCATTCTCTCAACCAGCTTCATGAGGTAATCACCTGGAATGCATTTAAATTAAAAGTTAATTTGTGGAATTTCTTTCCTTAATGCATTTGAGCCAATCAGTTATGTTGTGACAAGATAGGGGTGGTATACAGAAGCTAGACCTATTTGGTAAAAGACCAAGTCCATATTATGGCAAGAGCAGTTCAAATAAGTTCAGTAGAGTTAACTGCACCTCAGATTGCAGCCCAAATAAATGCTTCAGAGTTTATGTAACAAACACATGTCAACATCAACTGTTCAGAGGAGACTGACTGCATTAATCAGGCCTTCATGGTCGATTTGCTGCGAAGAAACAACTACTGAAGGACACCAATAAGAAGAAGAGACTTGCTTGAGCCAAGAAACATGAGCAATGGACATTAGACTGGTGGAAATCTGTCCTTTGGTCTGATGAGTCAATTTTTACATTTTTGGTTCCAAACGCAGAGTAGGTGAACAGATGATCTCTGCATGTGTGGTTCACACCATGAAGCATGGAGGAGGTGTGGGGGTGCTTTGCTGGTGACACTGTCTGATTTATTTAGAATTCAAGGCACACTTAACCAGCATGGCTACCACATGGCTACCACATTCTCAGTGCAAGAGGCATCACTACACATTCTGCAGCGATGCGCCATCCCACCTGGTTTTCCCTTCCCCTGGGTTTCCCTTCCCCTATCATTTGTTTTTCAACAGGATAATGACTCAACACACCTTCAGGCTGTGTAAGGGCTATTTGACAAAGAAGGAGAGTGATGACCTGCTGCATCAGATGATGACCTGGCAATCACCCGACCTCAACCCAATTGAGATGGTTTGGGATGAGTTGGACCGCAGAGTTAAGGAACTGCATCCAATAAGTGCTCAGCATATGTGGGAACTCCTTCAAGACTGCATTATGTTTGGGGAAAATCCAATGCAACACATTATGTTACTGAGTACCAATCTCCATATTTTCAAGCATAGTAGTGGCTGCATCATGTTATGGGTATGCTTTGAATTTTTAAGGACTGGGGAGTTTTCCAGGATAAAAAAAATTGCTCTATTCCGTCTAAGAACAGGCAAAATCCTAGAGGATACCCTGGTTTAGTCTGCTTTCCACCAGACAGTAGGAGATGAATTCACCTTTCAGCAGGACAATACCCTATAATACATGGCCAAATCTACACTGGAGGTGCTTACCAAGAAGACAGTGAAATGTTTCTGAGTGGCCAAGTTGACAATCTATGGCAAGACCTAAAAATGGTTGTCTAGCAATGATCAACAACCAATTTGAGCTTGAAATATTGTGAAACGAAAAATGGGCAAATGTACAATCCAGGTGTGGAAAGCTTAGACTTACCCAGAAAGACTGTAATCACAGCTGTAATTGCTGTCAAAGGTGCCTCTACATAGTATTGACTCAATACATCAATAAGCTGATCCCAAACCATTTAAACCAGCATCAGGAAATTGAGTCTATCATAGTTCATGTGGGATTCAATGACATTATGAAGGGCAGCTCAGAACAGCTGAAGATGGATTTTAAAGAACTGATTGGGTCACTATTTCCTCCCGCCCTCCCTAAATCGTGACATTTAACATTTCAGCAGACTTTAAACCCTCTATGCCTGGCTACGTTACTATTGCAGCTCTGTGGGTGTAACATTTATTCAACATTTTGATATCTTCTGGAAACAACGCTCCTATTATAAAAAAGATGGGATACATGCAAGTCATTTGGGTTCCTGGATCCTTTCACAACATTTTGTGCCTAAACTTGGTGTAAGGACATGGATTGCCAAGCCTGTTACCACAGGGTCACATCGAGCGAGCCTGCAGAAACAAAGAGAGCTCAGAGAAAACGTCAAAGACTGAAAACAAGAAAAAAGACAGTACCAATGAAGGATAAATAGATGCTCACGCATTTGAGCAAGAAAACACAGAGATGAGTGACTCATCAGAAGAGGAAGTCACACTGAATATACTGACTGTTGCTGGATGGCTGCACGGCTACTATGTCTCTCCGTTACTAGAGGGGCAGTCGTTGCGTAGGGAGAGTGACACAGGCAGCTGTCCCTGGTGTCAGACACAGTCTACAAAAAGACACTAAACACCTTCCACTTCAGCCAGCACACATGGTGTTAAAGACGTACACAGGTGAATCTCTCGCTTTGAGAGGCATTACTGATGTCGCAGTTCAGTTAAACAGACAAACTGAAAAGCTGCCACTCTATATCGTGAAAGGAGACTTATTCAGCACTACTGGGACCATCGTGGCTGGAGAAAATCAAACTGGACTGGCCATCAGTGCATACAATGACACATGGAGAGACAGGCCTACATGCCGTCTTAAAGAAACATTACAGAGGAGTATTTCATGGAGATCATGAAATACATTACAATGAAACTTAGCATTAAACCAGACAGTAAATCAAAGTTTCTGAAAGCACCTTATGATACCTTATGCTATCAGACCAAAAGTCAAGGCTGACTTGGACTCTTTAGTCAAGAACAAAGTACTGGAGCCGGTCAGTGTGGTTGAATGGCCAACACCCACCATACCAGTTCTTAAGAAGGATTGTGGAATCATGATGTGTATAGACTTTAAAGTTACAGTTAACCTTGTGTTGTCCGCTGTGCAGTATCCACTACCACAAATCTGCAACTTTTTTGATGGCTGGCAGTCAAAAGTTCAGCTAAATCTACCTTTGTCAAGCCTACCTGCAGCTGCACGTGGAAGAATAGTCAGAGGAACTTCTGACCATCGTGACAGACAAGGGACTCTTCAGGTACTGTCGTCTACCATTTGGAATCACATGTGCGCCAGTACCTTTCTAGAAGGCAATGGACTAGATTTTGAGTATTGCCAGGAGTACAATGCTAAATGGATGACATCCTTGTTACTGGGAAGGACGAAGTGGACTATTCCAAAATTTGAATCCAACCTTAGAGACTGAAGGACTACAAGTTTGTAAGGACAAATGTGCATTCTTCCAATCTTCGGTTGAATACCTCACATGTCATTGATGCTACAGGCCTTCACAAGGCAATCATGGCTGCCCCAGCTTCTTAGAACGTGAGCCATTTACATTCTTTCCTAGGGTTACTGAATTTCTACAGACACTTTATCCCGAGCTTAACAATTAAGCTGATGCCGCTGCCTCGAATGCTTTGTCAAAACAAAACATGGAAATGTACTGAGAAACCATTCGTGAACTACTGAAATCTGAGGTATTGACACACTTTGAACCATTATTGCCCATCCAACTAACTTGTGATGCTAGTCCATATGTTGTGGGAGCAGTCGTGTCCTATATCATGCCTTCCGGTGCATCGAGGACATTGAACAAAGTAGAAAGTAACTAAGGACAGATAGAACAAAAAGCCCTAGGCATCTTTTTTGGAGTGCATAAATGTCAACATTATCTGTATGGGAGGAAGTGCACGGTGATCTTACAGATCATCGTTTGTGGCGAGCATCTTTGGACCGCATACTGGAAATCCGTCACTTGCTGCAAGCAGAATGCAAAGGTGGGCATTGTTGTTGTCAGCACACACCTTCAACATCAAGTACCGCAAGACAGAACTGCACTGCAAATCAGCTGGACTTTCCCAGTTAACACTATAATAATACCTGTGGTCAAGCCAGATTCACACCAAGTTGACATCTACTTCAGACAAGTGGAAAATGAAAACACACCAGTCACTTCAACAAAAGTGAGAGTCAACCCGGAAATGACCCGGTGGTATCAAGTGATGGACATTATCATCAAAGGTAAAGCCTCTAGAGATCCTTCAGAACTGAAACCTTTTGGAAAACTGAGTTGTCAGCACAGTGTGGTTGTCTGCTGTGGGGGAAGAGAGTTGTCATTCCGCCTTCACTGAGGAAAGAAGTGTTGCAATAGCTACACTCAGGTCATTGTGGGAGGGTTTGTGTTAAGGAAATTGCACAAACCTACTTCTGGTGGCCTGGATTGGATGGAAGCATTGAGGAGAAAGAGAAAACACTTTCCTCATGTCTGAAGGTTCACAACGTACGTCAACTTGCACCTCTTTATCCGTGAGATTGGCTGGAGGAGGTGTGGCAACGTATACAAGTCAACTTCACAGGTCTATTTGAAGACCGAATGTTTCTCGTGGTTGTGGATGCTCATAGCAAATGGCTTGAGGTTGCCATTATGAGTTCTATTACTGCAGCGAAGACTGCAGCTAGTGTCCCAAGAAATGGCCACATTCCTACAGGTGAATGGCATACAAACACAGGTCTGCACCGTATCATCCTTCTACCAACGGGCTAGCGGAGAGGTTTGTACAGACCAAGCGTCTCGGAGTTAAGGGACACTGCACCAATGCTTGAACAGCTTCCTGCTATTCTACAGGAACACACCACACAAAACCACCAAGGCTTTACCTGTATCCCTAATCATGAAGAGAGAGCTACACACAAGTTTAGACAAACTCAAACTGCAGAATGCACAGGAGACGTCAACAGGAGAAGCAACTGAGAGCAAAGGACAGAACTTTCAATCTTGGAGAAACTATCTTAGCTAGGAAGTACCTCAAAGGACCAAAGTGGGTTGCTGCTACAGTCATTGCTCAGGCTGGTCTTGTCCTACACTGTCCACACGGCAGAGGACGTCATCTGGAAAAGGCACATAGATCAGTTACTGTTGAGTAAAGTCACACCAAAAGAACAGTCAACACCTAGGGCCTCACAGTCACCTTCACTTTCTCAGGACACAGACTCAGCCACACCCGCACAAATGTGTTACGAGACAGGCAACTCACATGCTTACACCTGTGTCATCTCCAAAGTCTAGACAAGTCAAGACATTGTTAGTAGAAAGAGGAGGACGGGAAGCGCTACTAAGGTACACAATAGTAAATTATGGTAGATAGAAGGTGCTCTTTGGTAAAAGGGGTAAATTGGTCATCAAAAAGAAAGGAGGACCAAGGCACTCTTCATATAATTGATTAAAATGCCTTTATTAGTATGGCATGTTCAATAGAAACAAAGTTTTTTTTTTTTTTTTAAACCGACACATTTCGGCTGCATGGCCTTCGCTAGGGAGTACAAAAAAAAGGAATACAAAGTCCTCTTTTTAACAGCTTTTCAGCCCTAATTAGCCCTAATTGGAAGACGTAGTTGTTACACAATTGATTGGACACACCTAGTAAGCAACACCATACACATTAAAAGGTGAAATACTGTAGCTATGTTATCATAAAAATACAACTCCAAACTAGAAGTATCAGAACACTAAAAGGTAGTTCTAACCTTAAATATGACTGGGAGAAGTGTCAAGAATAAAAAAAGCTATATATTCCATAGTACACTAGAACACAGCAAAACATGAACAACAACAGTCTAACCATAGCTGAGGGCAATTGAGCAAAATGTCCACTAGATGACAGAAAATGGACCCATCACGACCCTACAGGAAGGGTGAGAAATCCATATCTTCATTTAAACCAGGGTATTTAGTGGTCCGTAGTTTGTAAATCCAAAAACTTTCCCTTTGGTTTAACTGTTTAAAATGGTCCCCTTTTCTAATAGAGGCCGGAATATGATCAATACCCATAGCATGTAGGGAGGCAGGGTTGTCATGGTGTAGGGACTTGTAGTGCCTTGCCATGGGGTAGTCTTCATTGCCTACCCGTATGGCATACTTGTGTTCCGCTAAGCGGTCTTGAAGGCGTCTCTTTGTCCGTCCAATGTAGAACACCTTCCACTGTGGGCATTCCAATCTATAGATGACATGAGTGGTTTTGCAGTTAATGGAATGCTTGATGTAATACTCCATTTTGGAAGCTGTGTCAACAAAATACTTCTTCTTACTGCAATGGTTGCAATGGTTACATTTAAAAGAGCCCTTGGGTTTGTGGTCAAGCCAAGTTTTTTGAGAGTCACCCGGAAGATAACTGTGGACTAATTTGTCATTTAGGGTAGGACATCTCTTAAAGCTTATGACTGGTGGCTCAGGAAAGACTTGGCGTAGTAGCGTATCACTTTGGATGATTCTCCAATTATTTTTTATGATTCTTTTAATGCTCTCTGCTTCAGTGCTGTATTTTGTAACAAAATACACTCTCTCCGATGCATCACGAGGCACCCTTCGCAACAAGTTCTCTCTGCCAAGTAAATCCAGCCCTTATACCAGCATCTTTCAGGACCTGAACGCTGTAGCCCCAATTTAAGAAGCGATTCTCCAATCCGATTCTCCATGGAGAATAAGAGCACCTCCTCCCAGCTGCCCATTGCACTGAGGCTAGGAAACACTGTCACCACCGATAAATCCACTATAATTTATAATTTCAATAAGCATTTCTCTTTGGCTGGCCATGCTTTCCACCTGGCTATCCCTACCCCGGTCAACAGCTCTGCACCCCCCACAGAAACTTGCCCAAACCTCCCCCATTTCTCCTTCACCCAAATTCAAATTGTTGATGTTCTGAAAGAGTTGCAAAATCTGGACCCCTACAAATCAGCTGGGCTTGACAATCTGGACCCTCTCTTTCTAAAATGATCTGCCGCAATTGTTGCAACCCCTATTACTAGCCTGTTCAACCTCTCTTTCGTATCATCTCTAAAGATTGGAAAGCTGCCGCGGTCATCCCCCTCTTCAAAGGGGGAGACACTCGAGACCCAAACTATTATAGACCTATAGCCATCCTGCCCTGCCTTTCTAAAGACTTCGAAAGCCAAGTTAACAAACAGATCACCGACCATTTCGAATCCCACCGTACTTTCTCCCCTATGCAATATGGTTTCTGACCTGGTCATGGGTGCACCTCAGCCGCGCTTAATGTCCTAAACGATATCATAACCGCCATCGATAAAAGACAATACTTTACAGCCGTATTCATTGACCTGACCAAGGCTTTCGACTCTGTCAATCACCACATTCTTATTGGCAGACTCAACAGCTTTGGTTTCTCAAATGACTGCCTCGTCTGGTTCACCAACTACTTCTCAGACAGAGTTCAGTGTGCAAATTGGATGTAGTCTATCACAGTGCCACCCGTTTTGTCACCAAAACCCCATATACTACCCACCCCTGCGACCTGTATGCTCTCGTTGGCTGGCCCTCGCTTCATATTCGTCCCCAGGTCATCTATAAGTATTTGCTAGGTAACTCAGCTCACTGGTCACCATAGCAGCACCCACCTGTAGCATGCACTCCAGCAGGTATATTTCACTGGTCACCCACAAAGCCTATTCCTCTTTGTCCGCCTTTCCTACCAGTTCTCTGCTGCCAATGACTGGAACAAATTGCAAAATTCACTGAAGCTGGAGACTCATATCTCCCTCACTAACTTTAAACATCAGCTCTCAGAGCAGCTCACAGATAATTGCACCTGTACATAGCCCATCTGTAAATAGCCCATCCAACTATCTCAACCCCATATTGTTATCTGTTTTTTTGCTCCTTTGCACCCCAGTATCTCTACTTGCACATTCCTCTTCTGCACATCTATCACTCCAGTGTTTAATTGCTAATTGTAATTACTTCGCCACTACAGCATATTTATTGCCTTACCTCCCTAATCTTACCTCATTTGCACACATTGTATATAGATTTTTTCTATTGTGTTATTGACTGTACGTTTGTTTATTCCATGTGTAACTCTGTGTTGTTATTTGTGTCGCACTGCTTTGCTTTATCTTGGCCAGGTCGCAGTTGTAAATGAGAACTTGTTCTCAGCTGGCCTACCTGGTTAAATAAAGGTGAAATAATATATATTTTTTAATTGTGAATTAGAATGTGTTCTTAAATGACTCGACCAGTTAAATAATGGTTAAATAAAACAAAATAAATACAAATTCAATGCGATCATGCTTTGTTGACACATGACACATGCAGATCGATTCAAGTTTGCTTTTTGTTGCTTCCCGCATCAGGATTCAAAGAAATGTCCAGACGAATACTGCAAGAAACATGATCCTAACACTATCCAATAATTAGTTTAATCATAAGCAGGTGGGCTTCTTTCCCTTTCCCTTTCAATGACTTCAAATTGGTCTCAATGCGTGTAGAAATGTCTCCTCCTCTCCCATTACACAAACAGGGCGTCATACTCGATGAAAGGCGGCCTACTGTCTGTCTACTGTCTGTCTCCGTCACATCATAACCAACCGCTCATTAGTGAGCACCATTAAAAATACATCATCCATCTGGAAGGTTCCCGTGTGCCCACACTGCCCTGGTCTCCTGGTGTGTCTATTCACAGCATGCCAAGAGGAAGGCTAACTCTCCCTTTAATGTGGAAGTGATGACTCAAAACTAAGTGCCATCACAGTATGGGGGTGTCACAACCATCCCTAAATGAGATGGGCTGCAGTGGTAACTATGGCGTGGTGACAATACTGCTACTGCTGCTACTTCCTCCTCCACATCCGCTCTCAACAATAGAGATCAGAAATCAGATGACGTTAGTGGGGTGCTGTTTCCAGACAGAGAGGGAGGCAGATATGTTTGAAGGTGGATTACAGCTTCAGCTACATTACAAACCCCCGTACTGTGACATCAGTGAAACATGGCTGCTTCCTCTTCCCTTTCTCTATTGCGAATAAACCTTGGCAGGAGAAAAAGGAGTCTGACTAAGTGAAGGCTGCTGTGCCCCTAGGGTTGGGTTGCTTCCCCCAGGGGCATTAATGCTTTGACGTCATCCCAGCCATGGCTAATGGTACCCTTTCTCCCCATAAGGGCTTATTAAGGGTAATGGTCCATAGCCCGCACGCCCTCCAACTCTATTTGTGTTTAATGAGAAATAGGAAGCCTGGTAATTTTTCTCCAATGTACAATGCTCTTCTTCATGCTAATCTTGCTATTAATGTCTCACATAGCCACCAATGACGTCTATTAAGCTCTAATATTGACATTGAGGCTTCTTGGAACCTGCTATGGGCTGTCCATTAGGTGTTAATACCCATCCTATAAGCCACTTTGCCCCTCCATAGCTTCCTGTCACCAAGGTCCTCGGCACAGTAGCTCCTCCGTAATGGCATTCATTAGGCCTGTACACTCACTCCATCCTAACATGCGTATAGGGCAGCTTTGGAGACGTTGTAATTGGCATACTGATGTTGTCTGGACCAGATCCCATATTCTCAAGTCAGAAGTGTTCATAATAACTGGTTGAAGTATTGAAGACAGCTAATGCTCGATCAGGGACAAAGGCAGAGTTTGAGAACTTAGTCTACTGGAAGACAGACAGCAAGCTGCAGACAGAGGCTATTCCATGGGAGAACAATTTGATCTGAGTATCAGTATTAGAGAATTACATTTGGGATCAGAGGGTGGCCATTGAGCTAAGGGATTGGCATTAGCAGGCCTGGCGATACTCTCTAAAGTCTCAGAAAACTGAGCTTTCCTCTTTGTGCAACTTGGTCCGAGTGAGACATAGTGGGGTACCTTCTCCATGGCTGTGCAGTTAATTATCTGGGCTACAGTAATAGAGAGCCCATTGTTCCACTTGAAAGGTGCTGTGGCCTTTGGGTAGGTGGGCTCAAATGTCAGCATGGGTGCTTTCAGAACCACAACTAACACTGGCGCTGTCATCAAAGGACATAATAAAAAGTCAGGGACGGAGGCTCCAAACATGAGCAGAATCAGACCCCCCTGGCATTTTGCACTTAATGAAAAGTCATTAAATAGATTTTCTCTTTCTCTCCGCACGGCTTACAACCACCTCCTACAGAGCTCTTTCTCTCCATCTAGCTCTCTTCCTCATGTTTCTACTCCAGCACCTTCTTGGTGTCCTTCCATGCTGCTAGCACTGTCTGCTTGGTTTCTCTCGCCCAGTCAGCCCAGGCAGTGCCTCGCTTCAGCTCCTTCTCTCATTTACTTTGGTTTCACTCAGTGATGGGAGTGAGAAAAGAGACATGGTACTCTTTCCCACACCCCGGGGGCCCAATCCTTCTCTTTATTCACACCTAGGGCCAGCTCGATCAGCCACACACGTGTGGGCATGTGTCTTCCCGGGAACAGACTTTGAAGAAGGGCTAGATAGATTATTTGGTCATTGTCATTAGACTTTGCTATTTCATTTATTTTTAGTTATTCAAATGGCGATGGCAGGGTAGCCTAGTGGTTAGAGCGCTGGACTAGTAACCGGAAGGTTGCAAGTTCAAACCCCTGAGCTGACAAGATACAAATCTGTCATTCTGCCCCTGAACAGGCAGTTAACCCACTGTTCCTAGGCCGTCATTGAAAATAAGAATTTGTTCTTAACTGACTTGCCTAGTTAAATAAAGGTTTAAAAAAATAATAATAATAATTTCCTGCTTTAAGGATTTGATTAAGTATATTATACTTATTCACATTGGCTCTTTGCGGAGCTAAGGAAAAGGAGAGGAGTTAGAATGGGTTTACTTTTACAGAAACACAAAGAGGACACAATTAATTAAATGTGAACACTGTGCTGGTATCTCTGTGATGCATTTGGGTGATGCTGTGTGTTTGACAGTGCAGGACCCAACGCAATGAAGACAATTAAGGAGAACACACTGGAGGAGCTTTAACTGTGTTTGTTCCTGTAGTAATTGGATTGGTGACAGAGTAAAGTTAATAACAACATACCTGTACCTCTTTATTCACAATCGATGTGAACCATTGTCTCACAAGAGGTCTCACACTCTCACAAGGTGTAGCCAATTAATTAATCATACAGGCAATCAGGTTTTGTAAGTGTGTTGGTTGGTGGTGTTGGGGAAGTGTTGGGTTCTATGATACTGATCTAGCAAGTTTAATGTGGTACTGATTAATAACATCTTTGCAAAGCATTTTGGTTGTGTCTATGGTATAATGTATGATGACAATGTTGTTGGCTAAGTTGTCTTGCAATCAAAAAACACATTCTACCAAGCTTTTTTGCTGTCTGTCCTTACAAGTTTAATGGCCAAGCAAACTTTTCTATTAAGGTCCATTATATTTCTTAAGAACTCATGGAGTGGTTAATAACGTATTACAAGCACTGATTTCCTCTATCACCCCCATTACCCCCCTACTTCCAAACCCACCACCTCCAGTTTGATGAGCTACCATATGTCCGGTGCCAATGTGTGGTCTCTCTTTATCTCCCTCCCAACCTCCCAATCTTTCTTTCTCCTTCTCCATCTCTCTTTCTCCCTCTCAATCTGTCTTTCTCCTCGCCATCGTTCTTTCTCCCTCCCCCTTTCCATCCTCCCCATCTCGCACTCTTCCTCTCCCAGTTGCCTCTCCAGCAGAGCTCTGGGTCGATGGGTTCAGTGAGGTGTTGGCACCTTGTGCACTCTCCTCATTACAGACTTGCTCTGCTCACTCTCCTGCCAGGCCATGGAGACACTGACACCACACCTCCATCCTTCTCTAGTGCTTAGCAGTATCGATATCTGATGTCTCTCACCAACCTTATCCAACCAGATTTAGAGCTTAATTCAATCCGTATGGCTGTAAATTCTGTTCTATAGTGCGATTTACATTTAAAGTTAATTTCCAATTGTGCTGACATATGCAGCGTTTACCATGAATGCAGTCTCCGCGAATGTGGGAACATTGCCTTTATATTTCAATCGTGCTATAGGGCTGACATTTTTAATCGAGACCCAAGTCTGGATTGAGGGTGGTAATAGGCATCGGAAGCTTACATTTACAGACCTACATATGCTGAACGTCAGCCATATTGATTGAATAGGGCCCTTACAGCACTGTGACTACCTAAAGACACCATACTCTTGGAAAGGATCTTTGGACAGGATCTCTGGACATGTTCCAATCCTTGGAGAGAGGAAATAGTTAACGAATCGCTTGGGGATTTTTCAGTGGACAGAGCAGAATCCATTTGTACACTTTTCAGCAGGTTTCTCTTTCACAGCAGGGTAAAGCATGTGTTGGCGATCCACTGCCACTCTAAACAGCATGGCCCTTTTCTACTTTCTCAGAGTCAGATGTACTCGTCGATACCATTTGTATGTCTCTGTGTCCAATATGAAGGCAGTTAGAGGTAGTTTTGTGAGCTAATGCTAACTGCTGTAGCGTTGGCACAATGACTGGAAGTCTATAGTATCTGCTCATTGCGCAAATTCCTTCAAACTGCATGCAGACACATAAAAATGGTATCCACAAGTTCATCTGACTCTGGGGAAGTAGATAAAGGCCAGAATCCCGAAGTATGCCTTTAACTCTGGTTTGTGCATCTCTGCAGTGTTATAATAAGCACATCTTTTGTGTCCTCTTATGCATGTAACAGTGCCTAACTGTCTGTTTAGTTGTATGTGTGTCTGTGTGTGTGTATGTGCTTGTTTGTGTGCTTGTTTGTGTACGTGTACTGTATGAGTCAGTGGGCAAGGCTGCTCCTTTTTAGTACACTCTAGTCCAGTTTCCATTCTTTCTCCTTTCACACCTTTGTGACACCTACCAAAATCCAGCGGTGTCAACACACATTACCACAGACACCCAGCTACCCCACAGAAGCCTCATCTGGGATGATGATTAACACCAATGAGGAGAGTTACATCAGTAGGATAGTTAGTGAGCCAGAGAGTGTGGGGGAGTGTGGCAGAGAGAACTGTGTAAAAGCCATGTACCATTCCAATCTCTGATCAAATATGACTGGTCGTGAAGTCCTTGGATGATGAAGAAAAGACTGGCTAGTCTGTATTGTGTGTGTATTAGAGAGAGGGGGGGTGGGTATCTCAAGTAAAAATTTGTTGAGGATAATGTGTTTAATCAAGTTACCCTAATCCTTTAAAATCATAGGCAATGAATCATTGCCTTCAGGCCGCCAGGAGAGGGATGGGTTGGATACAGAGTCGTCCTCTCGGTATCTTCAAACTTGGATACTTGAAGAAGGACTTCAGATGCACTACTGGCCTTTCCAGTCAAAAAAGACTTTCAGCCACACTATACCTCCAGCAAAATATAGGCTTCAATATTTATGTGTACTTAGATTGTAGGAAGAGTGTGTCCAGAGACAAACATGTTTAACAAGATACCCAGATGAGAGTTTATTCATATCACAGCATATTCATATGTGCTCATAAACATTGATGAAACAGTATTTGTAAGAATACAAATCTCCATGGTAAAGGAATAATGTACACTTCTCGCATTCTATCGTTCTTCTTTTTCCCATTCCCTCTCTCTCTTTGTCTGTCAAACAGAAACACACACACCACCACTGTTCTTTTGTACTTTAGCTAGTTATGACTCACTGTTAGTGTCCTTGACGGTAAGCTACGTAAACAAAAGAGCTCTCTCGCTCTGCGCAGGTCAAGGTCTATGGCTCTGCCGTCATACAGAACCACCAGTGGATGACAACAATGACTAACAGCCCCTCGCCACCAAAAAAGGAAAACCTTGAATGTTAGTTTTAGACAGGGCCTTGTTGTGCATCCATTCTGAAGGCCACCCTCACTCCTCCTCATCCACTCTTCAAATGTGGTCTATGGAAAGAGCAGAAAGGAACTAGGCTTTCAATTCCATTTGCTGTTTTGTCTGGTCCATGGCATTAGTGATGATCTCTCCATTATTGGTCCTTCTTCATGATCTGCCTTCCATAACGCCCGCAGAGCCGGACATGACACAGTGCTCACATCTTACAGCTCTCCTGTCTCTGGCGGGAGTGAGCAGGCAACCAAAGCCACATATTGCCGTTGTGCCCTTGAGTAAGGCACTTAACCCCGAACCTGCTCCAGCACAGTTGACCCTGTGCTGCTTTCATCCTCTCGGGTGAGTGAGTGGTGTATGGAAGTATCCTTTTCTATTATGTCTTACCACTATTTCAATAATACTCTGCTTTGCTGTGTCAGTAAAACTGCTGTAATCACTTTAGGCTCATTTTTTTTATTTTTTTATTTCACCTTTATTTAACCAGGTAGGCTAGTTGAGAACAAGTTCTCATTTGCAACTGCGACCTGGCCAAGATAAAGCATAGCAGTGTGAACAGACAACACAGAGTTACACATGGAGTAAACAATTAACAAGTCAATAACACAGTAGAAAAAAAAGAAAAAAAAGGGGAGTCTATATACAATGTGTGCAAAAGGCATGAGGAGGTAGGCGAATAATTACAATATTGCAGATTAACACTGGAGTGATAAATGATCAGATGATCATGTACAGGTAGAGATATTGGTGTGCAAAAGAGCAGAAAAGTAAATAAATAAAAACTGTGGGGATGAAGTAGGTGAACATGGGTGGGCTATTTACCAATCGACTATGTACAGCTGCAGCGATCAGTTAGCTGCTCAGATAGCTGATGTTTGAAGTTGGTGAGGGAGATAAGTCTCCAACTTCAGTGATTTTTGCAATTCGTTCCAGTCACAGGCAGCAGAGTACTGGAACGAAAGGCGGCCGAATGAGGTGTTGGCTTTAGGGATGATCAGTGAGATACACCTGCTGGAGCGCGTGCTACGGATGGGTATTGCCATCGTGACCAGTGAACTGAGATAAGGCGGAGCTTTACCTAGCATGGCCTTGTAGATGACCTGGAGCCAGTGGGTCTGGCGACGAGTATGTAGCGAGGGCCAGCCGACTAGAGCATACAAGTCGCAGTGGTGGGTAGTATAAGGTGCTTTAGTGACAAAACGGATGGCACTGTGATAAACTGCCTCCAGTTTGCTGAGTAGAGTGTTGGAAGCAATTTTGTAGATGACATCGCCGAAGTCGAGGATCGGTAGGATAGTCAGTTTTACTAGGGTAAGCTTGGCAGCGTGAGTGAAGGAGGCTTTGTTGCGGAATAGAAAGCCGACTCTTGATTTGATTTTCGATTGGAGATGTTTGATATGAGTCTGGAAGGAGAGTTTGCAGTCTAGCCAGACACCTAGGTACTTATAGGTGTCCACATATTCAAGGTCGGAACCATCCAGGGTGGTGATGCTAGTCGGGCATGCGGGTGCAGGCAGCGATCGGTTGAAAAGCATGCATTTGGTTTTACTAGCGTTTAAGAGCAGTTGGAGGCCACGGAAGGAGTGTTGTATGGCATTGAAGCTCGTTTGGAGGCTAATAATAATAATAATATATGCCATTTAGCAGACGCTTTTATCCAAAGCGACTTACAGTCATGTGTGCATACATTCTACGTATGGGTGGTCCCGGGAATCGAACCCACTACCCTGGCGTTACAAGCGCCATGCTCTACCAACTGTGCTACAGAGAGATGATAGCACAGTGTCCAATGACGGGCCGAAAGTGTATAGAATGGTGTCGTCTGCGTAGAGATGGATCAGGGAATCGCCCGCAGCAAGAGCAACATCATTGATATATACAGAGAAAAGAGTCGGCCCGAGAATTTAACCCTGTGGCACCCCATAGAGACTGCCAGAGGACCGGACAGCATGCCCTCCGATTTGACACACTGAACTCTGTCTGCAAAGTAATTGGTGAACCAGGCAAGGCAGTCATCCGAAAAACCGAGGCTACTGAGTCTGCCGATAAGAATATGATGATTGACAGAGTCGAAAGCCTTGGCAAGGTCGAATAACTAACTTTCATTACACTGTCCCCGTATCACTGAATCTTAGCAGCCTACTCAGCCTGTTAGAACAAAACTGTGTAGAAGGAAAAAACTCAGCCATATGGAAATCAGGAAACTAATCAGGTGCTAGACTGCTAGACTGTTGCAAAACTAATTGTCACTATTTAAAGGAGCATTTGCCATTGCTAACTACCAGATTTACATCAGTCATAAACATCAATGATCAGCTGATAGCCTACCCTCTTTTCCTGATCCCTCAAAACACACGACCTGTTTATTCATCAAAACCCAGCCCTTTTGCACCACCGCCAGCTACTGCGCCCATAATTCAGGCTGTGAAAATAGCAAAAATATTTCAGAAACCCCCCCAACCTAGAACCTGTAATGCTCCTGCCAACGCCAAGGTTTTTTCAAATAAAGCCCTGTGTGTAGTACTCATTAACAGGATAAATTATACATGTAAATATGAGACAATGTCTAAGAATTTAGAACTATTGGTAAAACAATTAAGGTGTTACAAGATTTACTTGGATTTCAAGCACCTTTCAATGGAACTGACAAACAATCTTCTAAATAACCTAAGATGTCTGAAATAAAACAAAGATGGATACAGATGAATATTTTCTTGCAAGCCAAAGGCAGTTACAATTAACCAAATACAATTGTTTAATGCCAGTTGATTCTACTGGAGCTAGACATGTTACAGGTGCTTGTTTTAGAATGGCAATGTTTTCTTAATTATTCTGTTGTCAGAGCTCCCATCCTACAGTCATTGGTTGTAAAGGGCAGACTGTAACAGAACACAAATTAGAGTTCCATTTCTTATTGCTGGCTGCACTCTTCTTTGGGGACACTGTCAGTTAACTCCACACAAATAATGTCCCCACTCGGCTCCCTCTTTGTGACTGGGCTGTTGTGACAGGCCCGTCTGTAATATACTGAGTAATAACGACCTATAGACCTATTCCTGCTAGTCCCCACTGTAACAACTGACAACTGTTGGCTAATCAAAAAACAATGAAGTGTGGGAGAGCAAACAAAACAAATAGCATTGAGACGCTGGGATGTAATTGAAATGTCCTTTGAGATCTTCTCCAAATGGGTTCTTCTGCTGTACTAAATGGCATATATATATAATGAGGAGATAAGGAGGGGATTACGATCTGTTCTCTCTTGCTGTGTGAATCCCCCAGCATCAACATTATTTGACCAATCAGCTAGTCCGAAACACCCTAACACAGGCGGGAGGTATGAAATTAACAGTGGTTGTGGTTCCTTTTCTTTTGCATTGTCCTTAAACGTGTTTTCTTTCGCCCGACAAATTAAGTCCTGGACAAGGTAGGGTCCAAAGCTGAAACAGCGTAAAAAAAACAAAGAAACATACACTTAGTAGCTGACCAAAAGGCTGTGGTCAAAAAGGGAACACAAAACAACAAACGGCTTCCCTTGTCTTTAGACTATCATCTAAACATCAATATTTACAGGGAGAACGCTTCCCTCTATCTATAGACTGCCTTGTTTAACATAGAGTCATGGTGCATCAGATGAAGAAGTGTTCTCTGAGGTAGGACAGTCCAACGTCCTCACAGGTCCTTGTGTCTACACCCAATCCCCCCGAGCTCTTTTCCTGGCACACCTATATAAAGGGCGACACAAAGCCAATTATTGGGCCCAGGTATGTACTAATTGGCTTTACACTGAGGAGGGTGCTGTCGTGCCATCTTCCTCCGGCTGGTCACGAACCCTCACAATTATTACTATCAATAATTGCAATCAGTCATATATAAATGCCTGTACTTGAAGTCATATAAACATTGTTTCAGAATGAACATTTGAATTTTATTATAATGTGTCAAATTTTAGACGATTAACATGTGCCTCAAGAAGAATTCCTCATGTACAGTATATTCAAGGTATGGAGAGAAATTAAGATGCCATGAATGTACTATGCAGTACTGGTCCTGTGTAAGAAGCAGAGAAATTAGATACCTTTAGGTTGAGAGTTAGGATGAAAATATGCATGAATGTGTTTCTGTACAAAGTAGCATAACAAATTAAGGTGTGAGGGAGGAACCTAATGGTAGAGTGGGTGAGCAGGGTATGGTGTCAAAAATTTGACCTGTCACATACAATATTACATTTCCGATCAAAACAGGGGGAAATAAAATGGTCTCCTGTAACAAACTGTGCTGGGAGGCAGATAACAGTGTAACATGATCAAAATAATGAGTTATTAGCAGTTATGTATGTAAGAAACATCCAGAGGAAATAGAAACTATAGCCTTGTGTTTAAAAGCACTCCTCGCTCTTGTTTGTCGGTAATGTTCCCCACCCACAGTCTGCAGATAAATAATTGTTTGCGGAGAGAGTGAGATTGCTTCTCTCTTATTTCATAAAGACCAAACAGACGAGATTCTGTATTACTCTTAAATAGGATTTTAATTTATTGCATGGAGGTCCAAAATTAATCAGGCTGCATGATGCATGAAAACAGGCTTTAACAAGGAATGGATGTCACGTTCTGACCTTTATTTCCTTTGTTTTGTCTTTATTTAGTATGGTCAGGGTGTGAGTTGGGGTGGGCAGTCTATATGTGTGTTTTTCTATGTTGGGGTTTTGAGTTCAGCCTAGTATGGTTCTCAGTCAGAGGCAGGTGTCGTTAGTTGTCTCTGATTGAGAATCATACTTAGGTAGCCTGGGTTTCACTTTTGAGTTGTGGGTGTTTGTTTTCCGTGTGTATGTTTGTTGCCACACGGTACTATTTCGGTTTCGTTCGTTTCACGTTTATTGTTTTGTAGTGTTCAGTTTATGTTCTAAGATTTTACTCAGTTACAGTTCATATGAGGAAATCAGTCAATTGATATAAATTCAAATCTATGGATCTATGGATTTCACATGACTGGAAATACAGATATGCATCTGTTGGTCACAGATACCTTTAAAAAAAAAGGTAGGCATGTGGATGAGAAAACCAGTCAGTATCTGGTGTGACCACCATTTGCCCCATGCAGCGCGACACGTCTCCTTTGCATAGAGTTGATCAGGCTGTTGATTGTGGCCTGTGGAATGTTGTCCCACTCCTCTTCAATGACTGTCCGAAGTTGCTGGATATTGGCTGGAACTGGAACACACTGTTGTATACTTCGAGCCAGAGCATCATTTTCTGGGACATTTTCAGCTTCTAGGAATTGTGTACAGATCGTTGCGACATGGGTCTGTACATTATCATGCTGAAACATGAGGTGATAGCGGCAGATGAATGGCACAACAATGGGCCTCAGGATCTCGTCACGCTATCTCTCTGCATTGAAATTGCCATAAATAAAATGCAATGTATTCGTTGTCTGTAACGTATGCCTGCCCATACTATAACCCCACTGGCCATCATGGTGCACTCTGTTCACAACATTGACATCAGCAAACCGCAAGCCCACACGACGCCATCTGCCCGGTACAGTTGAAAACGTGCTTAATCTGTGAATAGCACACTTTCCAGCATGCCAGTGAACATCGAAGAGGAATATTTGCCCACCGAAGTCAATTACAATGCCGAACTGCAGTCAGGTCAAGACCCTGGTGAGGACAACGAGTGCGCAGAAGGTTTCTGATAGTTTGTTGAAACCTACAGTTTCATCAGCTGTCTGGGTGACTGGTCTCAGACGATCCCGCAGGTGAAGAAGCCAGATGTGGAAGTCCTGGGCTGGCGTGGTTACATGTGGTCTGCGTTTGTGAGGATGGTTGGACTTACTGCCAAATTCTCTAAAACAAAATTGGAGGTGGCTTATGGTAGAGAAATTAGCATTCAATTTTCTGGCTCCAGCTCTGGTGGGCATTCTTGCAGTCAGCATGCCAATTGCACGCTCCCTCAAAACTTGAGACATCTATGAAATTGTGTTTGGTGACAAAAGACGATCCCGCAGGTGAAGAAGCCAGATGTGGAAGTCCTGGGCTGGTGTGGTTACATGTGGTCTGCGGTTGTGAGGACAATTTCATGAATTTCATGCTCATGAAACATGGGAGCAACACTTTACATGTTGCATTTATATTTTTCATCAGTATACAATTAGTCCCCTATCTGTGACTGAGATGTAAAAAAAAAAAAAAAAAAAAGACGTTAAAATGCAAAATCCAATTAACCCAATGAAAACAATGTAACAATGAGGTGATGAGCGAGATTTGGCTCATTTCAAGCAACATAAATTATTTTTGAATAAATTGACACCCTCATTCTCCCTTGGAAGCCCAATGTGTAGATTTAACATGGTTATTTATGGGAAAGGATATAAAGCAGTTATCTAAAATGTATAAAGGCACTATATTGAAGCCATTCTAATACCACTATAATACATATGACTGTTTTATGCTGATGAGTTAGAGTGACCAGAGTAATCACAAGTTTCTAGTAATGACCATATAACACTTCAGACCTTGTTCTCTGTGGATCTTCATTATCCTGCATCAAGCTGTCAACATCAGCTCAATATACCACTATTTTGAATGAACATAATGTATAGCATCAAGCAATAGCTGCCTATGATTTGTGGGGTGGATTGAAATGCATAGTGCATATTTTAGTATCCACAAGCTTGACAAACTTAAATTGACAGTTTGTAAAGGTTTCAGTCACTGTATAGAGAGAAATCAACTATTCTTGTTTCTCTGCTGCAACAGCTAAAAGCTGTTGACTGGCCAGTAGGGTTGAAAAGGGTAGTAGTGCATATGTGGCATTGCATGTCCAGCTATTGCTGGACATGGATCTGTTGTGACAACCAACAGAGGGCTAATTCTCCAGAGACACCTCAAACTGGCAGCCATGCAACCAACACCTAGATGTTTGAACCTCAGCATTTCTTTACTAAGCCACCACAGTCCTCCTAAAATTCAGCACAATCTGCAAACACAGCTTTTGGCTTTGCCCAATGCAAGTAATGGAAAATGTCCCCAAAATAATCTGGATTTCTTTGACCTTTGAAAGGTATTAAACATAGCAACACTTCTTAGAAACCAATATACAGGTAGGCAAAGAAAGCTGAATGTACTGTGCATAATGTACTGTTATTTCATATACAATGCGGTTCCTAACAGAACAGATGTTCACAATACCACCTAACTTATATAAAGTATGGCCGTCTACAAGGTAAGGAGGACATTAAAACCAATTGGAATGCAGGCATTGTATCAGCATCCACATCCTTTCCCTAGCATTGTATCTTGCGGGTGCAGTGCTTCATTTCTTATTACATCATCCTAAACTCGCATTTGCCTCAGATAGATGGCTATACTGTATGAAGGTAATTGAGACATACCAACATGAACGTCATCACCACCCTACCCCTCCACCTCAAACAAAACGGATAAACAAACCAAAACCATCCCTGTCTGTTGCTACGTGTATGATATGTTTAGGGGTGGTTAATGCATCCCAAGGTTTCCATTGGGTAGATGAGTGATGACTGCAATCAGACTGGCTGTGGTGACTAATCATGACGGATTCTCCTCTGGGGTGTGCACAGCGAACAATACTCAGCTCACTGTTTAGGCCAACCAGACAACGGTTCCCTTTTCCTAAAAGAGTGACATATTACAGTTTTCAGATGACAAAAAAGGGACCAAAACCGCCCAATTTTGTGGCAGAGGGATAAAATGACAGCGGATTAGAGAAAAGCATCTTATTCTCCTAACGGCACTCAGCTCACACAGTTACAATTATTTCACTCATGTTAAATTTTTTCACAAGCTGTCTCTTGCTGCTTTCGAGCTACTTTCTTCTACCTGCAGTTTAGCTTCCAAAAATAGTATTCTCTGACCTTTATTTTTGATTGACTCTGCTCTAGCTTAGCCTTTTGCTCTTTGCTTTCCTGCTTCATCCCCTTCAAATATTAAATGGCATTTTTGCTGTCAAGGTTAAAAACCAATTTATTTTTGGAGCTTTTCAGAAACCAATTTTTCCAGGGGCATTGTGTTTATTTTTCTAGCGCAAAGCTCGTCCACAATACTTTTTTTTCTCACATTTTAATGATAATCCTCAGACAAAAATAAAAGTTATTTAAGGGTATGCTCCAGGACAATAAAAATATATTTAGAAAAAACATATCCATTGGGGGCCTCTCACGTATTGATCAAATCAAATCAAATTGTATTTGTCACATACACATGGTTAGCAGATGTTAATGCGAGTGTAGCGAAATGCTTGTGCTTCTAGTTCCGACAATGCAGTACTAACCAACAAGTAATCTAACTAACAATTCCAAAACTACTGTCTTATACACAGTGTAAGGGGATAAAGAATATGTACATAAAGATATATGAATGAGTGATGGTACAGAGCAGCATAGGCAAGATACAGTAGATGGTATCGAGTACAGTATATACATATGAGATGAGTATGTAAACAAAGTGGCATAGTTAAAGTGGCTAGTGATACATGTATTACATAAGGATGCACAAGATGATATAGAGTACAGTATATACGCATGCATATGAGATGAATAATGTAGGGTATGTAACATTATATAAGGTAGCATTGTTTAAAGTGGCTAGTGATATATTTTACATCATTTCCCATCAATTCCCATTATTAAAGTGGCTGGAGTTGAGTCAGTGTCAGTGTCAGTGTGTTGGCAGCAGCCACTCAATGTTAGTGGTGGCTGTTTAACAGTCTGATGGCCTTGAGATAGAAGCTGTTTTTCAGTCTCTCGGTCCCAGCTTTGATGCACCTGTACTGACCTCGCCTTCTGGATGATAGCGGGGAGAACAGGCAGTGGCTCGGGTGGTTGTTGTCCTTGATGATCTTTATGGCATTCCTATAACATCAGGTGGTGTAGGTGTCCTGGAGGGCAGGTAGTTTGCCCCCGGTGATGCGTTGTGCAGACCTCACTACCCTCTGGAGAGCCTTATACAACCGGTTGTGGGCGGAGCAGTTGCCGTACCAGGCGGTGATACAGCCCGCCAGGATGCTCTCGATTATGCATCTGTAGAAGTTTGTGAGTGCTTTTGGTGACAAGCTGAATTTCTTCAGCCTCCTGAGGTTGAAGAGGCGCTGCTGCGCCTTCTTCACGATGCTGTCTGTGTGAGTGGACCAATTCAGTTTGTCTGTGATGTGTATTCCGAGGAACTTAAAACTTGCTACCCTCTCCACTACTGTTCCATCGATGTGGATAGGGGGGTGTTCCCTCTGCTGTTTCCTGAAGTCCACAAACACCTTAGTTTTGTTGACGTTGAGTGTGAGGTTATTTTCCTGACACCACACTCCTAGGGCCCCTGTAGGCCGTCTCGTCGTTGTTGGTAATCAAGCCTACCACTGTTGTGTCGTCCGCAAACTTGATGATTGAGTTGGAGGGGTGCGTGGCCACGCAGTCGTGGGTGAACAGGGAGTACAGGAGAGGGCTCAGAACGCACCCTTGTGGGGCCCCAGTGTTGAGGATCAGCGGGGTGGAGATGTTGTTGCCTACCCTCACCACCTGGGGGCGGCCCGTCAGGATGTCCAGTACCCAGTTGCACAGGGCGGGGTCGAGACCCAGGGTCTCGAGCTTGATGACGAGCTTGGAGGGTACTATGGTGTTGAATGAACATGGTGTTGAATGAACAAATCCAAGAAGTAGCATTTGGTGTAATGCCTAACAATACACACATAATCAAAAAAGTAAAAAGAAAGAAATTAAGAAATATCAGAACTAGTGATGTCTGAGTCCAGAATATACACAGAGTTTCCATGACATAGACTGACCAGGTGAATCAAGGTCAAATCAAAACAAATGTATTTATATAGCCCTTCGTACGTCTGCTGATATCTCAAAGTGTTGTACAGAAACCCAGCCTAAAACTCCAATCAGCAAGCAATGCAGGTGTAGAAAAATGGTGGCTAGGAAAAACTCCATAGAAAGGCCAAAACCTAGGAAGAAACCTAGAGAGGAACCAGGCTATGAGGGGTGGCCAGTCCTCTTCTGGCTGTGCCGGGTGGAGATTATAACAGAACATGGCAAAATGTTCAAATATTCATAAATGACCAGCATGGTCAAATAATAATAAACACAGTAGTTGTCGAGGGTGCAGCAAGTCAGCACCTCAGGAGTAAAGGTCAGTTGGCTTTTCATAGCCGATCATTAAGAGTCTACCATTCCTGCTGTCTCTAGAGAGTTGAAAACAGCAGGTCTGGGACAGGTAGCACGTCCGGTGAACAGGTCAGGATTCCATAGCCGCAGGCAGAACAGTTGAAACTGGAGCCCAGCATGGCCAGGTGGACTGGGGACAGCAAGGGGGGTCATCATGCCAGGTAGTCATGAGGCATGGTCCTAGGGCTCAGGTCCTCCGAGAGAGAGAAAGAAAGAGAGAAAGAGAGAGGGGATTAGAGAGAGCATACTTAAATTCACACAGGACACTGGATAAGACAGGAGAAGTACTCCAGATACAACAAACTGACCCTATCCCCCGACACATAAACTACTGCAGCATAAATACGGGAGGCTGAGACAGGAGGGGTCAGGAGACACTGTGGCCCCATCCGATGATACCCCCAGACAGGGCTAAACAGGAAGGATATAACCCCACCCACTTTGCCAAAGCACAGTCCCCACACCACTAGAGGGATATCTTCAACCACCAACCTACCATCCTGAGACAAGGCCGAGTATAGCCCACAAAGATCTCCGCCAAGGCACAACGCAAGGGGGGGCGCCAACCCAGACAGGAAGATCACGTCAGTGACTCAACCCACTCAAGTGACACACCCCTCCTAGGGACGGCATGGAAGAGCACCAGTAAGCCAGTGACTCAGCCCCTGGAATAGGCAGAGAATCCCAGTGGAGAGAGGGGAACCGGCCAGGCAGAGACAGCAAGGGCGGTTCGTTGCTCCCGAGCCTTTCCGTTCACCTTCACACTCCTGGGCCAGACTACACTCAATCATATAACCCACTGAAGAGATGAGTCTTCAGTAAAGACTTAAAGGTTGAGACTGAGTCTGCAACTCTCACATGGGTAGGCAGACCATTCCAGGTGGAGACAGGCAGGATTTCTTCAGCCTCCTGAGGTTGTGCCTTCTTCACTACACTGTCTGTGTGAAGGGACCATTTCAGGTCGACACACCTGACTCCTATCTAGAGTCTTTGATGAGATATATGGTTAGAATTTAAATCTCGTAAACTAAGCAGTGCTACAGATCCTCAGTAGGTGTGTTATGTGGGAGTGATGGAGACTCCAGAAAGGTTATCTTACATAAGCAAGAACAGTTAGTGACAGTGTTACAGATACATTCGGAAAGTTCTCTCTGATACTTCACTTCAGAGTGAGCTTAAAGGCTAATGCAACCGAATGCAACTTGGTTTCTTGGGTTTCAATCAATTGTTCCTTGACAGTCAATTATTTTACATTCATTAGCCCAACACCTCTGAGGTTAGAACCTAGGTGGAAGACAAGAGGCTATCTGAACTAATGCATTCAGTTGGGTGACCCTTTGGTTCAGGAAAGGAAAAGTCGAGAGAGGGGTTTGGTTTTCAATTGATTAACTTTGCATCTATACATCTGGCTGTTATATAGTATGTTATCATACCCACCTTAAATATTTGATTAGACCTCTGCTACCCCCAGCCTTCATTAATTGCATTACCGCTATGGCCCGGTGAGGTAATTTCATTGTGGTGAAGGCCTAGGGAGTTCACTTATGGAAGGCTAAAGGCCACAGGGAGAAGGGGATATATTGGGCTCCCAAGTGGTGCAGCGGTCTAAGGCATTGCATCTCAGTGCTATAGAGGGGACACTACAGAGCCTGGTTCGATCCTGGGCTGTATCAGAACCAGATGTGATAGGGTGTCCCATAGGGCAGCGCACAATTGGCCCAGCATCATCCGGGTTAGGGGAGGGATTGGTCTGAGTAGCCCGTCATTGTACAATTAGAATTTGTTCTTAACTGACTTCCTGGTTAAATAAATATATTGCCATGGTTAGCAACAATACACATACCCTAACAAGCAACCCCATCACTTAAGGGGTTACCATGAATTTAACAGTCGCTTACAGCTCAGTGGCAAATACAATTCTGAATTTCATCTTACAGAACACATGCAATACACTATCAAAGCAAGTTCTGTGTTCACACAGTTCAATAATTAAAATGTACAGTATTATACTCTGAAAAAGTAAATGCTACTGTAATCAGAATGAATGAAATTCATTAAGGGGAAGGGTTTGTATTCCACAGAAATTACTATCAGGTTGGCTGCTAGTTACAAACATTACAGCATGGCTATTTGGTGTTCTATATCACTTTCACTTCTAGAGGCCTTAAAAGTTTCCAAACTGGCAGTAACTACAGGGAAAAACAGACCAAAAGAACATCGCAAAATAAGGTTATACTTGAGTAAAAGTAAATATACAGTACCTTTATTACTCAAGTAAAAGTGAAAGTAATTTCAGCATTTATTTTCAAATATTTTCTCAAATACGTTATGCATATAATCATTCAAACTATTAAAAGGACAATAGGTGATACTATCGTGAGCTGAGAAAATCATTTAAGATTATTTTAATAAAAAATATAGGGTAACAGGGTTGAAATTAGAGTAACGGGGTTGCGCAAAGTAACAAGGTTTACATTACTTTTGATCATGACATGAATTGGGACAAATAAATACCCAGGACCACAGGAATGTTGTTTAATAATATTTTATATATATGTTTTCAGAGAAGGAAACAGGATGAGTAGGAATGATAAAAAAATAAACAGTTCAACAAGACCACAAACTGGATCTGATATTCAATGGACAAACATACAAAAAATAGTCATATTACAATAGGCCGACAACCTGGCATTAAAATGAATGATCATATCAAAAATAGTCATGAACTGATCAATATTTTAGAAAGTTGATGTTATAATGTTCAGATTTAATTTTAGTGGCTGGCCAGGGAATCCCATACCTCACTTGCGATGGCCATGTGGCGTGAGGTAATGTTCTCTGGGGCAGGAATGATGGTCAGCACATCCCCAAAGGGATACCAAAGGAGATCGTCCCTCAACAGCCAGAAAAAAAACAGTTTACACCCACTCTATGCATACATTTCACCTGGCAGTGGATCTTATTCAACCCTTGGATGATCCCTGGGTAGATCGTGTGGTCGTACACCAAGGCACACCATTTGCCCACCACCTCTGGACTGTGCCACTGCACTTTTTCTCGTGTGCTTTATAGAGGTCGACCGATTATGATTTTTCAAAACCGATACCGATTATTGGAGGTCGATATATATATATATATAAATATCGTCCGATTAATCAGTATCGTCTTTTTTTGGACCTCCAATAATCGGTATCGGTTTTGAAAAATCATAATCGGTCGACCTCTATAAAGCACACGATAAAAAGTGCAGTGGCACAGTCCAGAGGTGGTGGGCAAATGGTGTGCCTTGGTGTACAACCACACCATCCATATATATATATATTTGTAATAATGAAAATTACAACAAACTGAATGAACAATGAACACTTTTATTTTAACTTAATATAATAAATAAATAACATCTATTTAGTCTCAAATAAATAATGAAACATGTTCTTGCTCAGAACATGAGAACATAAGAAAGCTGGTGTAGTTATTATAGGAATTATGACACGTCAACTATTTCTCTCTATACCATTTGGATTTCATATGCCTTTGACTATTGGATGTTCTTATAGGCACTTCAGTATTGCCTGCCTAATTTCAGGAGTTCGTAGGCTCAAAGTCATTTGGGCCGGAAGGTTGCAAGTTCAAACCCCCAAGCTGACAAAGTACAAATCTGTCGTTCTGCACTGTTCCTAGGCCGTCATTGAAAATAAGAATTTGTTCTAAACTGACTTGCCTAGTTAAATAAAGGTAAAATAAAATAAACAGCGCTGTGCTTCAAGCATTGCTAAGAGCTGCTGGCAAACACAGTAAAGTGTTGTTTGAATGAATGAATGCTTACCAGCCTGCTGCAAAACATGTATTGATCAGTTACGATTGTGCTTTCTTCGCAAATGTGCTTTTGTTAAATCATCACCCGTTTGGCGAAGTTGAAGTAGGCTGTGATTCGATGATAAATTAACAGGCACCATATTGATTATATGCAACGCAGGACAAGCTAGTTAAGCTAGTAATTTCATCAAACGTGTAGTTAAGTAGTGATTATGTGAAGATTGATTGTTTTTTATAAGATAAGTTTAATGCTAGCTAGCAACTTACCTTGGCTTATTGTAGCCACAAATACCCTCGTGGATTGCAATGTAATGGGCCATAATCGGTGTCCAAAAAGGCAGATTTCCGATTGTTGTGAAAACTTGAAATCGGCCCTAATTAATCGTCCATGCCGAGTAATCGGTCGACCTCTAGTGCTGTGTATGGGGTATTCTGTGTGGTCATCTGTGAGATTAAAGCTGAAGCACTTGAACAAAAAACAGTCACACTTCAGATTCCCTGTTGCAGAACACATGCAGCTGATGTCGCAGTAAAGAATTTTCCCAGGTGAAAGAGTGACCACCTGGTGGAGCATCATTGTGGATGGTATGGCTGGAAGATCAGCTGGCATTTCTTTCACTGGATCCTCCACAGCTTGTAAAACAATTTCACCTTCGATTGTCCCTCACTCAGAGCTTGGTACAGGGACAATGTCATGGGGATATCAACTCCTTGGCTGACAAGCCTGCCGGCCCTCCTCTTCACAATGTGCCACCAACACCATCTGGGGCACCTTTGCCATGACTGGCTTCGAAGTAGTTCCAGGTTCCTCTTGTAAACCCCTTCTTGAAAATGTCAGTACAAACGCTGCTTGTACTGTGTGCAGGGACTGTCACAAAAAATGGATGGTTGTCACATTCGGGCATCTCTCTCAGATTTCCCTCAGGATGGGCCCCAGGTGTTGCCATAGGTGGTCCCAGTCTGGATGCCGATACAGTGCAGAAGGAGGTAGGGACAGATGCACCCCCCACATAGTAAACCCCATTGTGCAAAGTGGCCTGTTTTTGTGATGCACCAAAATGGACAGCTTGTACTTGAACCCTGTACTCGCAGTTGTAGTTCTCAGAGAAGTCAATATGGACTGCACATTCATTTGCAGGGAGGTTCAGCTTCAGGAACCATGAGAAAGCATATTGCTGTCTGATGTCCCCGTTTCTACGTCTTTCCTCCACTTCTCTTTCTCTTTTTCTAAGTACTGCTTTCTCCTCTGTACAACAGCAACACACCAGGCATGGTAGTGCCACTGCTTTTCAGCAGAGATCAATGGTGTGCCAGAACTCTTTTGAATGACGTGGCAAACTGCGGTTCTAGTGTTAATTTTACTATAGATAATAGATTGTCCCTTCTGAGTGAACTGAAGGAGATACAACCCTGTTACTGTAGTACAACACTGTTACTTGAATTATAGTAAATGGGTTTCAAGTAACAGGGTTGTAAATCAATGCTAATGTTAGCTTTGTCTCAGGAATAGATGCTAGCTGTGGAATGTAGCATTTACTGTCGGGGTCACGGACAAATAGAAAACTTAGAAATTAATTAGTCTTATTCTGATAATATGAGTAACAGGATTGTGTTGGTTATAGAGTGATACACTCAATCAATACTGAAAATATTGGAAAAATATGAAAAATAGAAGAGAGGACTTACCTTTGGTCTACCCATGGTGTTAGCAAATGGCTTGATTTCCTGTGTCATGTGTCTCATTGTTTTTTCTCTGGCTCTGCCAGGCTAAATAGGTTTAGGGACACAACTTCAGTGCATAATTGATATCATTTCAAATATGTTGATGATTAAACAAATTGTTTGAACAACTACAAGAGACATAAATCAACAATATCATACCAACATTTTTGGGATTTAAACCTTATTTGAACTGTTATATTTGATGTGCAAGTTGGTCATCAAGAAGGTGGGACAATAGAAAAATGCCATTTTAGGGGAACCATTTTTTGTCTGCAACTATATTTACATTTTGTCACAGGACAAGTATAATATACACAACAAGTGCATGTTTTAGTATTTTGGGCATGGATTATTTGAAATTTCATGGGTGGGACAGAAAATGTCCTCCAATTCTGGAATGACCAATGGGAGTAAAAAGTACATATTTCCTTTATGAATGTAGTGGAATATAAGTTTTAAATATATATATATATATATCAAATTAAATGTTATTGCTGTCATAAGTGCCCCGAAGCAATATGTTGTTTAGAAATTGTTGTAGAAACTAAGCCATTCATTTTTTTGAAAACTAGGTGGACCTGAAAAGAATATGTAATATTTTACGGCATTATTTTCATTTTAGCAACCAGCCTAATAGACATTAGCCATTAGGGTAGGCTATCGTGCAGGCTGTCGTCTCGATGCCCATTAACTTGCGCATTAGGCTAATGTCAATTAGAAAATTAGAGAGCAATTTAAGAGCAAAGCACACACACCTACCCTTGTCTTGCTTCGCACCAGTGTGTCCTCGCCAAGGGAAGTAGATTGCACTTGCCCCAGCCGTCACCACCCCGTTGCATTGCGCGTACCTCGTACAGGGATAGGATCGGATTCCTGTCTTTCAGAACATCTTTCCATACCTACGCCAGAGCCTGAGATGTCAGTGATCACAATTGAATGAGGTCTGATCAGTGCTTTCACACGTTCCTCGTCTGCTCTCGTGCGCTCAACAAAATCTGCATTTGGGGAGTCCGCAAGCATCTGCACTACAGGAAAGGAAAAGGCAACACTGACCTTGACTATAACAACGTTTTATCTACTTGCACCTGAATATGATGGAGTTTCCTACCCTGTCTGCGGCTGATTTAGCCGACCTGTATTCTGTGATCCCTTTCATTGCCACATTGCCTGAGGATTCTACAGGGCTGCCATCAAGAGGCAATGAAACCGGGAAGGGTTCTTCGAAGGACACCACAAGTATTATAATCGCAGTATCTATAACTGCTCTCTACTCTATTATATGCATTGTTGGACTGCTTGGAAACATTCTCGTTATGTATGGAGTGGTGAGGTAAGAAAGCCTACTGTAGCTCTTTTGGTGACCCTAATGGAAATAACTAAAACAAGTACTCTTATGTCCGTTTTCCACTGTGAAGTGATTGAATTTTAATGTTGAATATCACCACAAGTGAACTGATGTAGTTTATTATATAATCAGAGGCATTTGCATCCTCCAGCTAACTCACATTATTTCGGATAGGCTATGTAGTGCCACAGGTGCATAGTGAGAAAAGAAGACAACAAACCCACCCCACTCATGCCCTACCATCCACCAAGCTCTAGCATCAAGCAGTTAAATTGCAGTAGTGGAAAAAGTACTCAATTGTCATATTTGAATAAAGTATAGATACCTTAATTAAGTGAAAGTGAAAGTACCCAGTAAAAAAATACTTGAGTAAAAGTCTAAAAGTATCATTTTTTTATTTACTTAAAGTACAGTGGTGGGAAAAGTACTGAATTGTCATACTGGTTAATAAGTAGCAGGTACAAATAAATGTGGTACATCAAATTCCTTATATTAAGCAAACCAGATGCAACAATTCACTTATTTACATTTATGGACAGCCAGGGGCACACTCAGACATAATTTACAAGCACGGTGATTGAGTTTAGTGAGTCCACCAGGCAGTTGGGGTGACAATGCATTCTATTAATAGTTGTGTGAATTGGACCATATTGCTGTCCTTCCTGAGCATTCGAAATACAACAAGTACTTATGGCTGTCAGGGAAATTGTATGGGAGTATAAAAAAAATGTTTTATAGGAATAAAAGTAAAACATAGATACCCCAAATAACTACTTAAGTAGTACTTTAAAGTAGTTTTACTTAGTTACCTTACACCACTGTAAATTGTAAAGCTCTTCCTGGCTGTAAGTGACACAAAGACATGTAGGAACGATTTAAATTAATTACATTTACATAAACATTTATAACAATTTCACAAGCAAAAATTGTCTAAGTCTTGTCAATCTCATCATACATGTTTAATACATAATATAGCAAACTAAACTCATGTTGCTTTTATGTGATGCTTATTACATGCTCGGCTCGCTTGTTGCAGAATATTATGTCAAATTGCAAAATGTGAACTGTGATTTTTACGGTAGCGATGATACATTAGCCTATGAACCTGGAACTGTACTCTCTATAGACCTCAGCTCTGATTTGAGGTATTGACTTCGCTTCTGGCTGCACTAGGGCCTTAGATCAATGAATAAATGGCACCCAAGTTCTAATCACCAAATTCAAGGCTGTTGAGTAAACTTGTTTGAGATAACTCCATCTTATCTGGTTAGGTCAGAGGAGGCAATTAGTGTGATGACATGGGCTGAGTCAGAAAAAAACTATAATTACGAACTGTTTCATCAAGGATGGAGGAATGAGGAAGCAAGGATTTGATGGCTGGTAATGTTTTCAGACACAGCCCATGTCTTGATCCCCCTACCACCAGTGGTGTGTATTCATGGATGCCAAGGGAAGCCAGGCTTCCCCCCCAAAAACACTACCAAGAAAAAAAAAACATACTAAATTATTGATCTTTCATCTCTCTGTGTTTCATAAACGCATCTCACCGGAGAAAGCATTTGAGCAAACGAAACAGCGCCCCTCTGTCTCCGTATGTGTAGCTTATACACTGCTCAAAAAAATAAAGGGAACACTTAAACAACACAATGTAACTCCAAGTCAATCACACTGTCCACTTAGGAAGCAACACTGATTGACAATAAATTTCACATGCTGTTGTGCAAATGGAATAGACAACAGGTGGAAATTATAGGCAATTAGCAAGACACCCCCAAAAAAGGAGTGGTTCTGCAGGTTGTGACCACAGACCACTTCTCAGTTCCTATGCTTCCTAGCTGATGTTTTGGTCACTTTTGAATGCTGGCGGTGCTTTCACTCTAGTGGTAGCATGAGACGGAGTCTACAACCCACACAAGTGGCTCAGGTAGTGCAGCTCATCCAGGCAAGAAGGTTTGCTGTGTCTGTCAGCGTAGTGTCCAGAGCATGGAGGCGCTACCAGGAGACGGGCCAGTACATCAGGAGACGTGGCGGAGGCCTTAGGAGGGCAACAACCCAGCAGCAGGACCGCTACCTCCGCCTTTGTGCAAGGAGGAGCAGGAGGAGCACTGCCAGAGCCCTGCAAAATGACCTCCAGCAGGCCACAAATGTGCATGTGTCTGCTCAAACAGTCAATCAAATTGATTTGTCACATACACATGGTTAGCAGATGTTAATGCGAGGGTAGCGAAATGCTTGTGCTTCTAGTTCCGACAATGCAGTAATAACCAAAGAGTAATCTAACTAACAATTCCAAAACTACTACCTTATACACACAAGTGTAAAGGGATAAAGAATAAAGAATATGTACATAAAGATATATGAATAAGTGATGGTACAGAACGGCATAGGCAAGATGCAGTAGATGGTATCGAGTACAGTATATACATATGAGATGAGTAATGTAGGGTATGTAAACAAAGTGGCATAGTTTAAAGTGGCTAGTGATACATGTATTACATAAAGATGCAGTAGATGATATAGAGTACAGTATATATGTATACATATGGCATGAATAATGTAGGTTATGTAAACATTATATTAAGTAGCATTGTTTAAAGTGGCTAGTGATTCCCATCAATTCCCATTATTAAAGTGGCTGGAGTTGAGTCAGTTTGTTGGCAGCAGCCACTCAATGTTAGTGGTGGCTGTTGAACAGTCTGATGGCCTTGAGATTGAAAAACAGCTTCTGTCTCTCGGTCCCAGCTTTGATGCACCTGTACTGACCTCGCTTTCTGGATGATAGCGGGGTGAACAGGCAGTGGCTCGGGTGGTTGTTGTCCTTGATGATCTTTATGGCCTTCCTGTGACATCAGGTGGTGTTGGTGTCCTGGAGGGCAGGTAGTTTGCCCCCGGTGATGCGTTGTGCAGACCTCACTACCCTCTGGAGAGCCTTACGGTTGTGGGTGGAGCAGTTGCCGTACCAGGCGGTGATACAGCCTGACAGGATGCTCTCCATTGTGCATCTGTAGAAGTTTGTGAGTGCTTTTGGTGACAAGCCGAATTTCTTCAGCCTCCTGAGGTTGAAGTGGCGCTGCTGCGCCTTCTTCACGATGCTGTCTGTGTGGGTGGACCAATTCAGTTTGTCTGTGATGTGTACGCCGAGGAACTTAAAACTTACTACCCTCTCCACTACTGTCCCATCGATGTGGATAGGGGGGTGTTCCCTCTGCTGTTTCCTGAAGTCCACAATCATCTCCTTAGTTTTGATGACGTTGAGTGTGAGGTTATTTTCCTGACACCACACTCCGAGGGCGCCCTCACCTCCTCCCTGTAGGCCGTCTCGTCGTTGTTGGTAATCAAGCCTACCACTGTTGTGTCGTCCGCAAACTTGATGATTGAGTTGCGTGTCCACGCAGTCGTGGGTGAACAAGGAGTACAGGAGAGGGCTCAGAACGCACCCTTGTGGGGCCCCAGTGTTGAGGATCAGCGGGGTGGAGATGTTGTTACCTACCCTCACTACCTGGGGGCGGCCCGTCAGGAAGTCCAGTACCCAGTTGCACAGGGCGGGGTCGAGACCCAGGGTCTCGAGCTTGATGATGAGTTTGGAGGGTACTATGGTGTTAAATGCTGAGCTGTAGTCGATGAACAGCATTCTCACATAGGTATTCCTCTTGTCCAGATGGGTTAGGGTGTGTGCAGTGTGGTTGAGATTGCATCGTCTGTGGACCTATTTGGGCGGTAAGCAAATTGGAGTGGGTCTAGAGCAGACATGGGCAAACTACGGCCCGCGGGCCACATACGGCCCGTTAGGCTTTTTAATCCGGCCCGCCGAACTTGTCCAAATTATAGTAAAAACCTCCTTTTTTCCCCTTTCCCTGCAATGCCCACGTTTCCCCAATAGATGGCGCACTCAAAACACATTGACCGTTGTTGGAGTGGCACGTATTTCTCTTTATTTCACTTTAATTTTCACTTCGTTTCACGTCACCATTAAGCCCTTCTGTGAAAATGAGCGGACCAAAGAGAAGGAAAGTGGACAGCGAATGCCGAGTGTTTAATAAGGAGTGGACAACAAAATACTTCTTCACTGAAGTCCGATCAACGGCTGTATGTCTGATATGCCAAGAAGCTGTTGCGGTTTTCAAAGAGTACAATATCAGCCGTCACTTTGCCACGAAGCATGCAAACTATGCTAGCAAGCAGTCAACACAAGAACGGGCGGCTACTGCTCAGAGGTTGGCAGCTAATTTACAGAGTCAACAGAACTTTTTTCACCGACAAACTGCAATTCAAGAGTCAAGTACCAAGGCAAGTTATTTGCTGGCATTCAAATTAGCAAAGGCTAGCAAGCCTTTCTCCGAAGGCGAGTTTTTGAAAGAGTGCATGGTAGAGACAGCAGGTCTCTTGTGTCCGGAGAGCAAAGCCAAGTTTGAAAAAATCAGCTTAGCACGCAGGACAGTGACTCGCCGCGTGGAACTGATTGACGAAGATATAGTCAGCGAGTTAAACAAAAAGGCGGAGTCCTTTAAGTTATATTCACTAGCACTGGACGAAAGTAACGACATAAAAGACACTGCTCAGCTCCTAATTTTTATCCGAGGGATTAACGACAGTTTTGAGATAACGGAGGAGCTTTTGAGCATGGAATCACTGAAAGGGAAAACGCGAGGAGAGGACTTATATGAACAGGTGTCTGCTGTCATCGAGAGAATGAAGCTACCTTGGAGTAAACTTGCCAATGTCACCACGGATGGATCGCCAAATTTAACTGGAAAAAACATCGGGCTGCTGAAAAGAATCCAGGATAAAGTGAAAGAAAACCCTGACCAGGATGTTATTTTACTTCACTGCATCATTCATCAGGAGTCTCTGTGTAAGTCTGTATTGCAGCTTAATCACGTCGTGGATCCAGTTGTAAAACTTGTCAACTTCATACGAGCAAGGGGACTTAATCATCGTCAGTTCATTACGTTCCTGGAAGAAACTAATGCGGATCACCAGGACCTACTTTACCACTCTCGCGTCCGCTGGTTAAGTTTGGGGAAAGTGTTTCAACGAGTCTGGGAGCTCAAAGATGAGATTCGCTCATTTTTAATTTAATGGGGAAATCCGATGAATTCCCGAGCTGAGCGACACAAACTGGCTTTGTGACTTTGCGTTTGCTGTGGACATATTTTCACACATGAATGAGCTGAACGTGAAGCTACAGGGGAAAGATCAGTTTGCGCACGACATGTACACAAATGTGAGAGCCTTCAAATCCAAGCTGGTTTTATTCTCCAGGCAAATGTCAAACAAATCTTTCGCACATTTCCCCACACTAGCCGTGCAGAAAGAGGCCGCCCGAAATGCGAAGAAATACTGCAAATCACTGGACGATCTGCACAGAGAATTTTGCCGTCGGTTCTGTGATTTTGAAAACCGCAGGAGCTGCAATTGGAACTGATTGATCTTCAGTCTGACTCCGTCTCAAAGGAGAAGTTCAAGTCTCTTAAACTGAATGACTTTTACGCTTCACTTAACGAGACCGCGTTTCCAAACCTCCGGAGGACGGCGCAGAAGATGCTGGTGTTGTTTGGCTCGACCTACTTGTGTGAGCAGACGTTTAGCGTCATGAAAATCAACAAAGCCCATCACAGATCCAAGTTAACTGACCAACACCTCAGATCTGTCCTGAGAATTGCCACAACAAAACTAACTCCAGACTTTGATGCACTGGCAAAAAAGGGAGACCAACAACACTGTTCCCACTGAAATGGTGAGTTTTTCTGCTGTGTTATGAAAAAATGCATATGGAAAGTTTGGAAGTGCGTCTTTTATTTAAGAGCAATGCGCATTTACGCACAGCAGCGGTACAGTAGCTTAATTAACACGCCGCACATCGCTCTTAATTTAAATTTAAATTTTCAGCTGCAGGTAGGATATTTAATACAGCCTATGTCTGTGTGCTTGGCAACGATACACGTGTACTGTTTGCGCGTGAAGGCGAGGGCGTCCGTGGCGAGTTTGTAGAGCGCGCGGTCAGGACAATCCATCCATGATTTTGCGGAGTTTAACACAAGTAGATATTATTGAGCTTGAGTATTTCGTTGTGTAATAATATGTTTTGAATGTTGAAAGTGATTCCATTTTTCAATAAATGTTGATTTCTTTAACTTTGCACCTTCGATTGAAACTTATTAAAAACAGACGCAATCTTGATAAATCACAGTGCGTATGTTATTTTAATCTATTTACATTTCCTCCTCCCAGTATCTGCGAAATAGTATGTAAATGCCATATCTTGCATATTCCTTGAGACAAATTTATTAACTGATAAGGGCTATTTTTCACATTTGAAAGACAGTTAATAAATTGGGTTGTAGTGTTCTTACTGTGCTATGAGGTTTGCACACACTACATTTAATGCTTTAGTATATCCGGCCCAAACACTCCCTCCAAATGCTCCTGGCCCGGCCCCTCTGTCAAATTTTAGAACCCATTGTGGCCCGCGAGTCAAAAAGTTTGCCCACCTCTGGTCTAGAGTGTCAGGTAGGGTGGAGGTGATATGGTCCATGACTAGTCTCTCAAAGCACTTCATGATGACGGAAGTGAGTGCTACGGGGCGGTAGTCATTTAGCTCAGTTACCTTAGCTCTCTTGGGAACAGGAACAATGAAGCATGTTGGAACAGCAGACTTGGATAAAGATTGATTGAATATGTCCGTAAACACACCAGCCAGCTGGTCTGCGCATGCTCTGAGGGCGCGGCTGGGGATGCCGTCTGGGCCTGCAGCCTTGCGAGGGTTAACACGTTTAAATGTTTTACTCACCTCGGCTGCAGTGAAGGAGAGTCCGCATGTTTTGGTTGCGGGCCATGTCAGTGGCACTGTATTGTCCTCAAAGCGGGCAAAAAAGTTATTTAGTCTGCCTGTGAGCAAGACATCCTGGTCCGTGACTGGGCTGGTTTTCTTTTTGTAATCCGTGATTGACTGTAGACCCTGCCACATACCTCTTGTGTCTGAGCCGTTGAATTACGATTCTACTTTGTCTCTACATATGCTTAGCTTGTATGATTGTCTTGCGGAGGGAGTAGCTACACTGTTTGTATTCGGTCATGTTTCCGGTCACCTTGCCCTGATTAAAAGCAGTGGTTCGCGCTTTCAGTTTCACGTGAATGCTGCCATCAATCCACGGTTTCTGGTTTGGGAATGTTTGAATCGTTGCTATGGGAACGACATCTTCAACGCACGTTCTAATGAACTCGGTCAGAAACAGACTCTACGAGGGTGGTATGAGGGCCCGACGTCCACGGGTTGGGGTTGTGCTTGCAGCCCAACACCGTGCAGGACGTTTGGCATTTGCCAGAGAACACCAAGATTGGCAAATTTGCCACTGGTGCCCTGTGCTCTTCACAGATGAAAGCAGGTTCACACTGAGCACGTGACAGACGTGACAGAGTCTGGAGATGCCGTGGAGAACGTTCTGCTGCCTGCAACATCCTCCAGCATGACCGATTTGGCGGTGGGTCAGTCATGGTGTGGGGTGGCATTTCTTTGGGGGGCCGAGATGAGATCCTCAGACCCCTTGTGAGACCATATGCTGGTGCGGTTGGCCCTGGGTTCCTCCTAATGCAAGACAATGCTAGACCTCATGTGGCTGGAGTGTGTCAGCAGTTCCTGCAAGAGGAAGGCATTGATGCTATGGACTGGCCCGCCCGTTCCCCAGACCTGAATCCAATTGAGCACATCTGGGACATCATGTCTCGCTCCATCCACCAACAGATGCACCACAGACTGTCCAGGAGTTGGCGGATGCTTTAGTCCAGGTCTGGGAGGAGATCCCTCAGGAGACCATCCGCCACCTCATCAGGAGCATGCCCAGGCGTTGTAGGGAGGTCATACAGGCAGCCTGTAGTGTGGTTTTTCACTTTAATTTTGAGTGTGACTCCAAATCCAGACCTCCATGGGTTGATACATTTGATTTCCATTGATCATTTTTGTGTGATTTTGTTGTTAGCACATTCAACTATGTAAAGAAAAAAGTATTTAATAAGAATATTTAATTCATTCAGATCTAGGATGTGTTATTTTAGTGTTCCCTTTATTTTTTTGAGCAGTGTATATCAGATGCTGTCTGGTCAGAAAGCATCTGACATTGTTGCTGCCCGTAACATTGAATGCAATGGAAGGCAGCAAGCATTTGGCCTAACTTGATAAAAAAAAACAAAAAAAACAGCAACTCAGCATTGAGCTAAACAGAGTAACCTCAGTTGTGAATTGTCCTGGCGCACCAAATGGCGCACCAAATAAAAGTGTCAAGGGAAGCCAGTTTGGATTTGGCTTCAGACCAATCATCAGAGTATGCAGCTGAACACTGGCAACACTCAGTTTGTTATTTTAACTAAAACATAACCTGTAATGAACACGATGGGAGACAGAGAGCTGGTTTCAAGTGCAGGTCGCAATAGGTGTTTATTTGTCAGGGACCACAGGAGGAGGCAGGTAGTTGGGTCCAGGGGCAGGCAGAAGGTCATACACATGTGGTCCAAAAAGGCAACAGTACAGGCAGGGAAAAGGCTAGTAACGTAGGTAAATGCTTGAGCTTATCGGTAGGTAGTTGGCGAGGGCTCTTTGCCAATGCACAGACGGGACAGGAATCCAGACACAGGAGGCAGGTGGTTAGTCCAAGATGTTTATTAACTTCTTGACGCTACCAATCCCTGTAGCTGGATAATTTCCGTCAGTCAAATAATATTACTAGAAAATATTCATATTCATGAAATCACAAGTGCAATATTTTGAAACACAGCTTAGCCTTTTGTTAATCACCCTGATGTCTCAGATTTTGAAATTATGCTTTACAGCGAAAGCAATCCAAGCGTTTGTGTAAGTTTATCAATAGCCTAGCATAGCATTATGTACACTTAGCATCAGGAAGCTTGGTCACGAAAATCAGAAAATCAATCAAATTAACTGTTTACCTTTGATGACCTTAGGATGTTTTCACCCACGAGACTCCCAGTTACACAGCAAATGTTCCTTTTGTTCCATAAAGATTATTTTTATACCCAAAATACCGACGTTTGTCGTGTTATGTTCAGAAATCCACAGGAAAGAGCGGTCACGACAACGCAGACGGAAATTCCAAATAGTCTTCATAATATCCACAGAAACATGTCAAAGTTTTTTATAATCATTCCTCAGGTAGTTTTTTAAAATATATATTTGATAATATATCAACCGAGTGTGTAGCTTTTTCCATAACAGCGGGAGGAACAATGGCCTGTTTACTCAATTGCGCACCAACTCACTCTGAGAGCCCCCACCTCTCCACCTATCCATGTGATCCTTCACACTCATTTTTCAAAATAAAAGCCTGAAACTATGTCTAAAGACTGTTGACACCTTAGGGAAGCCACAGAAAAAGGCATCTGGTTGATATTCCTTTAAATGGAGGACAGGCACGCGTAGGAACACAGACATTTCACAATAAGAGGCTATTCCTGATTGGATTATCCTCAGGCTTTCGCCTGCAATATCAGTTCTGTTATACCCACAGACAATATTTTTACAGTTTTGGAAACTTTAGAGTGTTTTCTATCCTAATCTGTCAATTATATGCATATTCTAGCAACAGGTCATGAGAAACATAACATAAAAATAGTGCCCCCTAGCTTCAAGAGGTTAACAATCCAAAAGGGATAGGCAAGAAAATGGGAGTCCAGAAAAACAGGCAAAGGTCAAAACTGGGAGGTGCTGCAGATCAGGCAGCCTTCTGAGAATCCGTAGGCGAATGAGAACTCCCACTGCCATCCGTTCTTCTTGCTAACGTGCAGTCATTGGAAAATAAAATTGATGATCTATGATTAAGATTATCCTACCAACGGGACATTAAGACATAGCTGAATGACAATACGGACAATATAGAGCTAGCGGGATTTTCCATGCACTGGCAGAACAGAGACGCTACCTCTGGTAAGACGATATTTGTCTATTTGTCGATAACAGCTGGTGCTCAATGTCTAATATTAAAGAAGTCTCGAGGTATTGCTCACCTGAGGTAGAGTACCTTATGATAAGCTGTAGACCACACTATCTACCAAGAGAGTTCTCATCTATATTATTCATAGCAGTCTATTTACCACCACAGAGCGAAGCTGGCACTAAAGACTGCTCTCAACCAACTCTATAAGGCCATAAGCACAGAAGAAAATGTTCACCCAGAAGCGGCGCTCCTAGCGGACGGGGACTTTAATGCAGTCAAACTTAAATCAGTTTTACCTAATTTCACCAGCATGTCACTTGCAACCAGAGAAAAAAATCCTAGATGACCTTTACTTGACACACAGAGATGCATACAAAGCTCTCCCCCGCTCTCCATTTGTCAAATATCACCATAATTCTGTCCTCCTGATTCCTGCTTACAAGCAAGAACTAAAGCAGGAGGTACCAGTGACACGCTCAATATGGAAGTGTTAAGATGATGCAGATGCTACACTACAGGACTGTTTTGCTAGCACAGACTGGAATGTGTTCCGGGATTCATCCAAGGGCATTGAGGAGTACACCACCTCAGTCATCGGCTTCAGCCATTTTTGCTGTTTATTGCTAGTTATTGCTAGTTTGACCACCAGACGGCATCTTTGAGAAGCATTTGATAGTATTCCGTATTGGCATTACCTGAGAATTTAAAACCTTTTTTTGTAATAACATTAATATATGGGATTGATTTTAAGAAATTTGGCTTAATTAATTAGATTAATATTATGGTGTTTCTTTTCAGAGAAAAATGAAAACATTTTACTCTCAGGTTTTCTGTTAGGATGAAATGACTGTACAACATGACTGTTGGGAGTAGGCTACAGGATTGGACGATTCTAAATTGTTTGCCTTATCTAGACAACTTTGTTCCAATATTTCTGTAAATCAGTGATATTTATTTCCATAGTAATTCATTATGGATCCATAACTAAATCAACATCTGCATTTTGAAAGAGTATTTTTTTATCATTATTTTATTAACAAAATGTGTTTATTTGTTTATTAGGCTACTGTGCAGTCTACAATACATACTGTAGTAAACATGGGAAAGTCCCTAATTCCTTACATAAGGGAGAGCATGCCATGTTTGTACTACAGAGTAGAGCACACGGGAGACTGGTTTCAAAACCCCGTTGGGGAGGAAGGAGTGGGCTAACCTTGTAAATAAGAATTTGTTCTTAACTGATTCCATATGTGTTATTTCATAGTTGTGATGTCTTCACTATAATTCTATAATGTAGAAAATAGTAAAAATATAGAAAAATCCTGGAATGAGTAGGTGTGTCCAAACTTTTGACTGGTACTTGCTGGAATGGAAAATTTGTCGCTGTACAACATGGCAGTCGGCAGTACAGTACTGGGCTATTTAGCTAAAGAATCCCTGTGTCATGCGGATGAGAGACCATAGTTCAAATTCCCACATGGGGAGGAAGGAGTAGGCTTGAGTACCCATGCTTGTCTCAGAGCAGTGCAAAATGGTGCTAAAATAGTTGTAGGCTTTTGCTTCTAAATACAATATGCTCTTTACATAAATAAGACCTACACCATTTTTAACAGTATATCTACAAATATTTTTGTTCAATGACATGACTCTCCGCAACTCTCCGGACTGTATTAATATCTAAGGGGCATTTATATAATTCTAAATCAATCGCATTTTTTTTTTAAAGTAATGATATTTTGGAGATTCTTGAACATGGGGTGAGACATTCTCATTAATTTGTAAATAGTCAGTTTGATATTTAGAATGATTTATTTATTATTTATTTATTTATTTATTTATTCAATCAACACATATCTTAAGAATACCATGGAACATTTGAACATTTTCATTGCTCCATGCTTGTCTCAGAGCAGCGCGAAACATTGCTGAAATAGACGTCCGCAGCGGGAAAGCTATGTATTCTGTGTCAACTTCGTGGTGTCTCTTCGGTTACACAGCAGCACTTGCTGTGCCTGGTGAACAGTTGTTCAAGTTCTGTTGTCAGAAGAGGAATGGAAATGTCAGGGTGAACCTGCCACGTATGTTGACTCTGCCTGTCAGAGATGGTGTTCCAGAGCTCACAGGTGTGCCTGGCATGGACTGTGACTCCATCTCATTCCTCGCCCTTTTCAACGCGTGAGTGAGTCAATGATTCCAATGATTAGTCTGACAAACAAAGAACTTTGCATCCTGCAGGCCCAGGCATGGATTAAAGCTGGCGAGACATTCAATAACTTCATCTTCACAGACGAATGAACCGTGGCCCTTGAGCAATTTGCTCAAAATGCTACAGAAAAAAAGTTAGAAGATCAAGAAGATTAACGAAAGCATAAAAATGTTGAAGAAATGCTGTTTTGAGTTAGACATGTAACACTTTAGACTACTTAAGCATCGAATACATTGCAAGTTGCGCTGCAGTTGCCGCCAGTTGTTGTTTTTTTACATGTTAAATAAAGGTTCAAAGGCAAGTCAGGTAAGAACAAATTCATATTTTTAATGAAGGCCTATCCCGGATGACGTTGGGCCAATTGTGCGCTGCCCTATGGCACTCCCAATCACGGTCAGATTTGATACAGCCTGAATTCGAACCAGGGACTGTAGACCGCTGCACCACTCGGGAGCCATAACTTACACACATATATATACAGTGCCTTGCGAAAGTATTCGGCCCCCTTGAACTTTGCGACCTTTTGCCACATTTCAGGCTTGAAACATAAAGATATAAAACTGTATTTTTTTGTGAAGAATCAACAACAAGTGGGACACAATCATGAAGTGGAACAACATTTATTGGATATTTCAAACTTTTTTAACAAATCAAAAACTGAAAAATTGGGCGTGCAAAATTATTCAGCCCCTTTACTTTCAGTGCAGCAAACTCTCTCCAGAAGTTCAGTGAGGATCTCTGAATGATCCAATGTTGACCTAAATGACTAATGATGATAAGTACAATCTACCTGTGTGTAATCAAGTCTCCGTATAAATGCACCTGCACTGTGATAGTCTCAGAGGTCCGTTAAAAGCGCAGAGAGCATCATGAAGAACAAGGAACACACCAGGCAGGTCCGAGATACTGTTGTGAAGAAGTTTAAAGCCGGATTTGGATACAAAAAGATTTCCCACGCTTTAAACATCCCAAGGAGCACTGTGCAAGCGATAATATTGAAATGGAAGGAGTATCAGACCACTGCAAATCTACCAAGACCTGGCCGTCCCTCTAAACTTTCAGCTCATACAAGGAGAAGACTGATCAGAGATGGAGCCAAGAGGCCCATGATCACTCTGGATGAACTGCAGAGATCTACAGCTGAGGTGGGAGACTCTGTCCATAGGACAACAATCAGTCGTATATTGCACAAATCTGGCCTTTATGGAAGAGTGGCAAGAAGAAAGCCATTTCTTAAAGATATCCATAAAAAGTGTCGTTTAAAGTTTGCCACCTGGGAGACACACCAAACATGTGGAAGAAGGTGCTCTGGTCAGATGAAACCAAAATTGAACTTTTTGGCAACAATGCAAAACGTTATGTTTGGCGTAAAAGCAACTCAGCTCATCACCCTGAACACACCATCCCCACTGTCAAACATGGTGGTGGCAGCATCATGGTTTGGGCCTGCTTTTCTTCAGCAGGGACAGGGAAGATGGTTAAAATTGATGGGAAGATGGATGGAGCCAAATACAGGACCATTCTGGAAGAAAACCTGATGGAGTCTGCAAAAGACCTGAGACAGGGACGGAGATTTGTCTTCCAACAAGACAGTGATCCAAAACATAAAGCAAAATCTACAATGGAATGGTTCAAAAATAAACATATCCAGGTGTTAGAATGGCCAAGTCAAAGTCCAAACCTGAATCCAATCGAGAATCTGTGGAAAGAACTGAAAACTGCTGTTCACAAAGGCTCTCCATCAAACCTCACTGAGCTCTACATTTACATTTACATTTAAGTCATTTAGCAGACGCTCTCATCCAGAGCGACTTACAAATTGGTGCATACACCTTATGACATCCAGTGGAACAGCCACTTTACAATAGTGCATCTAAATCTTTTTAGGGGGGGGGGGTGAGAAGGATTACTTACCCTATCCTAGGTATTCCTTGAAGAGGTGGGGTTTCAGGTGTCTCCGGAAGGTGGTGATTGACTCCGCTGTCCTGGCGTTGTGAGGGAGTTTGTTCCACCATTGGGGGGCCAGAGCAGCGAACAGTTTTGACTGGGCTGAGCGGGAACTGTACTTCCTCAGTGGTAGGGAGGCGAGCAGGCCAGAGGTGGATGAACGCAGTGCCCTTGTTTGGGTGTAGGGCCTGATCAGAGCCTGGAGGTACTGAGGTGCCGTTCCCCTCACAGCTCCGTAGGCAAGCACCATGGTCTTGTAGCGGATGCGAGCTTCAACTGGAAGCCAGTGGAGAGAGCGGAGGAGCGGGGTGACGTGAGAGAACTTGGGAAGGTTGAACACCAGACGGGCTGCGGCGTTCTGGATGAGTTGTAGGGGTTTAATGGCACAGGCAGGGAGCCCAGCCAACAGTGAGTTGCAGTAATCAAGACGGGAGATGACAAGTGCCTGGATTAGGACCTGCGCCGCTTCCTGTGTGAGGCAGGGTCGTACTCTGCGGATGTTGTAGAGCATGAACCTACAGGAACGGGACACCGCCTTGATGTTAGTTGAGAACGACAGGGTGTTGTCCAGGATCACGCCAAGGTTCTTAGCGCTCTGGGAGGAGGACACAATGGAGTTGTCAACCGTGATGGCGAGATCATGGAACGGGCAGTCCTTCCCCGGGAGGAAGAGGAGCTCTGTCTTGCTGAGGTTCAGCTTGAGGTGGTGATCCGTCATCCACACTGATATGTCTGCCAGACATGCAGAGATGCGATTCGCCACCTGGTCATCAGAAGGGGGAAAGGAGAAGATTAATTGTGTGTCGTCTGCATAGCAATGATAGGAGAGACCATGTGAGGTTATGACAGAGCCAAGTGACTTGGTGTATAGCGAGAATATAAGAGAGGGCCTAGAACAGAGCCCTGGGGGACACCAGTGGTGAGAGCGTGTGGTGAGGAGACAGATTCTCGCCATGCCACCTGGTAGGAGCGACCTGTCAGGTAGGACGCAATCCAAGCGTGGGCCGCGCCGGAGATGCCCAACTCAGAGAGGGTGGAGAGGAGGATCTGATGGTTCACAGTATCAAAGGCAGCCGATAGGTCTAGAAGGATGAGAGCAGAGGAGAGAGAGTTAGCTTTAGCAGTGCGGAGCGCCTCCGTGATACAGAGAAGAGCAGTGTCAGTTGAATGACTAGTCTTGAAACCTGACTGATTTGGATCAAGAAGGTCATTCTGAGAGAGATAGCGGTAGAGCTGGCCAAGGACGGCACGCTCAAGAGTTTTGGAGAGAAAAGAGAGAAGGGATACTGGTCTGTAGTTGTTGACATCGGAGGGATCGAGTGTAGGTTTTTTCAGAAGGGGTGCAACTCTCGCTCTCTTGAAGACGGAAGGGACGTAGCCAGCGGTCAGGGATGAGTTGATGAGCGAGGTGAGGTAAGGGAGAAGGTCTCCGGAAATGGTCTGGAGAAGAGAGGAGGGGATAGGGTCAAGCGGGCAGGTTGTTGGGCGGCCGGCCGTCACAAGACGCGAGATTTCATCTGGAGAGAGAGGGGAGAAAGAGGTCAGAGCATAGGGTAGGGCAGTGTGAGCAGAACCAGCGGTGTCGTTTGACTTAGCAAACGAGGATCGGATGTCGTCGACCTTCTTTTCAAAATGGTTGACGAAGTCATCTGCAGAGAGGGAGGAGGGGGGGGAGGATTCAGGAGGGAGGAGAAGGTGGCAAAGAGCTTCCTAGGGTTAGAGGCAGATGCTTGGAATTTAGAATGGTAGAAAGTGGCTTTAGCAGCAGAGACAGAGGAGGAAAATGTAGAGAGGAGGGAGTGAAAGGATGCCAGGTCCGCAGGGGAGGCGAGTTTTCCTCCATTTCCGCTCGGCTGCCCGGAGCCCTGTTCTGTGAGCTCGCAATGAGTCGTCGAGCCACGGAGCGGGAGGGGAGGACCGAGCCGGCCTGGAGGATAGGGGACATAGAGAGTCAAAGGATGCAGAAAGGGAGGAGAGGAGGGTTGAGGAGGCAGAATCAGGAGATAGGTTGGAGAAAGTTTGAGCAGAGGGAAGAGATGATAGGATGGAAGAGGAGAGAGTAGCGGGGGAGAGAGAGCGAAGGTTGGGACGGCGCGATACCATCCGAGTAGGGGCAGTGTGGGAAGTGTTGGATGAGAGTGAGAGGGAAAAGGATACAACGTAGTGGTCGGAGACTTGGAGGGGAGTTGCAATGAGGTTAATGGAAGAACAGCATCTAGTAAGGATGAGGTCAAGCGTATTGCCTGCCTTGTGAGTAGGGGGGGAAGGTGAGAGGGTGAGGTCAAAAGAGGAGAGGAGTGGAAAGAAGGAGGCAGAGAGGAATGAGTCAAAGGTAGACGTGGGGAGGTTAAAGTCGCCCAGAACTGTGAGAGGTGAGCCGTCCTCAGGAAAGGAGCTTATCAAGGCATCAAGCTCATTGATGAACTCTCCAAGGGAACCTGGAGGGCGATAAATGATAAGGATGTTAAGCTTGAAAGGGCTGGTAACTGTGACAGCATGGAATTCAAAGGAGGCGATAGACAGATGGGTAAGGGGAGAAAGAGAGAAAGACCACTTGGGAGAGATGAGGATCCCGGTGCCACCACCCCGCTGACCAGAAGCTCTCGGGGTGTGCGAGAACACGTGGGCGGACGAGGAGAGAGCAGTAGGAGTAGCAGTGTTATCTGTGGTGATCCATGTTTCCGTCAGTGCCAAGAAGTCGAGGGACTGGAGGGAGGCATAGGCTGAGATGAACTCTGCCTTGTTGGCCGCAGATCGGCAGTTCCAGAGGCTACCGGAGACCTGGAACTCCACGTGGGTCGTGCGCGCTGGGACCACCAGATTAGGGTGGCCGCGGCCACGCGGTGTGGAGCGTTTGTATGGTCTGTGCAGAGAGGAGAGAACAGGGATAGACCAGACACATAGTTGACAGGCTACAGAAGAGGCTACGCTAATGCAAGGAGATTGGAATGACAAGTGGACTACACTTCTCGAATGTTCAGAAAGTTAAGCTTACGTAGCAAGAATCTTATTGACTAAAATGATTAGCTAGCTGTTTTGCAAGGAGGAATGGGGGAAAAATTCAGTCTCTCGATGTGCAAAACTGATAGAGACATACCCCAAGCGACTTACAGCTGTAATCGCAGCAAAAGGTGGCGCTACAAAGTATTAACTTAAGCGGGCTGAGTAATTTTGCACGCCCAATTTTTCCGTTTTTGATTTGTTAAAAAAGTTTGAAATATCCAATAAATGTCGTTCCACTTCATGATTGTGTCCCACTTGTTGTTGATTCTTCACAAAAAAATACACTTTTATATCTTTATGTTTGAAGCCTGAAATGTGGCAAAAGGTCGCAAAGTTCAAGGGGGCCGAATACTTTCGCAAGGCACTGTACATATAAAAACATTTTCAGAACATTAACCGTGTTTAGGTAGATACGTGTGTAGGTAGATAGACACAAATTGGTTGTTGCAAGTTGCGGGGGGGGGTAAAGGTTGAATAGTCTATTGTTGCAGCTAATAGCCATCCTGCTACACTTGTGAAAAACGAATAATAATACTTTTTAATATGTTAAAGATTCAAATTAATAAAGTGTTTTTAGTCACAATCGGCCCAACCCCAATTGATACATTTGGGCACAGTCGATAGCGTGCTGGACTTCGGGCTAGAATGTTGAGGGTTTGAAACCTGCTCCCTGCTTGTTTCATTACATTATTACGCTGGTCTCTGAGCAAATTGCCTGGATTGTTTCTCCCATCTCGTTCCTCGCTCTCTTCCACGCGTCATTCAGCACGCTTGTGGGCGTGCTGACAGGATGTACTGTTTTTTATTTTGTATATATGAATTACCAATCAACCTTTAAACAGGTCAACATTCACAAAGCCGCTGGGACAGACAGATTACCAGGACATGTACTCAAAGCATCCGCTGACCAACTGTCAAGTGTTTTCACTAACATTTTCAAACTCTCCCTGACCGAGTCTGTCTCACCTACATGTTTCAAGCAGACCACCACACTAAGGTCACCTGCCTTAATGACTACTGACCCATAGCACTCACATCTGTAGCCATGAAGTGCTTTGAAAGGCGGGTCATGGCTCACATCAACAGTATCCTCCCGGACACACTAGACCCACTCCAATTTGCATATCGCCCCAACAGATCTACAGATGACGCAATCTCAATCACACTCCACACTGCCCTTTCTCCAGACAAAAGGAAAACCTATGAGAGAATGCTGTTCATTGACTACAGCTCAGCGTTCAACACCATAGTACCCACAAAGCTCATCACTAAGCTAAGAACTCTGAGACTAAACACCTCCCTCTACAACTGGATCCTGGACTTCCTGACGGGCCGCCCCCAGGTGGTAAGAGTAGGCAACAACACATCTGCCACGCTGATCCTTAACACTGGGGCCCCTCAGGCGTGTGTACGACTGCGTGGCCAAACACGACTCCAACACCATCATTAAGTTTGCTGACGACACAACAGTGGTAGGCCTGATCACCGACAATGATGAGACGCCCTATAGAGAGGTCAGAGACCTGGCAGTGTGGTGCCAGGACAACAACCTCTTCCTCGAAGTGAGCAAGACAAAGGAGCTGATCGTGGACTACAGGAAAAGCTCGGCCGAACACACCAACATTAACATCGACGGGGCTGTAGCGGAGCAGGTTGAGTTTCAAGTTCCTTGGTTTCCACATCACCAACGAACTATCATGGTCCAAACATACCAAGACAGTCGTGAAGAGGGCACGACAAAACCTTTTCTCCCTCAGGAGACTGAGGGAGAAATGGGTCCCCAGATCCTCAAAAGGTTATATAGCTGCACCATCGAGAGCATCCTGACCGGTTGCATCACCACCTGGTATGGAAGCTGCTCAACATCTGACCGTAAGGCGCTACAGAGAGTAGTGTGAATGGCGCAGTTCATCACTGGGACCAAGCTTTCTGCCATCCAGGACCTATATAATAGGAGGTGTCAGAGGAAAGCCCATAAAATTGTCAGACTCCAGTCACCCAAGTCATTTTCTCTACAGCACAGCAAGCGGTACCGGAGCGTACCAAAAGGCTAGGACCAAAAGGCTACTCAACAGCTTCTACCCCCAATGCATAAGACTGCTAAACAATTAATAAAATCGCCACCAGACAATTTACATTGAGCCCCCCCTCCCTTTTGTACACTGCTGCTACTCGCTGTTTATTATCAATGCATAGTCACTTCACCCCCACCGACATGTACAAATTACCTAAACTAAACTGTACCCTCGCACACTGACTCGGTACCGGTGCCCCCTGTATATGGCCTTGTTATTCTTATTGTGTTACTTTTATTATTACTTTTTATTTTAGTCTACTTGGTAAATATTTTCTTAACTCTTCTTGAACTGCACTGTTGGTTAAGGGCTTGTAAGTAAGCATTTCACTGTAAAGTCTACACTTGTTGCATTCGGCGCATGTGACAAATAAAATTTGATTTGAATTACACCGCCATGCAATACTTGCCTTCTGAGATCTGTAGTATTTGACAAGCTAATAAACAGCATTGACCTCTCTCTGTCCAGATACACCAAAATGAAGACAGCCACTAACATCTACATCTTCAACTTGGCCCTGGCCGATGCTTTGGCTACCAGCACTCTGCCCTTCCAGAGTGCCAAGTACCTGATGAACACCTGGCCCTTTGGAGAGTTCCTGTGTAAAGTGATCCTCGCCATTGACTACTACAACATGTTCACCAGTATCTTCACCCTGACCATGATGAGCGTGGACCGCTACATCGCTGTGTGCCACCCGGTCAGGGCCCTGGACTTTAGAACACCTGCCAAGGCCAAGATGATCAACGTGTGCATCTGGATCCTCTCCTCTGCCATAGGAGTGCCCATCATGGTCATGGCGGTTACCAAGGTGACAGACAAAGGTGAGCAGTCCATGTGAGCTGTACCGTATGTGCTCCAGACACCAACATCCACATATCCATATGCTAACCATTTGATTGTTTATCCCTCAGGCAATACTGGCTGCATGCTACAGTTTCCTCAGCCAGACTGGTACTGGGACACGGTGACTAAGATTTGCGTGTTCATATTTGCCTTCGTGGTGCCAACCCTGGTCATCACCATCTGCTACGGCCTGATGATTCTCCGCCTGAAGAATGTCCGGCTGCTCTCCGGTTCAAAGGAGAAAGATCGAAATTTGCGGCGCATTACCCACATGGTCCTGGTGGTGGTGGCGGTCTTCATAATTTGCTGGACGCCCATCCACATCTTTATCATCCTCAGGACCATGGTGCAGATCAACAGCACGAACCCCTATGTGATCGCCAGCTGGCACCTGTGCATCGCGCTGGGCTACATGAACAGCAGCCTCAACCCCCTGCTCTATGCCTTCCTGGACGCGAACTTCAAGAGGTGCTTTAGGGATTTCTGCCTGCCTTTCCGCCCCAACATGGACCAGAGCAGCTTCTCCAGAGCCCACAACTCCACGCGAGAGCCCACCACCGTGTGTCCCCCGAGAGTGTTGGTGAGGAAGCCTGTATGACTAGGCATGGAGCAGTGTCCTGGAGACTCCCGCTCACGGACAGTCCAGGCCGACTTACAGACTGATGTCACACAGTTCTCCACAGATTTCTGACAGTAGCTCTGGCTTTAGACCTACAGCACAAAACCCACTGCAACATTTGCATAGAGTGTGATGTCACATTTTTTGGCCTATCCAGACAAAAACTAGATTTACTCTTCCTCTAACCTAACATAGCAGGCATAAATTCCCCTTTCAGTGGAAAGGAATCTACAGTGGCTTGCGAAAGTATTCAACCCCCTTGGCATTTTTCCTGTTTTTTTGCCTTACAACCTGGAATTAAAATAGATTTTTGGGGGGTTTGTATCATTTGCTTTACACAACATGCCTACCACTTTGAAGATGGAAAATATTTGTTATTGTGAAACAAACTAGAAGTAAGACAAAAAAAACAGAACTTGAGCGTACATAACTATTCACCCTCACAAAGTCGATACTTTGTAGAGCGACCTTTTGCAGCAATTACAGCTGCAAGTCTCTTTGGGTATGTCTCTATAAGCTTGGCACATCTAGCCACCGGGATTTTCCCCCATTCTTCAAGGCAAAACTGCCACAGCTCCTTCAAGTTGGATAGTTTCCGCTGGTGTACAGCAATCTTTAAGTCATACCACAGATTCTAAATTAGATTGAGGTCTGGGCTTTGACTAGGCCATTCTAAGACATTTAAATGTTTCCCCTTAAACCACTCATGTGTTGCTTTAGCAGTATGCTTAGGGTCATTGTCCTGCTGGAAGGTGAACCTCCGTCCCAGTCGCAAAAAAACAGAAACAGGTTTCACTCTGTATTTAGCGCCATCCGTCATTCCTTCAATTCTGACCAGATTCCCAATCCCTGCCGATGAAAAACATCCCCACAGCATGAGGCTGATACCACCATGCTGGAGTTCTCGAGGTGATGAGAGGTGTTGGGTTTGTGCCAGACATAGTGTTTTCCTTGATGGCCAAAAAGCTCAATTTATGTTTGGGGAGTCTCCCACATGCCTTTTGGCGAACACCAAACATGTTTGCTTATTTTTTTCTTCAAGCAATGGCTTTTTTCTGGCCACTCTTCCATAAGCCCAGCTCTGTGGAGTGAACAGCTTAAAGTGGTCCTATGGCCAGATACTCAAATCTCCGCTATGGAGCTTGCAGCTCCTTCAGGATTATCTTTGGTCTCTTTGTTGCCTCTGATAAATGCCCTCCTTGCCTGGTCTGTGAGTTTTGGTGGGCGGCCCTCTCTTGGCAGGTTTGTTGTGGTGCCATATTCTTTCCATTTATTAAGAATGGATTTAATGGTGCTCCATGGGATGTTCAAAGTTTCATATATTTTTTTATAACCCAGCCCTGATCTGTACTTCTCCACAATGTTATCCCTGACCTGTTTGGAGAGCTCCTTGGTCTTTATGGTGCCGCTTGCTTGGTGGTGCCGCTTGCTTAGTGGTGTTGCAGACCCTGGGGCCTTTCAGAACAGGTGTGTGTATATCAATACTGAGATCATGTAACACTTAGATTGCACACAGGTGGACTTTATTTAACTAATTATGTCACTTCTCAAGGTAACTGGTTGCACCAGATCTTATTTAGGGGGCTTCATAGTAAAGGGGGCGAATACATATGCACTCACCATTTTTCTGTTTTTTTATTTTTTTTTAATTGTTTGAAACACGTAATTTTTTTCATTTCACTTTACCAATTTGGACTATTTTGTGTATGTCCATTGCCAGAAATCCAAATAGAATTCCATTTAAATTACAGGTTGTAATGCAACAAAATAGGAAAAATGCCAAGGGGGATGAATACTTTTGCAAGGCACTGTAAAGTTGAAATAGCTGTATCCCTAAAAACCAGATTACATCCAGTTGTTGCATTGGCCAGGGCCAAAAATCTGTCATTCTGCCCCTGAGCAAGGCAGTTAACCCACTGTTTCCCGGGTGCCGAAGACATGGATGTTAATTAATGGTGATTCAGAGGGGTTGGGTTGAATGTGGAAGACACATTTCAGTTGAAGGCATTCAGTTGTACAACTGACTAGATATCTCCCTTTCCCTGGTGTTGTTGCATAATGACCAATACGCTACCCCTCACTGGGCACAGACATCAGTTCAATCCCTGGTGTAGCATACCTCCTGAGGTCGGGCCCCCCAGATAGCATTTGAACACTTCATAAGCCATGATTTTATTCATTTTTTATTACAGGAAATTAGCTTAAAACTGCAAAGTGTTCTCTGCCGATAATGGATATTAACTGAAAAATTATCGTATGCAGTTTCTTGCAATAGCCCTCTGTGACTTTAAATAATATTTATCTCAAAACTTTGCTTTCTGAATGATGTGTCCAGAGATGTGTTTAACTTAATCAGATTTGTCAAAATCCTAAATTAATCAGGAATGAGCATGGTCAGCTATACCATATTCATGTGCAACAAAACCACTCATGGTCTGTAAAGTTCTCTACTTTTTATAAATTTAACAAACAATATTGGAATCACCATGGTCACAATCATAAACTGTCAACTCCATCTGCCTGATAGATTAAAATATAACATGAATTTTAGTTTAAATATGTTACATGCAATTGGGTTTTAGAGACAAAGCAACTGAGGAAAAACTAAATTGCTGCTATGTATACCACTTGAATGAAGAAGAAAAATGTAATCTTTGTAAAACATCAACTCTGTCAGATTGCTGAAAGATCTGATAGATTGAGTATGTTTGTATTGGGGATTTTCAAATGAATCATTTTCCATATCTTACAAATGTTTGTATTTTACTTTTAGAGTCAAAAATATGTCTGTTTTTGAGAATCTGTTGTCAACTCCGTCATTGGCTTGTCATCTCTGTCACAGATGGCTAAGCCCCTTTAAGATCAATATTTTTGTCAATATTCTGAACAAATATTGTAATCACTGTTATGCAACATATGGCTAAAAAATGTGAAGTATTTGCTCTGCTATGTTTGCTTTCTAAACCTAGAAAAACCTAGCTCTGGAGCATTTAATAGTGCTATAAAGCAAAACAAAAAGACCTTTTGGAAATTTGTATTAAATATTTGAATAATCTAATATTAGAATTATAAACAATTAAGGTCTTTAAACACTTGTTACACTATCCTTGTAAAAAGTAAATACCTTTTATGGTGTCAGACAGAGTTTAAATTAATCCAGTTAGTTGCATTTTATGAAAGATTTTTTTTTAATGAGGTTGTTCCATTAGATGGTGTGATAGCTGATACTTTGGTCTATAAAAAATAGTGCCTTCGGAAAGAATTCAGACCCCTTGATTTTTTCCACATTTTGTTATGTTAGAGCCTTATTCTAAAATTGATTAAATATTTGTTTATATCGCAGTGATCTACACACAATACCCCATAATGACAAAGTGAAAACAGGTTTTTAGAAATTCTAGGAAATGTATAAGTATTCAAAACGTTTGCTAAGAGACTCGACATTGAGCTCAGGTGCGTCCTGTTTCCATTGATCATCCTTGAGATGTTTCAACAACTTGATTGGAGTCCACTTGTGGTAAATTCAATTGATTGGACATGATTTGGAAAGGCACCTGTCTATATAAGGTCTCACAGTTGAGACATGTCAGAGCAAAAAACCAAGCCATGAGGTCAAAGGAATTGTCCGAAGAGCACAGATCTGGGGAAGGGTACCAAAAGATGTCTGCAGCATTGAAGGTCCACAAGAACACAGTGGCCGGTGTCATTCATCATTCCTAAATGGAAGAAGTTTGGAACCACCAAGACTCTTCCTAGAGCTGGCCGTCTGGCGAAACTGATAAATCGGGGGAGAAGGGCCTTGGTCAGGGAGGTGACCAAGAACCTGATGGTCACTCTGACAGAGCTCGAGAGTTCCTCTGTGAAGATGGGATAACTTTCAAAAAGGACAACCATCTCTGCAGTACTCCATCAATCAGGCCTTTATGGTAGAGTGGTCAGACGGAAGCCACTCCTCAGTAAAAGGCACAAGACAGCCCGCTTGGAGTTTGCCAAAAGGCACCTAACCAACAAGATTCTCTGGTCTGATGAAACAAAGGTTCAACTCTGGCACCATCCCTACAGTGAAGCATGGTGGGGTCAGCATCATACTGTGTGGCTGTGTTTCAGGGGCAGGGACTAGGAGGCTAGTCAGGTATGAGGCAAAGATGAATGGAGGAAAGCACAGAGAGATCCTTGATGAAAACCTGCTCCAGAGTGCTCAGGAACTCAGACTTCCCACAGGACAACGACCTGTGGCACACAGCCAAGACAGTGCAGGAGTGGCTTCTGGACAAGATTCTGAATGTCCTTGAGTGGCCCAGCCAGAGCCCTGACCTGAACCCATTCTAATATCTCTGGAGAGACCTAAAAATAGCTCTGCAGCAACGCTCCCTATCTAACCTGACAGCGCTTGAAATGATCTGCAGAGAAGAATGGGAGAAACTCTCCAAGTACAGGTGTGCCAAGCCAACCCAAGAAGACTCAAGGCTATAATTGCTGCCAAAGGTGCTTTAACAAAGTACTGAGTAAAAGGCCTGAATACTTATGTAAATGTAATATTTTTATATGAATGAGCAACAATTCTAAAAACCTGTATTTGCTTTGTCATTATGGGGTATTGTGTGTAAATCCACTAGGGAAAAACACAATTTATTCAATTTTAGAATAAGGCTGTAACCTAACAAAATTTGGAAAAATCAAGGTGTCTGAATAGTTTCCAACGGCACTGTATATATATTTCAAATGTTGCTAATATTAAAACAAATAGTTGTGGATTGTTGTTATTGTTATTTCAAGAATCCCTGACCTCTAAAACAGCAACAACAACAAAAACATCTCTGCCACATGGAAAAAAAGATCAATCCTGAAAGAAAATATTTTGGGGGGTTATTTTTTGCGGTTGTTGGGCCTTGCTCGAACCTTGTGGGAAGCCCAGCTATATGTGTCCTACGCCACTTAGTTAAATGTAGTTTTCAACTAAAGTGAATTCAACAAAAAGTTATTTCGATTTTGGGTTAAAAAAAAAAAAACTAAATGCCCTTAAGACTTCTTGCAAATCCAATCAGTTTTCCATGTTGATTCAACGTCATCACATTGGGTTGAAATTATGTGGAAACAATATTGATTCAACCAGTTTTTTTCCAGTGGGCAGTCTGTAGCAAGTCTTGCAGTTTAATTAAATATTGTAACATTATTGCCTTACTATGTATACATCTTGTCAGTTGCTTTTGGCAGCAAAATGAGGCAGCAAACAAAAAAAACTATTTATTTTACCTCATTTAAAATTACACATTTCTTTGTTGTGTTTTAAAGAATGAATCTGGATTTTTATTTATTTGCTGTAGTAGATGCTCAGCTAATTTAACAATGGGAAGCATTAACATAAATAAATATCTGCATTGTGTTTTAGAAGTACTGAATGTGTGTGATGCATACAGTATACGTTATGTGTCTTTATTTATTGGTTTCTTCCATTTATGAGTTTCTTGAAGCATGCATGTGAGGATTTTGTGATGGTGTATTGTACAATTTCACTGAAGTGAGAGGTTGGAGTATAATTTTACAATTTCAGCACTTAAGACATTTTATAAAACTTTGTTTTGCAGGAGTTGGCAGAGCTGAATCCTAACATTTATATAATTTCTGTGGAAATAACCAACTAACATGCAACTCAATCAATAAATTACATGTATTTATAAAGCCCTTTTTACATCAGAAACCCAGTCTAAAACCCCAATGTAGATGTAAAAGCACAGTGGCTAGGAAAAACTACTGGAGAGGAACCGACTCTGAAGGGTGACCAGTACTCTTTTGGCTGTGCCTGGTGGAGAGTATAAGATTATTTGTATTCTGATATACTATGGATCCTGATTAGCTGCCGCATTGGGGTCCAGCAAAATGAAGGAAGTTATATAGTTTTTTAAAAAGCATTATACCCTCAGGCCCTGACTCGACTACCACATATCTACAACACAAAATCCATGTATACATGTGTGTATAGTGCATATTTTATCGTGTGTGTGTATGCATGTGTCTGTGCCTATGTGTGTTGTTTCACAGTTCCCAGTGTTCCATAAGGTGTATTTGTATCTGGGTTTTTATCTAATTTTACTGCTTGCATGAGTTCCTTGATGTGGAATAGTACTGTATCTAACACTGTATGCTTCCCATAGTCTGTTCTGGACTTGGGGACTGAAAAGAGACCTCTGTTGGCATGTCTTGTGGGGTATGCATGGGTGTCCACACTGTGTGCCAGTAGTTCAAAGAGACAGCTTGGTGCATTCAATATGTCAATACCTCTCACAAATTTAAGTAGTGATGAAGTCAATCTCTCCTCCGCTATGAGCCAAGAGAGATTGACAGTCATATTATTAATGTTAGCTCTCTGTGTACATCCAAGGGCCAGCCGTGCTGCCCTGTTCTGAGCTAATTGCAATTTTCCTAAGTCCCTCTTTGTGGCAACTAACCATATGACTGAACAGTAGTCCAGCTGCGACAAAACTAGGGCCTGTAGGACCTGCCTTGTTAAGAAGGCAGAGTGACGCTTTATTGTGGACAGACTTTATTAGGACGAACTCATTCCTTGCCACCCATTCTGAAACGAACTGCAGCTCTTTGTTAAGTGTTGTTAAGTAGCTGACATGCATTGTCTTGAGTTATCCGCATACATAGACACACTGGCTTTACTTAATAATCTTAGGGCTTACTTTTTCGAATATTCTGTTAAAAATCGCGCAACATTTCAGCATCCTGGTACTCATGCCAGGAATATAGTATATGCATATGATTAGTATGTGTGGATAGAAAACACTCTGACGTTTCTAAAACTGGTTAAATCACGGCTGTGACTATAACAGAATGTGCATTTCATCGAAAAGCGCAAGGAAAACTGATCACCAAAAACTGGAAAAAATATCAATGCGCCACTTGCATGTATTGTCTATGGCACAGCAAATTAGATGGGGCCGAGATTGCAAGTCCTACAGCTTCCACACGATGTCGCCAGTCTTGGCAATTGCCTGGGAGTTGTTCCTTGGTCAAACGAGGAAGACAGACCCCATTCCTTCCGGTTGTTGGACAGGTAACTCTTTATCCAAAATGTAGCAAGGGGAGTAAAGTCTTAACACGTAAGTCTAACAAAACAGTCCCCACAATCTTTTTATTATCTATTTCTCTCAGCCAATCATCAGTAATTGTGTAAGTGCTGTGCTTGTTGAATGTCTATTGTCATTTTGTGTACTGTAAAATAGCATTTCATCAGGTCAAACACACATTTTTCCAAAAGTTTAAGGGTTGGTAACAGGCTGATTGGTCGGCTTTTGAGCTAATAATGGGAGCTTTACTATTCTTAGGTAGCGGAATTACTTTTCCTTCCCTCCAGGCCCAAGGGAACACATTTTCTAGTTGACTTATAGTGAAGATACCAAATCAAATCTATTTATAAAGCCCTTCGTACATCAGTTGATATCTCAAAGTGCTGTACAGAAACCCAGCCTAAAACCCCAAACAGCAAGCAATGCAGGTGTAGAAGCACGGTGGCTAGGAAAAACTCCATAGAAAGGAAAACCTAGGAAGAAACCTAGAGAGGAACCAGGCTATGGGGGGTGGCCAGTCCTCTTCTGGCTGTGCCGGGTGGAGATTATAACAGACCATGGCCAAGATGTTCAAATGTTCATAAATTACCAGCATGGTCAAATAATAATAATCACAGTAGTTGTCGAGGGTGCAGCAAGTCACCACCTCAGGAGTAAATGTAAGTTGGCTTTTCATAGCCGATCATTAAGAGTATCTCTCACTCCTGCTGTCTCTAGAGAGTTGAAAACAGCAGGTCTGGGACAGGAAGCACATCCGGTGAACAGGTCAGGATTCCATAGCCGCAGGCAGAACAGTTGAAACTGGAGCAGCAGCACGGCCAGGTGGACTGGGGACAGCAAGTAGGTAGTCAGGTAGTCCTGAGGCATGGTCCTCGGGCTCGGGTCCTCCGAGAGAAAGACAGAAAGAGAGAATTAGAGAGAGCATACTTAAATTCACACAGGACACCGGATAAGACAGGAGAAGTACTCCAGATATAACAAACTGACCCTAGCCCCCCGACACAAACTACTGCAGCATAAATACTGGAGGCTGAGACAGGAGGGGTCAGGAGACACTGTGGCCCCATCCGATGATACCCCTGGGACAGGACCAAACAGGAAGGATATAACCCCACCCACTTTGCCAAAGCACAGCCCCCACACCACTAGAGGGATAACTTCAACCACCAACTTACCATCCTGAGACAAGGCCGGGGAATAGCCCACAAAGATCTCCGCCACGGCACAACCCAAGGGGGGCGCCAACCCAGACAGGAAGATCACGCCACTCAAGTGACGCACCCCTCCTAGGGACGGCATGAAAGAGCACCAGTAAGCACTCAGGCCCTGTAATAGGTTTAGAGGCAGAGAATCCCAGTGGAGAGAGTGGAACCGGCCAGGCAGAGACAGCAAGGGCGGTTCATTGCTCCATAGCCTTTCCGTTCACCTTCACACTCCTGGGCCAGACTACACTCAATCATATGACCCACTGAAGAGATGAGTCTTCAGTAAAGACTTTGAGACCGTGGTTGAGACCGTGTCTGCGTCTCTCACATGGGTAGGCAGAACATTCCATAAAAATTGAGCTCTTATAGGAGAAGGCCCTGCCTCCAGCTGTTTGCTTAGAAATTCTAGGGACAATTAGGAGGCCTGCGTCTTGCGACCATAGCGTACGTGTAGGTTTGTACGGCAGGACCAAATCGGAAAGGTAGGTAGGAGCAAGCCCATGTAAATGCTTTGTAGCTTAGCAGTAAAACCTTGAAATCAGCCCTTGCCTTAACAGGAAGCCAGTGTAGGGAGGCTAGCACTGGAGTAATATGATCACATTTTTTGGTTCTATTCAGGATTCTAGCAGCCGTATTTAGCACTAACTGAAGTTTATTTAGTGCTTTATCCGGGTAGCCGGAAAGTAGAGCTTCCTTGGCCGAGGCACCGGATACACAGGGCTGTGGAGGCGCACTGGTGGTCTCGACCCCATAGCTGGCACCTCCGTTCTGGCACCGAGCACACCGGCCTGTGAATACTCGGCCTGACCTGTCACCTGCTCGCCCCGGTAAGTAAGGGGAGTGGGCTCAGGTCTCCAACCTGACTCCGCCACACTCCCCCGTGTGTCCCCCAAAAAACATTTTGGGGGCTGCCTCTCGGGCGTCCTTGCCAGCCGTGTTCCCTCGTACCGCTGGTTCTCTTCTCCTGCTGCCTCCGCTCTCCTGGCTGCCTCCACCTGTTCCCATGGGAAGCGATCCCTTCCAGCCAGGATCTCCTCCCATGTGTAGGATCCCTTCCCGTCCAGAATGTCCTCCCATGTTCATTCCTCCTTTTTACCACGCTGCCTGGTCCGTTGGTGGTGGGTAGTTCTGTAACGGCATTCAGAGGAAGAAGGTGAGGACCAAGGTGCAGCGTGGTAAGTGTTAATATTTATTAAATAGAACTGAACACTAAATACAAAGTAACAAAAGGAATAACCGAAACAGTTCTGAAAGGTGATACAAACAGAAAACAACTACCCACAAAACCCATGTGGGCAAGAGCTACCTAAGTATGGTTCTCAATCAGAGACAATGACAGACAGCTGTCCCTGATTGAGAACCATACCCGGCCAAAAACTAAGAAATACAAAAACATAGAAAAAAGAACATAGAATGCCCACCCTAGTCACACCCTGGCCAAAATATAGATGAAAAGGCCTCTCTATGGCCAGGCCGTGACATTACTAAAGCACTTGAGTGTCTTCCTTGATCCTAGGTCCTGGCAGAGTTGTGCAGACTCAGGACAACTGAGCTTTGAAGGAATACGCAGATTCACCTCTACGCAGACGACACCATTCTATATACTTTCGGCCCGTCATTGGACACTGTGCTATCTACAAAATGGCTTCCAAATAACCTCCAAACGAGCTTCAATGCCATACAACACTCCTTCCGTGGCCTCCAACTGCTCTTAAACGCTAGTAAAACCAAATGCATGCTTTTCAACCGATCACTGCCTGCACCCGCATGCCCGACTAGCATCACCACCCTGGATGGTTCCGACCTTGAATATGTGGACATCTATAAGTACCTAGGTGTCTGGCTAGACTGCAAACTCTCCTTCCAGACTCATATCAAACATCTCCAATCGAAAATCAAATCAAGAGTCGGCTTTCTATTCCGCAACAAAGCCTCCTTCACTCACGTCGCCAAGCTTACCCTAGTAAAACTGACTATCCTACCGATAGTCCTATCCTCGACTTCGGCGATGTCATCTACAAAATGGCTTCCAACACTCTACTCAGCAAACTGGATGCAGTCTATCACAGTGCCATCCGTTTTGTCACTAAAGCACCTTATACCACCCACCACTGCGACTTGTATGCTCTAGTCGGCTGGCCCTCGCTACATATTCATCGCCAGACCCACTGGCTCCAGGTCATCTACAAGTCCATGCTAGGTAAAGCTCCGCCTTATCTCAGTTCACTGGTCACGATGGCAACACCCATCCGTAGCACGCGCTCCAGCAGGTGTATCTCACTGATCATCCCTAAAGCCAACACCTCATTTGGCCGCCTTTCGCTCCAGTACTCTGCTGCCTGTGACTGGAACGAACTGCAAAAATCGCTGAAGCTGGAGACTTTTATCTCCCTCACCAACTTCAAACATCAGCTATCTGAGCAGCTAACCGATCGCTGCAGCTGTACATAGTCTATTGGTAAATAGCCCACACATTTTCACCTACCTCATCCCCATACTGTTTTTATTTATTTACTTTTCTGCTCTTTTGCACACCAACCTGTACATGACCATCTGATCATTTATCACTCCAGTGTTAATCTGCGAAATTGTAATTGTTCGCCTACCTCCTCATGCCTTTTGCACACATTGTATATAGACTCCCCCTTTTTTTTACTGTGTTATTGACTTGTTAATTGTTTACTCCATGTGTTGTCTGCTCACACTGCTATGCTTTATCTTGGCCAGGTCGCAGTTGCAAATGAGAACTTGTTCTCAACTAGCCTACCTGGTTAAATAAAGGTGAGAAAAAAAAGAAGAAAAAAAGGTTAAATTGAGTTCCTCAGTTAGGTGGTTAACTGATTTTTGTCCTTTGACGTCCTTGGGTAGGCAGAGGAAGTTCTGTCACACAACACAATGCCATAGATGTCTCAAGTTTTGAGGGAGTGTGCAATTGGCATGCTGACTGCAGGAATGTCCACCAGAGCTGTTGCCAGAAAATGTAATGTTAATTTCTCTACCATATAAGGCACCTACGCCAGGCAGATTAGCCTGGTAGGTAGGAGCGTTGGGTCAGTAACCGAAAGGTTGCTGGATAGAATCCCTAAGCTGACAAGGTCTGTCATTCTGCCCCGGAGCAAGGAAGTTAACCCACTGTTACCCGGGCACTGATTACGTGGATGTTGATTAAGGCAGCCCCCCACACCTGTAAGATTCAGAAGGGTTGGGTTAAAAGCAGAAGACATATTTCAGTTGAATGCATTCAGTGGTACAACTGACAAGGTATCCCCCTTTCCCTGCAATGTCATTTTAGAGAATTTGTCAGTACGCCCAACTGGCCTCACAACTGCAGACCACGTGTATGGCGTTGTGTGGGCAAGCGGTTTCCTGATATCAACATTGTGAACAGAGTGCCCCATGGTGGCGGTGGAGTTGTGGTATGGGCAGGCATCAGCTACGAACAATGAACACAATTGCATTTTATCGATGGTAATTTGAATGCACCGTGACGAGATCCTGAGGCCCATTGTTGTGCCATTCATCCGCCACCATCACCTCACCCCCTTTTAGTGGTATTCAATTGTTAGTAGTTATTATCGTCTCATCGCTACAACTCCCGTACAGGCTCGGGAGAGACGAAGGTCGAAAGCCATGCGTCCTCCAAAACACAACCCAACCAAGCTGCACTACTTCTTAACACAGCGCGCATCCGTGCACCTGGCGACCTGGTTAGCGTGCACTGCCCCCAGCCCGCCACAGTGCGCAATGAGACAAGGATATCCCTACCAGCCAAACCGTCCCTAACCCGGACGACGCTAGGCCAATTGTGCGTCGCCCCATGGACCTCCCAGTCGCCGCCGGCTGTGACAGAGCCTGGGCTCGAACCCAGAGTCTCTGGTGGCACAGTCCCTTCAACCACTGCACCACCCGGGAGGCCCAGGGCTACCGACATTAAGGCTAATCTGAAGATGGTGCTGGCTAAGGCTAAACCTGGTGAGAGAAAGTATAGGGATATTGTTATCCACGTCGGCACCAACAACGTTAGGATGAAACAGTCAGAGGTCACCAAGCGCAACATAGCTTCAGCGTGTAAATCAGCTACAAAGATATGTTGGCAACGAATAATTGTCTGGACCCCTCCCAGTTAGGGCGAGTGATGAGCTCTACAGCAGTCTCACAATTCAATCGCTGGTTGAAAACTGTTTTCTGCCCCTCCCAAAAGATAGAATTTGTTGATAATTGACCCTGTTTCTGGGACTTACTCACAAACAGGACCAAGCCTGGCCTGCTGAGGTGTGATGGACTCCATCCTAGCTGGAGGTGTGCTCTCATCCACAAACATAGACATGGCTCTAACTCCTCTAGCTCCACAATGAGATGGGGTGCAGGCCAGACAGCAGGCTGTTAGCCACCCTGCCAGTTTAGTGGAGTCTGCCACTAGCACAGTCAGTGTAGTCAGCTCAGTTATTCCCATTGAGACCGTGTCTGTAACGGTTTTCTTGAGTTGAAGGAGAGAAGGACCAAAATGCAGCATGGTTACTTGTATACATCTTTAATAATGAGGGAAACACACACAGTATACAAAAACAATAAACGTGAAAAAACCTAAAACAGTCCCGTGTGGCACAAACACTAACACAGAAACCAATCACCCACAAAACCCAACACCAAACAGGCTACCTAAATATGGTTCCCAATCAGAGACAATGACTAACACCTGCCTCTGATTGAGAACCATATCAGGCCAAACATAGAAATAGACAAACTAGACATGTAACATAGAATGCCCACTCAGATCACACCCTGACCAAACAAAACATAGAAACTTACAAAGCAAACTATGGTCAGGGTGTGACAGTGTCTGTGCCTCGATCTAGGTTGGGCAAAACTAAACATGGCGGTGTTCGCCTGAGCAATCTCACTGGAATAAAGACCTCCATTCCTGTCATTTTTGAAAGAGATTGTGATATCTCACATCTTAAAATAGGGCTACTTAATGTTATATCCCTCACTTCCAAGGCAGTTATAGTCAATTAACTAATCACTGATCACAATCTTGATGTGATTGGCCTGACTGAAACATGTCTTACGCCTGATGAATTTACTGTGTTATTTGAGGCCTCTCCTCCTAGTTACACTGATGACCATATCCCCCGTGCATCCCGCAAAGGCGGAGGTGTTGCTAACATTTACAATAGCAAATTTCAATTTACAAAAGAAAATGACTGCGTTTTCGTCTTTTGAGCTTCTAGTCATGAAATCTATGCAGCCAACTCAATCACTTTTTATAGCTACTGTTTACAGCACTCCTCACTGAGTACCCTGAATTCCTATCGGACCTTTGTAGTCATATTACAATTTTTGGTGACTTTAATATTGACATGAAAAACTACACAGTCCCACTCCAAAAGGCTTTCGGAGCCATCATCGACTCAGTGGGTTTTGTCCAACATGTCTCTGGACCTACACACAGCCACAGTCATACTCTGGACCTAGTTCTGTCCCGTGGAAATAAATATTGTGGATCTTAATATTTTTCCTCCTGGACCACCATTTTATTTCCTTTGCAATGACAATAAATAATCTGCTCAGACCCCAACCAAGGATCATCAAAAGCTATGCTATAAATTCTCAGACAACCCAAAGACTCATAGATGCCCTTCCAGACTCCCTCCACCTACCCAAGGACGTCAGAGTAAAAAAAAACGGTTAACCACCTAACTGAGGAATTGAATTTAACCTTTCGTTAATACCCTGGATACAGTCGCACCCCTAAAAACAAAAAACATTTGACATAAGAAACTAGCTCCCTGGTATTCAGAAAATACCCGAGCCCTGAAGAAAGCATCCGGAAATTGGAACGGAAATGGCGCTACACCAAACTGGAAGTTTTCCGACTATCTTGGAAAGACAAGCTAGTCAGTATCATGCAGTATCGAAGAGCCCTCACTGCTGCTCGAACATGCTATTTTTCCAACTTTAATTGAGGAGAATAAGAACAATCCAAAATGTATTTTTGATACTGTTGCGAAGCTATATAAATAGCAGCATTCCCCGAGAGAGAATGGCTTTCACATCAGCAGTGATAAATTAATTAATTTCTTTGATGAAAAGATCATGATCATTAGAGAGCAAATTACAGACTCCTCTTTCAATCTGCACAAATAGTCTGCACAACACTGCCAGGAGCTAGGATCAAGGGAGACACTCAAGTTTTTTAATATTATATCTCTTGACACATTCATGAAAATAGTCTTGGCCTCTAAAGCTTCAAGCTGCATACTGGACCCTATTCCAACTAAACTACTGAAAGTGCTGCTTCCTGCTTCCTGTGTCTGTGCTTCCTCCTATGTTGAACATAATAAACGGCTCCCTATCCACCGGATGTGTATCAAACTCTCTAAAAGTGGCAGTAATAAAGCCTCTCTTGAAAAACCTTTACCCAGAAAATATAAAAAACTATTGGCCTATATTGATTCTCAACTCACTGCCTTCCTGAAGACAAACAATGTATACAAAACTTTTCAGTCTGGTTTTAGACCCCATTTGAGCACTGTGACTGCACTCATGAAGGTGGTAAATTACCTTTTAAAGGCTTCAGACCAGGCTCTGCATCTGTCCTCATGCTCCTAGACCTTAGTGCTGCTTTTGATATTATCGATCACCACATTCTTTTGGAGAGATTGGAAACCCAAATTGGTCTACACAGACAAGTTTTGGATTGGTTTAGATCTGTCGGAAAGATATCAGTTTGTCTCTGTGATGGTTTGTCCTCTGACAAATCAACTGTAAATTTTGCTGTTCCTCAAGGTTCCGTTTTAGGACCACTATTGTTTTCACTATATATTTTACATCTTGGTGATGTCATTTGGAAACATAATTTTTACTTTCACTGCTATGCGATACACAGCTGTACATTTCAATGAAACATGGTGAAGCCCCAAAATTGCCCTCCCTGGAACCCTGTGTTTCAGAAGTGGATGGCGGCAATTGTTTTACTTTTAAACTCAGACAAAACAGAGATGCTAGTTCTAGGTCCCAAGAAACAAAGAGATCTTCTGTTGGATCTGACAATTAATCTTGATGGTTGTACAGTCATCTCAAATAAAACTGTGAAGAAACTCGGCGTTACTCTGGACCCTGGTCTCTCTTTTGACGAACATATCAAGAATATTTCAAGGAGAGCTTTTTTCCAGCTTCTTAACATTGCAAAAATCTGAAACTTTCTGTCCAATTATGCAGAAAATGTATCCATGCTTTTGTTACTTCTAGATAGACTACTTGCAATGCTCTACTTTCCCGGCTACCCGGATAAAGCACTAAATAAACTTCAGTTAGTGCTAAACATGGCTGCTAGAATCTTGACTAGAACCAAGCTATTTTATCATAAATGCAATACTCCAGTGCTAACCTCTCTACACTGGCTTCCTGTTAAGGCTAGGGCTGATTTCAAGGTTTTACTGCTAACCTACAAAGCATTACATGGGCTTGCTCCTACCTATCTCTCCGATTTGGTCCTGCTGTACATACCTACACGCAGCGTTCACAAGACCAGGCCTCCTTACTGTCCCTAGAATTTCTAAGCAAACTGCTGGAGGCAGTGCTTTCTCCCTATAGAACTCCATTTTTATGGAATAGTCTGCATATCCATGTGAGAGACACAGAATCGGTCTCGACCTTTAAGTCTTTATTGAAGACTCATCTCTTCAGTAGGACCTGTGATTGAGTGTAGTGTGGCCCAGGGGTGTGAAGGTGAATGGAAAGGTTCTGGAGCGACAAACCGCCCTTGCTGTCTGACATTTACTCCCAGGTGCTGAGCTGCTGCACCCTCTACAACCACAGTGACTTTACTTTCTGACCCTGCTGGTCATCTATGAACGTTTGAACAACTTGGCTATCTTCTGTTATAATCTCCACCCAGCACAGCCAGAAGAGTACTGGCCACCCATCAGAGCCTGGCTCCTGTCTAGGTTTCTTCCTAGGCCTTTCTAGGGAGTTTTTCATTTACATTTACAGTTAAGTCATTTAGCAGACGCTCTTATCCAGAGCGACTTACAAATTGGTGCATTCACCTTATGACATCCAGTGGAACAGCCACTTTACAATAGTGCATCTAAATCTTTTAAGGGGGGGGGGGTGAGAAGGGTTACTTTATCCTATCCTAGGTATTCCTTAAAGAGGTGGGGTTTCAGGTGTCTCCGGAAGGTGGTGATTGACTCCGCTGTCCTGGCGTCCTAGCCACTGTGCTTCTACATTGCTTGCTGTTTGGCGTTATAGGCTGGGTTTTTGTACAGCACTTTGTGACATCGGGAGATATAAAGGGGCTTTATAAATACATTTGATTGATTGATCGAGTTCCTGCCAATATCCAGCAACTTCGCACAGCCATTGAAGAGGAGAGGGACAACATTCCGCAGGCCACAAACCTGATTAACTCTATGCGAAGGAGATGTAATCGCGCTGCATGAGGCAAATGGTGGTCATAAAATGCATCTCAAACGTGTACACTGTTTCGGACAGAGATATGAGTGTCCAATCGTTGCCAAATTTTCTTTCTTTAATGATAAAGTAAAGCCTGTGTAAAAGACTCGCTGGCATGAAAATAGGTATGAATGATAGGTTCCCGAGGGAGATTGCAGAACGGAGCAAAGTTTTGTATCCAATCTTCAGCGAAAATAGATTAAAGGGGAATAATTGTTTAATAAAGTAAAACTACACTGCACCTCTCAAGATAGGGAATGTTGTAAAATAATTAGTACTCAATTTTCCATTAAGTATTTTATAAATGGATAAGACAGCATTAGAAGAAAGGATAACTAGCAAAATAACACATATTCAAATATAACTAATTGGAACACGAAAGTACTAATTCAACATGGTGGAGATAAAAACACAGCAAACAGAAGACATTGAAGGCACAGTATGTGTGGATGTATTGTGATGGAAGGTGGTGTGTTTTTGGTGTTTGGAAAAGTGTGGCGAGTGAGTAAGGAAATGGTTGCATATTCCAGAATCAATGTGTGTCTGTGAGCAGGGGTTGTGAGAGAGAGCTTTCAATTTTGTGCAGATGAGGGATATACATTTTAATATAAATTATGCGTCTATTTTATTTATTTATTGTCTTATGATGGAACAAAATTTTTAAATAAATTATACATCAAATGTATTTATTTGTTGTCCTATCATGATGGAATGGTCCACAACCCTGTACCCTAAACCCCCACCTGAATGACCCATACACTAAAGAGAAGTCCCTATCTGTTTTTGGGACTGCTGCAAGGAGCCCCCTGATGGGAGAACATAATGTACAAGGGTATTCTCAAAGCTGCTAATGAGAACCTTGAAGACCTTGTACCCCCACCCAGGTATTGGCAGTGCTGGCAACACTGGCTGCAGTAACCCATGGAGAGGGGGTCACACTCAGACAATCAGAGAGGGGGCATACTAATTGTGACACTGGTGGCACAAAATAATCAAAGGTCTGACTGCACAGAGATGCTTGGGAAAATGGTCACAACGGAGGACCAGCGTGTGTGTGTTTCAGGGGAACTGGGTAGATCTGATCTCCATCACCTAGAACTTGACAATGGTTAATCAAATCTCACATTTTTGCTCAATCTTGCATGCTATCTCAAACAACTCTAACTGTATATGCATGAATCAGGTCCTTTCTTGAAGAGTTGGGCTCTGGGATGTAACAACCGTTAATCATCTGAGCCTATGGTTTATTGTAGGGGAAAGGGATTGAGTTTGTAAGTGTGTGTATGTATCCCACATCTGTTGCAAGGGTAAGGACGTTAGGGACAATGTAGGAAGAATCACAATAATTGTTTGCTAAAATAATAATTGCTTAACAAAAATGTAATGTAATGCAATGGCAATCCTGGTTACAGGTATTCAACCCCTTGGAATTTTTCCAGTTTTTTTGCCTTACAACCTGGAATTAAAATAGATTTTAGGGGGTTTGTTGTATCCTTTGATTTACACAACATGTCTACCACGCACGTACCACTTTAAAAAAAAAAAATTATACAAGTAATTTGTTTTTCATTTCACTTCACCAATTTGGACTATTTTGTGTATGTCCATTACATGAAATCAAAATCAATTTAAATTTTAGGTTGTAATGCAACAAAATAGGAAAAATGCCAAGGGAATACTTTGGTGAATACTTTGCAAGGCACTGTAACAATCCTTTGCACAAACTGCCAACATTATTACGCATATGAATTGTTAATGATGGAAATTAAGATATGCAAGATATTTGAATATATATTTTTAATAGCTATATATAATTGAGGTGAGAGCATTGGAAATACTTTTAGCGGTTGATCTGCTTCTGTTCTGTGGGTGGCACTGTGTGCTCTTTTCGAAGAATGGGTCCTGTCCTTTCGGGGGGCCTAGGGATCCGGGGGGCGGGGGTGGTTTGCCGGTCACTGGGATGACAACCCAATTTGGGAGGGGCTTTGGCGGGTGGAGTAGTGGAGAACAATTGGAGTGTTACTTAGTAGCAATGCATGGTACAGCTATATGGACACTCAATCCCTAAGGTACTTTTTAATGGTAAATTTACAAACATATATTATGATGAATAGATTTGCAACTTGTATCTCATTATGGTAAATGGTGAAATAAGTATAGCCAGTTATAATTGTAATGGCTTAGCAGAAATGAAGAACATTCTCAAGGAGAAGGAATATAATATCTATTGTTTACAGGAAACTCATTCAACAATTTTAGATGAAATATACTTCTCCCATAGGCAAAGAAACTCAAAAGAGGTGATGATATTAATGAACAGTCATTTTGATCCGAATGTGCAAATTGTCGAAACACATCCGCAAGATGGATGATAATAATGATTGGACCATAAACAGATAGGGCTCATTAACCTTTACTGACCAAATAATGATGAATCTACGCTTCTTTGAAAATATATATATTATTATGTTATGTTATTATAGTGGGAGATTATAATACTGTTTTAAATACCTCAATGGACCATAAAGGAAATCACACTACAAACTATCACCCACATGCTCTTAAGGAAATTATGAATGTCATGGATATATTGTAAATAGTGGATATATGGAGGCTTAGATATCCTGACCTAGTGAGATATACATGGCGGAGGCTCAATCAAGCTAGTCGTCTTGACTTCTTTCTTATGTCATTCTCGTTGGCACCAAAAGAGGGAAAAGTGTTGATAGGGGATAGAATTCAGCCGGAGAATCAGATAACTTGCATATACATTACTCTTACTGAATTTCCATGTGGGCGAGGATATTGGATATTTAATCAAAACCTAATGGATTGTTTTTAACTAGGACAGAGAAATTTATAACTGCATTTTTCCAACGTAACATTGGTACAGCAAATCCGCTTATTGTATGGACACTTTTAAATGTGCCTTTAGAGGCCATGCAATTCAGTACTCATCTCAAAAACAAAAGCAATTTATGTCAAAGGAGTCCATATGTAACGGTTTTCTAGGTGTGGTGAAGGAGAGTCGGACCAAACTGCAGCCTGTAGATTGCGATCCATGTTTAATAAACAACGTAGACACAAATAAACACAAACACTACAAAACAATAAACATAACGAAAACCGAAACAGCCTATACTTTGTGTAAACTAACACAGCCCAAGGACATCAGGACACTAAGGACAATCACCCACAACACAACCAAAGAATATGGCTGCCTAAATATGGTTCCCAATCAAAAACAACGATAAACACCTGCCTCTGATTGAGAACCACTTCAGACAGCCATAGACTTACCTAGAACACCCCACTAAGCTACAATCCCACTACATACACACCACATAAACCCATGTCACACCCTGGCCTGACCAAATAAATGAAGATAAACACAAAATATTTCGACCAGGGGCCTGTTGCACAAAACTAGGATAAGGGATTAAGCCAGGATATCTTGGTGATCCTGGCTCAATTGATCCGTAATCCGGTTGCACTAAAGATGGATAGGGGGCAGGAGGATATGTTATGGTATAAATTACCATGGAGATTTATTCTGTGGAGCTAGCCTGCTCCAGACCAGGATCTATTTAATCTCATCCCTAATGTCAGTCAGCAGTCACCACAAATGGAAACCAATAGTTATTTCACTGCTCACTATACATTGTTATCACATATAACTAGACCCACTGTCATTATTTAAACATTTGTGATCATTAATTTCAATGATTTTGGATAAAAAAATGATTTTTAGATGTTGCTATCATTAGATATTTACAGTTTCCCATAGACTATATATAAAATTTTAGAATATTAGGGCCACAGAGGGAAAAAAAAAGACAAGTCATAATATTGTAACCAGTTGTTTTAAAGGAGGACAGTTGTTAAAATGACAGATGCGGGGCATTTCGTGAAATTGTACTTCAGTATGGTTTCATAAACAAAGACATGCTGATGTGCCAGAATATTAAGTATCACATTGTCATAAGTATCAAAACTGTAAAAACAATATGTAGCTTTTCTGCAGAAAGAACCAGCCTCATAAATGTATGACTTTATCCTTTTTCTTCAGTGTGGCCCTAGTACTCTGTCATATAAACAAATACACATTCCATATGAATATAAAAACACAATGTGTAACATTATGTTCCTTTATTGAATAAGGACAAAACAAAGCAGGTAAACCATCAGCTCCTTTCGAAACTGTGTGACTCTACAAGATGGAAAGCACAGAATCCAAGCATATTATACAAAATGATACATACACATTCAAAGGTCTGTATATAACACACCCTGCATGTCTGCACACTAAAATAAATGCAGGACAAATCCATACACATCAACTGAACAGACAAATGAATGGATGCAGTAGCCTCCCTGCAGCCTTGTATTACACACAGTATACCGCACAAACATCATAAGAGGCCAAATTCGTAAAAAAACGAACCCAAAAAAAAACAAATTCCTCTGCCACCGCAGGACATATTTAACCAAAATTGAAAGCACACATACTAACTAAAATAATTCAACACATATTGGTCCCTCAGCAGTCGACCACTGTCGTCATCAGGGAAGATTGCCGGATTGTCCCAGTCCATGGCTGGTGGCACTCTGGGGGCCCTCTCCTTCCTCAGGCAGGCCACATTGTGGAGGACAGCACAAGCCACAGTAATATCACATGCCCTAACAGGGCTGACCCTTAATTTGTGAAGGCAGTGAAAGCGTGCCTTCAGGAGGCCAAAGGTCATTTCAACTCTGGCCCTGGTCCTGGCATGGGCATGGTTGTAGGCCTGCTGTGCTTCCTGGGGTCTGTGAAAGGTGTCATGAGAAAAGGCTGGCAGCCATACCCCCTGTCTCCCAGCAACACACCAGAGAATTCACCTGTCAACACAAAATCTCATCATTACTACCTCATAAACACAGTGATATTCTTGACACAGCCATGATGGTTATAAATAGGGGTTGTGTGGCTTACCTTGTGATAGGCACTGATAGATTTCAGAGGCACTGATAGATTTCAGAGGCCCGAAAGATTCTGGAGTCATGGACTGAGCCAGGCCATTTTGCCACAACATTGCTGATCACACAGTCAGCATTGCAGACCATCTGAAATCATAAGATGAGGAATATTACACCAATCAATGCACATCACTGGCAATGCAGAGTGTTCGTCAATGGACAATATCAAAAAGTTATGTTCACCTGAACATTAATGCTGTGAAAGGATTTCCTATTCACAAAATCGGCCTCATGGGCACCTGAGGGGCTTTTATCCTTATGTGTGTGCAGTCCACTGCACCAATGACATTGGGGAAACCTGTCACACAAAGTAATGAGTATCCTACTATGTGTTAACAGTTGTCCTGTAATTTGTAGATCCTCTTACCTGCAATCCTATAGAACTCCTCTTTGATGTCACAGAGTCTTCTGTGGCCAGGGAAGGAGATGAAGACATCTGCTAATGCTTTGATAGCCAGACACACACTCCTTATTGTGCGGCAAATTGTGGCCTTGTTCAGCTGTTCTGCATCCCCCACTGAGTACAGGAAGGCTCCACTAGCAAAAAAGCGCAAGGCCACACAAACCATTTGCTCCACACTCAGTGCATGGCTCCGTGCAGTGCGGTGCTTAATCCTGGGACCCAGTAGTCTGCATAGATACCTGATGCCATCTGCAGAAAACCTGTATCTTTCATATAGATGGTCGTCAGGGAAGGCCAGTGGGTCCAACCGGTCCCTGAAGACCCTTTCTCGCCTGAAGGCTCTCCTCAGCACAAGTGCTTCTTCATCCACCACATCTCGCACGAATGGGCATGCCATTGTCAGAGCAGAAAGGAACACACAATTTTGGGCCTTCATATAGGCTAGTGGCCACACCTGGTGCTGGGGGGGTGGGCAAAAGAGGGCGATGCCTTATAACGATGACTTGGTTGTACTGATTGCTGGGAAAATAAAAAAAACCTTAGAAAGATGCCACCGTCCTGTGTGCTCACAATAAGAGCTCATATGTCATGGCTCACTTGACTTTACGAGAATATACCTAATTTTTATTTTGAGCTGTGTCATCTTCTTGGAGCTGGGGGAGGAAATACAAATAATGATTAATACATTTGTGTTACAGTTAGCATACAGTGTACTTTGAATGCATATCTCACCTCCCTCTCAAGTTTTTTTATTTCAAGGTCCAGTTTCCTAATTGTCCTCTTTTTTATTTCGGACTCCAGTGCAAGATTTTCCATCTTTTTCTTCTTGTACTGAATGTCTATGTCTGCCAGTTCTATTTGGCGCCGGAGGTGGTTGCCATACAACTTTCTGATAGCTTGTGAGCTCTGTGAACACAATACAATTAGCGCAGCTGGAATTTGGCAGGATGTGGTGTCCTTTTATTAATACGCACTATGTTGCCAGGCTGGTTTTCCCACTGTATAGCATCTGGGTCCTGTAAAAGAAATTAGATTTTTTGATTTTGATGAGGACTCCTCACCATTGTAGAGTAAATAGTACTTTCACAGTCTTACCATGATACCTCATGCCTTCTGGAATCCAGAGAGATGGTCTCCTCCTCATCATCATCGTCTCCATCATGTGCTGTTGCTGCTGCACTGGGGCCTTCACCCTATCACATTTAATCGGATTCATATTGAAGCTAGTAGACAAGACATGCCAGGCCTACAGTATGCCTTTGATGGAGTACTCACTGGATCAGCATCGTCTGGTGCTTGTGCTGGTGGCTCTAACAGGAACACAGTGCTGCCAGACACTGCAAGGCAATAGGTACACCAAAGTCAGACAGTCCAAATTGATTCAATATGAATGTGGTTGTATCCCATGTAGAGATGGAAGGACATACCTTGAATGAAGCGGGTGGCATCTTGGGAGGAACCTATGCTCGTCTCTTTCCCCCCAGGGATCCCCTCTAAGACGGGCCTGCCTTTATTTAGCTCCAAGGCCATGTCCTCTGCTGGGGTAAGGTCAGCCTTTGGTGACCCACCACCCGTGCCTTGTCTGTGGGTATTCTTTTTCACTGCTAAAACAGTACAGACAATGTGTGAGCAGGCACCTTCTGGGTACAATATATGCTTGTGCTTTGTTAAATATTAGTCAGGGACCATACCATTCTGCAGAATGTTCTTGTATTTGATTTTGACCTGCTGCCATGTCCGTTTTGGCCCGTTCATGTTTAATCTACACACACACACACACACACACATTTAATGGAGTCACACTGCAAAAAATTACTTGGTATTTTTGTCTTGTTTTCAGTAAAAATATATATAAAAAAAAAACTTAAATAAAGATGTATTTTCTTGATTTGCTAAATGACCTAGCAAAATAAGTATAGTTTAGACAAAAAATATAAACTTTAAGTAAATGTGTGCTTAAAACAAGCAAATAAAAAATCTGTCAATATAATAAAAATTCTCTTGAAATAAGTTTACTTTTTCCATAAACACTTAATTTTAGAAAAGTTCTCGTTTCACTGGCATATTTTTTTGCTTATTTTCCTAGGTAATTTTGCTCAAGAAAATATTCAAGATGTTTAGATATTTTTTTTTACTGAAAACAAGACAAAAATACTAAGTAAGAAAGACATTTTTGCAGTGCGGTGAGCAACCGACCTTGGGTCCTTTGAAAGGCGCTATATAAATTAAAGTGATTATTATTATAGCTCATCTATTTATTCAATTAAATGTTATTTATATAGCACTTTTCACAATTGTTTAATTCTGTCAAAGCAGCTTTACATTAATGAAAGCAGGAGAAACACAAAAAAAACGGTGGACAACATAAGAAGCAGTGTACAACGGCTAAGATTAAACCGTACTGAGCGTAGTAACGTTAAATAATAATGTAAGGCTTTAATAATAATTTATCATAGCTTTATACAGTGTGATGGACTTACTTTACACAATTTCACTCATATCTGCAGTGCATTTCAATTAAAAATTTAACCGTTTCATAATTACAGTACAACTGCGTTTTTGGAGATGTGAATTAAATATTTGAATTGTAATTGTGATGTTTCAGCGGAGCGGTGAGTGTGTAATTGTGCACTACTTACGCATTCAGGCGGTCTGCAATACTTTGCCACGCTTTTTCTCTTTGCTTTATCACTGTGGCGGTGTTGCCTTTCTTCTTAATTATATCTTTTACCTCCTCGTATGCCTCCATGAGGATTTGTGCTTCCGACGGGGAAAAGTACGCGGCTCTAGTTGCCATGGTAAATCAATTAATCTGTGATCTGTGGCGGGGTCTATTTGAGTGAGCCGTGAGCGCGCACCTATCCAGGATTGGTTTCACCTGGCTTAATGAATCCGTGTCTGCTCATCCTGGCTTGGTCTTTGTGCAACCAATTAAGCCTGGACGCACATGTTTTGGCTTCATTGAGCTCAGCTGAGTCATTTATCCCGGATGTCTTAATTCTACTTTTGTGCAACAGGCCCCAGGGCGTGACACCATACTAACAAAGGAAATAGAAGGTCTAACAGAACAGATAGATAGCAATAAAAACTGTACCATAGAGACTCAGAATAAGATAGAGGAAAAACAACAACAAAAAAGGAGCTACTTATTCAACAAAGATTAAATGTAATATATTATAACAATAAAGCAAACTGGAAGGAATACGGGGGAAAATGCACCAAATCATTTTTTAATCTTCAACATAGAAATGCTTCCAAAAACAATTTACAGAAACTTGTTACAAATGACAGAGTCACCTATATGATTCGCAAAATTATATTTTGAAGGAGGAAGCAAAGTACTTTAAGCATATGTTTCTCTGTATATTTCAATGATGTCGCTCTTGCTGCTGGTGATTCTCTGATCCACCTCTACGCATCTATCCATTCTTTGGACACTGTGTTAATAAACCTCCAAACGAGCTTCAAAGCCATACAACACTTCTGTGGCCTCCAACTGCTCTTAAACGCTAGTAAAATGAAATGCATGCTCTTTAACCGATCGTTGCCCGCACCCACCCGCCCGACTAGCATCACTACTCTGGATGGTTCTGACTTAGAATATGTGGACAACTACAAATACCTAGGTGTCTGGTTAGACTGTAAACTCTCCTTCCAGACTCACATTAAGCATCTCCAATTCAAAATTAAATCTAGAATCGGCTTCCTATTTTGCAACAAAGCCTCCTTCACTCATGCTGCCAAACATACCCTCGTAAAACTGACTATCCTACCGATCCTTGACTTCGGCGATGTCATTTACAAAATAGCCTCCGACACTCTACTCAGCAAATTGGATGTAGTCTATCACAGTGCCATCCGTATATAATACCCACCACTACGATCTGTATGCTCTCGTTGGCTGGCCCTTGCTACATATTCGTCGCCTTACCCACTGACTCCAGGTCATCTATAAGTGTTTGCTAGGTTTGTTTGTTTGCCCGCCTTATCTCAGCTCACTGGTCACCATAGCAACACCCACCCGTAGCATGCGCTCCAGCAGGTATATTTCACTGGTCATCCCCAAACCCAACATCTAATTTGCCCGCCTTTCCCTCCAGTTCTATGCTGCCAATGACTGGAACAAATTGCAAAAGTCACTGAAGTTGGAGACTTATATCTCCCTCACTAATAGCATCAGCTGTCAGAGCAGCTTACCGATCACTGCACCTGTACACAGCACATCTGTAAATAGTCCACCCAACTACCTCGTCCTCATATTGTTATTGTTTTTGCTCAATTGCACATCATCATCTGCACATCTATCACCCCAGTGTTAATGCTAAATTGTAATTATTTCGCCACTATGCCCTATTTATTGCCTTACCTTTTTAAAAATTTGTTTTACCTTTATTTAACCAGGCAAGTCAGTTAAGAACATATTCTTATTTTCAATGACGGCCTGGGAACAGTGGGTTAACTGCCTGTTCAGGGGCAGAACTACAGATTTGTACCTTGTCAGCTCGAGGGTTTGAACTCGCAACCTTCCGGTTACTAGTCCAACGCGCTAACCTACCTAATCTTACTACATTTGAACACACTGTATATAGATTTTTCTATTGTGTTATTGACTGTACGTGTGTAACTCTGTGTTGTTGTTTTTGTTGCACTGCTTTGCTTTATCTTGGCCAGGTCGCAGTTTTAAATGAGAACTTGTTCTCAATTGGCCTACCTAAATCTCCATCTCCTCTAACCAAAGCTAATTGTATGAATTTCTTTTCTATTAATAATGTAAAATTAACAGCCATACAGAAAGACTCATGTGAAGGTGAAATTACAGAGGAGGAACTTCTTGATGCAGTTAAAGCTTTTAAGTCCGGGAAAACTCCACGGCTGGACAGCATACCAGTTAAGGTATACCAAACCTTTTTTGATATACTCAGAGGACCATTATTAGCATGTTTTAACCACTCTTGTAAAAATAGTAGATTATCAGACACTCAACAATAAGTTCTGATTTCATTTTTACTGAAACAGGATACAAGTGGGAAATATAAAGATCCAGTCTGTCACGACTTCCGCCGAAGTTGGCTCCCCCTGCCTGTTCGGGCGGTGCTCGGCGGTCGTAGTCGTCACCGGCCTACTATCCGCCACCGATCCCTTTTTCGTTTTCTGTTTGTTTTGTCTTATTAGTTGCACCTGTGTCTTTTGTGTTTGCTTGATGGGCTTCCTTATTTATAGCTAGGCTACCCGCCCTTGTTTTGTGCGGGATTACTCTTATGTTACATGTGTATGATTTTTGGTGTTCGTGCTCCGGACCTGGTACCCTGTGTGTTTGGGTTGGTCCACATTTTTCCATGCCCTGTGTTGTGGGCATTGTTTTCGGTGCAATATTAAAGGGCACTTCTTCCTGTGGAACTATATGCTCTCTGCGCCTGATTCTTCCACACGCACCTAGTTTCCCGTGGCACAGTCCAATACAAAAATTGGAGGCCCCTTACACTTCAGTGTTGTGATGCAAACAGTTGAGCAAAATATATAGGGTATATAATTAAAAAGGTATTGTCTGACATTATTTATTCTAATCAGACAGGTTTTTTACATGGACGATACATTGGCAATAAAATAAGCAAATACTGGAAACAATAGAACACTAGGAAAAATCTGTGAAACCAGGCCTGCTGTTCATAGCGGGCTTTCGATAAAGTATGACTGGAGTTTTTATATAAATGCCTGGAACATTTGAACTTGTCTGTCAGCCCTGCATTAAACAAGAAAATGGTGATGAAAAAAAAAGTATACCAGTTTCATTTAAGAACCAAATAGAGTGCCATATAGCAAAATAGTTGAGAAGAGAATTTATTTACCCCCTTTTCTCCCCAATGTCATGGTATCCAATTGGTAGTTACAGTCTTTCCCCATCGCTGCAACTCCCGTACAGACTCGGGAGAGACGAAGATCGAGAGCTGTGCGTCCTCCGAAACACAACCCAGCACCGCACTGCTTCTTGACACAACTTTAATCTGGAAGCCAGACGCAGAGGAAACACCATACACCTGGCGACCGTGTCAGCGTGCATTGAGCCCGGCCCGCAACAGGAGTCGCTAGTGCGTGATGGGACAAGAACATCCCTGCCGGCCAAAACCTCCCCTAACCCGGACGACACTGGGCCAGTTGTGCATCTCCCTATTGTGGCCGGCTGCGACAGGGCGTGGACTCGAACCAGGATCTCTAGTGGCACAGCGCTGCAGTGCCTTAGACCACTGCGCCACTCGGGAGGCCCGGGAATAGATTTTTGACATACAGATTCCATGGCACATGGTTCATGAACTGATACGCAAAAAGACACTGGATTCAAAACTTTGAATTATTCCATTTAAATTATTATACAGAATTCTTGCAACCAACATAATGTTATTCATATGGGGGATACAACCTTCCCAGCTCTGCATATTTTGCTGCGAAGATGCAGAATCATTAGATCATTTGTTTTGGTACTGTTTTGGTACTGCTTGGTTTTGGTCAAAGGTCCAAGAATGGCTGAAGAATTATCTACCTGGAGCAAACCCTGCAGATAGCACTACTGGGCGATCGAAAAGTCATACTCAAATCAATTAATAATATAATAATACTTTTAGCAAAAACAATTATTTTCAAAGTACAATCTGTGGGAACATTGAGAATAGAAAGGTTCAGAACTTTTGTGAAATATCATAGCACAGTTGAAAAATATATGGCAAATAGAAATCCAGTATGGATGGCGTTAAGAGATAGATGGGAGGCGATGAATGGAGCTGAAGGTTGGGACTAATAACAACAAGATAACTAATGTAAAACATACCGTGCCCGTGAAACGTATATAGGTTAAGAACTTTTTTGAAAGATATGGCAAATAGAAATCAAATCGGATGAACATCATAAATATATGGGAGAGTTTGAGGGTAGAGGAAGGACAAGAGTTTAAAACAAACAAAATAAAACTATTGTAAAATAGACTGTGTCCATAAAATGTATATAATATGTATACACTGGAAATACAGGCCTAATCGTTGTTGTTCACTAGTTTGCTCCAATTGGGGTAGGGGTGGTCGGGTTGGAGGTTAATAAAGGAAATATAACAACAACAAAGAAGATATGTATATATATGTATGTACATGTATATATATATATACATTTTATATATATATATATATATATATATATATATATATATATATATATATATATGTATATATACAGTTGAAGTCAGAAGTTTACATACACCATTTAAACTCAGTTTTTCACCATTCCTGACATTTAATTCTAGTAAAAATTCTCTGTCCTTAGGTCAGTTAGGATCACCACTTCATTTTAAAAATGTGAAATGTCAGAATAATAGTAGAGAGAATTATTTATTTAAGCTTTTATTTATTTCATCACATTCCCAGTGGGTCAGAAGTTTACATACGCTCAATTTGTATTTGGTAGCATTGCCTTTAAATTGTTTAACTTGGGTCAAACATTTCAGGTAGCCCTCCACAAGCTTCCCACAAATGGTGTGGATGAATTATGGCCCATTCCTCCTGACAGAGTAACTGTAGCTGTAACTGAGTCAGGTTTGTAGGCCTCCTTGCTCGCACACACTTTTTCAGTTCTGCCCATCTATAGGATTGAGGTCAGGGCTTTGTGATGGCCACTCCAATACCTTGACTTTGTTGTCCATAAGCCATTTTGTCACAGCTTGGGGTCATTGTCCATTTGGAAGACTCACTTGCGACCAAGCTTTAACTTGATGCATAGGCTGAAATCCCAGGGGGGACTGTCTGTAATGTACATAAAGAAAGGCTGGACAGTCTTCAGGGAAAATATCTGCCATCAATTTGTTGGATCCATTGAAACCCGCAAACATATATTTGTTTATTTTGTTCAGAAGAGTGTATAGCAGTGGTTCTCAACTTTTTTGGGTACTGGAACCCCTGCATATTTTGAGGGAAGGCGGGCAAGGTTTTGAGTGGTCCTCATATATTATATGTAAAGTTACTGGAATCCTTGTGGTGCTGAATACGTTCATTACACTTTTTTATTTCACGGACCCTTGCAATTACACCAGGGACCCGTTTGAGAACAAATTATATTTGTTCTTTTGTTTAGTAGTTTTCTGTTTTTAGTACATGACAGTACACTTACTAATGATTTATCTTATGTTATTTAATTTAAAATAGCATACTTTGTGACATACTTGTCCATAGCTGCTGTTTGAAGAGTTGAGACACTGAACAAAAAATAAGTATTTTTGAAGGATATTTTTGGTTGATTTATTTAGGTTATTCATTGAAATAGTTATTTCACTTTTAGACTGTACTTATTCTGAGCTTGTTGTTCTTGTAAAGATATTGTAGTCGACTCAGGCCAGTGGCACATATTTAATGACTATATAAATGTATCAGAAAAAGTACAATTAAAAAGGTAAATTCAATACGGAGACCACTTTGTGAAGGTTCTCAATGGCTATTCATTTCGATGAGATGGCACCATGCTCATTGTATTTACGAAAACTGCACCCATACACAGTGTACAGTACCATTACCACCTACTGGCCTTTCTTGCTATTGCTGGTTGTAAATACAAATACTTAATGGACTGATAAGGAACACTGATATAAGTATAAATAGTAGTAGTATTATAATGATTTTGTCATGCCCTGACCATAGAGAGCTGTTTATTCTCTATGTTGGTTGGTTCGGGGTGTGATGTAGGGTGTGTTATCTAGGGGAATTGTATTTCTATGGTGGCCTTATATGGTTCCCAATCAGAGGCAGCTGTTTATCGTTGTCTCTTATTGGGGATCATATTTAGGTAGCCATTTTCCCCATTGTGATTGGTGGGATCTTGACTATGTTTGTGTGTAGTTGCTTTCTGCACTGCATGTAGCTTCACGTTTTGTTTATTCGCTTTGTTTTTTGTGCTTTAAGTTTCTCTTCTAATAAAAGGATGGAAACATGCCACGCTGCATCTTGGTCCACTCATTTCAATGAGCGTGACAGATTTAAACGTTTGAACAAGTTGGGACAACCCTACTGTGCCTATCAATTATCCAGTTGTAGCAATTATGGTTCCCCAATATACATTTAACATATTACAATGTAGGCTATGTGTTACAGCACTACTTTTGGAGTCCCCCCCAGGAATTGCTCTTGAGAAAATTTTATGTAACTGTCCCCTCCAAAGTTCATATCAGATTTTCACCCCTGGACTAATGTCTTGAGATTTTGCTTCAATATAACCACATAATTTCCCCTCCTCATGATGCCATCTATTTTGTGAAGTGCACCTTTCCCCCTGCAGCAAAGCACCCCCACAACATGATGCTGCCACCTCCGTGCATCACGGTTGGGACGGTGTTCTTCGGCTTGCAAGCATCCCCCTATTTACACCAAACATAACTATGGTCATTATGGCCAAACAGTCCTATTTTTGTTTCGTCAGACCAGAGGACATTTCTCCAAAAAGTACGATCTTTGTCCCCATGTGCAGTTACAAACCGTAGTCAGGCTTTTTATGGCGGTTTGGGAGCAGTGGCTACTTCATTGCTGTCGATATAGGACTCGTTTTACTGTGGATATAGATACTTTTGTACCTGTTTCCTCCAGCATCTTCACAAGATCCTTTGCTGCTGTTCAGGGATTGATTTACTTTTCCCACCAAAGTACGTTCATCTCTAGGAGACAGAACACATCTCCTTCCTGAGTGGTATGACAGCTGCGTGGTCCCATGGTGTTTATACTTGCATACTATTGTTTGTACAGATGAATGTGGTACCTTCAGGCGTTTGGAAATTGCTCCCAAGGATGAACCAGACTTGTGGAGGTCTACAATTTTTGATCTGGGGTCTTGGCTGATCTCTTTTGATTTTTCCATGATGTCAAGCAAAGTGGCAGTGAGTTTGAAGGTAGGCCTTGAAGTACACCTCCACTTGACTCAAATGATGTCAATTAGCCTATCAGAAGCTCCTAAAACCATGACATCATTTTCTGGAATTTTCCAAGCTGATTAAAGGCACAGTCAACTTAGTGTATGTAAACTTCTGACCCACTGGAATTGTTATACAGTGAATTATAAGTGAAATAACCTGCCTGTAAACAATTTTTGGAAAAATGATTTGTCATGCACAAAGTAGATGTCCTAACCGACTTGCCAAAACTATAGTTTGTTAACAAGACATTTGTGGAGTGGTTGAAAAAACAGTTTTAATGACCCTAAGTGTATGTAAACTTCTGACTTCAACTCTACGTGTATATATATATGCCTGCTGTGCTAGTGGGAGGCAGGGTTAACTGGTCCTTCGCCCACCCCCTGCTGGGCACTGTTTTCCTGCAGTTCTGTTAACGACGGGGTGAGGGCAGGTGTTCGGCAAGCAGGAGCAAAGGACACTGTCTACTGGTGTCGCTCCCGCTAGCCAACAAGGAGGACCAGGAGTTGGAACCGGTTCAGGGAATCGGAACAAAAGTGATCAATGCGGTTCTGGAATAGAACCATTTTTTAAATAACTTTATTTTACGCTCCAGGTATTTTTTTCTAGAACCACAAAAAAAAATGAAACAAAGCGTCTATGCAAAGCCCTCAAACTTATACCAGCATCCGCCTGCAAGCAGAAAATCTTTGCCAATGGGTGTGTGTGTTTAGGCTACCTATCACTCCCCCCTCTGAAGCATAAGCTACTGTAATGACATTAGAAGTGTGAGAAGATAGAGAAACTTTTAATTAGCTAGAGAATGGAGCAACTTTTTCAATAATACAAATTATAAATTGGTGCTCACATCAGATACTAACTGGTTTTCTGATCCACGCCCCTACATTTTTATAGATCTGTAATCCGTCATGTGAAATTCATAGATTAGGGCCTAATGAATTTATTTCAATGGACTGATTTCCTTATTATCCGTAACTCGGTAGAATCTTAAATTCTGCATGTTGTGTTTATTTTTGTTCAGTGTAGGTATTATAGCTAGCAAATATGTAGTTATTTTCTAGAAACAGTAGTCAGATGAAAGCCATTGCAAAAATCCAAGGACACAACATTTCCCTTCTCACGAGCACAAAAGGCAGCCTGTGGTTGAGCTATGCCACAGAACAATCATTTGCAACTTCAAGTGATTTTAATTTACACTGTCTTGCCTTATAGAAATATGTTGACAGACTGATAAATGTGTGGCTGTCTTACTCAAGTCATCACTATGGCCATCTTATTAGGCCCTCAATGTATTACCAGCGACAACCCCTGGACAAAGTTTGCCATTGCAGTGTGAAAAAAATAATATCCAAACAGTAAAATTGTACTTTATTTCCAAGTTGGACCAGCAAATAATTGTGCTAGGGGTACAGTGAACAGCTGTCTCAACTACATGGTTCAAGCAAAAGGGCCTTGCTGACAAGAAATACAAGTACTCATCTTACTGATGCCGGGGGGGGTTATTGCTTGGAACAAAAATGGGAATCTTAAAAGGCTGTGACTTGGGATGTCATTAAAAGGCTTGTCCACTATTTTCCCCACATACACAGACTGGCATCCTAAAGATTGTCATACAAAAATAACTAAACAAACTAGATTTTTAAAAAGTGTTTCTCTTTCTTAATGATCATGATCTACTGAACCACATACAAATACATTAGGGGATTTTTGCACTGAGTGGGAGAGATCAGTGCACTCTTTAACAGAGACTAGTCAGTCTCACCACTGCCCCATCACCACATTCCCTCCATGGCTTACCTGGCTCAGCACAGGAAGGCACATTCATCCACAAACCCCTCACCCACATGTAGGTATTTAACACAGATCCCTCTGGTGCAGACCAACAAGATCAACCTTCCCCTGCCTGAGGATACATCAACTCTCCTGCTTGTCTTTGACCAGCAGGACTGTGTGCTGCCCGCCGCTGGCGACCATCAGTACTATGCGGTTCTCCAGCTGCTTGCCCGTCATCTCTACAGGGCTCCATTCATCATCCTCCTCACCCGTGCCAAGCTGGAGGTTAGTGCCCATACCCCAGGCATACACAGACCCTGCAATAAACACACATCAGTGGACCATATACAGACAACGGCCTTGGAGTCATTCCTATCACAATTACACACAATGTAGACATTCACAACATCAGCAGGAGATTCTTTTTTATGAACCAAAAATACACTAGCTATGACCTCACCTTGTTTGGTGACAGCGTAGCTGACCGATGCCCCACATGCCACCACCTGGGCTTCATCCAGTCCTTCCACAGGCGTGGGCTCGCTCTTCTCCTCTGCCCCCTGGCCCAGACCCAGACGCCCATACTCCGCCCGACCCAGGCTGTACACCTTCCCTATAGGACAGAGAAGGAGCCATCACTATCTTCCCAATTTGTGCTGCACTATGCAGTTGACAGATTCTTGAACAGTCCAAGTTCTAACATGGTTGATCTGATCAAGAGAGTTGAAAATAAAAGATGGGCCCCGATGCGCTTACCGGCAGAGTCGAGGCAGACTGTGTGGTGCTGTCCCCCTGAGAAGCCAATCCAGTTAATGGTGGAGTTTTTGAAGGTGGTAAGTTTTATTGGAACGAAGCATGTGTCGATGAGTTTGGTCCCTGGAAACATTAGTACAGGAGGTCAATTGGTACTGTGTGACTCGCCAACACACCCAACTGCAATTCTAGAGCAGATTAGAGACTCAGTGTGCATAAATAACCAGGTTTCCAGCCAACCTTTTTATGCAAATAAAGTAAGTCTCTTTTTTTGAAATGCTGATGGAAATGCCTTTATGCACAGGCATATATTGACATTAACAACAAAGTAAAAAATGTGCATATTTCTTAATGCAGATTTTAAACAATGAAAATCTGTTGCCAATTGGATGAAAACCTAGCTATAGTTGATGAATTAAGCTCAAATTGGAGGACAAACCAAGTTCTGTTACAGTATTTCTGAAGGTCGTTGAATATATTTTTATCTTATGCTCACCAAGCTGATGGTAGTTTGACAGTCCAAATCCGTAGACGTGGCCTTCTTTTGACACAGCAATGGTCATATAAGCCCCACAGAAGGTATCTGTGAAGTGAACTTTGCCTCTAGACTGGACCTTCACAATCTGAGGTATCAGCAACCGCACTGTAATCATACAGAAACACATGTCCTGACTGTCACCCATAGCAGTCAACACAGAGAATGGTAGATATCCATCCATCATTTGAGTGCTCACACCCAAACTGCAGCTGAATAAATACCGTGTCAGAGGTAAATGGTTTCAGTTGGTACATACACAGCCCTTTCCTGCCCCCTCGGTTGGCAAAGAGCTCTGGCACCCTTCCCAGCTGCCCCTGCTCTCCGCAGCCTGATGTGTAGAGGTCACCGCTTGCGGTCAGCATCACCAAGTGGTCATTACCTGAGGGTCAGAGGTCATGAATATGGTCTTATAACCAGAAACGATATGGTACAAAGCTCAGATGTAGGACAAACATGCCTCTGACCTGCAGAAGGAATCACGTCAGTTCTAATCATTATATTTTTATTGAACGTGGTCCAGACCTCCGGGGAAGCAGAACTTATGCAGAGAAACCTTAAAGAAGGTTAGGGACAGAGCCCCAATTTCTCACCTGATGCTATTTTCATCACAGGCCCTTTCATGGGGACCTTGACAGGCATAGTAACCTTCTTCATAGGCTCTAGTAGACCAATGACTCCGCTGTTATCCTTATGCAAATGGGACAATGTGTGAAATTAGTGAGAATTGCAGGTTCTCTGAATTTGTTATATGATAGAGATGGCATATGCTGTTGCTATTGTTTATTATCTGTTACTTTATTCCTAGTTATACAATGCATGTACATATCTACCTCGTACCCCTGCACATCGACTCGGTATATGAACCCTGTGTATATAACCAAGTTATCACTCAGTGTATTTATTACATGTATTAATGTCTTATTTTTCCATTTCCTTTCTCTGCATTGTTGAGAAAAGCCCATAAGCATTTAACTGTTAGTCCACACCTGTTTACGAAGCATGTCACAAATAAAATTGTATTCTATTTGATTAGTTAAAGGCAGATGCAATGAAAGTCAATGGCAAGTCCATTTAAGATTATTTGAGTAACATAAACAGTTTCCAGGGAGTTTGACAGCGGTTAAACCCTGTCCCCTACTCACCCTGAAAGAGCCCCAGATGTATACTGTGCCGTCGTCTGCGAGTGCAGCTGTGTGACTGTCTCCAGCAGACACCTGAACCACCCTCTCGTCCAGGGCCACCTTTCCTGGCACCATCTCGGAGCCCTCCTCTGTAGTCTCTCGACCCAGAGCACCCTCGTCATTGCAGCCAAACGTGTAGATCTACACCAGTGACAAGCATCTTGTTACTAAGCAGTCATATATCCTTAAGATACGGTTTCTCAGCCACAGGTTAATCTTAGTCGAGGGCGTATATTCAAAAAGTGTCTCCCAAGTAGGAGTGCTGATCTGGGATCAGTTTTACCTTTTAAAATAAGACATCCTAGATCAGCACTCTTACTATGAGCCAGTGTTAATTTTGGCAGCCATTTTAGATTTAGCCAACAGGCGTTTTAATAATTTCCTCTTTTGTAGTTGGTCACATATTCATATTTACCTCCAACTTCAACAATGTTCACATTAAGATAGGCCTATTTGGACAAGGCTACAATTCCCACATAGCTGGCAACATTGCTCGTAGCAGATAACAAAAGTCAGCCATTATTTATAATAGACTATAAAGCCTTGGCTACTAGTAAAAGTCATTGGGGCCATACAGCTCAGATTTTCTAAATAACAGTGAATCACCCCCCTTTACTTTCCTTTTTTATTTATTTTTTTAAATAGGAGAACCGGAGCTTTCCAACAATGCCAAAACAAATAATTTACTCCTAATATTTCAGCAAATAGCCCTAGTATTTCCAATCAGATAAAAGCAACCGTACTCGCATTTCCCGCACGCAAGAGCGTCAACAGATGAATAACAGCGAACATGGTAATAGATCTTCTGATGTGATCAAAGCAAAAATAGCCTATATGAAAGTGAGAGAGTAAACATTATTGGTTCTAGTTGAGGTTAGTTACAATTTAAGTGTCCTGGCTGCACATCAGTTCAAAAGAGTGACGACCTCCTAGTAGCTGTGTGTGTGGTAGAGCCAGACAGATCAGCCAGTGGAACTGAAAGACCACTGAGAGGATCGCATTATATTCCAAAGGCATGTAATATGCTTATGACAGGACACACATGGCTAAAAAGGAACTTCATGTGAAATTATGTCAATTAGTATCACGTGGAATTCTCATCTCTTTACATTTGTCAACTAAAATATAATAATTTCTAATAATTATAGTTTTCAGGGCATTTCATCTCGTTATCGTCATTTGTTTGCGTCAGGAAAAAGACAAGTATTTTTCATCATTGATGAAATAAACAGCTCTGAGCCAATTCATGAATACAGGGCCTGAACTAAAAAGCATTTCCAATAGATATTCTCAATCGAGCATTTTTTTCCTCCCACCTTAAATTTAACAAGTTGAGAACAAGTTCTCATTTACAACTGCGACCTGGCCAAGATAAAACAAAGCAGCACGACAAAAACAGAGTTAAACATGGGAACAAAACGTACAGTCAATAACATCTGTATACAGTGTGTGCAAATGAAGTAAGGAGGTAAGGCAATAAATAGGCCAATAGTGGCAAAGTAATTACAATTTAACAATTGACACTGGAGTGATATATACAAAGATGAGGATGTGCAAGTAGAAATACTGGTGTGCAAAAGAGTAGAAAAACAAACACAAATATGGGATGAGACGGGTAGTTGGTTGGATGGGTTATTTACAGATGGGCGTTATACAGCTGCAGCGATCGGTAAGCTGCTCTGACAGCTGATGCTTAAAGTTAACGAGGGAGATAAGTCTCAAACTTCAGTGATTTAAAAAAAAAAAAAAAGACCAGTAGCATGGTTAATCTGGATTTATGAAATTGGATGCTGTATCTTGAGACAGTTGATCTGCCACCTTCACTCACATATCCAGTGTCACTGAGACAGACTGTGTGCATGCCCCCCGCCGCCACCTGCACCACACCCTCAGGCAGGGTCACCAGGGCCGGCCTCTTCCTCTCCATGATGTCCTCACCCAGACCCAGCTGTCCTACGTCCCCTTGGCCCAGCACTAGAACCAGACCCTTCTCCTGCCCATGGCTGCTGTGGGAAACTGACACCAACAGTATTATTTAATACAAACTTTAGTATCTTTATGAAAATGGCACAATTAACAAGCACAGATGCTAATGATGATTATATTTCAAAGGACTCATACTAGGGGTGTGTTTAAGTGGGCGGCTTGACAATGAGATTGAACATCTAACAATAGACTTCATATTGGCTTAATGGAGTCAAGCCAGTGGCTTACCTTTAACTTTCTTAGGATCCTTTACTTCCTCTGGTTTACTTTCCTTCGGTCTCTTAGGAGCCTTCTTTGCAGACATGGCTACAACAGACCCTGCACAAAACACACAACTCGTGTGAGAAGATTTGAGGGGGAAACAAGCCTGTAGGAACAGAAAATGAAGACTGCATTTAATATAGCAAATAATTGTTTTAGGAAGGTTATTAGAGGAAGCACCATTCTAGATAAATTCCAATTCTGGGGTACAGTAATATTGCTGCAGTAGGATATCAGCTACAAAGTGAAATGTCACCTATGGAAAAGGGCAGTGTGATTTGACTTGGAACAGATGTCAGGAATTGGCTATTATTCAGTCAACGGCTAGCCTAACAAATGTGGACAGCTGTTACAAGATGTACGTGCAGCGAGACTTGGACTAGAGTAGTATGCAACGTTACGATCGACAGGCGCAAACAATATAGCTAGTTGTTCCTGGCTGCAAACAACCATCATGTTAACTTTAGCCATGTGGTTGATACACTTGCCATGGACATCGTGACGGCTATAGCTCGTACTGCCATCAATTGTCGGTTCACTTGTTAGACTGGTGTATATGGTTATAGTAAAAACAGAACTTAGTCACATTGGTCAGCTAGCTTGTTAGCTAGAACTAAGCTAATGTTAGCATACAAGCGCCTGTGGTTGCAATGACAACGTTAGCTGGCTAAGTTACCAGTTGGCAATTGAGTTTGTTTAAACCAGAAAGTGTGCTAACGTATTCGCTATTTTACCAGCAAAGCTAACGCTAACTAGCTGCACTTTAAAACGGGAAGGTTAGGCTAGTTAACGTTAGCCAACTCCTGTTGGCAATGTTATCTGAAAGTTAGCTTGCTAGCTGATTCATTGGTACATGGATGAAAATATCCCGCCAAACGAATCCAAATAACTAACAGCTCGTGGTTATATTAAAAGATAACTCGTATATTCCGTTTTCACCAAGGGAAAATATTAAATAACGACATACTTGCCTGTACCGTGGATCACTGGTAGCTGACAGAGATGAAGCAACACTGGTTCAGTGTGCGTGTTACTGTAAGCTATCCCAGTCTGCAACTGCTCTACAAAGACCACGCGCCGTCAATTTTTTAAAGAGACAGTGGCGGTGTTAGAAATCTGTCGTGCCAATTACTGCACACCGTATGTACTATTTAGAACGCACTGTTTAGTAAAAACAAAAACAGTCTTAAACGTATGCATCAAATAGTATAGGTAGACTTGACAGAAATAGTAGCAAAAGGTCAATGTTGAACTTGCACACATATCAACTAAAAACAGTTTGACTGCAGAATCGATTATGCTGCATTGGCGGTCAGTCTGATCAAGGCGTTAAAGCTGTACTATACAGAAATCGCAGCGCTATTTCCTGGCTGCTAAACATCTAACAGTTCGAATACGTTTATGTGACAAACCAAGCACTTAAATCTAGTTTTTGATTATTTTACTTTGAGTTTTCTACATCAGCTTCAAACAGCTGAAAATACAATATTGTTTTTTGTTATGGAAAATATATTTCACAGCCGTTTAGCTGGTACCATGATTCTCTATACTAAACTTAACGGGAAGCATAGAAATAGCGCACATAACATAGATATACTGCTTCTTAGACTTATTTTGAATGAGTGACAGATCTATACCTCATATTTCTATGTGAATTTAGACAATTTGTCCCAAAAGTTACAGATTGCAGCTCCTTTTCTTTCCTAGACTAATTTCCTTCTTTCTTAGCATCCTTTCATTTCCTCTTTTCCTAACTTCCTTTCCTTCTTCCGTTCCTTTCCTTTCTACTGTGCGTTGTTGATGCCTGCCATAAAATAAAGGAAACACTTGAGTAAATTAGGGATACAAAGTATATTGAAAGCAGGTGCTTCTCTAAAGGAAGCTAGGAAAGGAAAGGAATCTAGGAAAGGAGAAATACAGAGAGTTAGGAAAGGAGACAGGGAAAGGGAGCGAGAAAAGGAAAGAAAGCTAGGAAAGGAGAAAAATAAAGGGATATAGAAAAGGAGGAACGGAAAAGGAGAGAGGAAAGGAAGAAAGGAATCTAAGAAAGAAAAGGAGGAGTACACATGTATGTGGTAGGGATTAAGGATCTAAACCTAGGCCAGCTAGTGACTAAGCCTACACGGCATAACCCTAAATATCCTTCAAAGTCAACTCTGATTGATTGTATTTTAATGAATACCTCTGAGAAATATGTTTCTACTGGTGTCTTCGCCCCAAGACATTAGTGACCATTGCCCAGTTGTGTGTGTTAGAGATGTGAGAATACAAAAATCTAAGCCTTGTGTCATCACAGACTAATTTAAAAAACTTCAGTGAACAGGCTTTTTTACACAATCTTTATTTTAGTGACCTTGATTGTATCTCAGCTGTCCCTGAACCAGATTTAGCTTTGAGCCTCATCAATACTATTGTGGAAAATCATAATCCCTTAAAAAAGATTCAGGTTTAAAGGTAGATCGAAAGAACACAGGCTTAGGCCCAGACTGGCAAGCTTTTAAGCAACCGAGGCATAGCCGCGGGAAGTAGGGGTGCTGACTGTGCTGTAGCACCCCTAAAAAACAATATACTGTACTAGCTATATTGATAAATGCTATATTTTATACAGTGGCAAGAAAAAGTATGTGAAACCTTTAGAAATACATGGATGTCTGCATAAATTGGTCATAAAATTTGATGTGAGCTTCATCTAGGTCACAACAATAGACAAACACAGTCTGCTTAAACTAATGACACACAAACAATTATACGTTTTCATGTCTTTATTGAACACACCGTGAAAACATTCACAGTGCAGGGTGGGAAAGTATGTGAAACCTTGGATTTAATAACTGGTTGACCCTCCTTTGGCAGCAATAACCTCAACCAAATGTTAGCTGTACAACAGTCAGGATGAATTTTAAAGAGAACCATTCCTCTTTACAAAACTTTTTTCAGTTCAGTAATATTCTTGGGATGTCTTGTTTGAACTACTCTCTTGAGGTCATCCAACAGCATCTCAATCGGGTTGAGGTCAGGACTCTGACTGGGCCACTCCAGAAGGCATATTTTATTTTGTTGAAGCCATTCTGTTGTTGATTTACTTCTGTGTTTTGGATTGTTGTCCTGTTGCATCACCCGATTTCTGTTGAGCTTCAATTGGCGGACAGATAGCCTAACATTCTTCTGCAAAATGTCTTGATAAACTTGGGATTTAATTTTTCCGTCAATGATAGCAAGCTGTCCAGGTCCGGAGGAAGCAAAGCAGCCCCAAACCATGAAGCTCCATCCACTATACTTCACAGTAGGGATGAGGTTTTGATGTTGGTGTGCTATGCTTTTTTTCTCTCCACACATAGTGTTGTGTGTTCCTTCCAAACAACTCAACTGTAGTTTCACTGTCCACAGAATAATTTGCCAGTAGCGCTGTGGAACATCCAGTTGCACTTTTGCAAACTTCAGACGTGCGGCAATGTTTTTTTTTAACAGGAGTGGCTTCTTCCGTGGTGCCCCACCATGAACACCATTCTTGTTTAGTGTTTTGCGTATCGTAGACTCGTCAACAGAGATGTTGGCATGTTCCAGAGATTTCTGGAGCTGACACTCTAGGATTCTTCTTAACCTCATTGAGCATTCTGCGCTGTGCTCTTGCAGTCATCTTTGCAGGAAGGCCACTCCTAAGGAGAGTAGCAACAGTGCTGAACTTTCTCCATTTATGGACAATTTGTCTTACTGTGGACTGATGAACATCAAGGCTTTCAGATGTACTTTTGTAACCCTTTCTATATTTATGCAAGTAAACTTCTGAGATCTCTTTTGTTTGAGGCATGGTTTACATCAGGCAATGCTTCTTGTGAATAGCAAACTCAAATTTTGTGAGTGTTTTTTATAGGGCAAGGCAGCTCTAACCAACATCTCCACTCTCGTCTCATTGATTGGACTCCAGGTTAGCTGACTCCTGACTCCAATTAGCTTTTGGAAAAGTCATTAAACTATATCACCTCCACCCTACCTGACACCCTAGACCCACTCCAATTTGCTTAGGGGGCTAGGATTAGTCTGTTATATCTGGTGTAATTGTCCTGTCTTATCTGGTGTCCAGCGAGAATTTAAGTATGCTCCCTCTAATTCTCTCTCACTCCCTCCCCTCCCAGAGGACCTGAGTTCTAGGACCATGCCCCAGGACTACCTGGCCTGATGACTCCTGGCTGTTCCCAGTCCACCTGGTCGTGCTGCTGCTCCAGTTTCAACTGTTCTGCCTGTGGCTAGGGAACCTGACCTGTTCACAAGACCTGCTACCTTGTACCTGCTCTCTCTCTCTCCCTCTCTCTCACACCTGCTGTCTCGACCTCTGAATGCTTGACTATGAAAAGCCAACTGACATTTACTCCTGAGGTACTGGCCTGTTGCCCCCTCTACATTCACTGTGATTGTTCTTCAAGATGTTAAAACATTCATAGATCACCAGCAGGGTCAAATAATAATCTGGCCTTAATGGCCATGTACTCTTATAATCTCCACCCGGCACAGCCAGAGGAGGATTGGCCACCCCTCAGAGCCTGGTTCCTCTCTAGGTTTATTCCTAGGTTCCTGCATTTCTAGGGAGTTTTTCCTAGCCACCATGCATCTACATCTGAATTGCTTGCTGTTTGGGGTTTTAGGCTGGGTTTCTATATAGCAATTTGTGATATCTGCTGATGTAAAAAGGACTTTATAAATAAATGTGATTGATTTGTTATTGTTTCTACTGCTGATTGCCACTTTAAGCATTACGATTGTCGTAAGAAATATCGTTATTTACGATGCAACCTTTTAAGTGTTTCCCAAACAAGCACTTAGAGTGAACCTGTAAGAGCGACAGCTAATAGCGTCGTTGGAGGCATGTTCGGTTTTTCAGCTGATTCTGTTGGGGGAGCTGCCCAGTTCATTGGTACTGAAATAGATGCCACTTGCGTCATAAGCAAACACGACTAATAGCCCACATTTCATGTGAAATGCAGGCATGTACATTTCATAGACTTCTTTTTATGAATGAAAAAAAACAACACTAATCTACATTTGTGATGTAATGTTGATAGATTTTTTGGTCAGTCCTTTGGTCTGAAGTCCAAATTGAAGATTTTTGGTTCCAACAGCTGTGTCTTTGTGAGACGCAGTGTGGGTGAATGGATGATCTCCACATGTGTATTTCCCACCGTAAAGCTTGGAGGAGGTGGTGTTATGGTGTGGGGGTGCTTTGCTGGTGACACTGTCGGTGATTTATTTAGAATTCAAGGCACACTTAACCAGAATGGCTACACACATTCTGCAGCTATACGCCATCCTATTTGGTTTGGGCTTAGTGGGACTATATCATTTATTATTCAACAGGACAATGACCCAACACACCTACAGGCTGTGTAAGGGCCTGTGTAAGGACCAAGGAGAGTGATGGATTGCTCCATCAGATGACCTGGCCTCCAGAATCACCCAACCTCAACCCAATTGAGATGGATTGGGATGAGTTGGACTGCATAGTGAAGGAAAATCAGCCAACAAGTGCTCAGCATATGTGGGAACTCCTTCAAGACTATTGGAAAAGCCTTCCAGGTGAAGCAGGTTGAGAGAATGCCAAGAGTGTGCAAAGCTGTCATCAAGGCAAATGGTGGCTATTTGAAGAACCTCAAATATACAATATATTTAGATTAACACTTTTTTTTTGGTTACTACATGATTCCATGTTATTTCATAGTTTTGATGTCTTCACTATTATTCTACAATGTAGAAAATAGTAAAAAGAAAAAGAAAAAAAAGAAACATCCTCTCAATGTCAACTGCGTTTATTTTATTTTCTTAACATGTGTAAATATTTGTATGACATAACAAGATTCAACAAATGAAACATAAACTGAACAAGTTCCAAAGACATGTAACTAACAGACATTGAAAAATGTGTCCCTGAACAAAGGGACACAAAATCAAAAATAACAGTCAGTATCTGGTGTGGCCACCAGCTGCATTAAGTACTGCAGTGCATCTCCTCCTCATGGACTGCACCAGATTTGCCAGTTCTTGCTGTGAGATGTTACCCCATTACTCCACCAAGGCACCTGCAAGTGCCCGGACATTTCTGGGGGCAATAGCCCTAGCCCTCACCCTCCAATCCAACAGGTCCCAGACGTGCTCAATGGGATTGAGATCCGGGTTCTCCGCTGGCCACGGCAGAACACTGACATTCCTGTCTTGCAGGAAATCATGCACAGAATGAACAGTATGGCTGGTGGCATTGTCATGCTGGAGGGCCATGTCAGGCTGAGCCTGCAGGAAGGGTACCACATGAGGGAGGAGGATGTCTTCCCTGTAACGCAGTGTTGAGATTGCCTGTAATGACGACAAGCTCAGTCCGATGATGCACACCGCTCCAGACCATGACGGACCCTCCACCTCCAAATCGATTCTGCTCCAGAGTAAAGGCCTCGGTGTAAAGCTCATTCATTTGACGATAAACATGAATTCTGATGGACTGATGGAGGGATTGTACGTTCCTGGTGTAACTCGGGCAGTTGTTGTTGCCATCCTGTACCTATCCCGCAGGTTTATTGTTCGGATGTTCTGATCCTGTGCAGGTGTTGTTACACGTGGTCTGCCACTGCGAGGACGATCAGCTGTCCGTCCTGTAGTGCTGTCTTAGGCGTCTCACAGTACGGACATTGCAATTTATTGCCCTTGCCACATCTGCAGTCCTCATGCCTCCTTGCAGCATGCCTATGGCACGTTCACACAGATGAGCAAGGACACTGGGCATCTTTCTTTTGGTGTTTTTCAGAGTCAGTAGAAAGTTTTCATAACTGTGACCTTAATTGCCTCCCGTCTGTAAGCTGTTAGGTTCTTAACGACCTTTCCACAGGTGCATGTCCATTAATTGTTTATGGTTCATTGAACAAGCATGGCAAACAGTGTTTAAACCCTCCTTTGCTCACATTGTATATAGACTTATTTTTCTACTGTATTATTGACTATGTTTGTTTTACTCCATGTGTAACTGTGTTGTTGTATGTGTCGAACTGCTTTGCCTTATCTTGGCCAGGTCGCAAATGTAAATGAGAACTTGTTCTCAACTTGCCTACCTGGTTAAATAAAGGTGAAATAAAATAAATAAAAAATAAATACTCTGGCTATCGTCTTTCATCTCAGAAAAGTGGATTTTTACTGGTGTGGGCATTTAAAGGCCCAGCTAGTCAAAATTGTATCAGCTGATGCAAACGAAGACTAAGAGTGTGTTCAGTGTAATTTCCTGATATTTGCTGGTTGAAAAGGCAATCTACACAGGACCTTCTAATCAGCAGGTTTGCATGGCTAGGAGTTTCAGCTTTCGATGATGACATCCCCCATGCAGTAAATTGATTAATAGACCAAAAACAAAGAGTTCCAAACCTCTGCCAATAACAGCTAGTTTTCAGTTTTCCCCTCCCTACCCAGACAATAGCTAGATTTCCATTCAATTGGAGACACATTTTCATGCGAATATTCTAAAATACACAACAAAAACATGAACATTTTCCCAGAAAGTATTTGATCTTTTTTCATATTAACTAGTCTAGATCCACTTGTAGGTTCTTGTGATTCAGCTATATGCCTGCATCGTAGATGAATGAGAGATGCACCATCTTGAATGATGAAGTCCCATCTTTCCCATTCATTTGGAATTACAGGATTTAGCTGGATCTTCACAATTGATGACAGGAGGTGGGATGTGGACTCAATCTAAATTAGGCAATTCATTCTGGAGTGAACCATCACTTTACAGTACAGCACGCACATATTTATTCACAAGTGAGCTATTAATGCCGCATTCAAGTGCTAGTCGGAAGTAGGAAACTCAAAGATGTTAGACTTGCTAATTGTTTGAACGCGGCACGTGTAACTGCAAAGAGTTAAAGTCTTACTTTTCTTAGTTTCCTAGTTCCGACTATAGCACGTGAACGCGGCATAAGTCCAACAACAAGACAAAAAGAGTGATTAAGGTTTTTAATTATAGTTGACTATTTAGTCAGTTACTAAAATTCTACATTTCATTTAAAAAAAATGAGTAAAACTGAACAGGTACACTTAAAAATTCCCATTGTTGTAGTGTTTAATTATATAGTAATATTTTGTGCTTAGAAAAATAGCAACATATAATACTTTACTATATTTAACATTTATTTTCAAATAATAAGGAAGAAAAAGATACACAACAGTAACCTAAATGCATCTGTACAGCAAAGGACCCTGTAATCTACTGACCAGAAGACGCATGATACATTTCTCCAGATAAAAAAGCATTTTCCTGACGAAATGATTCCCCCGTCAACTGTAAAATGCACTAAATAGTTTTTTCATGTTTGATTAATCAAATCCTGATCTACACTAACTGCACTTTGATACATTCTCTAAAGATGTGTAACATTTCAACTTTTATTTAATTTAAGATGCCATCATGATCTTAGCATTTTTAAACAGCTATTATTTGCAGCATTGCATGGTTTGACCTATGTTAGAGAAGTACAAAAAAATTAAAATAAAAAAAGAATTATGTATTGATTCAATAATTGCACTGTGTTGGCTCATGCAGCGAATTGTAGAAATCTGCTACATGAAAAACCAGCATTCTACTGTCAGCATGGGGATCAGTGTCTGGCAAAAAAAGAACGAAACAAATAAAAAGAATAGCACACCAACTACCTCCTCATTGTGTTCTTTCCTATGACTAGTATCAGCTCAAATGCTCACCCCAACGTTACAGCCAAATACAAATATAGGCAGGGCAGGCTAGCGGTTAAGAACGTTGGGCCAGTAACAAAAAGTTAGCTGGTGCGAATCCCCAAGCCTACTAGGCGGGGGAAAAAAATCTGCTGATGTGCCCTCAAGCAAGGCACGTAACCCTAATTGCTCTTGTAAGTCGCTCTGGATAAGAGCGTCTGCTAGGTAACTAAAATGTAAAAATGCACACTACAAAACAGGTTAAAATAAAAGCAGTAATTTATGTTGTGATCAAAATATGATACAGTTGTCATTATTAGAACTCTCCAAAGTTTCAGTCTAACAAATCACAGAAATCTATACACAATTATCCCAGAGCTTTTCCAGTCTTGGGGAACGGCAAATTCCACAGTCGTCTTCTTCCTCATCCTCTTTCTGCAGCTTCCTCTCTAACATGTATTATCACTGTGTTTATTATTGTAGCAGTCATTATTAGGACTATTATTACTGTAATGTTATTACATTTACATCTCTGCAACATGGGTTAACTGTGCCATACAGAGTAAAAGCAGAAAAAAGGCAAAAGGCCGTTGTCAGTGGAACCAAGTCCCTGAGGGATAACACACATTGGCAGTGGCTCCCAGTCAGTCCTCTCGGTCAAGCCCCTCTGCCAGCTCTCCACTTTGTTGGCACTTGGTTCCCCCTAATGTCCGGGAGAAATACTGCATCCGGTCCTCAGTCCCCCTGTTTTCAGTTCAGTCAATTCCAGGGCCTTCCTTGATGATCTGTACCTTACATTCAGCAACATAAAAAGGCAGTCTGTTTAGGGAGCACCAAGACCCTACGACTCCTCTCCAGAGACTCCGCCAGCCACTGGTTAATAAAGTGCTTTCCAGTATGGGGTGGATACTAAGGCCGGTGGAACCTAAAGAAAGGGACATCAATGATAATTTGATAAATCACAACAACTCAACATATCAAAAAGGTATTTTCCATGGCTGTAAGAGCTGCCAATTAAAGGGACCGAAACAAATGTCTTAGTATGTTAATTCAAGATCTAAATTATGGAATGGTGTATATAACTTCCATGTTTTCCATAAGCTGAGGAAGTACCTTGTATAGATCCTACTGTCTTCATGAACCTCCATTTCAGAGCTCTTAAAGTCATTGAGCTCCTTCCGAATGGCAGCCTGGACAGAGGGGAAATGAATATAGTGAATACTTACACAAGGCAGCATCTAAATACTAAAGTAGAGACAGAAATATATACTTCCTTTACTAGGCAATAAGATATACTGGTGTCAATAAATAAGTACATTACAAGCCGTGATTTAGGGAGCTATGAGTGACAGCTGATTGTACCTTGTCGGCGGGTGTTAGCTTGGTCCAGGGCTTGTCCGCTCGCCGATCGTAATCATTGGCTGTGGTGACCTCCACATACTCGTGGAAGCGCAAGATCTTTCTGGCCTGAAGCTCAGCAACCGTGGGCCTCTGACTCAGCTAGAGGAGTTGTATAAAGAGTTTAAAGGGATACCTTCAGGATTTTGGCAATGACGAATTTTATCTACTTCCCCAGAGTCAGATTAATTTATGTTCAGTATGAAGGAAGTTAGAGGTAGTTTTGCGAGCCAAAATGGTATCCACAATTTCATCTGAATCTGGGGAAGTAGATAAAGGGCCTCATTGCCAGTCTCCCTTGAATAAGACTACCTTCCATCTTCTCTCAGCTCGTTTTATAAAAATTCACTCTAGTTAATCCTCTATATGTAAATGTTCTGTTAAATGAGAGAACTATCTTATTACAGGTAACAGTGGTGTGTGCGTGTCACTGGTCATACCTTCCTGGTGAGCCTACGTTTGATCTCTCGGACCTCTGCCTGCCTGTCTACCTGGTTCTTGGCTGGAAAGGAGAGCGAGTCAAACCAATGTTTAGAACCCTGTACAGACATTCACCAAATTGTGCAATTGTTGTCTATTCACAAAGATTGGATTTTCCAATGGGACTTAACAAAGGTACTAGGTACAAATCAAAAGTACACCGACATAATTTTTTTCTTCTAATCCACGATGATAAGAAGTGGCCTCATGCTCTTGAAATGTGGCCTCATTTATATAAATAACAAGAATCCTTACTGAGAGAGATCTAGGCCCCATTCTAATTCCATAAAAGTGCATTATTCAAGGAAGGGAGGAAGAAAGTTCTCTGATTAGACATGATCAGACAGGTGAAGGCAAGGGCTTCACGCCTCCACCACTAAGCTTTCACCTGTTGAAAAAATTGTGATGGGGAGTTGGAAAGACTTACGTTGAAGGATGTTTCTCTGCTCCAGCTCCTCTGCACTGGGTCTCTGGCTGAGACGCCTAGAAGTTAGAATATCAATATCACATCAACCTTGTGTTAGATTTGGTGTGTGTATATGTGGAGAGAGAAAAGGGAGAAAGAGAAAGAGAGAGAAGAGCGAGAAGAAAATGATAGTGAGACTGTGTGGCTTTATCTATTACCTTGTGAGTGCAGAGCCTATTTGTGTGCGTATGGCCTCCCATTGCTCCCTGCTCTGCCACGTCAGCCCAGTTGACCCTTGGTGTGTGTGTCCTGGTGTGTGTCCCGGAGTGCATCGTTCGGTGTGATCGCTGGACTTGTCCTCTCGAGCTTGTTTCTCTGGCGCGTGTCGGTTACTCAGTTTCAAAGCTAAAGTGTCCTTCCTTCTGACCCTGCTGGCCAAAGCACCTGAACAAGAACCACAGAGATATGGAGTCAGGTATACAAAGATATACAGTACTAGTCATTAGTTTGGGCACACATACCCATTCAAGTGTTTTTATTTGGACTATTTTATACATTGTAGAATGTAGTGAAGACATCAAAACTATGAAATAACACATCTGGAATCATGTAGTAACCAAAAAAAGTGTTAAACAAAACAAAATATATTTTAATGTTTGAGATTCTTCAAAGTAGCCACCCTTTGCCATATTGGTAGCTTTGAAAACTCTTGGCATTCTCTCAACCAGCTTCACCTGGAATGCTTTTCCAACAGTCTTGAAGGAGTTCCCACATATGCTGAGCACTTGTTGGCTGCTTTTCCTTCAGTCTGCGATCCAACTCATCCCAATTGGGTTGAGGTCAGGTGATTGTGGAGGCCAGGTCATCTGATGCAGCACTCCATCACTCTCCTTCTTGGTCAAACAGCCCTTACACAGCCTGAACGTGTGTTGGGTCATTGTCCTGTTGAAAAACAAATTATAGGCCCACTAAGCGCAAACCTGATGGGATGGCGTATTGCTGCAAAATCCTGTGGTAGCCATGCTAGTTAAGTGTGCCTTGAATTCAAAATAAATCACGGACAGTGTCACCAGCAAAGCACCCCTACACTTCCTTCTCCATGCTTCACGGTGGGAACCACACATGCGGAGATCATCCGTTCACCTACTCTGCATCTCACAAAGACACAGCAGTTGGAACCAAAAATCTAAAATTCAATTCAGATAAATTTTATTTGTCACATACACATGGTTAGCAGATGTTAATGCGAGTGTAGCGAAATGCTTGTGCTTCTAGTTCCGACAATGCAGTAATAACCAACGAGTAATCTAACCTAACATTTCCATAACTAATACCTTATACACACAAGTGTAAAGGGATAAAGAATATGTACATACAGATATATGAATGAGTGATGGTACAGAACGGCATAGGCAGTAGATGGTATAGAGTACAGTATATACATATGAGATGAGCAATGTAGGGTATATAAACATAAAGTGGCATAGTTTAAAGTGGCTAGTGATACATGTATTACATAAAGATGGCAAGATGCAGTAGATGAAAAAGAGTACAGTATATACATATAAGATTAGTAATGTAGGGTATGTAAACATTATATTAAGTGGCATCGTTTAAAGTGGCTAGCGATTTTTTTTTACATCAATTTCCATTATTAAAGTGGCTGGATTTGAGTCAGTATGTTGGCAGCAGCCACTCAATGTTAGAGGTGGCTGTTTAACAGTCTGATGGCCTTGAGATAGAAGCTGTTTTTCCAGTCTCTCGGTCCCTGCTCTGATGTACCTGTACTGACCTCGCCTTCTGGATGATAGCGGGGTGAACAGGCAGTGGCTCGGGTGTTTGTTGTCCTTGATGATCTTTATGGCCTTCCTGTGACATCGGGTGGTGTAGGTGTCCTGGAGGGCAGGTAGTTTGCCCCCGGTGATGCGTTGCGCAGACCTCACTACCCTCTGGAGCGCCTTACGGTTGTGGGCGGACCAGTTACCGTACCAGGCGGTGATACAGCCCGACAGGATGCTCTCAATTGTGCATCTGTAGAAGTTTGTGAGTGCTCTTGGTGACAAGCCAAATTTCTTCAGCCTCCTGGAGGTGACTACCTCATGAAGCTGGCTGAGAGAATGCCAAGAGTGTGCAAAGCTGTCATGAAGGCAAAGGGTGGCTACTATAAAGAATCTCAAATCTAAAATATATTTTTTTGGTTACTACATGATTCCATATGTGTTATTTCATAGTTTTGATGTCTTCACTATTATTCTACAATGTAGAAAGAAAGGTGTGTCCAAACTTTTGACTGGTACTGTATAGGTATCATGTGTGGCTCAATTGGTAAGAGTGCAGTGCTAACAATGACAAATGAGGGGTAAATTCCCGCAGGGATCAATAGTCACATACAAAAAGTGTATGCGCTCACACTACTGTAATTCACGTCTAAAATGTGTCTGATAGGTGGCATATATACTTTTACAGTATTTTAAAGATGCTGCTATATCTGAGTATAAATGTTTATTCATAAAGCAATTCAAGTGAGACAGAGATACATACTGGGTGGAGGCTCATCCTCCTCATCCTCGTCTGAATCTTCATCTTTATAGAGCACTGGCCCGTCCGAGTCACTGTCGTCCCTTTGCAAGTCCTGCTGTTCTTCCTCCTCCTCCTCCTCCTCACTGCTGTTGGGTCCCTCAGGGATGACATTGATGCTGGGCTCTCCCACCATGCACCTCCTGCTCCGTGGCTCCAGCTCTGGCTGGGGGAGCTCCCCATCATACTCCTCCTCTTCATCATCCTCCTCCTCCTCCGAGTAGTCATCCTCAGCCCTGATAGCGTGAGAAATGGAGCGATGGAGACCAGATGAGGTTTCAACAGAATAGGAAAAGCCGTCAGTCACATATCATTATTGATGATAATAAATCTGATAATAAATCATTGGCATCACAGAAAGATTGTGTGGCTAGATCCTTTCATAAGTCCTAGACAAGGTCTTGCCAACTTTACATCTATTGTTTCAGGTGTGATTTTTACTCAAGTCTAGAACATGGAGGAAATACCACAGTGACATATAGGACTCACAGTTTCAGAGGCTGGATGCTGACGGCTAGGGGCCGGCTGCGATCCCCCTGGTACTCAGGCGGTGTCTCGAAGAGCAGGGAGTGAGCTGAGCGCTGGGAGCCGTCGGGATGTGGCTGGGCCGGGCCGGGGCTGGACAGGGCCCTCTGGATCATGATGTGCAGGGGGACGGGGGCCGGCCGCTGGGGGGGCTCACTGGTGGGGCTGGGGGGGTCAAAGAGCAAGGGCTGGGGGATGGGATGTTGGTAGGAGTGCTGGTGGTGGAGGTAGTGTGCTTGCAGATGCTGGCGGGGGGGAGAAGGGGGGATGTGGTTGGGTAAGGGCGGGGATGGGGGAGGCATCTGGAAGCCTGCTGAGTGGTTATGATGGTCCTCAGGAGAAAACAGGGAAGGGGAGGGGGTGGAGACAGACTGGGTGGACGCAGGCGGGTCCTCCGGGTTGCGCTTTGTGACAGGGGTGGTCCTCTTGGGGGGCATCGGTGGGGAGGGCTTATTTGGCACCAGTCTGGTACCGGCCTGGGTGAGGTTGCCTGTGTGATGGAGAAACAGTTTATTGAATGTGTCACACACTGATAAACACACGTTCACTTACACCTATATCTGGGCTTTCAACTGCGGATCAAGTGAGTGCACAAGCTTGTTAACGTCTCCATTTACATGTAAGATCAAGCCCAAGTAACATGACTGAGTCCACATGAATGCATAGGTCCACAAACCCAGGTCACATGACTGGGTCCACATGAGTGCATCCGACAGGGTCTTACATTACAAATGGGTGCATGTGGCAATCAAGGTTACAGTGAGGGTTTGAATAAGTACATATGCACTAGAACACACACAGACCATATACAAATCGAATTGGCCAGTATGCATCCATCGCTTCTGAGCATCTCTGAACTGAGAATTATGAAAAAACTCTGTTCAACCAAGCTGGAATAGACCTTTTGCGATTGCATGCAAACCTTTAAATACGTAAGCTCGATGCAGTTGCTGGTGAATGTGTAAAAATGAAATAGCTTTAAAATACAAAGCCATGGATACATACTGCATTGGAGTACAATAGATCACAGCAGCAGACTGATTGAGCGCCAGACATGAAGCATACTAAAACTGGATTTTAACATCTGCTTTAAACAGAGTCAAGCCCCTTCTCTCCTCTCTCGCTCCAGAGCAGATGTGTGGATTAGCCTTTATGGGGCAGCCTGGTCTGCGCTGGGCTGCCACAGCTAGCCATCACGGGAGACACTCAGTTACTCCCCCATTCACATGCCAGAGGTCGTAGTACACATATGGTGGTCAGACGCCCACGTACACCCACTTACACGCACACCTCACTCAACCTTGTTACACGCATGCAGCCTAACATGGCATGAGCAGAAGAGAGCACTCAATCCAGGCCGTTATAGGTTAGTCCATCAGTTGCATCCAGGTAGCGTTTGGCATGAGGCTTTTCAAGTCAGGATAATGAAATATGATGACGCAAGTAACCAGAAGGTTGAGGTTAACAGGGGTGTGGCATACAGCCACACATAAAACGCAGGCTTGGGAAGACGTTAGAGAGACAAGGTGGGCACCGTTGCTGCGGCGATGCCAGTGAAGAGGGGCATTGGTGGGCATCCTTTGTTTTACCTGACCGCAGGCCTCTGCCATCCCGCCGGCACAGGTAGACAGGGAGGGACAGGTAGACATCATAGTCGCCCTCGCGTTTCCAGCAGGACCAGTAGAGGGGCAGTTGGGAGTCATTCTGGTTCTCACCCCCCTGTAGAGTGGAGGCTGGCAGGGGATGAGAGGCACGACACACAGGCCTTCAGCTCTCATATAAGGCTGGCTGAATATATACACTGTGTATAGGGTGATCAGACGTCCCTGATTACCAGGGACGGTCCCCAATTTTAGTGGCCTGTCCCCGGCAAGAGCTGCCCACCCCAAAATTATCCCTGATTATCCCTCAGAAAACAAGATGCAACCGTTGATAATGAGGTTTATATTTCAATAATCAAAACATTGTATCTCGTCAGATTTGCATGTACAAATTGTCTATCCCTGTACCAAACTTGTTTGACCATTTATGAGAACGTTTGATCATTGATACAAACATGTAACATGTAACCACTGCATGAACAACCAAGTGATTCTGCTAAACAAGTGATCCATTTCTGTGTTAGAATTAAAACAAGTATTTGAAAGGAATATAGTGAAAATTGATAGTTAACTATAGTTCCATACAATTGTTTTTTTATATATTTTTGCACAGCTAGCCCCATATAAAAAAAATCCATGATTTTCATTTCCAATATCTGGTCACCTTAACTTTAACTACACATAAACTAGGGTGGTGTTCATTTGGGCACACCATAGCACAACATTTTAAATACAGTCCAGGAAGTCCTTCCTGGTTTCAGTCAGTATTTTAAAAATAACGTGTGGTGTCTAATGAACACGACCAAGGTGGCTTACACTTAACGCACTACCAGCACCCAGAACAAGAGGGTTTGCGTAATTAGAGTACTGCGCTAAGTGTCTGAGGGGCTTGCCTGGGCTGTGAGAGGGGAATCAATGGGGAAAGCAGTGATTGCATATTCAGTATCATGTCATGTCCCCATTGATGTCCCCATCATGTCCCCATTGTTCAGAGTATTCTATGCCACCTCTTTTAACAAATCCGACATGGTTTAATACATCAGAATTGTTTACATAATGTGAGAGCTGAAATGTCTACATACATTCTAGAACGTACATATGAAATAGCTTGAAAGACTGTAGATGGCAAATAGGTGACACGAGTGCATGGCAAATGACTTCCAAGCCTATCAACTCCAGGCGTAACCAACCAACCTACATGTAAAATGGCACAGGAAACTAGAGGGAATATATAAAAAAAATGTGTTTAAACAGTCCTAAGGTAATAGGCGTATCAGATCTCAAAGAGAACAGTGAATAAAGGCGGGCTCCCCTGACAAGAAACGCCCCTGGTAAAAACAATAATAATATTGCCTCCGTATGGAGCTGAGCAGCAGCAGGCTCAGAGCCACCAGAGTCAGTGGTGTCCTGGGAGAGATACAATGCCAGGGAAAATCTGCTCTGCTGCTGCTGTCTAAAATAGTTCAGTCTTATTACGTTATCGTCTAGGGAACAGCTGCTGGAGCCGCAGGGATAACATCATTATAAAGATGAGCGGCAAAGTGTGTGTGTGAGATAGAATGTGTACATACATGTCCCTTGTAGTAACGCCTATGCATGTAACGTGAGTCTTCTGCAGACATGTATGCATGTGACACTTAACTACATGTTACGTGAGGAAGCTCCACTGAGTGAATGTGTGTGTGTATTGATGCAAGCTGCACCTGGTCTCCTCTGGAATCTCATAAGCTAATTCTGTCATCCCGTGATTAACAGGCAGCTGCGGTCCCTACTACTACAATCACCACAACTAGTACTACTACTCACCCAACATGGCAGCATTAACGCCCCTGTTGACGGGCTTAGGCAGGGGGAGGGGAGGCTGCTTGGTCGCCTGGGGGGTGGAGGATGGAGCGAAGGACACTACTGCTGAAGATTGGGGGTTGGCGCCTGCAGAGGAGACAGTTCGGGCAGGCAATGCAACTGCAGAGGAAGAAGAGGAGGAAGAGTACGTGGTTGCAGGGTGGTTGGATGGGGTGTGGGATGAGGGTGACCCTTCGCTGCCGGGCTCGGGGGTGGAGCTCATCGGCCACTTGGGGGGCATAACGGACTGTTTGGGGGGCAGAGACTCTCGGAGAGTGTCCCGCAGCAAATCTGGGTCAGGAACAAAATGGCTCTCTGATTCTGCAAAACACACAGCACACAAAACACGTTACATAACATACATGTGTTAAAGAGCACTATACATTTAATAACTAAATCATCATCATGAGAGACACATGAGCGCATTTGTGTCAAAGACCACACACACAACAACTCACTACACACTGCTAGCCTTTTTGGGTGCGTTTGGCTCTTTCAAAAATGGAAAAGATACTATCTCATCCCTAAAAAAAACAAATGTTTCAGTCTTGGGTTGAAGCACTGAGCCAATTTGTGCCATTCACTCAGTCACTCTAGTGTGTGCGTGTGTGTGTGTGTGTGTGTGTGTGTGTGTGTGTGTGTGTGTGTGTGTGTGTGTGTGTGTCAAAACACTTGTATGAGATTATCTACACAGCTGATCCCCTGATAATGACAAACAGTGCTGTAATTACAGTACTAAACCCCCATTCCCCTAGCCGTCCACCCTGCTTCTTATCCCACGCCATTCCTCAAAGCTGAAGTTTATTTATAGACAAGTCCTTATCACATGCTGATGTCACAGAGAAAATAGGAAATAGTGTCTTCAGAAAGTATTCACACTCCTTTACTTTTTTCAAAGTTTGTTGTGTTACAAAGTGGGATTAAAATGTGCCCTTTTTTGACAATGATCTACACAAAATGCCCTAATGTCAAAGTGGAAGAAAAATTCTAACAGTTTTTTTTAATGGAAAATAAAACCATAATATATCTTCATTAGATAAGTATTCAACCCCTAAGGCAATACATGAATCACCTTTGGCAGCAATTACAGCTCTGAGTCTCTGGCACACCTGGATGGTACAATATTTACCCATTATTATTTAAAAAATGATTCAAGCTCTGTCAAGTTGATCATTGCTAGACAGCAATTTCCAAGTCTTGCCACAGAGCCAATTTAAGTCAAAACTGAAACTAGGCCACTAAGGCACATTCAAGGTCGTCTTAGTAAGCAAGCCCAGTGTATATTTTGCCTTGTGTTTTAGGTAATTGTCCTGTTGAAAGGTGAATGTGTCTCCGAGTTTCTGTTGGAAAGCAGACTAAACCAAGTTTTTCCTCTCAGACTTTGCCTGTGCTTAGCTCTATTCCATTTCCTTTCATCCTAAAAAAAAATCCTCTAGTCTTTGCCGATGACAAGCATACTCATAACATGATGCAGCCACCATGCTTGAAAGAATGCTATAAAGAATGGTACTCCGCGGTGTGTTGGATTACAGGTTTCCTTCTTTGCATTCTGTCATTTATGTTAGTATTGTGGAGTAACTACAATGTTGTTGAGCCATCCTCAGTTATCTCCTATCACAGCCATTAAAATCTAAACTAACAGTTTCCTTCCTCTCTGGCAACTGAGTTAGGAAGGGTGCCTGTATCTTTGTAGTGACTTATTTTGGCTTGCCATTACAAAAGGGTTGAACATTTATTGACGCAAGACTTTTCAGCTTTTCATCTTTCTAGAAACACATTTCTAGAAACATAATTCCACTTTGACATTATGGGGTATTGTGTGTAAATCAGTGACACAAAATATAAATTGTATCCATTTAAAATTCAGGCTATAACAACAAACGGGAAACACGTCAAGGGTGTGAATACTTTCTGAAGGCACTGTAGGTCAGAGAAAACCGAGGGAGAGGTAAAAGGGAAGAAAAGGAGAGGAAGAGAGAAAGCGAGAAGATTAAGATATAAATCAGGGAGAGTATAAGATCTAAAAGAAACAAGACACTACAGACCATTTAGCTCCTTGTGTAATAGCTGGAATTGTATCAATTAGCTTTAGCTCTTCAGCAGGGTTACGGTTGAGCTGACAGGCATTAGCTTTTAAGGACAGGAATCGTTAAAACGATAATGCCGCATTAATTACGAAAGGAGGAGAGGATGAGCTAGTCCCTCTATTCCCTTCGGCTCCCGAATAAGACGCATAGCTGGAGCAGGACTCTGGGGAGCAAAGAGGCTCCGAGACTCCTGTCTATATCTGGGGCCAAACCAGAGAACTGAAGAGGAGGAAGATTGACTGGAGAGAGGGCAGTCAGAAAACCAGGCTCCAGGTAGAAGTTGCCCTTATGCAAAGATCTAGGATCAGCTGATCGTTTTCAAATCTTCCATTAGGGGGAAAACACAAACCTTAGATCAGTGTCTAAGGACAGCTTCACCCTACTCCACAGAATAAGGCCGCGTGTGTGTCAAATCAAATTTGATTGGTCGTATACACATATTTAGCAGATGTTATTGCGTGTGTAGCGAAATACTTATGTTCCTAGTTCCAACAGTGCAGTAATATCTAACAAGTCACAACAATACACACATATCTAAAAAGTACAATAATGTGTTGGTGTTAATAGCTCACCTCTACGGGCCCTTCCCTCCTCTGAGGACGCGTGCCGGGGGAGGGTAGGTTTCCATGCGGTCTCAGCAGGGCGACTCCTCCTACCGTCTTCTGATGGCGCCTTCTGCAGGCCCGGCCGCTTGTCTCCGTCAGAAGGGTGGAGTCTGCCCCCGCGTCTACCCTCCTCCTGTCCCATCCCCTGCACCTGGACCATCGCCTGGCCCTGCCAGGCCATGTTAGACTTCCATTCCCCCTCCCCCTGGGACCCTCCATCTCCTCGCCGGCCCTCCTCCTGCTGTCCTGAGCCTCTGTGGCCACCCTGGCGGTCTACGTCCGGGGGGAATCGGACCCTGTGGTCCTCTATCTGGGGCAGCCAGGCTGGGTTAATCTTAAAGTCTGAGGGGTTCATCCCAAGGTCTGAGGGGGGTCTTGTCTGGTTTTCCTGCCCTCTGCCCCCTCCACCACCACCACCACCACCCACGGGCAGGGTGTGGCCATTCTTCACGTAGGACTGTTTGGGGCTGTGAGGATCGTCCCCTTCTGTCACAAAAATGGACACAAGCAGTGAGACATTCCATACAGAGTCACTCACACATATGAAGATCTATAAACTAGCACTACTTTGAGTCACTAACCAAGTGTGAGGGAGGGGTTAGTCAGAAATCTAACAAAGCCATTATCTCTACTCAAATTGTTCTGCAATAAATGGTCAAACTTAATTGGCTTGTTGAAATAGGGCACATGATGGACTTTTGGATTGGTTCCCTCTGTGCATCTGGACATGATTTCACAGGCCCCTTCAGAATGAGAGGTTTTAGAAAGGTGTCCTAACTGCCAACCCCTTTGGACCAGAGCTCTGGCCATGGAGTGAAATATGTTTCATAAACGGGCCTCTGCAACACTGACGCCGGCAAAGCGAGTAAGAGCACAGAACACACTGACTTTAAAAGCTATTCCGCTTCAGGGCGCAATTCGTTCCACTTTCCCCAGCTCAAGAAAAACACCATGTCATTTTCTTCCCAAAATATATAGTTATACTGTTGAAAAGGAGCATGAGAGTGAATTTGACTTTCTTCAACTGCCATGGAGTGTGCTGAACTTGAAGCTGTTACTTATCGACTATGCGGTCTGTGTAGGTGTGATAGCCATGGACTTTTGTCTGATAAAGATAAAGCCATTTCCAATTTGTTCCCGCCTCCTTGGCTGCCATAACCCTTAAATGTTTGTAGATCTGAAGGGTCTGGATAGGTATATGCAGGGTAGTGGTGGAGCGTCCACCATGTTGCTTACACTTTACAGATATAGAAACATTGAAAATGTTAGGTGCAAGAGAAAGGAGTAGGGAGCCAACTGGAACTGGCTGATTGAGTCATGTGAGGATCAGGTGAGTGAGTGACATCACCAGTGGCAGCACTCTTACCATTCTCTGAGAGCTCCTTCAGCACTCCCTGTTCTATAAGCTCCTGCCTTGGTCGCCTCATCGACATCTTTCTCTCCAGAACTGCCGTCAACACACAGAATTTAAGCCAGTGCATTAAGGCTCTGAGTTTTTTTCTTCAGATTTCTTCCAGATAGCATATAAAACCGAAGATAATATTTCAAATTTTAGTGTGTCATTTCACGTTCCAGAAGTCAAAGATGTAAGTTTACAGATCTTCAGATAAAAATGATATTATTCTAACCACTATAACAATTGTTTTGTTTAAGCAGACTGAACTGGACACACTGGAAAAGGCCATGGCATGTACATATCACCAGGAGACAGGAAAACATACTGAAAGGTGTTTGATAAAGATTGAATGCAACACGTAAAAACTAACAAACACAATGAAGCTGGAACACAAACCTTCTGAAGTTTCCGTAAACTTCTCGCTGCTTTTCTTCTTCCTCCACTTCCATGGTTTGAAGATCTTGCCAAGGGTAGAGAACTTGCCCTTGCCCTTGCATGGGAGAGGGGTGCTGTCCCCATCTCCCTCCGTCGTGTTGTGCAGGTGGTCAACTTCATCAACTGGAGCAATGGAGTCAGAGAGAAAATAATGGAGAGTCAAGAAACATTGTTGAAATATGACAACCATAACTGGGCATCTACAACATAACAGCAGCACAGAGAGCAGAGGTAACCAGAGCCCTGACATTTTCACAGTAGCCTAGCTGAGCTCTAACTGAGGCGAGCAAAACCTTGTGCACCAGCTGCTGTTTAGCCTGGCCCATGCACTCCGAGTAAAGTGCATTATCCTATAGCCTAACTGAGCTAGACTAACACCCATACGCACTCAGAGTAAAGTGCAGAAGAACATTAGCCTAGCTATGCTAGACTGACACCCATATGCACCATGAGTAAAGAACATGGGAGGGCCAGGCTCATTAGGAAGATTATTATCTTTAGCTCAGAGCTCTGAGACTGTGTGTGCTTTGGCGGGGTGATGGTGAATGCTTATGTACTCCTCCACACATTCACAACCAAGTCACCAACAGCTTTGGGAAGGGAGAGTCCCTCTTGCACTGGCCTCCATCCATAGCTTCCCACAGTCTCACATTCCTCCCTACTGGGAAAATATTGTTATCAGCCTTTCAACACCAACAGGCTATGTGGAAGCACACACACACATTTTTCACTAACAAATACACCTTTAAAAATAATTTGGGAGGTAGGACTCTTTCCAAGACACGCAGACATCCAGCTGCCATGGTAACAGCTCAGGTGACTGACAGGCGTGCTGAGCTTCACAAGGCCTTTCACAGAACATCTCTGTGAGCCAGGTTCCTCTAAGGATGAGGTTTTAATTCAGCAGACATAATATTTACTGTGTAGAAGGGCTGGGGCAAAACAACCAACCAGTCCCGCAAAAACAGGATGTCCTGGCAATAACACTACTACAGCGATTCGGTTCACACATCAACGCACGCTTAAAAAACCCACTATTTTCCAGCTGCTGATGGGCAGATATTATACAATTACCTTCCTTCAAAAGACCAGAAGTGGAGGTATAGGAAACATGTCAAAAGGTGGAAATGGGCTCCAAAGCAGGGTCATGGAGGTTATATTACAGAGCTAGTCTACCTGGGTAGGAGATCAGGGTCCAGCTTCCATGGTGGTGGGACTTGAGGCAACATGCCATAAGGAGGCAGAAGGTTGTGTTCAAAAACTCAAACTCTTGTCCCGAGTCGATCCCAACACCCTAGGTAGGGAGGGGCTGGGGGCGGCTGTGACAGCGCAAAGACCCACAGCAGGCTGCTAAACCACATGCAGACAAAACATCGAAGTTCAGAGGCCAGCTCCAAACCATATACATCCAGCTCCTCAGGAAGTTACAAAAACCAGTGGATTCAGGTTATGATGTCCAAAGAACGAGTTGCTAAATGCAGTTGTCTGTAACTCCCCTGGTTCTCCTACACTCAGGCACAGCAGGCTCTGGCAGAGCGGTCTGCCTCTGACAAGGAGAGCACGGCAGGCAGGCAGGTTAGCTAAAATCCACTCAAACAGGACAAGTGCTGGTTGTGCTGGGCCGACACACTCCAGATCCACAGTGGGTTGACTGACTGATACTACCAGAAACACACAGCAGCAGAACATTCACTCCATTCAGCTGGTAGCAAGAAATACAGTTGATCTTATCCCAGAGATTGGAAAGGTGAACAAATGGATCCTTCCTATACCCAAAAGGGTGCCTGAAGAGTGAGTGGAGGTCCGGTTCGTGTAGGCTGTCTGCAGCTGTGTGACTCGGACAGAGGAAGGGGGGGGTGAGGTCTGGGAAACACAGGGAGGAAACAGCACTCCACCCTGATCCTAACTGTGACAGAACTAAGACAACCTCCACCCCTCACACATCTTACTGTACTGGACATGGAAAAAGAGAGCCTGTTTCAACTGATAGCCTGCATTGTAGGCTATAAAGCACACAGGACATAATATTAAGTGATAATGCCCGAGAAGGCGGTGTTTGGAGGATATATTGGCACAGGTGTTAGCAAATTGTGCCAATATATCCTTCAAACATTGGCTTCGAGGGCATTATCACTTTTATACAATGGGTCACCAACATATTCAAATAACGATTGACATATTTTCATTAAAAACGTTATTTTGATCAATTTATTCATACTATTTCATCCATCCACAAGATATAGTCCTGACACAAATCTAGAGTTGCTACCCAAGCTGTCTGGTCATTCATTCTATCGGTTCGGTTGCTGGAGACGTGACCCAGTTCAGTCTAAATGTTCCATTGCTGGCAACGTTCTTATCCCTTGCTTGCTAGCTAGGCAACTACAGCTAACTTACAGTGCAGCCAGAAGAACAGCAAAATAGCTGCACTTGAATTTGTATAAACGCTTTTCTAGTGACATTTATTTGTACGCATCCGTAAAAATGAGCTAATGAGGCACGATTTCGCCTGGCATAGAAAATGTGCTCACTTGTCAGGACACTGTTGTTCAGAAGAGCTAGCCAATAACACAGTTAACACAATCACTTCAAACTGAAGCTGGAAAGACTGCAAACTAGCTGCACTTTTTCAATTGACATTTCTTTGTATATATCCATAAAAATAATTCAAGCTGATTCATGATTTCGACTGGCTGAGAAACGCTGCCTGCCTGGCTGTCTTGTTCCGATTCCCGACACGTTCATTACTATGGGACAGCTGAAGATCACATTTGAATATTGAAACAATGTTGCAAATGTCAGAGAGACAGAGAGCAAGGTTTATACAAATCTCAGAGGTTGAAAACTAAATGTTAGTCAAAGAAATGTGAGATAACGTCTAGATGCTTTTTATAGTCGAGATCAAGTTTATAAATTTCCTTGCTGGGCTGATGAGACAGAAATCTGACAGCGCAATCCACTATGTAAAAACAAAGGACTGGATGACAAGTTCAAAGTGAATGATGCAGTAACAGCCAGGATACCAGGCTAGACAGTTCTGTCCAATCAGGAAGCCAGCCCATCTAGAGCTTGCCAATTAGGAAACAGTGTCAGACTTGGTCGTCACTAGTTATGTTACATTCACAAATAAGAAAAAAATAATATCGCTCCTCAACAGAAATAGGGAACTAACAAAATGAGCCTTAAAATGGGTTCTGAAAGGCATCCATGGGGGTGCCTACTGACTGGGTGCTGGCCAAACTTGAGTAGGGTCTTAAACACCCACCATGTGTAGTGTAACGGAAATGACTAGCTAGTGGCTGAAGTCTGACAATGTTTACGGCCTTCCTCTGACACCACCTGGTATAGAGGTCCTGGATGGCACGAAGCTTGGCCCCCGTGATGTACTGGCACTACCCTCTGTAGTGCCTTGCGGTCGAAGGCCGAGCAGTTGCCATACCAGGCAGGGATGCAACCCGTCAAGATGCTCTTGATGGTGCAGCTGCAAAACCTTTTGAGGATCTGAGGACGGCATGCCAAATCTTTTCAGTCTCCTGAGGGGGAATAGGTTTGGTCGTGCCCTCTTCACAACTGTCTTAGTGTGCTTGCACCATGTTGGTTTGTTGGTGAGGTGGATGCCAAGGAACTTGAAGCACTCAACCTGCTCCACTATACAGCCCCGTCAATGAGAATGCGGGCGTGCTCAGCAACTGGACACGAATATTTATAAGATAACCTTTTACCCGAAACGAGAAAAGTATTGCCAGGAGCAGGTTAGTTGAAAAATCTATGGCATCATTTTGTACAAGCTGTAACGTTGAGTATGGAAACATTGTTATGTAACATAACTTGCGTAAAAAACGGTAGTTAATTATGATCCAGGTTTAGCCTTAGCCCCTTGACTTGCAGGAGCAGTCAGGTGAGCATGTGGTGGAGAGCAGATCGAGTTGTTTTAAGGGCCTCAGCAGCAGGCCCGATGCCTCGAGCAGCCTGATCACTTACATAAGAGTCCACCCTCTCCCTCACTTTCCGTGTTTTGTAATGGCTAGTCACTTTGACTAGTCACTAGTGGGTGGTACCAGAGAGGTAATTCCAATACCTAAAGTTGTTGGTTGAAAAGATAGCCATTTCTAAACCTGGTTTTGTGTACTTGCACCTACACACCGGATCGGACTGGCTATCTGGCATTTCAAATGCCAGATGGGCTGGTTGATTTTTTGCCTAGTGTGCCTGTAACTTGTTATTGGCACACTAGGCTGATTTCTCGCTGGTTGCCATACTTCATCTCTATAAAATAATAATAATAATACTACCCAATCTCTTAGGCTTAACCTCCATGGGATAACAGACCACAACAATACTGGGGGAAGGGGGATGCAATGGCTCCAAAAAAGCACATAACGCCCTACACATTGACAGACAATCCTATTTCCAGTAATCCCTCAGAAAAATGTTTCAATATCTCAGTTTACTGCCACAAACAGTGAGGCATGTGTTTATGCGGCTAATCTTTTTGTTTTGCACACATCACGTCAGAAGGCTATCCTGCACTCAGTAATGTGGGTGCACGCACACACACAGCTGATATTCATCCACATGATCCCAGTGATTTTTAACATTTCCTGTGGTAAAGTGTGCAACATTTTTGATTACACAATCTCCTGCCCCGCCTCTCCGTTGCCCTCTCTCCTTCGCAGCTAAGATGTTGAAAAGAAACTAGAAAAACTGAACACTAAGGATTGTATTAGAAGTGCTTGAGTGTATTTATAAAGGTGCTTGTGTGTACTTGTGAGACTGATTATAGAGCATGTGTATGTGAGTGAGTAAACTAGAAACTCACCGCTACGGTGGATGTGTTGGTCCTGAGCTGGGGTCTCCAGAGGAAGGCTCTGTCCCATGATCCAGCCCCAGAGGGGCCTCTTTTCCTCTTTCTACCCAGGAATAGGGACTCCGTGCTGGGAAGAGGAGGAGCACACCTGGTCCACAGCTTGTTCAACCAAGTTCCCTGGTCTCCTCTTTCCCGGACACCTCTGTCTACTTTGCCAGAAACTCTGTGCGACTTTCTTTCCCCTCTGGTATACTCCTCCCACTCTACCTCCCTCTTTCGGTCTCCGTAAGACCTACCCTCCCTGCTCCCTTGAAGTGCTCCCCACCCTCTCCCTTTCTCACTGACCCTCCCTCCTTGGGTCTCTGGCCAGTCAGCATTCACAGACGGATGCCTATCATTCCTTTGTGCTGCACTGGTGGTGTATAAATATGCGCTTGTATTTTAGTGTGTGTGTGTGTGTGTGTATGAGAGTGACAGAATTTACCAACATTCTCTGGCTAACCTCTCTAGCTTTAGTCCTTCATATATGCCCACCCAGGGTGGGATCCTTCTTCACAGGATCTCTTTCCACTTTGAATGGGGCACTCAGCAGCTTAATAGACCAAACCAGTAGTAATGAAAGTAGTTTCAGCGGTGGGCTCTGACTGCTCATGTGACCTGACAGTGGCCAGATCCAGGTCAAAGGTTAAATAATGACACCCACTGAGGTATTCATATTTTGTCTCTATGGAGCCACCATATGGATGTACAGCATGAGCAGGGGGCTCCTAACAGCAACTCTGCCAGTAGGGCTGAGAGGTGTGAGTAGTCACAGAGAACTAAAAGGATGGGCCACTGTCCGAGAGAGAAAACACAAAAATTGGGGAAAAAATATAGAAAGTTGTACCTTCTCTTTCTCACTTCCGACATAAAAATGAAATAGTTTAAAGCTGGAAAACCAGAGCAGGTACAAATCTACTAGCATGTCCTTTGGGAGAGATATCTATTTCTATCTGTGCCCTCTATCAATGGAGATGTAGTTCAGATAGAGAAAGGAGGAAGTGTCTGCTCTGAGACCACACAGCATTCCATCAGCAGAAATGTCGCTAGTACTGCTGAGGAGGTCATGGGGTGGCAGGTAGCCTAGTGGTTAAGAGCAGAAAGGTTGCTGGTCTAAATCCCGAGCTGACTAAGTGAAAAATCTGCTAGGCACAACCCTAATTGCTCCAGTAAGTCGCACTGAATAAGAGCGTCTGCTAAATTACTAAAATGTAAATGTGAAAAATGAATGCAATATGCTTCACAAAAGCCTTCTTTACATTCTCTTCCAGTCAGCACTCAAGAGTAATACTGAGACGATACTGGTTCGTTCCATGTCATTTCAGCAAGCCATGACAACCATGTTTACCATGTTTACCATCCACGTGACAGGTGTGGCATATCAAGAAGCTGATTAAAAAGCATGATCATTACACAGTTGCATCTTGTGCTGGGGACAATAAAAGACCACACTAAAAAGTGCAGTTGTCACACAACATAATGCCACAGCTTTTGAGGGAGCGTGCAATTAGTATGCTGACTATAGGAATGTCCACCAGAATTGTTGCTGTAATGGATTGAAAACAAAGTCACTAAAAACAGACACCCCTTTATTATTATTTTTTAAACCAATTTGTTCATGTATTTGTCTGAATTAATCTAAAATTGTATATTCTACATGCTTTAGCATTAGTAGTCCATTAGGCCAATAGATGGTGCTGTTGCACTGTGGTAGTCAGGAAGAACAGCAAGTTCTGGCCAAGTGCAAGTAGCCTTCTTCAAAATAAAGAAAGCACCAGAACTTTGCAGATGTAAACTTGTCCGTTCTTTTTAACAGAACTTCCAAAAGTTCTAATATCAAAAAAAATATGTCATAACATGCAATTTAATAACTTTGTCAAGGTATTATCACGTTATCTGGAGTGTGAACGTTTAGTGCAGACAGTGCGGGTGCATGAAAGAAAGACGATTTTACGGTGGTGCCACTATCTTAAAGCTGAATGTAATTGTTGTCAGTTTTCTTTATTGGTAGCAGTTTGTAGAAAAACATTCAGTTATTTATGTTTTCATATATAAGTGTTTCTATTGTATGAACATGAAATACACTGTGGTTTTCATGTGAAATCATACAGTAAGACAGGGTTATTTGTGGAACATTTTCAAATTCTGCTTTAGGTAAAGTGGATTTATGCTCTGTATTTTAAAGTGTGCACTTGTTTGATGTTAATGTTTTAAAAGTACGAAGAAGAAAATAGACAATTGAACAAGCGAAAAAAAAACATTCAGAGTAAAGAAAACACCAAAACTATTTAGGTAACATTGCCAGATAATTTAATGTTAATTTCTCTACAATAAGCCGCCTCCAAGGTCACTTTGGGGACTATTATATTGGTTCCATTGTGCTAGGCAAGCTCAAGCTAAAGTATTTGCTGATTTGAACAGATGAGGTCTCTGACCTTCTTGGGCTGTCTCTCTCAGGTAGGAGCATTTGGCCAGTAACCGAAAGGTTGCTGGATCGAATCCCAGAGCCGACAAGGTAAAAAAGTCTGTCATTCTGCACCTGAACAAGGCAGTTAACCCCACTGTTCCCCAGGCACTGATGAAGTGGATGTTTATTAAGGCAGCCCTCCGCACCTCTCTGATTCAGAGGGTTTGGTTTAAATGCGGAATACACAGATCAGTTTTACAACTGACTAGATATGACCCTTCCTTTTCTCTGCTTCAGAAGATGGAGTCTGTAGTTGTACGGCCCTTTCTCACTGCCCCACATAAACTGGGCTGGCTTCCAGAAAGCAGGAGACAGAGCTGGGCCAATCTGCATGAGCCCGGAACCTGTCGACCTGGAAAAAAGACTGGGCCAGGCCTCTTCAGCAGGCAGACGGAACTGAAGCTCAACACACAGACTGGTGCTAACAAGAAAGGGAGGGAGCCTGTCTCCCTTGCCTACAGCGGATGCCATAGAGAACTGAGCTGTCTGCTGTGCGCCGAGTAGCAGCAAAAACAAACTGCCCCATAAACACACCCAGGTCTATATTGCACTACTACACAAACCACAATGAAAAAGAAGCCAAACTTACCACGATTTTCCATTACAAGGTCTGAGGAGCAACAGTCAACGGTTCCTGAAAAAGAAACGGCAACATTATTTATTAGCCTGCAGAGGTAAATGGCAAAAGGTCAACTTTAATGAGTAGCATTTATGTAAAACTGAAAAGATGTACACTGGAGAAGGTCATTGGTGTTGGGAGGTGGTGGTCTTCAGCAGCAGGTAGGTCTGTGGGGAGAGGTTTCAGGCCTCCCTGGAGATGCCCTCTCGACTCAGTCCCTCTGTCCAGAGAGAGCACAACACACAGTCAGTCACACACAGCTTGGAGGGGAGAGCATTTTACCAGTTTTAAATGGGGATTGATAAACAAGTGACATTCCACATAAAACAACACTTACATATTTAGAGTATTTGGAGTGAGGAGAAGGGTAGCATCACTATGACACGCAAACACACATCGTCTTGACGATTGTTTGAAAAATGCATTTTTTTCCCCTCTTCAGATTTACATCCAAATCTGAATTCTAAGCTAGTTAATAAAAACAATTAGCAATGAACACATTGTGGTGTGTGGTAACTAAATATTAACTTGGGAAAAGAGTTAAAAGACACGCACGCACGCACGCACGCACGCACGCACGCACGCACGCACGCACGCACGCACGCACGCACGCACACACACCTCTAGCTGCAGCTTGGTGTAACAGTGTCATAGCCAGGGGGACAATATTAAACCTTGGGAACAGAACGGGAGCACGTTCACAATTTATTTTTAGTGTTGCCAACTCGAGCAGATCTGCTGTAACAGGGACCTTTTCAGGGAGAATGAAGGACAAGCACAGGAATGGTGTGTGTGCATGTCAAGGGAGAGATGATGGAGTGTCAAGGGAGAGGTGAAAAAGTGTGTGTGCAGGTTAGGGTTGAATGGCGGGAACCATCTAAAGCCACTCCTTTTTCCCAGGTTAAATAACTGTGAGAAACTAGAAAATTATAATAAATTATGTATATTAACAGCATGACGTTAAACTGTTAATATGCAATGTCTAAACCTGGCGTCCCTATGGCCTTCTCTCTGCATGATCAATCATAAATGCTCATAGTGTGGACAGACCATCTCGGTATGGAATGCAGTTCACACAACATGTTGACCCATCATGGTAACTTGTGACAGGTATGCTTACATTTGCTGCGGCATAGCATACTGCTACAGTAATACAAGGACCGAATGCACGTATAATTTTCACATCTCCGTCTGGCTTTCGGTGATCAGCGGATTTTTTAATTGTAAAGATTTTTTTTATTGAAGCTGCAGTTTTAAAAACTGCCTATCACTCTATTGTCATTGGTTTTAATCAGAGCATGCACGAGCAGACTCTCCATCAATTCCCTTCAAATTGCAGGAAAATAGATAATCCTGTTCAAAACATCCTAGCCTACCTCTTTCAGGTAATACATTCAATGCAGTAGTAGCCTTACATTTAGCTAATGAATGATGAGTTATGCATAATAAGCTTCTAACTTATAGCCTCCGTCTCTTTTGTAATACGCATGCGCCTGTGCTCCGCTGCCCTCTCGTTAAAAAACCCTGGCAGGAAAAGCTAGACTAGAATAGCATGCTGGACATTTTATATATATTTTTAAAATGTTTTATACGAATAGACTATTTGAAGAGGGCTGCCGAATGTTAAATACAACAGTCAACAGAACTGTCGACTACACGTTGTAAATTCTCTCGTCTCCCTGACCATGCCGTATGGGAGCGAGAGGGTCACAGTAGAACAAAGGAACTCTCCTGCCGAATTCTACTACATCCCCGAATTTGTGAATTGAACAATATTCCTATTTTGGAAAATGTGTAAACAGTCAGTGGAGAAGCCAGCTACGACCAGTCCGTTTTGTTTCATGTTTGTGACCTCATGAAAGACAATACAGCCACATTACCCTAACTCTGTTTATACAGGATCCTCAGTTATGAGGCTTGCATCTAATTCTTGTATAAAATGAATGAGTAAAGATTAAACTATTTGCAAAATTATGTAATGTGATGTTAACTTGTTGAGGACAGGAGGCAGTATTTTCACTTTGGATGAATTGTGCATCAAACTCTGTCCTAGATTTCTAATATATGCATATTATTATTACGATTGGATAGAAAACACTCTGACGTTTCTAAAACGGTTTTGAATTATGTCTGTGAGTATAACAGAACTCATAGGGCAGGCAATCTTCCAAACAAGAAGTGAAATTCTGAAAGTTGGGGCAACTTTGAAGTCATCGTCCCCTCCTTTCCCAACAAGATATGGATCTGGGAGCACTTCCTACGCCTTCCACTAGATGTCCTCATTCAGTAGAAAGTGTAATGGAGTATTTGCTGTGAATTTTGACCTAATGGGAGGGAAAATAGTCAGTATCCTGACAGAATGCCATTTTGCTGTGGCGCATTTCTCTGTGGGTGCTACGGCTGTTCCATTCGGCTCCAGATGAAAACGTATGATACGTTTTGGATATATATGATAATAACATCCTGAAGATTGATTCTCTACTTAGTTTGACCAATTTATTCGACCTGGAATATATATCTTTTGGAAGTTTTCGTGCGAGTTCATTTGGACCAGCAGTCAGTTTTTGGGCACGTGAGCTGATAGTGATAGCAAATGCAGCTACTTGGACACTAGTATTGGACATTATGGAACAAAACAACGATTTATTGTGGAAATAGGACTCCTTGCACTACATTCTGATGAAAGATCATCAGGGTAAGGAATATTTGTTGTAATTTCGTATTTCTGTTGACTCCAACATGGCGGTTACGTCTGAGCGCCGTCTCAGATTATTACAATGTTAGGCTATTTCCGTAACGTTTTTAAAAAATCTGACAGCAGTGGCATTAAGAACCAGTGTATCTTTAATTATATGTAGAACATGTATTTTTAGTCAAAGTTTATGATGAGTATTTCTGTTATCTGGCGTAGCTTTCTATAATTCCTCCGGATATTTTGGAGGAATTTCTGAACATAGCATTAATGTAAATCGAGATTTGTGGATATAAAAATGCATATTATCGAACAAAACATAAATGTACTGTGTAACATGTCATATGACTCATCTGATTAAGATTTTCAAGAGGTTAGTCATTTTATTTCTAATCCTGCTTTTGTGATTTTATCTTTGGCTGGAAAAAATGGCCGCATTTTTTCTTTGGTTTGGTGGTGGTCTAACATAAATATACGTTGTGTTTTCGCTGTAAAACATTTAAAAAATCTGACATGATGGGTTGATGAACAAGATGTTTATCTTTCATTTGAGGTATTGTGTGAAAGTTAAATATTTCTAAAGAATATTTTTGAATTCCCTGCGCCACCTTTTCAGCTGAACGGGAAGGGGTGGAGTTCCCTGAGGAACTTGCCCCAACGTTAACCTTTAAAATTAGAGAATTGGCCTTCATTGTAAAGTTTAACTAAGTCAGTAGCCACACCCAAGTGAATAGACATTAGTTGGAAATTATGAAGCAACCCTTTTACATTCTTGGATAAAAGCCTCCGTGACGAAAAGTCAACTCAGTTCCAAATAACGGGAGAACATGTCCTCCACGTCGAAAAGGGCTAATTTCAACTCTACAGGCTGGGAAACGAGAGAGCTTGCGCCACACGTGAAATGGTATGAACTCTGAACTATTGATCACCTAAAGAAGAAGTGCATACTAAACTAGCACATCAGACTGCAGCTGAACATATGTGCAAATCTAGTACGAGAACAATGACCGACGAGGAAGCTCCAGAGTGAGGTGAACCTCTCAGACCACTTGAACCTCTCACATGACGACCCGGAAGATTCCACAAAGGACAAGGGCGACATCGACTGGGCAAACCATAGTCTTACATCACCAGCTCAAATATTGAAGCCAGCTTCACGTAAATACAATGCATTGCTTTTCCGAATGAGCGATCAATAGTGCATATGTATTTATGTTTCCCAGGTCCGATAAAGACCCATGTTCCTTAGTCTTCCTTCCAAAACCCACTTCTCTTCATCGTGTTTTCACCAAACTGTTTTTGTTTAGTCCACTAGGGACGGTAATTAATGTATAATGTTATTATGTATTGTATATTCTGTAATTGTTTAATAAATTAGTAAATAAATAATTGAGCTAATATGTGTATTGTTGATTTATAAGTAAAGGCTGGGTTCGTGCAGATAACCAAGAATTTTACGACGTTCAGATGAGACTGATATTAGGTAAAGAATAATTCATGACAGATTGACTGCGATTGATATGAAAGATCTTCAGATCTTTAAGAGCGGATTCGGGAGATAGCCGCTCTACATAAACGAATGCTTCCGTGGTGCCCCATGTTATTAACCTGTTACTCCTACCCCCTACTTTTTCGAACATTCTGTTAAAAACATTTCAGCGCCCTGCTGCTCATGCCATGAATATAGTATATGCATATGATTAGTATGTGTGGATAGAAAACACTCAGACGTTTATAAAACTGGTTAAATCACGGCTGTGACTATAACAGAACGTGCGTTTCATCGAAAAGTGCAGGAATATCTGATCACTGAAAATGGAAAAAAATATCCATCCGCGACTTCAAGGAATTGTTCAAAGTGAATCGAATTAAATGAGGCCGAGGTTGCAGTGCCTACAGCTTCTACATGTTGTCTAGAGTCTTGTCATTTGATTCGCAATTGATTCTTGGTCTAACCGAATCAAGGGAATCGATTCCCTCCGGTCTCCGACCGGATGTTTTGGTCGAGCTCTCTCCAAGACATTTTTTCGAAACAGACACCTATAGAATTGACATCGCCTCCTGAAGAATTGTATCGCTTATTAACGTGTACTAATACCTAAAGTTGCATTACAAAAGTATTTCGAAGTGTTTTGTGAAAGTTTATCGTCGACTTTTTGAATTTTAAAAAATGACGTTACGTTATGAAACACTATTTTTTTCCGTTTATCACACAGTCTTCATAGATCGATATCTAGGCTATATATGGACCGATTTAATCGAAAAAAAGACCCAATAGTGATTATGGGACGTCTAGGAGTGCCAACAAAGAAGATGGTCAAAGGTAATGAATGTTTTATATTTTATTTGTGCGGTTTGTGTAGCGACGACTATGCTAATTATTTTGTTTACGTCCCCTCTTTTGGGGTGTTACATGCTATCAGATAATAGCTTCTCATGCTTTCGCCGAAAAGCATTTTAAAAATCGGACTTGTTGCCTGGATTCACAACGAGTGTAGCTTTAATTCAATACCCTGCATGTGTATTTTAATGAACGTTTGAGTTTTAACTAATACTATTAGCATTTAGCGTAGCGCATTTGCATTTCCAGAGCTCTAGATGCGACGCCTGCGTGCCAGGTAGGACCAAGAGGTTAATGGTTTAATTGTTGCATGGTTTAATTCAATCACGTTAGGTAATTGATTTGAAAATAGCATGTCATCTCATTTAACCATAGTATAGACACGACAGCGGTATCCAGATTTTCATACCGTCCTACCGTTTCTGTACCAACAGTAGTGTTGAAATATACCGTATTCCCGGGGTAAGGGTCTTTCTATTAATAAATGGGGCCAATGTGTGACATTGAGATAAATATTTCTAAATGGTGAGAAAAAAAAAAGTAAAATATTTCATGCAGTTCCACATGTGTACTTGGTGGAATAAAAGTGAATATGCAAAATTGGTCCATATCTCCACCTATACAACAACATAGGTCTAGGACTATAGATCCTTTAAGCGGGATTCATACAGACGCGCTCCAGCAGGTATATTTCACTGGTCATCCCCAAAGCCAACTCCTCATTTGGCTGCAAAAATCACCAAAGCTGGAGTCTTATATCTCCCTCAGAGCAGTTTACCGATCATTTAATCTGTAAATAGCCCACCCAACTACCTCATCCCAATATTGTTATTTATTTTTTGATCCTTTGCACTCCAGTATCTCTACTTGCACATTCATCTTCTGGTCATCTATTACTCCAGTGTTTAATAGCTAAATTGTAATTATTTTGCCACTACGGCCTATTTATTGCCTTACTACAATTGCACACACTGTACATAGATTTTTCTATTGCGTTATTGACTGTATGTTTGTTTATCCCATTTATCCCATAGCCGACCAATCAGCCTGTTACCAACCCTTAGTAAACTTCTTGAAAAAACTGTGTTTGACCAGATACAATGCTATTTCACAGTAAACAAATTCACAGACTTCCACAGACTTTCAGCACACATATAGGGAAGGACACTGAACAAGCACAGCACTTACACAAATGACTGATGATTGGCTGAGAGAAATTGATGATTAAATGATTGTGGGGGCTGACTTGTTAGACTTCAGTGTAGCTTTTGACATTAGAGTTACTTGTCTAACAGAACACAGAGGGTGTTCTTTAATGGAAGCCCATCAAACAATCGAGGTAGAAGCAGGAATTCCCCAGGGTAGCTGTTTAGGCCCGGGCTTTTTTCAATGTTTACTTACAACAACACTTAACAAAGAGATGCAGTTCGTTTCGGAATGGGTAGCAAGGAATACGTTAGTCCTAAATATTTCCAAAACTAAAAGCATTGTATTTGGGACAACTCATTCAATAAACCCTAAACCGCAACTACATCTCGTAATGCATAATATTGAAATAGAGCAAGTTGAGGTGACTACTGCATGGAGTAACCCAGTTTACAAACTGTCATGGTCAAAACATATTGATACAACAGTAGCTAAGATAGGGAGAAGTATGTCCATGATAAGGCACTGCACTGCCTTCTTAACACTGTCAACAAGGCAGGTCTTACAGGCCCTAGTTTTGTCGCACCTGGACTACTGTTCAGTCGTGTGGTCAGATGCCACAAAGAGGGACTTGGGAAAATTGCAGTTGGCTCAGAACAAGGCAGTACAGCTGGCCTTTAAAAATACACGGCGAACTAACAATAATGACATGCATGTCAATCTCTCATGACACAAAGTGGAAGAGAGATTGACTTCCTCATTACATGTTTTTGTAAGAAGCTGAAGGTACCCAGCTGTCTGTTTAAAATATTAGCACACAGTTCGGACACCCATGCATACCCCACAAGACATGCCACCAGAGGTCTCTTCACAATCCCCAAGTCCAGAACAGACTATGGGTGGCGCACAGTACTACATAGAGCCATGACTAGATGGAACTCTATTCCACAGCAGTAGAATCAGATTTAAAAAGCAGGTAAAAATACACCTTATGGAACAGCGGGGACTGTGAAGTGACAAACAGAGCCACAGACACATGCATACACAGGCACAATAACATACTATACGCACTATACACACATGTACTCATGGATTTCGCATATGTGGTAGTGGACTATGGGCCTGAGGGCACACACTTAGTGTGTTGTCAATTCAGTAATGAATGTATTGTAAATGTTTTTAAAATTGTATAACTGCCTTAATTTGCCGGGCCTTAGCAGCAGCTTTTTATTTTTTTATTTTTTTATTTCACCTTTATTTAACCAGGTAGGCTAGTTGAGAACAAGTTCTCATTTGCAACTGCGACCTGGCCAAGATAAAGCATAGCAGTGTGAACAGACAACACAGAGTTACACATGGAGTAAACAATTAGCAAGTCAATAACACAGTAGAAAAAAATGGGCAGTCTATATACAATGTGTGCAAAAGGCATGAGGAGGTAGGCGAATAATACAATTTTGCAGATTAACACTGGAGTGATAAATGATCAGATGGGCATGTACAGGTAGAGATATTGGTGTGCAAAAGAGCAGAAAAGTAAATAAATAAAAACAGTATAAAAACAGTATGGGAATGAGGTAGGTGAAAAAGGGTGAGCTATTTACCTATAGACTATGTACAGCTGCAGCGATCGGTTAGCTGCTCGGATAGCTGATGTTTGAAGTTGGAGAGGGAGATAAAAGTCTCCAACTTCAGCGATTTTGCAATTCGTTCCAGTCACAGGCAGCAGAGTACTGGAACGAAAGGCGGCCAAATGAGGTGTTGGCTTTAGGGATGATCAGTGAGATACACCTGCTGGAGCGCGTGCTACGGATGGGTGTTGCCATCGTGACCAGTGAACTGAGATAAGGCGGAGCTTTACCTAGCATGGACTTGTAGATGACCTGAGCCAGTGGGTCTGGCGACGAATATGTAGTGAGGGCCAGCCGACTAGAGCATACAAGTCGCAGTGGTGGGTGGTATAAGGTGCTTTAGTGACAAAACGGATGGCACTGTGGTAGACTGCATCCAGTTTGCTGAGTAGAGTGTTGGAAGCCATTTTGTAGATGACATCGCCGAAGTCGAGGATCGGTAGGATAGTCAGTTTTACTAGGGTAAGCTTGGCAGCGTGAGTGAAGGAGGCTTTGTTGCGGAATATGACTTAAATGTAATGTAATGTAATGTAATGTAGAAAGCCGACTCTGGATTTGATTTTTGATTGGAGATGTTTGATGTGAGTCTGGAAGGAGAGTTTGCAGTCTAGCCAGACACCTAGGTACTTATAGATGTCCACATATTCAAGGTTGGAACCATCCAGGGTGGTGATGCTAGTCGGGCATGCGGGTGCAGGCAGCGATCGGTTGAAAAGCATGCATTTGGTTTTACTCGCGTTTAAGAGCAGTTGGAGGCCACGGAAGGAGTGCTGTATGGCATTGAAGCTCGTTTGGAGGTTGGATAGCACAGTGTCCAATGACGGGCCGAAAGTATATAGAATGGTGTCGTCTGCGTAGAGGTGGATCAGGGAATCGCCCGCAGCAAGAGCAACATCATTGATATATACAGAGAAAAGAGTCGGCCCGAGAATTGAACCCTGTGGCACCCCATAGAGACTGCCAGAGGACCGGACAGCATGCCCTCTGATTTGACACACTGAACTCTGTCTGCAAAGTAATTGGTGAACCAGGCAAGGCAGTCAAACGAAAACCGAGGCTGTTGAGTCTGCCGATAAGAATTTGGTGATTGACAGAGTCGAAAGCCTTGGCGAGGTCGATGAAGACGGCTGCACAGTACTGTCTTTTATCGATGGCGGTTATGATATCATTTAGTACCTTGAGTGTGGCTGAGGTGCACCCGTGACCGGCTCGGAAACCAGATTGCACAGCGGAGAAGGTACGGTGGGATTCGAGATGGTCAGTGACCTGTTTGTTGACTTGGCTTTCGAAGACCTTAGATAGGCAGGGCAGGATGGATATAGGTCTATAGCAGTTTGGGTCCAGGGTGTCTCCCTTTGAAGAGGGGGATGACTGCGGCAGCTTTCAATCCTTGGGGATCTCAGACGATATGAAAGAGAGGTTGAACAGGCTGGTAATAGGGGTTGCGACAATGGTGGCAGATAGTTTCAGAAATAGCGGGTCCAGATTGTCAAGCCCAGCTGATTTGTACGGGTCCAGGTTTTGCAGCTCTTTCAGAACATCTGCTATCTGGATTTGGGTAAAGGAGAACCTGGAGAGGCTTGGGTGAGGAACTACGGGGGGGGGGGCGGAGCTGTTGGCCGAGGTTGGAGTAGCCAGGCGGAAGGCATGGCCAGCCGTTGAGAAGTGCTTATTGAAGTTTTCGATAATCATGGATTTATCGGTGGAGACCTAACGGGGATCCATAACAAATAAAAGGTAAGGTGACTCTTTCGGTTATCAACAGCTTTGTAACAAGTTATCCAGTGTAGGAAATCCTCACTGGTACCTTAGTTTATAGAAAGACCCATAAATTCAATTTCTTGCATGAGTGATAGCGGGGGTACTAGTGATAGTACCCCCGCTATCACTAGTGGGATATTATTATGATATATTGTACCATTTTGACAATATCATTTTTGTGAGTTTGCTTTACCTGCACCGAAATATTATAACTTGATCTCAATTTTATTTTTATAGGGAGCCAATTTGTTTTCAGCACTTTTATTTAACTGATCAAAACTTCTCATGGTACTCGTCTCTGCAGCAGACATGGAGACCAATATGTTTGTAACATCGAAATTGCAAAAAAATCACAGTATTGAATTGCAATACATATAACATTGTGTGAATCGCAATACATATTGAATTGGCAGCTAAGTATCATAATAATTTCATACCGTGAGGTCCCTGGAAATTCCCAGCCCTACAAATGACTATCACTATACATTGTCTTTCTTTAATGAATAGTGTGTTAGTAACCCATGACTACATGGGGAAAAGCCTGTTAAAACAATGTGATGGCTGTCATCCTGAGAGGCTCCATTGACCAGAGCTATAAACAAACACCATCCAATCAATGCCCTGCCGTGAGGTAATAATTATGTCCAGGACACAGCCAAGTACAGAGTTCTACTGCTCTATTACACACAGACACACTTGCAATCATAAATGCATGAACACAGTCACACACAGCCATTACCTAGGCTAATAGTCTGTCTAGGACTCAGCTATGCAGAGGGTTCTACTGCTCACACACACTTCCCATCATCAGGCTACCATTTAATATGACTGATTGCTCTCTTTCAGAAGCACCATTACCCCTTATGAGTTTCTATTGCTGTATGAGTGTAGGAACAAAGCTTCACTTTTCAACCACAAAAGGAAGCTAAAAGGGTAAAGGAATGAAACTGAACAAGTGGCAGTGACACCAGATAAGCCCCATCCTTTCCTTGAGTTCAGAGCCTGGGCTAAATGTACTGGACTTTTAGCATTGAATGACAGGCAGTCACTGAATTATTGGACACGGTGCGAAAGCACACACACACACACACACACACACACACACACACACACACACACACACACACACACACACACACACACACACACACACACACACACACACACACACACACACACACACACACCACAGAGGCAGCAGACGTCAGGGTGGTTGAAGATGACGTTTCTCACACTCCTGACTCGCCCAGTACCACTGCTTGGTGAGTCACAGCAGAATCTAGAGCAGAGTGGCGAGCATTTCCCGATCTTAGAAAAGTGTGTGTGATCTTATACATCTCGTTATGCCCTCATATTTATTCTCAGCCTTTGAATGCATCACTGCATGTCATTTGTGCTCTCTCCCTCTATCGCTCTCTCTTCTTCTCATACTCACAGCACACCCTCAGGATGGTGCTTGTGGAAAAGGGATGAAAATGTTTCCCTTTTGAGTTTTTAACAGTCTCACTGCTGGGCGATAACGCTGCGCTCAATCAATGCTTTTCAGCGCCGCCACAAGTCTCACTGTGTCAAAGTCAGACAGTCCAGAGACTTCAATCACTCACTCTTCCACCACAGCGATGCCAGATCACTTGTCTTTGACACATAACACGTCAGTCTCCAGTCCGACTACACCTGACCTCACACGGACTGTCAAGCAGGAGGGTGCGAGACCTGGCACACACATTGGTCCTGACTAATTAGAGACCGTAATGATTTCCACCGTGGTGAGTAGCCGATTGAATCAATCCTGATGAACTCCGGGTCAGTGGTTTTCTTAGAACTCATTCTGATCAGTTCCGATTGATATGAAAGATTCTCTTGCCGTAGCAAACAACCTGAGGTGACCCGCAGACTAAACCCACAACAACTCTTCCTCTGAGGTTACTTTTAAGTCCTGCTATTGCCTGCACCCCTCTCACACACACACACAAACACACACACCTATCCCCCTTCACAGTCAACAAGTACCAGGCATCACAGGTCAGAAAGCACAGGTCAGGAGGAATCACAAGCTTGTTGTTGCTTGAGTCACTACTATATAATCATTTGTAGAGTGCACCACCTTCACTGGCTGGCACTCCACTAGCGATGATTCAATTACAACGCGAGCGGAAATGGGAGCAGCTGGCTTGGTTATGTGATCTTTAAATAGCAGCCCAGCCCACCTCCTCTCACTGCAGGGTTGCTTGGGTTTTTGGGAACAAATAGCCGCAAATAAAGTAGAGGAAAAATAGTTATCCCCAGTTCTCTACGCTTCACGAAGCCAACACTGAGCTCAGCCTATGACATGCATCTAGCGCTACACATCTAGAAGTAGATATGCATTGCCAAGCACTGCAGTTGTCCAGAACCAGAGCTTAAAGCAGGTGGACCCAGTGCCATACTCACTGCTCTGGAAGGGCCTTTATGACAGATCTCTCCCCTGTCAAAGGTGTCTTGGAGCTGGGTGCGCAGTGGCAGACATACAGCCTCTCTGGTCCCTCTCGTGCGAATCTCTCCGATCAGCACCGCTCCCCAGCCCCCCCTCTCGGATACAGACAGAATATAGAGTCTGTTCTCAATCCGGGCCAGCTACACGTCATCACCGCGCCTACCCCAGAATAGCACCACTCACCGCAGGGACTTATGGCCCACTTTCCCAAGGAGCCCAAAATGCTCCTCTCCTCTGAAAAACTTTACTTCTTCTCTCCACCTGTTTAGAGCACTGTTCAACAGTAAGCTAGTGCAAATGGACCTTTGAAATTCACTGTTCTTCGGTCACTACGAGCAATGAGAATGTGTTTTTATCCTCTGCCCAAAAGGCAGAAGTAAGGACTCCACTCAATGTGGTATGTGGAAGTGAAGTTCCTGATTACAGTACATACAGTAGACAAGTTCTCTGGCTTGGACAGTTGTCATGTATCAGCATAATCTAGCTTGAAACCACACCTTTTGCATGGTCAGTATTTTCACACAGCCATCTCACAAGCTCCCTGCATCCCATATTTCTGTCCTTGTGCCTATATGCACTTCCACTGTTAAAGCCAGTGAGTCCGCAGTCTCTGCACCCTCCACCCTGCTAGTGAACTAAGATGAGGGTGAATAGAGTACATTAACTGACAGCGTTTCTGTTAGCCGGTAAAAATGAATACATGAAAAGCCGATAAAAATGCTCGGATAAATAATGCTTTTTAATTCATTGGTGTAAATACCAGTCGATGAAAATAAATTTCACCGCCATGCTTATCGGTCTATAGGTTAGTGTGATTAAATTGGCCTGTGTATTCGTTAGTCATCATGCATCTTTTTTTTTTATTTTGTTTTAAAAAAATTACCCCTTTTTGTGGTATCCAATAGCTACTATCTTGTCTCATCGCTACAACTCCCATACGGGCTCGGGAGAGACGAAGGTTGAAAGTCATGCGTCCTCCGATACACAACCCAACCAGCCATCTTAACACAGCGCACATCCAACGCTAGGCCATCCGACGCTAGGCCAATTGTGCGGACCTCCCGGTCGCAGCCGGTTACGACAGAGCCTGGGCGCGAACCCAGGGACTCTGATGGCACAGCTGGCGCTGCAGTACCCTTAACCACTGCGCCACCCGGGAGGCCAGTCATCATGCATCTTATTTATCCAACACAACTATCATACGCACGCGCATACAGAGCCTATTTTGAGTGGGATTTCTTCTGCAGCTCATCAGCTGGTTGCTGCTAGAGTAAAACATGTACTTTTATTGCGCCACAAATCAAATCGCATGTTTAAAACAGTTTTATTGCACACTTAAAAAACAACAATTCTAAACTGGTAATTGAAGCACGCCTCCCATTCAACATTCAAGTGCAGGCAACAGCCTATTAGTGCGTCACCCACCACTGCAATAGGAGCTGGAGGCAGTATGCATTTTGAAAACATACTTAATTGTTTGAAACCTTTTTCAAATAGCTTACTGTGAGGAACTATAGTTTAAATATTATAATTCGCAATGGATATACATACTCTTTTAAATAAACACTTTCCTACATTTCCTGTGCAGTAGGCCAGGTACTTCTATGCGTGCTCAGGTGTGCGCACACTACCTCAACATTATCAGGAAAGAGAAACCAGACATGCTCAACGCTCATATGGAGCACACCAAACAAAAGACAATGAAAGAAATGGACAAATCTCAAATTATGGTTATGAAATAATCCAAACCGTATTTCTAACAAGTGTAGCTGGTTGTGAACTCTGCAAATAAAGTTTCCACTCCAAGAATGATTAAGGTAAATGACTAATTAATACATGAATTAACAGATTTTAAAATAATTTATGACAGGATAAGACAATCATAAGAACAATGTACACAAAACTCACACACAACACATTTGGACAATACAGCTATCAGCAATGCCACAGTGTAGCCTACAAAAATATAATAATCCATAATTTCAAGAAGCCTTCTGAAACGATCTATCTTTTATGAATGTCCCTGCCAAGAAACCTGCTTGATCATGGTGGACTTTTCTAACTCTCAAGGAAATAGATTGACAGTATACGGGCATCACAACCAAGTAACGCGAGGAGTCTCCAATTTAAGTTTAATTGGGTCTTTATTTTGACCGTTCGCATCTTGCTTTAATAAGGAAATGACTCCTGTTGGGTCCTGGATTGGTTTACAGCACAGAAAGAAGAGTAAGGGTTTCTTACATTTCTGTGAAGAACATACCGCAATTGGAATTCCATCTAAAACATGGGGAGTCTCCCATTTTGAACGACTCAATGGCATAAAGTAATTCTTCCACCATGATAAAACCTTCACCTAAAAGCTGCTGCTCATCTGTACGTTTCAGGTGGGGGATATTCAATTTAAAAAAATCTCAAATCAAATTTTATTGGTCACATACACATATATATAGCAGATGTTATTGGGGGTGTAGCAAAATGCTTTTCTGTGAATACTTGTGAGATTTTAGGGCTGGCTTCGGTTTGAAATAATTTGTTCCTTCCATTATATTTTTTCTGGAAATATTTCTCTGCTGAAAATGCATGGAGTATTTTTCACCATGTTCCATCCATGCGGTTTTAGACCTACAGTAGAGATGATAATCCCAACCACATGTTGATGAAGTCTCTCTAGCTCTCTTTGTTTTCCATTGAGTAATTGTAATGTTGTAATTTAAATCTTTAAAATAATTGTAAATTTTTTGGTTTAGAGCAGGTATTCCCAAACTAGGGTAAGGTATGTGTAATGCCGTCAGGGGTACGCCAAATTACATGTTTTTTTTTATAAATGTTTTCACATTTTCAAACAGTTCATTTATATTTTCCAACAGGGTTAAACATTTGGGTGAGGTTTTATTCTCGCCTGAGAAGCCTCGTTTCACTGCCAAAAATACAATTAAAACCATCTAGCGTTCAGCGTAATAACATGTCAAATACAGGTAGCCTAGTCAAATAATTAACATCCAATCACATTAAGCGCTACTCTCTCGCAAGAATTCCACTAACGGTCCATATATAGCCAAACGTAGCTGCTGCTCTTGTTGGTATCTGTACGGATGGCGCAAAAGCCATGACAGGGAGACATAGTGGAGTGGTAACGCGCGTGCAAGCAGTTGCTGCCGACGCCACTTGGGTACACTGCAGCATCCACCAAGAGGAACTTGCTGCCAAGGGAATGCCTGACAGCTTAAAAGACGTTTTGGAAACTACAGTGAAAATTGTTAACTTTGTTAAAGGAAGGTTTCAAGTTCAAACCCCCGAGCTGACAAGGTACAAATCTGTCGTTCTGCCCCTGTTCCTAGGCCGTCATTGAAAATAAGAATTTGTTCTTAACTGACTTGCCTAGTTAAATAAAGGTAAAATAAAAAATTGTATGTTTTGTGTGAAAATGAACTCCAAGCTTACGGACAATGTCAACTGTGATATAGTGAAGCGCCTGAGTGAGTTGGGTACGCAATTATGCAGGTATTTTCCTGATGACACAAACAACTGGATTCGTTATCCCTTTCATGCCCTGCCTCCAGTCCACTTACCGATATCTGAACAAGAGAGCCTCATCAAAATTGAAACAAGCGGTTCTGTGAAAATGTTATTCAAAACAGATTTCTGGATAGGGCAGTGCTCAGAGTATCCTGCCTTGGCAAATCGCGCTGTCAAGACACTGATGCATTTTGCAACCATGTACCTATGTGAGAGTGGATTCTCGACCCTCACTAGCATGAAAACTAAATACAGGTACAGACTGTGTGTGGAATATTATTTAAGACTGAGACTCTCTCCAATTACAACCCAACATTGCAGAGTTATGTGCATCCTTTCAAGCACACCCTTCTCATTAACCTGTGGCGAGTTATTCACAATTTTTTATGAAGAAATAAGATTTTATATGTAGGATGGTTAAGTAAAGAGCAAAATGATTGATTATTATATGTGCCCTAGTCCTATACACTGCGTGCACAATTATTAGGCAAATTGTATTCCTCATGATTAATTTTATACACAATGCTTTCAGTCAATCCAAAATGTTATTGAACCTCAAACCTGAATGTTTAACAAAGGAAAAGTGAGTTGTCATCTTCCTCAGGGGAATATATAAGTGTGCACAATTATTAGGCAACTATTAGTGTGCATAATTATTAGGCAACTAAATTACAAAAATAATTTATTCCAACTCACTTGTTTATTCTCAATTTTTAGAGTAAGTAACACAAAATTATAATTAAATAACATTTTTGGCCTTTCAAAAACCAATAAAGCCACCGTTCTTTTCAATAACTGCCATGAGCCTTCCATCCTTAGAGTGTCAGTTTCTTGATCTGTTCACGATCAACTTTCGCTGAAGCAGAAACCACAGCCTCCCAAATGCTGTTCAAATAGATGTATCGTCTTCCCTCACTATAAATCTTACATTTGAGAAGGGCCCACAGGTTCTTAATAGGATTTAAGTCAGGTGAGGAAGGGGGTCAGGTCATTATTCGGGCATCTTTGAGGCCTTTACTGGCTAGCCAGCAGTGGAGTACTTGGATGCATGTGATGGAGCATTGTCTGGCATAAAGATCATGGCCTTCTTGAATGCTGAGAACTTCTTCCTGTACCACTGCTTGAAGAAAGTGTGTTCCAGAAACTGGCAGTAGGTTTGGGAGTTGTTCAGTCCATCTTCAACCCGAAAAGGTCCAACTACCTCACCCTTAAAGATAGCAGCCCATACCAGCACACCTCCTCCACCTTGCTGGCGCCTGACTCAAAGTGGTACCCTGTGTCCATTACTGATCCAGCCACGGGCTCATCCATCTGGTCCATCAAGTCACTAATTTCATCTGTCCAGAAAAATCTGTTTTCAGGTATTTCTTTGCCCAATCTTGACGCTTAACCTCTTACCTCCACCCGACATGCAGACGTTCCATCTAGACATCTGGAAATGCAAATGCACTACACTAAATGCTAATAGCACTCGTTAAAACTCAAACGTTCATTAAAAAACACATGCAGGGTACTGAATTAAAGCTACACTCGTTGTGAATCCAGCCAACAAGTCAGATTTTGAAAATGCTTTTCGGCGAAAACATGAGAAGCTATTATCTGATAGCATGCAACACCCCTAAAGACCCGCAGGGGACGTAAACAAAATAATTAGCATAGTCGGCGCTACACAAAATGCAGAAATAAAATATAAAACATTCATTACCTTTGACGATCTTTGTTGGTACTCCTAGATGTCCCATAAACATCACTATTGGGTCTTTTTTTCGATTAAATCGGTCCATATATAGCCTAGATATCGATCTATGAAGACTGTGTGATCAAGGAAAAAAACAGCGTTTTTATAACGCAACGTCATTTTTTTAATTAAAAAAGTCGACGATAAACTTTCACAAAACACTTGAAATACTTTTGTAATGCAACTTTAGGTATTAGTAAACGTTAATAATCGATCAAATTGATCACGGGGCGATGTATATTCTATAGCTCTACGTCTTGAAATAATGTCCAGATAAATCTCAACCAAAATATCCTGTTGGAGACCGGAAGAAATGGGCTGTCTCTTGTTCGTTTGACCAAGAAACAAATCCTAGGCAAATGACAAGACTGTTGACATCGTGTGGAAGGTATTGCAACCTCGGCTCCAGGTAATGTGGTTTCTAGTCAACAATACATTCAAGTGGCGCATTGATATATTTTCCAGTTTCCAGTGATCAGATTTTCCTGCGCTTTTCGATGAAACGCACGTTCTGTTATAGTCACAGCCGTGATTTAACCAGTTTTAGAAACGTCTGAGTGTTTTCTATCCACACATACTAATCATATGCATATACTATATTCCTGGCATGAGTAGCAGGGCGCTGAAATGTTGCGCGATTTTTAACAGAATGTTTGAAAAAGTAGGGGGTAGGATCAACAGGTTAAACTTGTGAATCTTATTCAGTGGTGGTCATGTTTCAGCCTTCTTGACCGTGGCCATGTCTCTGAGCACTTGACACCTTGTACTTCTGGACACTCTAGGTAGGTTTCAGTTCTGGAAAATGGTGGCACTGGAGGATAATGGGTTCCTGGTAGCTTGACGTTTAATTCTTCTCAAATCTTTTGAAGTTAATATGCACCTTTCCTTCTCCATGCGTTTCTTGCGCCCCAGTTGACTTTTTGCAAAAAAACGCTTATTGTCCAGTGGTCACGCCTCAATAGTTTAGCTATTTCAAGAGCGTTGCATCCGCCCGAAAGGCATTTTACAATTTTTTACTTTTCGGTGTCAGTTACATAATGAAGCTGCTTAAGATTAAGGTAAAATTGCCCGAATAATTATGCACACCTTGTCCACTTCTCTCAGTTCTCTAATTAAGGTGTTACCTTGCATTGTTATTGGAGCCACGAACCCAAGGGGTTCATAACGACTATTCACTGTGGACAGGATGCCTCTCAGCGTAAAAGGCTTCTCATTGTGGGACACCTGGAATGAGAAGCTGTCTGTTTCCAGATTCTAGGAAAGTCCCAGACTCCGTTGAAAGGGGAGAGGATCAACTCCTAGGTCCAGATCTTTTAAGTCTTTTGCCCGGTCCTCCATAGGGAAGACTTCCATAACTGTTTTGCTATCTTGCAATCTTGTATAGTTTCATGTTGGACTCCACCAACATTGCTTGTGTTTTTCTTAGAATGATGATAGCTTCTTCAAATCAAATCAAATGTTATGTCACATACACATGGTTAGCAGATGTTAATGTGAGTATAGCGAAATGCTTGTGCTTCTAGTTCCGACAATGCAGTAATAACCAACAAGTAATCTAACTAAGAATTCCAAAACTACTGTCTTATACACAGTGTAAGGGGATAAAGAATATGTACATAAAGATATATGAATGAGTGATGGTACAGAGCAGCATAGGCAAGATACATTAGATGGTATCGAGTACAGTATATACATATGAGATGAGATCTGCTAAATGACTTAAATGTAAATGTAAATGTAATGAGTATGTAAACAAAGTGGCATAGTTAAAGTGGCTAGTGATACATGTATTACGTAAGGATGCAGTAGATGATATAGAGTACAGTATATACGTATGCATATGAGATGAATAATGTAGGGTATGTAACATTATATTAGGTAGCATTGTTTAAAGTGGCTAGTGATATATTTTACATAATTTCCCATCAATTCCCATTATTAAAGTGGCTGGAGATGAGTCCGTGTCAGTGTGTTGGCAGCAGCCACTCCGTGTTAGTGGTGGCTGTTTAACAGTCTGATGGCCTTGAGATAGAAGCTGTTTTTCAGTCTCTCGGTCCCAGCTTTGATGCACCTGTACTGACCTCGCCTTCTGGATGATAGCGGGGTGAACAGGCAGTGGCTCGGGTGGTTGTTGTCCTTGATGATCTTTATGGCCTTCCTGTAACATCGGGTGGTGTAGGTGTCCTGGAGGGCAGGTAGTTTGTCCCTGGTGATGCGTTGTGCAGACCTCACTACCCTCTGGAGAGCCTTACGGTTGTGGGCAGAGCAGTTGCCATACCAGGCGGTGATACAGCCCGCCAGGATGCTCTCGATTGTGCATCTGTAGAAGTTTGTGAGTTATTTTGGTGACAAGCCGAATTTCTTCAGCCTCCTGAGGTTGAAGAGGCGCTGCTGCTCCTTCTTCACGATGCTGTCTGTGTGAGTGGACCAATTCAGTTTGTCTGTGATGTGTATGCCGAGGAACTTAAAACTTACTACCCTCTCCACTACTGTTCCATCGATGTGGATAGAGGGGTGTTCCCTCTGCTGTTTCCTGAAATCCACAATCAGCTCCTTAGTTTTGTTGACGTTGAGTGTGAGGTTATTTTCCTGACACCACACTCCGAGGGCCCTCCCCTCCTCCCTGTAGGCCGTCTCGTCGTTGTTGGTAATCAAGCCTACCACTGTTGTGTCGTCAACAAACTTGATGATTGAGTTGGAGGCGTGCGTGGCCACGCAGTCGTGGGTGAACAGGGAGTACAGGAGATGGCTCAGAACGCACCCTTGTGGGGCCCCAGTGTCGAGGATCAGCGGGGTGGAGATGTTGTTGCCTACCCTCACCACCTGGGGGTGGCCCGTCAGGAAGTCCAGTACCCAGTTGCACAGGGCGGGGTCGAGACCCAGGGTCTCGAGCTTGATGATGAGCTTGGAGGGTACTATGGTGTTGAATGCCGAGCTGTAGTCGATGAACAGCATTCTCACATAGGTATTCCTCTTGTCCAGATGGGTTAGGGCAGTGTGCAGTGTGGTTGAGATTGCATCGTCTGTGGACCTATTTGGGCGGTAAGCAAATTGGAGTGGGTCTAGGGCAGACATGGGCAAACTACGGCCCGCGGGTCACATACGGCCCGTTAGGCTTTTTAATCCGGGCCGCCGAACTTGTCCAAATTATAGTAAAAACCTCATTTTTTCCCCCTTTCCCTGCAATGCCCACGTTTCCCCAATAGTGCACTCAAAACACATTGACCGTTGTTGGAGTGGCGCGTATTTCTCTTTATTTCACTTTAATTTTCACTTCGTTTCACGTCACCATTAAGCCCTTCTGTGAAAATGAGCGGACCAAAGAGAAGGAAAGTGGACAGCGAATGCCGAGTGTTTAATAAGGAGTGGATGGACAACAAAATACTTCTTCACTGAAGTCCGATCAACAGCTGTATGTCTGATATGCCAAGAAGCTGTTGCGGTTTTCAAAGAGTACAATATCAGCCGTCACTTTGCCACGAAGCATGCAAACTATGCTAGCAAGCAGTCAACACAAGAACGGGCGGCTACTGCTCAGAGGTTGGCAGCTAATTTACAGAGTCAACAGAACTTTTTTCACCGACAAACTGCAATTCAAGAGTCAAGTACCAAGGCAAGTTATTTGCTGGCATTCAAATTAGCAAAGGCTAGCAAGCCTTTCTCCGAAGGCGAGTTTTTGAAAGAGTGCATGGTAGAGACAGCAGGTCTCTTGTGTCCGGAGAGCAAAGCCAAGTTTGAAAAAATCAGTTTAGCACGCAGGACAGTGACTCGCCGCGTGGAACTGATTGACGAAGATATAGTCAGCGAGTTAAACAAAAAGGCCTTTAAGTTATATTCACTAGCACTGGATGAAAGTAAATACATAAAAGACACTGCTAGGCTCCTAATTTTTATCCGAGGGATTAACGACAGTTTTGAGATAACGGAGGAGCTTGTGAGCATGGAATCACTGAAAGGGAAAACGCGAGGAGAGGACTTATATGAACAGATGTCTGCTGTCATCGAGAGAATGAAGCTACCTTGGAGTAAACTTGCCAATGTCACCACGGACCACGGATCGCCAAATTTAACTGGAAAAAACATCGGGCTGCTGAAAAGAATCCAGGATAAAGTGAAAGAAGAAAACCCTGACCAGGATGTTATTTTACTTCACTGCATCATTCATCAGGAGTCTCTGTGTAAGTCTGTATTGCAGCTTAATCACGTCGTGGATCCAGTTGTAAAACTTGTTAACTTCATACGAGCAAGGGGACTTAATCATCATCAGTTCATTACGTTCCTGGAAGAAACTAATGCGGATCACCAGGACCTACTTTACCACTCTCATATCGCCATATCTTGCATATTCCTTGAGACAAATTTATTAACTGATAAGGGCTATTTTTCACATTTGAAAGACAGTTAATAAATTGGGTTGTAGTGTTCTTACTGTGCTATGAGGTTTGCACACACTACATTTAATGCTTTAGTATATCCGGCCCAAACACTCCCTCCAAATGCTCCTGGCCCGGCCCCTCTGTCAAATTTTAGAACCCATTGTGGCCCGCGAGTCAAAAAGTTTGCCCACCTCTGGTCTAGGGTGTCAGGTAGGGTGGAGGTGATATGGTCCTTGACTAGTCTCTCAAAGCACTTCATGATGACGGAAGTGAGTGCTACGGGGCGGTAGTCGTTTAGCTCAGTTACCTTAGCTTTCTTGGGAACAGGAACAATGGTGGCCCTCTTGAAGCATGTGGGGACAGCAGACTGGTATAGGGATTGATTGAATATGTCCGTAAACACACCGGCCAGCTGGTCTGCGCATGCTCTGAGGGCGCGGCTGGGGATGCCGTCTGGGCCTTGCGAGGGTTAACACGTTTAAATGTCTTACTCACCTCGGCTGCAGTGAAGGAGAGTCCGCATGTTTTCGTTGCAGGCCGTGTCAGTGGCACTGTATTGTCCTCAAAGCGGGCAAAAAAGTTATTTAGTCTGTCTGGGAGCAAGACATCCTGGTCCGTGACTGGGCTGGTTTTCTTCTTGTAGTCCGTGATTGACTGTAGACCCTGCCACATACCTCTTGTGTCTGAGCCGTTGAATTGAGATTCTACTTTGTCTCTATACTGACGCTTAGCTTGTTTGATAGCCTTGCGGAGGGAATAGCTGCACTGTTTGTATTCGGTCATGTTTACCAGTCCCCTTGCCCTGATTAAAAGCAGTGGTTTGCGCTTTCAGTTTCACGCGAATGCTGCCATCAATCCACGGTTTCTGGTTAGGGAATGTTTTAATCGTTGCTATGGGAACGACATCTTCAACGCACGTTCTAATGAACTCACACACCGAGTCAGCGTATTCCTCAATGTTGTTATCTGACGCAATACGAAACATATCTCAGTCCACGTGATGGAAGCAGTCTTGGAGTGTGGAGTCAGCTTGGTCGGACCAGCGTTGGACAGACCTCAGCGTGGGAGCCTCTTGTTTTAGTTTCTGTCTGTAGGCAGGGATCAACAAAATGGAGTCATGGTCAGCTTTTCCGAAGCTACTGATGTCAGCCCATCATCGACGTAGAAGTTCCTCAACTACATATTGCTTGTGTTCTGACCCGTGTTCCTTCTCACCCTGTAGCGCTGCTCGTCTCATGCAGTAGATGGCTTCGGCTGGTGAAGGGCTGTTCCCAAATACATGGACTTTCATCCTGTACTCAGTTATGTTTCTATCTGGGTTGTTGTCTTCATACCAGAGAAACCTTAAGTAATCTCTGTGATCCTCACGTAAACCAAAACAGGAATACATTTGTTGCACATCTGCCGTTAGTGCAATGCAATCCTTGCGGAAACACATTAGGACACCCAAGAGTGTGTTGTTTAAGTCTGGACCACTGAGCAGAACATCATTAAGTGACACGCCTTGACACTTAGCACTGGAGTCAAATACTACTCTTATTTGTTCAGGCCTTTGTGGATGGTAAACACCAAATTTGGGCAGATAACAACATTCTTTGTCTCCCTCTAGTGGCTGTGAAGGTTCGGCTTGGTCGTTATCCAGCATCTTTTGCATGAAGTCAATAAAATGACGCTTCAGGTCAGGCTTTTTGTCTAAAGTCCTGCGAAGTGATGTGAGACGGTTCAGGGCCTGCTCCGTTATTTAGGAAGGCGACGTTTAATGGGGCGAAAAGGTAGTGGAGCCACCCAGTTGTTTCCATCATCCTGGAAAACCTGTTTGTCCATAATGTCCAAGAAGGCTTTGTCCTCCACTGATGGTGCTGGTTTATCCTCGTCTTGTGTTTTGTCGAACACGGAACATCCCAGGCTGTCTGTGTTCACAGTTATGCTTGGATCTCTCGAGTGCACTGTAAGAGGGAGAGATGTGTTTCTGAGCTACGCTGTTGTAGTTCTCTTTTACCTGGATGATGTCAGGGCAAGGGCTCAGATGGGATGTGCGATAATTTTGAAGTATGTTTGTCCTGAACACGTTAACATTGGCTGGTCGGTGAGCCGTTCCCAGACAGACCTCACCCACGATGACCCACCCGAGGTCGATTCGCTGTGCATAAGGAGTGTCGTGGGGCCCATTGATTTGCTCTCGTACCTTGTGTACCCTTAAGATGTCTCGTCCTAAGAGCAGGAGGATGGAGTGTCTGGGTCTGCAGCTGGAATTTTGTCCATAACTGGTTGCAGATGGGGATGATGATACGCAATGTTGGGGGAGGGACTCTCCATCATATCATCTGGCATCATATCACACTCTATCAGAGTAGGGAGAGTGAGCTGCATGTGTCCATCTATAGACTCCACCATGAAGTTGACGGCTCTCCTGCCAGAAGTCTCTGTTACCCCAGAACACGTCTTCATGGTGTATGGAGTAGAGTTGTCATTGATGTTGAAGAGATTAAAAAACTCTTGTCTTGGCCAGAGATTTGCTACTCTGTTCATCAAGCACTACATACATTTTGACAGCTTTCTATTTTCCCAGCCGTATAAGCTTTGACTAAGAGCATCGTCACCTTGCTCCCTGCCATGCTCGGTCTCTGCTGTAGCGGTGTCTGTATTTGAAGGGGCTGGGCCTGGATGCAGAGCAGCAAGACGTCTGTCACTGTCGCACTCAGAGCACTTGATTGACACCTTACAGTCTTTAGCTCTGTGCTGAGTTGACCCACAACATCGTAAACAAATGCCATTCTCTTTGAGATACAATTTGCGCTCATCTAGAGTTTTGTATTTAAACCCACGACACTTTTTAAGAGTATGAGGCTTGTCATGTATTGGGCAGTGATGGTCAGGGTTTTCAACTTTTGTCTTACTGGGTTTGGTGATCTGAGGTCTCAGATGACATCTGTTTTGTATACAGTCACAGGTAAGAAACCTGGCAGGTTTCTCACTTTTCATAGACACCTGGTTAGTTGAGGTGTAGAGGGTGAAACTGGGGTCATTTCTAATTTTCACCTAGGTTCCTGATGAATCTCGAAGAACGAGAATGGTGGGAATGCTACCCGGTAGTCCTCCTTGTATTTGGATCCTTGTGCAATCCATTTTTCTTGTAAACTGAATGGAAGTTTCTCTACAATAGAGTTTACCCCCCGAGATGTGTCCAGATAAGCGAGGCCTGGAAGGTACCCTTCTACTTTAGCACACTCCAGTTCGAGAAGAATGTAACCTAGTTCTCTTTGTTTGTGATTGTCTTTGTTAGCCAGTTTCACCAATTTTCTTCCACAGTGTATCCTCGATCACTTCGGGTGTACCATAGCACTCTTCTAGTCATTGCCAGACCATGTTAAGCCCTGCTGTTGCGTTGAAAATATGGACAGATCTAATTCTGTTTGCTTGCTCAGATGACTCTGCCCCTAGCCACTTGGTAATTAGATCTAACTCTTCCCTGGCTGATAAATTCAAGTCACTGGTCATATTGAGAAAGGATGCTTTCCATGCCCAATCATTTTCAGGGCGATCATCAAACTTCAGGAGTCTCACGGCGTAGGAGATACTTGATGAAGTCTGGTGCCACTTGTGACTCAGGGAAGCTTTGTGTGTGTCACTGGAAGTGGGCTTGCTTTCCATTTCCACCATGCTGCTGTTCATTTCTTTTGAATGGAGAGTCTCTGCTCATATTCTGTTTGCTACTTTCTGGATTATGGAATGTAGCTGGGTCAACACGAAGCTCGTTTCTCCACTTCAAATGGAAGTCCAGCAAAGTAGGGCCTAGCATGTTGTTGCACATACTCACATGTACGTTGGACTGGACTTAAGGGCTGTGTCCCTGTTCTTTGCGAAGCTCTCTGCGTTCTGATTCTACAGCTTCTTCAAAGGCTGCAGCTTCAGCCAATGCAGCAGCAGCTGTTCTCTCAAATTGGAGAACATATAAACTTGCCTCGAGGTCAGCTTTTTGCTTAAAAAAGCTGGCCTCTATTTCTGCCTTTTGTTTCATCACAGAAGCTTCCTTCTCAGCATAGGAGGCTTGTGCATGCGCTGCGTCTACCTTGGCACGTGCTTTGATTGCTGCAGAACTCACCGTTGAGGATCTGCTTGACTGTTTTGATGACCTTGATCTTGTAGATTGAGACTTGGTCCCAATGTGCTGAAGAGGCTCCTCCATCTCACTCTGTCGAACTCTTGGCTCTGCTTGTTGTACCGTAGACTGCTGGTCTTCCCTAGGAACAGAGGCTTTGTTGGCTGATGAACGTAGAAACAAAACCACCGTGTATGGTTATTCTTGAGCTTGAGCCCGCTGTGATGTTTTTTCACTATTTTGCCCTTGAGTTGCGTTCTCATGCAAAACTAGACAGATAGCTAACAACTAAGTCTTCAAGAATTGTTTACAGACAGATTATTTCACTTATAATTCACTGTATCACAATTCCAGTGGGTCAGAAGTGTACAGTCGTGGCCAAAAGTTGAATGACACAAATATACATTTTCACAAAGTCTGCTGCCTCAGTTTGTATGATGGACATTTGCATATACTCCAGAATGAGGTGAAGAGTGATCAGATGAATTGCAATTAATTCCAAGTCCCTCTTTGCCATGCAAATGAACTGAATCCCCCCAAAAAACATTTCCACTGCATTTCAGCCCTGCCACAAAAGGACCAGCTGACATGGTGTCGTTAAACACAAGTGTTACGAGGACGTGGAGATCACTCTGTCATGCTGAAAGTTTGAATGACTGGAACAAATATATCATTTTCACAAAGTCTGCTGCGTCATCTCAGTTTGTATGATGGAACCATTTTGCATATACAATTGTTTTGAAGAAGGCTTAAGGGCAGAATGAGGTGAAGTTGATTCAGCTGTGGGTGATCAGATGAATTGCAATTAGTGCATCTGCATGCACAGTGAGGCAAAGACTTTGAGGGTGGCCTCAAGAAGGGCAGCAAAGAAACCACTTCTTGCAGGGAGAGACTAATATGCAAGGACTGGGGTAAAGTCATTTTCTCTGAATCCCTTTCCGATTGTTGGAGCATCCATCAGACAAGGTGAGCGCTACCATCAGTCCTGTGTCATGCCAACAGTAAAGCATCCTGAGACCATTCATGTGTGGAGTTGCTTCTCAGCCAAGGGAGTGGGCTCACTCACAATTTTGTCTAAGAACACAGACATGAATAAAGAATGGTACCAACACATCCTCAGAGAGCAACTTCTCCCAACCATCCAGGAACAGTTTGGTGACAAACAATGCATTTTCCAGCATGATGGAGCACCTTGCCATAAGGCAAAAGTGATAACTAAGTGGCTCGGGGAACAAAATAGCAATATTTTGGGTCCATGGCCAGGAAACTCCCCAGACCTTAATCCCATTGAGAACTTGTGGTCAATCCTCAAGAGGCGGGCGGACAAACAAAACCCCACAAATTCTGACAAACTCAAAGCATTGATTACGCAAGAACAGGCTGCCATCAGTCAGGATGTGGGCCAGAAGTTAATTGACATGATGCCAGGGCGGATTGCAGAGGTCTTGAAAAAGAAGGGTCAATACTGCAAATAGACTCTTTGCATCAACTTCATGTAATTGTCAATAAAAGCCTTTGACACTTATGAAATGCTTGAAAATATACTTCAGTATTCCAAAGTAACATCTGACAAAAATATCTAAAAAGACACTGAAGCAGCAAACTTTGTTGAAATTAATATTTGAGTCAGTGAAAACTTTTGGCCGCGATTGTACATACACTAAATTGACTGTGCCTTTAAATAGCTTGGAAAATTCCAGAAAATCATGTCATGGCTTTAGAAGCTTCTGATAGGCTAATTGACATAATTTGAGTCAATTGGAGGTGTACATGTGGATGTATTTCAAGGCCTACCTTCAAACTCAGTGCCTATTTGCTTGACATCATGGGAAAAATCAAAAGAATTCAGCCAAATCCTCAGAAAAAAAATTGTAGGCCTCCAAAAATCTGGTTCATCCTTAAGAAAAATGTCAAAACGCCTAAAGGTACCACGTTTCTGCATTGTCGGAACTAGAAGCACAAGCATTTCACTACACTCGCATTAACATCTGCTAACCATGTGTATGTGACAAATAAATTTGATTTGATTTGTACAAACAATAGTACGCAAGTATAAACACCATGGGACCACGCAGCCGTCATACAGCTCAGGAAGGAGACATGTTCTGTCTCCTAGAGATGAGCGTACTAAAAATAAATGTAAAAAAGATAACATTTACATAAATGTTCAGACCATTTACTCAGTACTTTGTTGAAGCAATTACAGCCTTGAGTCTTCTAGAGTCTTCTTGGGTATTACACTACAAGCTTGGCACACCTGTATTTGGGGAGTTTTTCCATTCTTCTCTGCAGAACCTCTCAAGCTCGGTCAGGTTGGATGGGGAGAGTCACCGCACGGCTATTTTCAGGTCTCTCCAGAGACGTTCAATCGAGTTCGAGTCCGGGCTCTTTACTGGACTTTCAGAGACTTGCCCGGAAGCCACTCCTGCGTTGTCTTGGCTGTGCACTTAGGGTCGTTGTCCTGTTGGAAGGTGAACTGTCACCCCAGTCTGAGGTCCCGAGCACTCTCAAGCAGATTTTCATCAAAGATCTCTCTGTACTTTGCTCTGTTAATCTTTCAGTCAATCCTGACTAATCTCCCAGTCCCTGCCACTGAAAAACATCACCAAAGCATGATGCTGCCACCACCATGCTTCACCGTAGGGATGGTGCCAGGTTTCCTCCAGACGAGACTCTCAACATTGAGTTCAATCTTGGCTTCATCAGACAAGAAGATCTTGTTTCTCATGGTCTGACAGTCCTTTAGTTGCCTTTTGGCAAACTCCAAGCGAGCCGTCATGTGCCTTTTACTGAGGAGTGGCTTCCGCCTGGAAGAGTGTTGCAGAGACGGGATAATTTTCCAGAAGGACATCCATCTACACAGAGGAACTCTGGAGATCTGTCAGAGTGACCATCTGGTTCTTGGTCATCTACCTGACCAAGGCCCTTCTCCCCCAATTGCTCAGTTTGGCCGGGCGGCCATCTCTAGGAACAGTCTTGGTGGTTCCAAACTTCTTCCATTTAAGAATGATGGAGGCCACTGTGTTCTTGGGGATCTTCAGACATTTTTTTGGTACCCTTCCCCAGATCTGTGCCTCGCCATAATCCTGTCTCGGAGCTCTACGGACAATTCCTTCTACCTCGTGGCTTGGTTTTTGCTCTGACATACACAGTCAACTGTGGGACCTTGTATAGACAGGTGTGTGCCTTTCCAAATCATGTCCAATCAATTAAATTTACCACAGGTGGACTCCAAGTTGTAGAAGCATCTCAATGATGATTAATGGAAACAGGATGCACCTGAGCTCAATTTTGAGTCTCATAGCAAAGGGTCTGAACAGGTACTTCTGTTATTTATTCTAAAAATCTGTTTTCACTTTGTCATTATGGGGTATTGTGTGTAGATTGACGAGGAAAAACAATTATTTAAGCTGTTTTAAAATAAGGCTATAACTTAAGGGCCTGAATTCTTCCTGAATGCACTGTACAACCTCCCCAATCACTCGTACATTTAGCTTCTTCCTTAGCTAGAGTGACAACCAAATGACAGGGATTAATGGAACATTTACTAATGGTGACATATGTAAAAATAGAGAATCAATAAAACAATGAATGTGAAGAATTGGCAGGATACAGCTAAACCATTCTGGAGAGAGACACCTATATCGTCGCCACACACCCCTCCACTTCTTGTCTCAACTTTTAAATGATAATAAAGACACATTATCTTCACAAGTATTTTAGATGCTTTTCACTGACAGCCGCAATTCAATAATCAGCTATGCCTATTGCCACTCATGATGCCCAAATAGGCACAGGACTACGAACTTGTACCTCCACAGCTATTTTTTTCAAGAAGCTAATGATGCTCGACTCCGCAGGCTAAGTCATGCTTTCTGATGAAGTATTTTGAATGATTTTATTTATTTCTGTATAGTAAATAATTTTATTTTGGCAAATGTATTTCCATTTACTTCCCCAATGGACTATGCCATTTCTCTCCTGTTCTATTGGTTTTCGTATCAACTTTATTTTGTGGTCCAGAAGCCAAAAGCCACAGTCCCATTCATATTAGCAAGCCATCTGAGTTGTTGTATCTTTAGATTCACCCTCTTTCAACGTTTCTGACAGAGATTTTCATCTCTGCTATCAGGTGTACTGTTTAAAATGGGGTTTTCCCGCAAATTGCATTGTGGCCAATTTTTGAAAAGGACGTTTTATTGGCTGCTTCATTACGAGTTGCATCTTCTGTTAAAATGCATTACCATAATCTAAATGTGATTTATGTCATTCTGAGAACCGTGTGTGGACGCCCTAATTGGGTTATGCACACAATGCACACAATGTGTCAGGTACATTTCTCAAAATGTCCGGTGACGTTGTCTGGCGCAACATTTTCCTAACAGAAGCCCTGGCTGAGAGCTATTGAAGTGGCTTGTCAGAGACCTGTCTCCTCTTTGGTATAACTGAATCATGCCCAGCTGATGGGTTAAGCATCCTGCTCTGCTTATAATGGCCCATTACCCATTGCAGTGCATTCCAATAGGATGTGGCGAGCACTGCAAGAGCACTGAGACAGCTTTTTCACTGACAGGCAAATTAACTTCAAGACCTCTCAGGCCCAAATAGTCAGCATCAGATAATGAGATACAGTTTTATGGGGCAGGTATTGGAGGTGGCTAACACAGACAGCACAGACACACGGGAACAAGCCCCACTAGTTCATGTAGAAAATATAAAAATAGGGCGCAATCACTCTCCCGAGTCCGTACAGGAGCTGAAGCGATGGGACAAGACTAACTATCAATTGGGGAGAGAAGGGTGCGGCAAAAAAAATAAAAAATTAAAAGCGATTAAATCATGTGCACTGAAGAGGGAAATATACTGAACATGTAAAGTGTTGGTCCAATGTTTCATGAGCAGAAATAAAAGATCCCAGAAATTGTCCATATGCACAAAAAGCTTATTTCTCTCAAACGTTGTATACAAATTTGATTACATTCCTGTTAGTCAGCATTTCTCCATTACCATCTGAAAGGTGTGGTATATCAAGAGGCTGATTAAACAGCATGATCATTCCACAGGTGCACCTTGTGCTGGGGACAATAAAAAGCCACTAAAATATGCAGTTGTGTTGTGCTACACAACATAATTCCACAGATGTCTAACGTTGAGGGAGCGTGCAATTGACATGCTGACTGCAGGAATGTACACCAGAGCTGTTGCAAAATAATTTTGTCAATTTGTCAACTATATACCGCATGCAACGTCGTTATAGAGAATTTGGCAGTAGGTCCAAACAGCCTCACAACCGCAGACCACGTGTAACCATACCAGCCCAGGACCTCCACATAAGGCTTCTTCACCTGCAGGGTCGTCTAAGACCAGCCACCCAGACAGCTGATGAAACTGTGGGTTTGCACAATCAAATCATTTCTGCACAAACTGTCATCTGCGTGCTCGTTGCCCTCACCAGGATTTATTTTATTTTAAATATATTTATTGTACAATATATTGATTGGCATTTATTTTTTTACAATTTAACAATCATCAAAATATGACACAGATAATGCCCCGTTATTCCTTCCACCTACACAAAACACCATGCTACATGGGGGCACATCGTGCAAAATCCTTCCCTGACCAACACAGGAGCACCACCCCCCCTTCCCCTCTACCGGTATTAGTTTCACTGACCTCTTGGAACTACCCATCCCGGATCCGGGAGAATTGTCATCAACTACACTAATTAGCATAGTGCAGCGGTCAAATAATCTGACGAGAAAATATTCATATTCATGAAAATTAGTTACAATGTAATGCCTAACCTGTAGGTAAATTAGTTTAGGTAACTGAAAATGAGATGCCAGTTGTTGAAAGGAAAGTAGTTCACCTTCTCTATAGAGATTACCAAATGATTTAATTCCTTTGTTGAAACAAGAAAATGTAATACCATTTCTCAGGGCTTTGGGTAAAATGAGGTTATTATGTTATTATAGAAAGGTGTTAGTTCATATATAGATCTAAGCCCTTCTGTTTGTTTACAGACTTCAACCTATTTATTTAAATTGTTTTTAATGAAAGGATTGTTTATGAGACCTAGCAAAGCTTTAGGTGGGCTAATATGAGGTATAGATGCCAATGGAGCAGAGGTCTGACACTCTTCCTCTATCTGTCTCCAAGAGGTTGAACTTGTTGTTGTTGTATCTTGCCATACCCACACAGCCTTTAACTGAGATGCCCAGTAATACAACTGGAAGTCAGGTAGAGTAAGTCCTCCTTCTGAGTTTGGTTTGCATAAAGTTGTGAGTTTCACTCTGGGGGGGGGGTCCCTTTCCACAGAAGTGAAGAAACCTTCCTATTAAGTTGTTTGGGGAAAAAACTTTGGGAATAGGAAAGGGCAAGGTTTGAAAAGGGTACAAGAATTTTGGTAATATATTTATCTTATTTATTATTATTTACAAGTGACCCGCCCAATAAGAGAAATTTGTAAATCCTGCCATCTATCCAATTCTTCCCCAACCTTTTTGAGAAGTGGAGTATAGTTCAGTTGATATGTCTTAATAGTTTCAGAAGGAATTTGCAATCCAAGATATGTCATTTTCTGTGGTTTCCAAGAAAACGGCTGGTCTAAGATTGGGATCTGCATAGCTGCCCTGTTAAAAGGCATTAGTATACTCTTTGATAGGTTTATATTATATCCTGAAAAGGTACCATATTCTTTCAGGATGTCAACTAATGCTCGGAGTGAAATTTCTGGTTCAGTGAGGTAATGCAAAATTTCATCGACATATAGCAAGACCAGATGTTCACACCCACCTATACGAACACCATGGATGGATGGATGAGATCTAAAAGCTTCTGCCAGTGGCTCTATAGCCAAAGAAAAAAGGAGAGGACTAGCGGGAAAACCCTGTCTTGTGTCACGTGAGAGAGAGAACTGTGAGGAAATGTTTCCATTCGTCAGGATCTGAGCTACCGGACATTTGTACAGTAATCTAATCAGACCAACATACTTCATTCATCCTCTGTAAATCTTCAAACAGGTAGTTCCATTCTAAGCGGTCAAAAGCTTTTTCCGCATTTAATGAAGCCGCCACTACAGATTCTTGGTCATTCTCTACATAATGCAAAATATTAATCTGATATTATCAGGAGATGAGCGGTTTCTTACAAAGCCTGTTTGGTCCATATCAACCAAGTCCGGAAGAACCTTATCCAGTATAAGAGCTATGAGTTTCGCAAAAATCTTATATGAAGTGTTTAGAGATATTGGTCTATACGACCCACAAAGCAGAGGATCTTTCCCAGGTTTTAACAAAACTGTGATCAGTGCCTGTTCAAGTGTGTCTGGGAGATTTTCTGTCTCTATGGCAAAATTAAACATACTGCAAAGAGGCTCAATTAGTTTGGGTAAAAAGGATCGATGGATTCCCTATTCAATTCTGTCTAACCCTGGTGATTTTCCCCCAGCATTGTTGAACATGGATTCCCTAATTTCCTCTGATGTAATCTCTTTCTCCAAGTGCTCTCTATCCTCATCAGTTAAAGTTTTTACACTGAGATTGTTCAAAAACGTATGCATTGTGGCAGGGACATCCCCTTCAGACTTGTACAATGTTTCATAAAACTCCCTGAAGACTAGATTCATTTCCTCAGGACTGTGAACAACTGTGTTATTGGGTAGCTTTATAGAGCTAATAACTCTACTAGCATCCTCTTTGTCGTATCTGCCAAGCAAGCAACTTCCCTGCTTTATCTCCATGTTCGTAGTAGTTTTGTTTTCCTAAGAGCATTTTCCACTTTATGGGTCATCGGGGTGTTATATTCCAATCGCTTTGAGTCTAATTTTTGTAGAGTTGAGTTGTCAAATGTTACACTGTGTTCATTTTCCAGATCACTAATTTCATTCTCCAACTAATATACTTGAGAGCCTTATACATCTTACGGGCACCTGAACTAAAGGATATGATTTGTCCCCTCAGATATGGAAGGAGAGCTTCCCATAAAATTAGGGGGGGGCAGAGTTGTTATTGGTGCTAAAAAATATGTCTGAGTGTTCAGAAATGTTACAAATGTTGGATTATTTAGTAAGTATGTGCCAAAGTATGTGTCCATCTTCTTGAGGGTGGCTGTGCTCTACTGACTGGTACTGAAGCCAGCAGGGCAGAATAATCTGATATACTGATATCTGATATACCCAGTAGTTAAACTTCCTTTGGCTGCAGGAATAAGCAGGAATAAGAGATGCTCTTATTCTCCATGGACTTTACAGTGTCCCAAATCTTTTGGGAGTTAGAGCTACAGGATGCACATTTCTGTTTGAAAAAGCTAGCCTTTGCTTTCCTGATTGACTGCGCATGTTGGCATAGCCTATTCATATACTCAGTTTAGCCTATTGTGCATATCAAAGGAAGCCGCAGAAACATTTCTAACTGTTGCTAATGGCTGAACAGTGGGCAAATGATGGACCTTCAGGAAACCAACCGTATAGATATAGCTATAGCGTTTTTTTTTTCAAACTAATTAAGTAGCCAGTTCTGGTTAACCTACTTAGCAACTAGCTATTTCGTCAACTGTAGCCTATCATTCTTGCAACAAAAAAACGAATTGAATAGACAAAGCAGTTGTAATCAACCCACAGGGATGAAAAAGTCACCACATATCTAAAAATCACAAACAGCAGCCTGTCGCTCACCTCTTTGTAGGAGAAAGAGACTTGCTAATTGCTACCCAGTGTAACATCACCGCTCCATCCCTCTGATAACATCTAGAGAGCATCATCACGCGCATCCATTGTGCTTGAACGCCAACAGAGCAATCTGTGGAGATCAAACCAAGGTGGAAAATAAACAATCACTGATTTAACCGGTAAAAACAAAATAAATACTAATAAACAATTTCATTCGTGAAAAAGTTCTTACAAATCTATATTTTCAATGGCAATGGAATTGTCTCAGTGATTGCCAAGTTAAAAACACGTTCATTGTGTTTTGCGGGGAATTATTCCATCTCTGTTTATACACCATGTTACTTCATACCTCACATACCTTCTCTCCTGACTCATGAATTGCCCTCCTCTTGTTTGGAAAATGGTTATAGTCGATTTAATATAGCTAGAATATAGCTAAGCCATTTCCTCGCCAAACACTTTTTCCAAGGCCCCCATCGAAACTTTTTTTTTTACCGGAATGACCGGAAACAACCTGGAGGGCATTTCGGTAGTAGTAGTTCTTGTGTAAAACCGCAGCCATGAGAATCCCAATGGCATACTATGTGCGGTAGTCGCAAATCGAATCTGCCTTGGATTAAAAAGACTTCAATACCCAGCAAGCATTGTAAGGAAAATGGTCCAAGCGCACTGTTTTAACTGTTTTCGTAATCTAAAATCATTGATGTTCCTAAATGAAATAACGCATTACAGCTGACTGTTAAAATACAGTATTCTTTGTTTCAATGTGAGCGATGTTTAATTCAATATTTTCATATTTGTATCATCACTAAAGACCATAATAATATGCTGGTAACTGGTCTCATAAGCTTTCAAGCGCAACTTGAGCACACATGGAGCATGGACAACTCTAAAGATAAATGTGTTTTAAGAGCTTTTGATGAGTCAAGATTGAAATATTTTTTTTTAGCAAAAGACAAAGCTCTTGATGGGCTGGGTAGAGCCCCTTTTGGTATCAGGTAGAACCTTTTCACCAATATGAACTAAATGTGTTCTGCCTTGAACCAAAAAAGGGTTCTCCTACAGGGACAACTGCAGAACCTGTCTGAACCCTTTTTCTAAGAGTGTGCAGGTGTAGGCATAAGTCTTAGTTCATGTCAAACAATTGTATTCTTGTGTCATATGTAACAAATATATAGAACGTGTCATATCAACTGTAATAGCCAAATTGTTGCCATGAATAGAACAAATATGTATTAAGTCAGTTTATCATACTGAAGAGAATTTTTAGATTGAAGGTAAATTGGATTGAATCAAACCAAGTAGGCTACAGAATAGCTCAAGCCTGTAAACTCTCTGCAAGCTCCAGCTTCAATTTACATTGGACATACAGCCTCATCTAGTGGCTGAATGGTACTAAATCGTTTACTTTCCCCTGAACATTCTGCTTATCTTCTTATTGTTATAGTCATACTCTAGGAATGATCTTGTGCCAGTGGGATGTGATGTGAAGGAAAGGCAGGAAGGAAGGACTAACAGAGTATGAAACAAAGGGTTGGATCAGCTGGAAACTGCGGCAGAACATTACAAATACACTACTGTTTTTATTGACCATAATAGATTTCAGGGGAATAACTTTTGGTAAAACAGAACTCATCAGTTTCCATAATCACAATTTAATGTATATACATTTTTTGCCTAAATGCCATATTTCTTATTGGAAGGTTTATGTGAGGACACTGAATTGAAAACAGATCATAAGAGAACATGATTTTCCTTTGATTAAAAATAAATAATACATTTTTGCTGGACAAAGGAATGCAATGATGAATACTGAAAGCTAACATTTTAACCTTTACAACATGCACATCTGATCAAATTTAGTACTCCGTTGGTACTCTCTAATAGGTTCTCTACATCTAGAACTGAATGGAGGATATTTTTTAAAATACATATTCTTAGTATTTTGAAACCCGTTATGCACTTGACTAAATCATTGTAAATAATGTGTACAGAGCTGCCTGTCAACAACTTTTCCATGTAACTTCCTCAAGGAAGAAGCATTTTTAAGTCTATAAATCTGATTCCAGCTTGATGCTTGTTCTTAGATTGAGACATTATAAAGTAATCAGGCATTGGGCAGTATTAAACCTCCTTAGATATGAGCATGTGCCCTTTCCTCTGATAACATTGCCATGCCTCTCTCTGCCTAACAACAAGCTTAAGTACAGTATAGTAGAGTTAGGCTCTCTACTGTATTTATTTTTTCTTCAGAACTCTGAGGTGTTGATGGAACACTGCAGCCGGATGTTTTGTCCAACGTAACAAAACATGAGCTGGTTCCCAGGTGTTAGAAAAACAGAACATAGTGAAGAGACAGATATGTGTTGTGGGTTGTGTCAGGTTTTCTTGTGCTGTAAACAGGTTGCCTTTGCATGTTATGAGACATGATTTATTCCAGTAGTCCTCCTACATACTTTTAACAATAATAGTATGCAGCGGGTAGAATGGATTAGGCCACAATCTAGGCAGAAATGTCTATGTTCGGGGGACCAGGCTAGCTGCAGAGGATTTGATCACTGGCTGCAGCTGGATAGCAGGACAAACAGGGCTGGCTCCAGGCATAAGCGATAAGCGGTTGCTTAGGGTCCCCAGGAGTTAGGGGAGTAAGCAAGGATCGGACCAAAATGCATCGTGGTACGTGCTCACAATGATATTTACTCAACTCAGAACACTAAAACAACAACGAGAATTAAACAAAACAGTCCTGCCTGGTGACACACACAAAGACAGAAAAAAAATCACCCACGAAACAACATTACTTTAATAAATGAAGGTCAGTCAAAACGGAAAATGTTAAGAACTTTGAAAGTTTTTTCAAGTGCAGTCGCAAAAACCATAAAGCTCTATGATTAAACTGACTCTCATGAGGACCGCCACAGGAAAGGAAGACCCAGAGTTCATTAGAGGTACCAGCCTCAGGAGTTACCAGCCTCAGAAATTGCAGCCCAAATAAATGCTTCACAGAGTTCAAGTAACTGTAAGGACAGATACTGGGAGATGAGAAGCAAGTACAGGGAGAGAATATTTAATGAATTAACAGACAGACAGGAAACAAAACACAAACAGCATCTAGACAAGGGACACATAACGACATTAATGCTGACTCGGGAAAGAAACTGAGGAAGTGACAGATATAGGGGAGATCATTAATAATGTGATGGAGTCCAGGTGAGTCTGATGAAGTGCTGATGTGCGTAACGATGATGACAGGTGTGCATAATGATAAGCAACCTGGCGACCTCGAGTGCCAGAGAGGGGGAGTGGGACCACACGTGATAGTACCAAACACATTAACATCAACTGTTCAGAGGTGACTGTGTGAATCAGGCCTTCATTGCTGCAAATAAACCACTACTAAAGGACACCAATAAGAAGACACTTGCTTGGGCCAAGAAACATGAGCAATGGACATTAGGCCGCTGGAAATCTGTTCTTGGTGTGATGAGTCCAAATTTGAGATTTTTGGTTCCAACTGCTGTGTCATTGTGAGACGCACAGTAGGTGAACGGATGATCTCCGCATGTGTGGTTCCCACCGTGAAGCATGGAGGAGGAGGTGTGATGGCATGGGGTGCTTTGCTGGTGACACTATCTGTGATTTATTTAGAATTCAAGGCACACTTAACCAGCATGTCTACCACATCATTCTGCAGCAATACGCCATCCCATCTGGTTTGCGCTTAGTGGGACTATCATTTGTTTTTCAACAGGGCAATGACCCATCACACCTCCAGGCTGTGTAAGGACTATTTTACCAAGAAGGAGAGTGATGGAGTGCTGCATCAGATGACCTGGCATCCACAATTACCCGACCTCAATCCAATGGAGATGGTTATGGATGAGTTGGACCGCAGAGTGAAAGATAAGCAGCCAACAAGTGCTCACCTTCAAGACTGTTTAAAAAGCATTCCCAGTGAAGCTGGTAGAGAGAATGTCAAGAGTTTTCAAAGCTGTCATCAAGGCAAAGGGTCGCTGACTCTGAAGAACCTAAAATCTAAAATATATTTAGATTTGTTTTTAAAAAATGTGGTTACTACATGATACCATATGTGTTTTTTCATAGTTTTGATGTCTTCTCTATTATTCTACAATGTAGAATATAGTAAAAATACTGAAAAACCCTTGAATGAGTTGGTGTGTCCAAACTGTAGATGTGACTGGTACTGTACATGTTGCCGGCCGTCGAGCAGCAGAAAGGGGGCACAGATTGTGGGCGGTTTGCTATTGGAAACAGTCTTAGTCTCTGCAGAGGTGAGGAACCCTCCATGACACAATACCTGAAATCCATGGGGGTATTTTTCTCCCTGCTCTGCTGAGTATTTGTCTCTGCTCATACAGGCGTAATGAAGCCCTAGCGCACTAATTTGATGGACATTTATTTTAAATATGAATACTTTTTTTCATTGTGATGCAGCAACCTTACCGCCTATGCCAGTGCAGGAGATGATGCAAGCATTTTCATGTGTCTTGTTTGTCTCTTGTTGTCAATGTCCGTGAATTTGTCTGTCCATGGGGTTCGTCGTCTGTAATCTATTTTGTCTGTTGTTTTCTCCAACCTTGTTGACACTGCTTGGCCGGCTCCTCACCTCAAGGCGTTACATATTTTGTCAATTGCATGATATTGTAAATAACTTTAATCATGTTGTAATAATAATGTTTTAATTTGTTTAAAGATGTGTTTTCTTGCAGTGGCAGTGTGAAAGCTGGTAAGTTGGTTGGTAAGTATATAGCACAGGCAACTAACTGTCTTGTATTGTAAGTAACGTTTTCAAGCATGTAAATATTTGTATATTTTTTCTGTGAGTTGAATGAGTGTGCTTTCTGGTAAATATTTGAAAGAATTGGCTGTAAATGTTTTCATTTGCATATTAAATATATTTATTGCAAGTAAAAAAATATTGACTGTTCAGTTCCCTACTGGTCCTTAAAACCCCTTCTCCCTAGCAATTAATATTTTGTGCCCAATTACAAATAAAACTTTAGGGCAGGGTTGGTTTGGAATTGGACATTGGTTTCTAGTTAGTGTTTGCATATCTGGAGGTTCTAGATTTGTGTAAGTAATATGGCAGAAGTGTCCCAGAGGCCATTTCCTAGCAGGGTGGAGTCATCACCATATTGCTACACCTATCCAAGCCCCATCAGGTCAAACACTGAAATGATACATTAGGGGGTTAAGGGCCTCAATTAAACTGGATAAAAATGTTATTGTAATTTTATAATCCTTCTCTCGACCTGTACCTTAAAGGTCTTACTCACATTGGTTATGGAGAGCGAGATCACACAGTTGTCCGAAAAACAGCAATCAACTGGATGCCGCCTTCCTAGATGCTCTGCACTGATGACGTACCTACTGTAAATCAGCCAACAACGACACATTCACAGGGACAACACGTGTACTTGTGCAGCTACAGAAGACTTTCTATGGGGTTATTGGGGTCGCTTTGCAAATCAGCCACTCGGGGACAATAGGAGTGAGAGGTATTTATCAGGGGGAGTGGAACGGGGGCAAAAGTGACTGTTTATTTGGGTTGTTGAGGAAACAGTCCTTCCTGTTTTGGAGACCACCACGCAAAGGCAAAGTTACAGAGTTTGTTTGGGGTTGGATAGGAGGTGGATAGCATGGAAATAAAGAGGTCCAGCCAACTGTACTTACTGTAGGCTGTCGTGGAAATTCAGTACTGAGAGAGATGGGGCGGCAGGGTAGCCTAGTGGTTAGAGCGTTGGGCTCGTAACCGAATTGTTGCAATCCCCGAGCTGACAAGGTACAAATCTGTCATTCTGCCCCTGAACAAGGCAGTTAACCCACTATTCCTAGGCCGTTATTGAAAATAAGAATTTGTTCTTAACTGACTTGCCTAGTTAATTTAAAGGTAAAAAAAAAAAGATTTGGTCACTTCTTCAAACAATCATCTTATTTAATATCTATTAATTATTGCAATAATGAGGCTGGTCGACCCACCTTGAGTGTTGGCCCGAGTAGTATATATAGCTGATACTAACCATGCTCAGTTATGGTTGGTTCAACCCCCCTCATGCAGATTGGGGCATCATAAGCCACTCTGGCTTCATCCTGTCATTATCTGCACATGGGTTGTTGTCTTAACCCCACCCTGGCTTAGTTTCCCAGATGCAAGGATGATTTTGAGACAATGAGGGACTGTGCTACTCCTAAACTATCTCTAGTAAAAAACTTTCCTGTCTATGTAATGCAGTATTCAACTAATTTGTCAGCTCAAGCTATCTCTGGTAACCATACGCCCAGATTAGCTGCAGGGAACTAGAGTGGAGCCCATGAAAAGACAGACACTAGCAGGGACAGAAATGTCTTACTATAAGCTAAATATAAATTGTTAACCATTAATATCAAATAAATCAGGTAAATATGTAATTTTTCTCTCACAAGGCTTCCTTATCCAAGCTTTGATAACATTATAGTGGAGGATCTAAAATGAATACCAATAGTTTGTCACTGTTTTCTATCTCGTCATTGCAGTCATGAAATGTTCATCATTTTTCCATAATGAACCTTCGTGTCACAATTTCTTTCAGAATCTTTTTCTTTTAGAGAAGTCTGACTATATTATTGTCATATATTTATTTTACAATCTCTTTATTTCCTAACCGATATGTTAGACCCCTTTGAAAAGGACAATCTGACGTGATCGTCTATCTGACATTACTGCTTTATTGGAATGCTGACAAATTCTTATATCATCAGTTACAGAACTATATAGACTTTCTAAGCCTGTGTGTGTGCCCTCCTTACCTACTATCTGCAGTGATGTGAACCATTTTGGCTTCAGTATCAAATGAGTTGTATCAAATGAATGAATATCTCCTCAAATCAAAATGTTGGAAATAATGTCAGCTCAGTAACGTTTGAGGTAAGCTAGTAATTTACTGATCTCAGAACGCAATGTCTTAGAATAGTCTTCAATCACTGCATTATCTCTTCTTGTCAGTTTAGGCTAACTGAACATAGGAAGGATGAATGTGATGTTAGCTTCTGCAGTTTGAAGTCTGGCTTATACAGTAGACCATTTGGAGACTTCCAGCACCATGGACAGAGTTTAGCCAGCCCAGTAAAGGCATAGCCAGATGCAAGATTCTGCTGCCAGCTGATTTAAAAGCCATGATGCAGGTTCTCATAGGAAATCACTTCACAAGGTCACAGTATAGCCGTTCATTGTTACTGATGAATAGAATATAGAAGTGGTTTAACAGAAACTATACCCAGTGAGTGGCATGCTGTTTTCATATAAATATGGTTGGGTACTTTTGCTAACAGATCGTATTGGGGTATGACAAAGGTGCACCTTGGCAACAGCCAAACGGGGAGAAAAACATGACCTCATTATCATTATCAACCCTCCACTATTTCACATCACTTCCTCTCATTCACCAACAACTAGCCTGCTACTTCCTGTCATTTCTCCCTCCTCAACTTTGGATGAAAAGGAATGGGAGAAAGTATCCTGTTTTTCTGTGTAGAACCAATATGACTTTTTAGGTTCTAAATTAACTTATTAAAACTCCTGGATGCTTAATACAGCTCAAACTAAATGTATAAAGAAAGTTATACATTCCCTTCCCCTCAGGGACATGAATAAGAGTGTAGTGCGGGTAAAGGGTAGTGCGTACAGCCCAGTACATCACTGGAGCTAAGCTGCCTGCCAACCAGGACCTCTATACCAGGCGGTGTCAGGGGAAGGCCCTACAAATTGTCAAAGACCCCAGCCACCCTAGTTGTAGACTGTTCTCTCTACTACCACATGGCAAGCGGTACTGGAGCGCCAAGTCTAGGACCAAAAGGCTACTCAACAGTTTTTACCCCCAAGCCAGAAGACTCCTGAACAGGTAATCAAATGGCTACCCAGACTATTTGCATTGTGAGCCTCCCCCAACACCTCTTTTATGCTACTGCTACTCTCGGTTTATCATATATATGCACAGTCACTTCAACCATACCTACATGTACATACTACCTCAATCAGCCCGACTAACCACAGTAGCTGTTCTTTTTCACTGTCTTTTTTACCTATCTTATTGTTCACCTAATACTTTTTTAACTTAACAATGGCACTGTTGGTTAGAGCCTGTAAGTAAGCATTTCACTGTAAGATCTACTACACCTGTTGCATTCAGCACACGTGACAAATAAACTTTGACAAGTATATTTCATATTCTCAGAAATCAACAGTCCCTCCTCTTGAACAAAGCTTCCTACTGTTCAACTTACATAAACTTGGAAATGACTTCTAAATGAACAAACAATAACAAAACATGAACAAAAATAAAACATGATTAACATTCACAGTGAGGTTTACAAACTCAGAGACTTGTGGCCTCTGTTCTATAGTCACACCATACACTCTTATTTCCCTTTCTCGTAGAACAGGGATAATAACGTGTCTGCTGGAGCTGTTGACTTCTTCCATTTCAACTTTCTTTTTCTGGTCCCTAAGAGAGTGATAGCACAAGATTTGAAAAGCAACGAGAAACACAAAACATAACAGTATTAACAATGTGGTAAGCTATGCATAATTATATATGCAAAGAAAATGCAAAGTCTGATAACATGACAATTCCCACTCTTCACCTGACTCTATGCCTTCAGAATACTTTTCTGCTGGCCCGAAAAAACCTCATGCTTTCACCCAGTCTTCCCCATCAGGCTACAGGTTATAAGAGGTGTTCCCAAGCCATTTCATTTTCACTTTGTTCTCCATCTTCTTCTTCCTCCATTGCCACCTGATAGGCACGTCACCTGATAGGCAAGTGCGTATCCCTAATCAACGCTACATCCTCTTGAGGTAACTGAGCACTGGATACACGTTTCACAATGTGTAACCCTCTCACCAGGCTCGAATATGACTCTCACAATATTAACTTATGTAGAGTATGTCAACAGCATGGAATGTTAGGTGAGAAGGACATCTCCAATAAGAATTCCTATTGTAAACTGTCTAGGGTGATGACAATATGGTATTAACTTCAGATTATGTTATTATAGGTTTCTGTTATTGTTTCAGGATAGGCTTTCCCATGCATTAAATTAAATTGAAAACAGTAAATGACTCCACCAAGGCAACACATAAGGTTCAATATGTGTATTATTACATTTTCATAGCACAACATCAAAATAAATAAAAATAATAAACCATAATGAGTGACAACCCATGTCCAAATTATTTCAAGCTTGTTTAACCTGTTGGCAGCTCAGGACAGACGGGAGACCCTGGCAGCTCAGGACAGACGGGAGACTCTGGCAGCTCAGGAAAGACGGGAGACACTGGCAGCTCAGGACAGACGGGAGACCCTGGCAGCTCAGGACAGACAGGAGACTCTGGCAGCTCCGGAGTGGAGGAAGGCTCTGGCAGCGCTGGACAGGCGGGAGACCCTGTAGGCAGAAAACGGAGAGACAGCCTGGGGGGCTTGCCACCGGATGGCACTGGATAGACTGGACCGTGCAGGCGCACTGGAGCTCTTGAGCACCGAGCCTGCCCACCCTTACCTGGTTGAATGCTCCCGGTCGCCATGCCAGTGCGGCGCGGTGGAATAGCCCGCACTGAGCTGTGCTGGCGAACCGGAGCCGGCCCAAGGAGACGCACTGGAGACCAGATGCGTAGAGCCGGCTTCATGGCACCTGGCTCGATGCCCACTCTAGCCCGGCCGATACGAGGAGCTGGAATGTACCGCACTGGGCTATGCACACGCGACACCGTGCGCTCCACAGCATAACAAGGTGCCTGCCCGTCCCCCTCGCTCTCTGGTAAGTACGGGAAGTTGGAGCAGGTCTACTACCTGGCTTCGCCACACTCCCTGTGTGCCCCCTCCCAATACATTTTTGGGGCTGCCTCTCGGGCTTCCTAACTCGCCGCCCTCCTCACACTGCTCCAGAAAATCCCAGGCGGGCTACGGCGCTCTCCCTGGGTCGACCGCCCACCTGTCTATCTCCTCCCAAGTAGTGACACAGTTCAGATCATGCTCCCATGTCCAGAAATCCTGACATCGCTGCCGCTGCTGCTGCTGCCCGTTACCACGCCGCTTGGTCCTCTGTTGGTGGGTGTTTCTGTAACGGCAGGATCGGACCAAGATGCGGCGTGGTAAGTGTTCATGACGTTTTTAATAACAAAAACACAGAACACTATGAAATATATAAAAAAATAAACAAATATGTGACATAACAAAACTGAAACAGTACCGTGAAAAACACAGACATGGAAACAAACACCCGCAAACCAACAGTGAAACCCAGGCTACCTAAATATGGTTCTCAAGCAGGGACAACGATAAACAGCTGCCTCTGATTGAGAACCATATCAGGCCAAACATAGAAATGAAAAAACATAGAAAAACACACTGGAGGCTGAGACAGGAGGGGTCAGGAGACACTGTGGCTCCATCCAAGGATACCCCCGGACAGGGCCAAACAGGAAGGATATAACCCCACCCACTTTGCCAAAGCACAGCCCCCACACCACTAGAGGGATATCTTCAACCACCAACTTACCATCCTGAGACAAGGCTGAGTATAGCCCACAAAGTTCTCCGCCACGGCACAACCCAAGGGGCGGCGCCAACCCAGACATTTCAAACATTTCCATCATTCTACGTACTAAATTTAAACCCAGATTGAAAAAACCCCACACAATAAATCCCATGGGATGAACACCAATAACAAATACTCATACCTGGTGAGTTGTGTGTGCATGCTGGTGTGGGTGTGATAAACCATAGGTCAAAGACACACACATGACCAGGCCTTAATTATCAGGGAACTCTGTTTATGGCCTAATCCAGATACCTTTATACTGCAGAATTTCACTAACTGCTCTCCCCAGACCATATCCTCAGGAAACATTCCAAAGGGAGATAACGAAACCCCCTCTTCTGGAAAAGAAAGTGTACATTTCGTTAGCATTCACTATGCACCACAATGCCCTTCATGTTCATGTACAACAAAAAAAATGTTCATTTTAGGTTTGGTAACCCCAATGCTAATTTCTCGTGACCGTTCCTCCCTTTTGTCCATTCTATAAATCTATTTCAGGATAAGACGACATAAAATGTAAATCTATTTGATAATAAGACGACAGAAAACGTCTCATGAGATTAAAAACACTCCCAAGGTTTTCTGAGTTTGTAAGGAGTGTTTGGCCAGATCATTTTAATGTGTTACCTCTTTAGAATCCTTTCCCCTGGCATTTCGTCTAGATTCTTCAACCCAAAATAATTTTTTCCTGTGGCAAAGTTAGCCAATTTCTCATCATAAGGAATCCGCAATATTTGATCCCTGGCATCTATTAAAAAGTTGTGTAAGACTCTCCTACATCTCCCCTCACATAAAAAACAATCTCTTTGACCCACTATTCTAACAGAGGCAATGCTCAGCTATTTTCCTGTCCCGCTGCTTTCAAGGGGATTTGTTGCGGTTCCTTTGAAAAAGATGCAAACGCTTGCATGGCAGCATTTCCTCCGAATGCAGCAGGCTCCATTCCCACTCTACACTCATTCTTCCAATGACCCACGGCCCCACATCTAAAACAGGGATCTACCTCCCTGTCAATGGTGTATTGGAGGCGAAGTCAGGTGCAGGAGAGCAGGGTATAATGAACAGGTGTACTTTATTATAGTTCCAAAAAATGAGAGCACTACATAAATCAAACATGCTAAAAAAAAACGGAACATAAAAGTAAACACCACATAACATGAAACATTTACACACAAAACATGATTGGAAACAGAGGGTTAAATACAAGTAGATTTATTGGGGAAATGAAAACCAGGTGCGTATGGAAACAAGACAAGACAAATGGATATTATGGGAATTTAAATTATCTGAGTTTTGCAACCCTTGTTGCCGTAGAGCAGATTTGAGCATAACAGGTTACTTTAAATGGAGCAGGGTTTTGGGAGAGGATAGATTTCTGATGCAGAATTGTAGGTGGATTCACAATTATCTGAGTAATGTACAGTATAAGAGAACATTATGGAACATGGTGTGACCTTGTTGCCCTCTGGTCTATTATTGTTGTGGTGACACGAGGAAACACGAGGACTATGCTGGGGCCTGTCTGGAGAGCCTGGCCGCAGGAGTACTCTACAGTAGATGTATGACAACAAGTATGACTGGAATTGGGCTGATTGCATCACAATGCCGAAGGGGAGATTCGATTATTTAAAAGTCATCTCATTAAAAACTCCAGTAAAGACAATTCCTAGTGTTACTCATCGTCTCAGCAATAGGCCTATGTCCTACAGGTCAGCAAGGGGTCATGATAACTAAGAATGGGTGGTGCAGGAGACTACCACAATGACACATTTGGTCATAGGAAATGTGCCAAGAGATCCTTATAACAATACAAACTGGCCTGCTTTTGAAGGGCAAAAAAATATATATATATTCATTTGAGCTTTTTAATTCCTTGGCCATTTATCTACCTTGGGCCTCCGTTTGAACTCAGAGCAGTGTTTGCGTTGGCTTAAGAGACTGTGAGAAGGTAAAACTACTGTACAGAAATAGAAAAATAATATTCTATTTCTCGATTATTTGCTCCACGTGGCATACATCAGCATGTGAGAGTATTTCTCAAAACAGTCATAGTTATTAGTTTGTTTCCTAGTGAAGTGAATGGAGAATCCTAATGTATAGGTCTGTGGAGAGCTACAATTACCCATATTTACGTAGCAATGCAACATTATAGCATGTTGCTCCTCACTACAGACATGTTTACATCATCAATAAGCTACTAATAAGCTAATGGTATCCTTTCAACGTTTCACATTCTGGTGAGACGGTCCCTTCAGTGGCTTGGTGTCTCAGGATACTGTTCAAAGTGTGGTTCTACACCACTGCCAAATTAATATTCATATATTGTACGTTACAAAGTTTAGCCCGTTCAATTTCACCTATGAGTTTTCATGAATAAGTCCACTCTTCACACAACACTAAAGTGACCTTTTGTTTTTCCACACCAACCTCATCAATTAACAGTACATATAGTATGATGTGGAGTGATAATTTATATGATTTAGTAAATTCAAAGTGCTCAGTCATTGCTTATTAGATGTTTCCCTTTCTGTCCCAAGTATACACCAGGAAAAAACTGTTTAAATCCAGACAACTTGAATATGCTTCCTGTCTCTTATCCCACGGGCTAGATGTGCCTCCAGTATTTATGCTGCAGTAGTTTATGTGTCGGGGGACTAGGGTCAGTTTATTATATCTGGAGTACTTCTCCTGTCTTATCCGGTGTCCTATGTGAATTTAAGTATGCTTTCTCTAATTCTCTTTCTTTCTCTCTCTCTCTCGGAGGACCTGAGCCCTAGGACCATGCCTCAGGACTACCTGACATGATAATTCCTTGCTGTCCCCAGTCCACCTGGCCGTGCTGCTGCTCCAGTTTCAACTGTTCTGCCTGCGGCTATGAAATCCTGACCTGTTCACCGGACTGTGCTACCTGTCCCAGACCTATTATTTGACCATGCTGGTCATTTATGAACATTTGAACATCTTGGCCATGTTCTGTTATAGTCTCCACCCGGCACAGCCAGAAAAGGACTGGCCACCCCTCAGAGCCTGGTTCCTCTCTAGGTTTCTTCCTAGGTTTTGGCCTTTCTAGGGAGTTTTTCCTAGCCAACGTGCTTCAACACCTGCATTGCTTGCTGTTTGGGATTTTAGGCTGGATTTCTGTACAGCACTTTGAGATATCAGCTGATGTACAAAGGGCTATATAAATAGATTTGATTTGTTCTGTATCACACCATAAAACAACACAGGAGAATTGGCCACATGTGACTTTGGTGCAATTCCTTGTCCCTTCACATTCCATTTATAATATGTTTGTTTGCAGGTTTATAAACCAAAGACTGACAAGTCCATTTCGGCTGCACTCCTTGACCCAAACAGAAAATTTGCAATGGAACTATTACACTGTGTTGTATGTAAATGTAGAGTTCATCATCTAGTCAAAGCAATCAAATAAGGAGAATAAGTCAAGTATTTTGTATAATTCAAGCATTAATTTGTTTATTATTACACACTGCTTCACACAGTCACTCAATACAGAAGTGGTCTAAATCAAAATCTCAAGAATTGAATAAATAGTCAATGATATACCATATTGTATGTTTCGATGTTATGTATTTTTTTACTCCCACCCACACACACATATACACTGAGTGTACAAACTGTAAGGACACCTGCTCTTTCCATGACATAAACTGACCAGGTGAATCCAGGTGAAAGCTATTATCCCTTATTGATGTCACTTGTTAAATTCACTTCAATCATTCTAGATGAAGGGGAGGAGACAGGTTCAAGAATCATTTTTAAGATTTGACACATTTGAGACATGGATTATATATGTGTGCCAGTTAGAGGGTGAATGGGCAAGACTTAAGTGCCTTTGAACGGGGTATGGTAGTAGGTGCCAAGCTCACCAGTTTGTATCAAGAACTGTAACACTGCTGCGATTTTCACGCTCAACAGTTTCCCATGTGTATCAAGAATGGCCCACCACCCAAAGAACATCCAGTCAACTTTACAACTCAATATTAGGAAGGTATTCCTAATGTTAAGTACACTAAGTGTATAATCCTAAACATTGCACATTTAAATGACCTCAGTCATTTCCCCTGGTGAATAACCTGCATAGCAATCATAATATGTTGTTATTATACAATCAAATAATGGAGAGATTAAATATTTTGGCAAAAGAAAGAGTAAAACACTGGTTCTCTCATACATCATTTTGATGATTGTATCAGTAGCCTGTCCGTCATATTCTCCCTGTCACATTCTTTCCATCATGACAGCAATGGTCTGCCATTGTTTTGAACACAGACAACCAGCATACACACATCAAGTGTTCTCTCCTTTACCTGGCCAAAGTCTGCCAGTAGCATGGACCACCCTTGTCCCTCCTGCCCCTAACAGAAATATTTTGCTGCACAAATAGCCTGTATGCATCATGCCTGATCCATCCCTCAAGATAGATCTAGCATCTATTCTCTGTCTTCAGGCCTCTGTCACATTTTGTTTTCCAACCTTTATTTATGGGTACAAACCGACAAACAAACAGGCAGTCCCACCGGTCTGTGGCCTTCCTGCATGTGACACATCTCTCTACCAGCAGCCCTTTGTTCTGCTCCTCTCCATGTTAGAGTAGTGTAATTTGTTCTGGTACTCGCTCTTCTCTCCTCACTCTGTCTGCCATGCCATGTCGTTTAGCGCTCATCAAGCCCAGGGGCCCTGGTTGCTTCCTTCCTGGGTGGGAAGGCCCATCCCCTGGTTCTCTCAGAGGCTCTGACCATATATCTATGAAGGAAAGAGACACTGGTCAGCAACAATATCACAAAGGTCATCTTGTGGTACAATATGAAATAATTCTGTGTACAGCCTATGCTTAATTTGATAACCAGAATAGCAAACAGCTGTTCCAGGACTTATTTTAAGCTCACCTAAGGAAAGTCAACAGGTTGGCACGGGAGCTCTTAATGGCCGTCTGGGGTGAAGAGTTCTCTGAGCTGCACACAAAAGAGAGAGAGATGGGGCAGACATTTTGAACATGACATCATAAAAACGGTGATCAGTGAAAGAGTTCTCCAAAAGCTCCTTGAATTTTGGTGGAATTTTACTGTTGTGAAAACAAAGATGCAGTGCCTTCAGAAAGTATTCACACACTATTTCCACATTTTGTTGTGTTACAGCCTGAATTTACAACCCCTCTTTTACGCTACTGCTACTCTCTGTTTATCGTACTGTATATGCATAGTCTTTTAACCATACCTAGATGTACATACTGCTACAATTAGCCCGACTAAATGGTGCCTCGCTACTGTCATAGCCTCGCTACTGTTATATTATATTATTTACTTCAATTGCACTGTTGGTTAGGGCCTGTAAGTAAGCATTTCACTGTAAGTTACCTGTTGTATTCTGCGTATGTGACAAATAAACTTTGATTTGATTTAAAATGTATTACATTTTGGTTTTTTTGGTCACTGGCCTACACACAATACCCCATAATGTTGAAATTAAATCGTTTTTTTCTACATTTTCACAAATTATAATAAAAATTAAAAGCTGAAATGTTTTGAGTCAATAACTATTTCATCCTTTTGTTATGGCAAGCGTAAATAAGTTCAGGAATAAAAGCGTGCATAAAAAGTCACATAATAAGGTGCATGGACGCGGATGGTGTGTAATAATAGAGTTTAACATGATTTTGGAATGACTACCTCATCTCTGTACCACACACAGTGTGAATTTCAAACACAGATTAAACCACAAAGACCAGGGAGGTTTTCCAATGCCTCGCAAAGGGCACTTATTGGTAGATGGGTACAATAAAAATAAAAAGCAGATATAGAATATCGCTTTGAGCATGGTGAAGTTACACTTTGGATGGTGTATCAATGGATGGTGTATCAATACACACAGTTACTACAAAGATACAGGCATCTTGTCACGCCCTGACCATAGAGAGCCTTTTTATTCTCTATTTTGGTTAGGTTGGGGTGTGACTAGGGGGGGGGTGTGTTTTCTGGGATCTTGTTTTTGTGTTTGTTGCCTGTGAGCACTCCAGAACATCACGTTTCGTTCAATCTTTATTGTTTCTTTTGTGCGTTTCACTCAATAAACGTGTCACGACGAGCGTGACACGTCTATCCTAATTCAGTTGCTGGAGAGGAAGGAAACCGCTCAGGGATTTCACCATGAGGCCAATGGTGATTTTAAAACAGTTACAGAGTTTAATGGCTGTGATAGGAGAAAACGAATGATGGATGTACAACATTGTAGTTACTTCACAATACTAACCTAATTGACAGGAAATTGGGAAGTTGGTACAGAATAAAAATATTCCAAAACATGCATCCTGTTTGCAACAAGGCACTAAAGTAATGCTGCAAAAAAAATTGCCAAAGCAATTAACTTTTTGTCCTGAATACAAAGTGTTATGTTTGAAGCAAATTCAATACAACACATTACGGAGTACCATTCTCCATACTTTCAAGCATCATGTTATAGATATGCTTGTTATCGTTAAAGGACTGGGGAGTAAAATAACAATAGCGAGACTATATACATGGGGGTACCGATATAGAGTCAATGTGCGGGGATACCGATTAGTTGAGGTAGTATGTACATGTAGGTAGAGTTATTAAAGTGACTATGCATAGATGACAACAGAGAGTAGCAGTGGTGTAAAGAGAGGGAGAGGGGGGACAATGCAAATAGTCTGGGTTTCCATTTGACTAGATGGTCAGGAGTCTTATGGCTTGGGGGTAGAAGCTGTTTAGAAGCCTCTTGGACCTAGACTTGGTGCTCCGGTACAGTTTGCTGTGGGTGGCTGGAGTCTTTGACAATTTTTAGGGCCTTCCTCTGACACTGCCTGGTATAGAGGTCCTGGATGGCAGGAAGCTTGCCGACAGTGATGTGTGTAGATGGGTGAGATTTTTTTTTTATTTAATCAATTTTGAATTCAGGCTGTAACACAACAAAAAGTAGATTAGGTCAAGGGGTTTGAATACTTTCTGAAGGCAATGTAGATACCCCTCAAACAAACTCATATCAGTGAATTCTCACAATATCTCTGATCAAAGAATCAGGTGTGTAGAGAACTGTTGCCTCTTTTTTTTTGCCAATTTGGCAATCTAAAGACAACTTTATTGTACTTTATTGTACACTAAAAGTTTTACTGACATCATTGCAAGGTCATAGACCAAACAATAATGTATTTACAATATAATATCTAAGGGCTCTATCCAATCTGGATCGCTGAAGCGTTACAAACTGCGTGCTAGAAATGTCAAGGTCATTTGGATTTGAGCCGACATACTGTATGCAGCGTTTACTGTGAATGCAGTCTCCGCTAACGCGGGAACATTGCCTTTCAATTTCAATCCAGCTGTAACGTAACGGATTGAATAGAGCCCTATCTGTCCCTAAGTGGAAAAACGGCCCCTGTTTGTCTCCCAATGAGGAACAATGAGTGCAATGAGTCTCTGGGTGTCTCTATAGGTGCATGTATTTGTTTCTCTTTCATCCTTAGGAACCATTAATCCTTAACTCAGCATTTCAATGCTTGAGACTCCTACACACTTCACTCCCCTGTCCCCTCAGCCAATCAAAACATGCAGTGCGGATGCTAGAGCAGCCTGGGATTACACTACCCCCTCTGGCACTCCGTAACATTGTGGTGCAGATTCATTCCACCATGAGAGGAAACGCCTGTGTGATACACACAATAACACTCGGTCAAGCTAATAATAGCATCCCAGAGAAGTGAGCTATGCTCTCAGACTACCACGCCTTGTGCACCTTGAAGAGCTCCAACGGGGAGTCCCTATTGTTCTGTGTACTCAAATGGCTGACTAATAAAAGTAATTACATTCCACAGTGACTGAGTATCTGTCTGTCTGCGTTGGTGGTGTGTGTGAAGTTGTCTTGGCCATTTTTTTGACCCCAACTCACCTGTCCAGACAGAAGCTGGTGCAGGTGTGGTCGTAAGAGTCCGCACACACACAGGGACCGGCAGACCTACGGCGACGTGACAGAGGGCTGCCCAAGCCGTAAACAGTGGTCTTACTGCAGAAGGGGAAAGAAAGAAAGGGAATATCAGTTTTATCAGTCACCCTCAAGATATAACCACAATGTTTATAGACTTTGTTCCTTGGCATTAATAAAATGAAAATGCAGTGATGCCAGACAGGGAGGATTGCCAGAATAATGGCATATTGATAATAGTGCACAGCTAAAATAATGCACAGCTAAAATAAAAAATGATGCAAATATTAACGTTGATCGATAATGTTGATATCATCACACAGGGATGTAATTGACCCACATAAGTGAATTGCTCAAGTATATGTCTGCAAAGCTGAGAAGGTATTTGTTTGACGTACTTGGTGTGTAGTGTAAGTAAGTGTATGTGCATGTGTTTCACTCTAGAAATGCATATTTTTCTGTGAGGTATGTGTGCCCACCTTGGTGTGTTGACCCAGATGATGTCAAGATGGCAAAAGTAGTGGCATTCAGAGTCCAGCTGGTTGGTGCAGGCACAGCGTTTGGTCCGCATTCTGTGAGGTGGAGCCAGATCACTGGACTTAGGCCTTTCTGACAGTGGATGTCCAGAACCTACATGACAGACAAGGATATAGCTTAGAAACCAATCCTGGTGCATCAAGACCATACGATCCACCATCCGTTACGGTTACTAGTTACCTGTCCAACATTGTAATCAGTAACGTAACTTTTGTATTACCCAAACTCAGTAACGTAATCTGATTACATTCCGTTACTTTTAGATTACTTTCCTCTTAAGAGACATTAGAAGAAGACAAAAATGCATGTTACCAATTGAACGACATCTATTGCAGGATAAATCTATGTTAAAGTTTATAAGGATGTTCAATTTTACTTTATGGTTTGATTATGTAGAATTATTCTAACCCATCCCTTTGGGTTAATAATACGATTCAATTATAATTTTACATTCAAAACTATCAAAGTCTATCAGAATTCCAGTCATTCCAATAAATGTTATACCCCTTGATCTTCAAGAATAGGACTTGGAAATATGGAAGTATTGATTAGCCAAATTGTTTTACCTGAGCACAAACCCAAAACTAAGGACGTATTAGCCAGACTTACTCTGTTGTTCATGATTTTGTTGTCATGGAGTACTGATTGTGCTCATTGATTCGAATTGAAAAATAAATGCTGCTCTCATTAAATGGTATGTTTTGAGCACTACTGAAAAGTACTATTTACATGTGAAAAATGAATGCCATATGCTGCATTTGCTATATGCCTATTGTTTACCTTTTTGTTGTTGACACTTTGATATCTTGATAATATGCAGCTGTTTAAAGGGCAAATCCACAGATGAAACAATAACCAAACAATCGCCCCGCCTCTATTTTAGTAAAAAACTGAGGGATGGGCCTGGAGAAATGTAACCACTCTCAGATTAATAGACAGAGCTATGGATGCAAGGACTGACCAATCATGATATAAAAAGTATTGTTTTAACTATGTATGTAGGCTATACAGTGTTTGATTACATTTACAATGGAGAAAAACAAGCATATCTTTTGGGTTCTCATAGAGTGTGACATTTGAACTAAGCTCATGAGGCATTTCTAAGTTATATTCTTCAAGAATCAATGGATATATATATATCATTTATAAATCCAAAAATGGATGTAGCAACTACAGACTGCCCCTTTAGGTATATTCAAAAGTGTGTGAGTTTGAGCATGTGTCCATTAGGATTTTTAGTTTTTTTATCAGCGTGAATTAGATTGAGCAATAAAAGCCCCACTTTTATTCCGTAGGCTGGGATCCGCACTATGGGGCTGTTGCACATTTTTCACAAGCTGTCCACTGGTTTCAAAAACAATGATTGACAGGCAGCATCATCCTTACCTCCAAGCGTTTATTCAAGTTGGATAATCTTTGAATGCTGACAACAATCGCATTATTGGAAAGCTTAGACTGTAGCCTACAAAAGCCTGTTCGTTCTCTTTTCCCACGATCCATCAAACACATTTGGTGCGTCATCATAGTGGTCTCTGACTTGTGGTCAGACTCACTCAGGTGGAACAAATTTAAATTTGTGTTTCTAGTTTTTCAAAAGTATCTGTAATCTGATTACATTATTTGAAAATGCTGGTAATGTAACAGTTACATTTTTTTGTTGTAATCCCTCATTCCCCAACCCAGCCAACAGCATAAAGGGATATACAAGTGTATTATTACCAGTACTTAGCTATTTTCCTTGATCTATCACACTCTTTCTTTTTTTTCTTTTACCTTTATTTAACCAGGCAAGTCAGTTAAGAACAAATTCTTATTTTCAATAACAGCCTAGGAACAGTGGGTTAACTGCCTGTTCAGGGGCAGAACGACAGATTTGTACCTTGTCAGCTCGGGGGTTTGAACTTGCAACCTTCCAGTTACTAGTCCAACGCTCTAACCACTAGGCTACCCTGCCACTCTAATCATTTCATTTCCGTGGAAAGCTAGTAATCATCTGTAATCTCTGTCATCTGTCTGTTCAAACATTCAAATAGTGAAGGGTAGACATTTAGAGGAAACTTCACCTCTTTATTGACTCAGTGGAGTCATATCATCTCATTTGTCCCTATACAGAAATGACCAGAGTATGGAGAAATACAGCCTCTGGTATTTTCTGACGGTACAATGAAGTCTACAAACAGCAACCAAACATTGTCATGCTCTCACAAGTTCAAGTTTAAGGTGCTTTTGACAACAAAGATCACTCAAATACAAGATCATTAATTTGTTGTGTGAGATGAAGAGTTTCTCCAGATAATCAACATTTGAGAATGTGTACCCCTGAGCTAGTCAGCAATGTTGAAGTGAGATTCAACATTTGTTTTAATGTGTTATAACGATAAATCTTCATTGATGACATGACAGTTGGAACGGGGCTTGCTGAAACGTGTCTCTTGTTGCTTTGTATATTTTGTCACTGAATTTAATGAGTGTGCTTATGAGTAAGTCTTTACATTGCTCTAGACAATGAAAACATGTAGTCAATGCTGCACCATGTCACCATCTTATAGGGCTAATAATTAGTTTAAATGGAAAGTCAGCTAGGGTTTTATTGATGCAAGACAGTAGCATAGAACCTCAATATAATGTCATATTTTTTTTGTATAGTGCGTCATTCCAAAATAATATTTTTATGATATTTTGTATTAAGTTATGCATTCAGAAAATGATCAGTGGAAGACACTTGACCATTATTTTTCAATGCTTCAATGACATGATTAAGTCTATGTTTGCTTGTGGAGGAAATAACAAATCCTAAATCCTATTATATTAATAGCGCTGTAGTACTTACCTTCCTGCATGGACACACACACGGTGATGAGAAGGAGCAGGCTGGCGTGTGCTGACATGGTTGCTGTTGGTCTGTTTGTAGAGCTCATGGTGAAGTATAATATCCTTAAATGCGCTTTGGCAAATTATCCCAGGTGTCTTCTGCTTTGCTGCTTGCTTGTTTGTCTGCAGGTGTCTGAGCCGTAGCCTTCAATTTATAGTGCTCTTTCCCCATGATGTCACACTGGAAGCCCTGCCCCCTGCTGCTACAATGTTACACAACTCCTCCAGAGGGTTTGAGCCTCTGCTGAAAATTCCAGGAATCTACAGGTATGTTCACTCCACCCCACCACAACTCCCCAACCTGCAGGTCACTGGACAGACAACAGTTCACTTATCACCTCTAGCATGTTGCATTGACTTTCCACATGCAATTTGGTTGTGTGACATATACTTTTTCTGTCATATTTTGAGTGATGTTTGACATATGGCGAGAGCCTTGGGGGGGAGGGTAGGAGGGAAGGAGGGAGAGGAAGGGAGTGGAATACCATGAGGAAAAGGAGAGAGATGGCTCCTGATTGCCTGCTTTACATGGAGTCTGCAAGAGAAGGCCAGGGTGCCATGGAAACAATGCTCAGGGGGAACGTTATCCAATAATGGGGAGTTGGCAGATGGTGGTGGCATGTGGTGATGGCGCAGATGTGCAGATGTGCATTGGGTGACAATTGACTCAATTCGGGATTGATTGACAGATCAAATTAATTCCCCCATGTGCTGTTGACCGAACAATATTATTTAAGTGTAATTCCATACGCTACTTATTTTCTCAAGCTGTATTTATAATCTAGACAGTGCAGAAGATTGCAGTTGTAACATGTACTGTTTGAATACTGCTGGAAGTGTTACCACTAGGCCATGCGTGCACCACAGAATATGATTTTCACTCATACACAGTTTTGGGTCTACAGTGCCTTCGGAAAGTATTCAAAACCCTTTACTTTTTCCACATTTGGTTACATTACAGTCTTATTCTAAAATGTATTAAATAGTTTTTTTCCCCTCATCAAGCTTTCACACAATACCCCATAATGACAAAACAAAAACAGTTTTTAGTAATGTTTGATAATATATATATGTATATATATATACATGGCAGCGATTACAGCATTGAGTCTTATTGGATATGACACTGCAAGCTTGGCACAACTGTATTTGGGGAGTTTCTCCCATTCTTCTCTGCAGATTCTCTCAAGCTCTGTCAGGTTGAATGGGGAGCATTGCTGCACAGGTATCTTCAGGTATATCCAGAGATGTTGGATTGGGTTCAAGTCCTGGCTCTCGCTGGGCCACTCAAGGACATTCAGAGACTTGTCCCGAAGCCACTCCTGCGTTGTTTTGGCTGTGTGCTTAGGGTCGTTGTCCTGTTGGAAGGTAAAACTGTCGTCCCAGTCTGAGGTCCTGAGGGCTCTGGAGCAGGTTTTCGTCAAGAATCTCTCTGTACTTTGCTCCATTCAATTTAACCTCAAACCTGACTACTGTCCTAGTCCCTGCCGCTGAAAAACATCCCCACAGCATGATGCTGCCACCAAGGTGCTTCACCGTAGGGATGGTGACAGGTTTCTTCCAGACGTGACACTTGGCATTCAGGCCAAATAGTTCAATCTTGGTGTTATCAGACCAGAGAATCTTGTTTCTCATGGTCTGAGAGTCTTTAGGTGCCTTTTGGCAAACTCCAAGCGGGCTGTCATGTGCCTTTTACTGTGGAGTGGCTTCCATCTCTTCACTCTACCAGAAAGGCCTGATTGGTGGTGCTGCAGAGATTGTTGTCCTTCTGGAAGGTTCTCCCATCTCCACAGAGGAACTCTTGAGCTTTGTCAGAGTGACCATCGGGTCCTTGGTCACCTCCCTGACCAAGGCCCTTCTTCCCCGATTGCTCAGTTTGGCTGGGCGGCCAGCCCTTGGAAGAGTTTTGGTGGTTCCAAACTTCTTCCATTTAAGAATGATGGAGGCCACTGTGTTCTTGGGGATATTAAATTATATTCAATGCATACATTTTTTGGTACCCTTCCCAAGATCTGTGCCTTGACACAATCCTGTCTCGGAGCTCTATGGACAATTCCTTCGACCTCATGGCTTGGTTTTTGCTCTGACATGCACTGTCAACTTTGGGACCTTATATAGACAGGTGTGTGCCTTTCCAAATCATGTCTAATTGGTTTAATTTACCACAGGTGGACTCCCAATAACGTTGTGGAAACATCTCAAGTATAATCAATGGAAACAGGATGCACCTGCGCTCAATTTAGAATCTCATAGCAAAGGGTCTGAGTACTTATGTATATAAGGTATCTGTTTTTTAATTGCTAAAAATGGCTAAAAACCAGTTTATGATTTGTCGTTATGGGGTATTGTGTGTAGATTGCTGAGGAAAATGTTTTATGTAACCCATTAGAATAATGCTGTAACCTAACAAAATGTGTAAAAAGTCAAGGGGTCTGAATACTTTCCAAAGGCACTGAACATTAAATGATTCAGGCAAGATGTGTTTTGAGAACATGCGTTATTTTGAGGTCTGAGAGTATTACATTCATCTGATTATTCATTGAACAAGATAAATTGGGTGCAATGGAAATTGAAGAACAGTATGGAAATAAGCTCTGGGCTTTGTTTTTTAATCCTCTATCATTTTTGATGTATTGAAAATGTATTTGAAAATGAAGGCTACAGACCAACAGCAATATCTCTACTACCATTGCCAGCTATTACGTTGTCGTTGTTTTGACAACTGCACTGTCACAGAAGTAGCTAAACTGTTTCCGGAATTACATTTGACCAACATATTCATGGTGCATTCCCGAGAAAAAATATCCCTTTATCTCTTGTTCTGTGTTGGCTGGCATTAGCCCATGCACAGATAAACCGACAACTCTCTTCCTTGCCTGAGGGTAGTGGTACCCCCAGTGCATTGTGCCACCCACACAGTGCGCGGTGGGTGAGTGACTGGCCCAGGAGCCAAGGGGGAATCTTACCACTGCCATGCAGATAGCCAAATGGTAGCACTCACTCATGCAAATGAACTGTGGCGTTAATCTCCCCACACACTCAGATTAGCCAGGTTAATCAAGAGGGATTTTATCGCTAACTCCATAAAGTAACTTAGGTGTTCGTTAAAGCCACCGGGGCATGGCCGATGAATAGATGGTCAATTATCTGATAGGAAAATATGGCTAATGTGTATGGAAAGGCTGCATGGATACAGCTGTCAGTCATCAGCATCAGTGTGGGCTGTGATGAGCTCTGTCAGATGTAGATACTGGGGGCCACGTGTCTCGACAACACACACACACATATCTAGAGTATGATGAAAGAGAAAAAGAGTTGAGTGTGTTTTTTGTCCAGGCATATGTGTAAATCTGAATCTGTTTTACTTGTGTAATGTATGACCATAGGAGTCTCGACGCTCTTCTGAACATTGCTGATCATTTATGATAATAATATACGTATACTATAGTGGTTCTTGTGGATGTGAATAAATGTATGTTATCTTTTTCAAAGGGTCTATTATTCACCAGTACTGTATCTAGTATGCAGTCTGTTGACAAATATAACATGTCATAACACACCTACACATTCAGAGGAGCACATGGTCAGCCACAGTATAGTGCAGAGATTCGAACCCACAACCCTCTAACATCTAGGCTACATACTGCCTCACCTATTTGTGCAAAAATTCCTAGATATGTTCCCAGAGTCAAAGGGATGGCAACTCTCTGTGAGTACTACATGTACTTTGTTTTGGTGAAATTGTGTGTGCCTGCTGGGAAATTACTTTGGTGAGAATTGGCACCTTAAGATGGAATATAACAGAGTACAAGTTCTTTAAACTGGTACTTTTCCTACACAAGGATGCTTGGCATCTTTTGCATTAGACAAATTGTCCATGAAGACATGTATTATGCCACAACAGACAACATTTCCTGGGTAAACTAAAGACATAAATCAAGTATGACATTCACATTAATGAGACATAAACAATGTTTGGTACTATTATAATTATAGAATTTACAATCATGGAAGAATAATGGGGTGAATCATGAGATCCAAATGCTAGACTGTTGGGAATGAGAGATTAACAGATTTATCTATCAGGATCTCATAGTATCAACCGTCAGAACTAATCTGCCATATCTACCAGAGGAAACAAGAAAAAACACTACCTCCTCTATTCCCCCCTCTATTATCCTGGCAAGTGTCTTCACTGACATTTTCAATCTCTCCCTGTCTGATTATGAAATACCAACATGTTTCAAGCAGACCACCATTGTGGCCAAGAACACTAAGGTAACGTGCCTAAATGACCACCGACCCGTAGCACTCACATCTGTAGCCATGAAATGCTTTGAAAGGCTGGTCATGGCTCACATCAACACCATTATCCCAGAAACCCTAGACCCATTCCAAATTGCACACCGCACCAACAGATCCACAGATGATGGAATCTCTATTGCACTCCATACTGCCCATTCACACCTGGACAAAAGGAACACGTATGTGGGGGAATGCTATTCATTGACTACAGCTCAGCGTTCAACACCATAACACCCTCAAAGCTCAACACTAAGCTAAGGACCCTGGGACTAAACACGTCCCTCTGCAACTGGATCCTAGACTGCCTGACAGGCCTCCACCAGGTGGTAAAGGTAGGTAACAACACATCCGCCACGCTGATCCTCAACATGGGTCCCGACAGGGGTGCGTGCTCAGTCCCCTCCTGTACTCCCTGTTCACTCATGACTGCACAGCCAGGTACAACTCTGACACCACCATAAAATTTGCTGATGACACAACAGTGGTCGGCCTGATCACTGACAACGATGAGACAGCCTATAGGGAAGAGGCTAGAGAGCTGGCTGTGTGGTGCAAAGACAACAACCTCTCCCTCAACGTGATCAAGACCAAGGAGATGATTGTGGACTACAGGAAACTGGGCTGTAGTGGAGCAGGTTAAGAGCTTCAAGATCCTTGGTGTTCACAGCAAACCAAAATGGTCCAAGCACACCATGACAGTCGTAAAGAGGGCACGACAAAACCTATTCCCCCTCAGAAGACTGAAAAGATTTGGCATGGGTCCTCAGATCCTCAAAAGGTTTTGCAGCTGCACCATCGAGAGCATCCTCTGGTTGCATCACCGCCTGGTATGGCATGCTCTCATGCATGTGCTGTTAGTAGAATAATCTATGTGTAATGGTTTTCTGGGGAAAGAGAGGCGGACCAAAATGCAGCGTGGTTAGTTTTGTACATCTTTAATAAAGATGAAAGTACAACAATCTATAAAACAAGAAACGTGAAAAAAACAAAACAGTCCTATCTGGTGCCACAAACACAAAGACAGGAACAATCACCCACAAAACCCAACACAAAACAGGCTACCTAAATATGGTTCCCAATCAGAGACAATGACTAACACCTGCCTCTGATTGAGAACCATATCAGGCCAAACATGGAAATAGACAAACCAGACACACAACATAGAATGCCCATCCAGCTCACGTCCTGACCAACACTAAAACAAGGAAAACACACACGAACGATGGTCAGAACGTGACAGTACCCCCAAGGTGTGTACTCCGAACGCACAACCTAAACCCATAGGGGAGGGTTTGGGTGGGCATCTGTCCGCGGTGGCGGCTCTGGCGCTGGACGTGGACCCCACTCCATAATTGTCTTAGTCCACCTCCTTAGCGTCCCTTGAGTGGCGACCCTCGCTGCTAACCTTGGCCTAGGAACCCTAACAACGGGCCCCACTGGACTGAGGGGCAGCTCCGGACTGAGGTAGCTCAGGACTGCGGGGAAACTCAGGAATGGCGGATCCTGGCTGAATGGCGGATCCTGGCTGACTGGCGGATCCTGGCTGACTGGCGGATCCTGGCTGACTGGCGGATCTGGCAGATCCTGGCTGACTGGCAGTTCTGGCAGATCTTGGCTGACTGGCGGATCCTGGCTGAATGGCGGATCCTGGCTGACTGGCGGATCTAACTGATCCTGGCAGACTGGCGGCTCTGGCGGATCCTGGCAGACTGGTGGCAACGTGAAAAAACCAAAACAGTCCTATCTGGTGCCACAAACACAAAGACTGGAACAATTACCCACAAAACCCAACACAAAACAGGCTACCTAAATATGGTTCCCAATCAGAGACAATGACTAACACCTGCCTCTGATTGAGAACCATATCAGGCCAAACATAGAAATAGACAAACCAGACACACAACATAGAATGTCCACCCAGCTCACGTCCTTACCACGTCCAAAACACACACGAACGATGGTCAGAACGTGACACTATGTGTCAATGAAATCTGTTGCTGTATTTTTTATTATTTTTTATTATCTGTGATAATTTAGTTTGTCTTGTTTAGTTTTTTAAACATTATACCTAAACTGTATGTGTAAACATGTATATGCAGGGCCCAGCTGTAAAAGATACCTTGGTCTCAGTCTGTTTTCCTTGTTGAATTGTTTTATTTTTTTAACTGCTCGGCCTCCGACCACAAAGCACTACAGAGGGTAGTGCGTACGGCCCAGTACATCACCGGGGCCAAGGTTCCTGCCATCCAGGACCTCTATACCAGGTGATGTCAAAAGAAGGCCATACAAATTGTCAAATACTCCAGCCACCCTAGTCATAGACTGTTCTCTCTGCGTCCGCACAGCAAGTGGTATCGGAGCGCCAAGTCTAGGTCCAAGAGGCTTCTAAACAGCTGAGACCCCCAAGCCATAAGACTCCCGAACAGCTAATCAAATGGCTACCCAGACTATTTGCACCCCCCATGCTGCTGCTACTCTCTGCTTTCATCTATGCATTGCCACTTAACCCTACCTGCGTGTACATAATTACCTCAACTAACTTTTTGTATTTTCTTAAAACTGCATTGCTGGTTATGGGCTTGAAAGTTAGCATTTCACTCACCTATTTTATTCGGGGCTTGTGATTTGATTCCACCACAAACCAAATGCATGCTTTTCAACCATTCTTGACCAAGGCACTGGATGCACTGGGCCGTGGAGGCGCACTGGAGGTCTTGAGCAATGAGACTGCACAACATGTCCTTGCCGGGCTACAGGGGGTATCCAGCAAGTGCGGCAGGTTGGTACAGACCGCACTGGGCTGTGCTGGCGAACCGGGGACACCGTGCTAAGGGATGGTGCCCTATAACCCGGGACGAGGAGACGCACTGGAGACCAGATGCGCTGAGCCGGCTTCATCCCTCCTGGCTCGATGCCCACTCTAACCCGGCCGATTCGAAGAGCTGCGATGTAGCGCACCGGGCTATGTGTACGCACTGGGGACACTGTGGGCCTCACTGCATGCCCGGTCACTCTCTCGCCACGGTAAGCACGGGGAGTTGGCTCAGGTCTCCTACCTGAGTTTGCCGATCTCCCCGTGTGACTCCTCTGGGGCTGCCTCTCGTGCACGATACCTCAAGCCAATTCCTCGTAGTGTCGCCACTCCACTTTAGCTGCCACCAGCTCCGCTTTCGGATGGCGATACTCTCCCGGCTGTGCCCAGGGTCCCTTGCCATCCAAGATTTCCTCCCATGTCCAGGAGTCCACTCCTTGGTCCTTTTGCGGTGGGTAGTTCTGTAACGATGTTCGTCTGAGGAAGAAGGAGAAGACAAAAGCACAGCGTGGTACGTGTTCATATTTCCTTTAATTAACTGAAGACTAAATACAAAATAACAAGAGAATAAATGAAAACCGAAACAGTCCCATATGGTGCAAACACAAATGGAAAACAACTACCCACAACCCATATTTGAAAAACAGGCTGCCTAAGTATGGTTCTCAATCAGAGATACGATTGACAGCTGCCTCTGATTGGGAACCATACCAGGCCAAACACCTAGAAATATAACACACAGAACCAAAACATAGAATGCCCACCCCAACTCACGCCCTGACCAAATTAAAATAGAGACATCAAAAAGGAACTAAGGTCAGGACGTGACATCTGCACGGTTCTGACTTATAATATTATAATATGTGGACAACTACAAAGACCTAGGTGTCTGGCTAGACTGTAAACTCTCCTTCCAGACTAATTTTAAACATCTCCAATCCAAAATTAAATCTAGAATCGGCTTCCTATTTCGCAACAAAGCCTTCTTCACTCACGTCCCCAAACATACCCTCGTAAACTGACTATCCTACCGATCCTCGACTTTGGCGATGTCATTTACAAAATAGCTTCCAACACTCTACTCAGCAAACTGGATGCAGCCTATCACAGTGCCATCCGTTTTGTCACCAAAGCCCCTTATACCACCCACCACTGCGACCTGTATGCTCTCGTCAGCTGGCCCTCAGTACATATTTGTCGCCAGACCCACTGGCTCCAGGTCATCTATAAGTCTATGCTAGGTAAAGCTCTGCCTTATCTCAGCTCACTGGTCACGATATCAACACCCATCTGTAGCACGCGCTCCAGCAGGGATATCTCACTGGTCATCCCTAAAGCCAACACCTCCTTTAACCGCCTTTCCTTCCAGTTCTCTGCTGCCAATGACGGGAACAAATTGCAAAAATCGCTGAAGCTGGAGACTTATATTTCCCTCACTAACTTTAAACATCAGCTATCTGAGCAGCTAACCGATCGCTACAGCTGTACATAGCCCATCTGTAAATAGCCCACCCAATACATTACATACATTTAAGTCATTTAGCAGACGCTCTTATCCAGAGCGACTTACAAATTGGTGCATTCACCTTATGACATCCAGTGGAACAGCCACTTTACAATAGTGCATCTAAATCTTTTAAGGGGGGGGGGATTACTTTATCCTATCCTAGGTATTCCTTAAAGAGGTGGGGTTTCAGGTGTCTCCGGAAGGTGGTGATTGACTCCGCTGTCCTGGCGTCATGAGGGAGTGTGTTCCACCATTGGGGAGCCAGAGCAGCGAACAGTTTTGACTGGGCTGAGCGGGAACTGTACTTCCTCAGTGGTAGGGAGGCGAGCAGGCCAGAGGTGGATGAACGCAGTGCCCTTGTTTGGGTGTAGGGACTGATCAGAGCCTGGAGGTACTGAGGTGCCGTTCCCCTCACAGCTCCGTAGGCAAGCACCATGGTCTTGTAGCGGATGCGAGCTTCAACTGGAAGCCAGTGGAGAGAGCGGAGGAGCGGGGTGACGTGAGAGAACTTGGGAAGGTTGAACACCAGACGGGCTGCGGCGTTCTGGATGAGTTGTAGGGGTTTAATGGCACAGGCAGGGAGCCCAGCCAACAGCGAGTTGCAGTAATCCAGACGGGAGATGACAAGTGCCTGGATTAGGACCTGCGCCGCTTCCTGTGTGAGGCAGGGTCGTACTCTGCGGATGTTGTAGAGCATGAACCTACAGGAACGGGCTACCGCCTTGATGTTAGTTGAGAACGACAGAGTGTTGTCCAGGATCACGCCAAGGTTCTTAGCGCTCTGGGAGGAGGACACAATGGAGTTGTCAACCGTGATGGCGAGATCATGGAACGGGCAGTCCTTCCCCGGGAGGAAGAGCAGCTCCGTCTTGCCGAGGTTCAGCTTGAGGTGGTGATCCGTCATCCACACTGATATGTCTGCCAGACATGCAGAGATGCGATTCACCACCTGGTCATCAGAAGGAGGAAAGGAGAAGATTAATTGTGTGTCGTCTGCATAGCAATGATAGGAGAGACCATGTGAGGTTATGACAGAGCCAAGTGACTTGGTGTATAGCGAGAATAGGAGAGGGCCTAGAACAGAGCCCTGGGGGACACCAGTGGTGAGAGCGCGTGGTGAGGAGACAGATTCTCGCCACGCCACCTGGTAGGAGCGACCTGTCAGGTAGGACGCAATCAAGCGTGGGCCGCGCCGGAGATGCCCAACTCGGAGAGGGTGGAGAGGAGGATCTGATGGTTCACAGTATCGAAGGCAGCCGATAGGTCTAGAAGGATGAGAGCAGAGGAGAGAGAGTTAGCTTTAGCGGTGCGGAGCGCCTCCGTGATACAGAGAAGAGCAGTCTCAGTTGAATGACTAGTCTTGAAACCTGACTGATTTAGATCAAGAAGGTCATTCTGAGAGAGATAGCGGGAGAGCTCGCCAAGGACGGCACGTTCAAGAGTAATCTACCCATCTCATCCACATATTGTTTTTATTTACTTTTCTGCTCTTTTGTACACCAGTATCTCTACTTGCACATCATCATCTGCTCATCTATCTCTCCAGTGTTCATTTGCTAAACTGTAATTACTTCGCTACTATGGCCTATTTATTGCCTTACTTCCTCATGCCATTTGCACACACTGTATACATACTTTTTTCTTTTTTCTATTGTGTTATTGATTATACGCTTGTTTATTCCATGTGTAACTCTTGGTTGTTGTTTGTGTCGAACTGCTTTGCTTTATCTTGGCCAGTTGTAAATGAGAACTTGTTCTCAACTAGCTTACCTGGTTAAATAAACTTGAAATATATATTTTTATAAATAAAACATTCCTGGATCAGAAAGACAACTGCGTCATGCCCATAGGAGGCACCAAGTCACATGCCCCCTGAGATTGTCCAGTTAAAAAAATGTCAGATGTTACATATTTTACTAAACTTGTATTTTCTTCGTCAAAGTAAAGTGAAATAGGGTGGTCATAATGTTTCATGACAGTGTCATAAAGTGTATTTTAAATATGATGAAAAAAAACATGACCGTAAAGAATTCATTTACAACAACAAAGGATTTAAGAAACAAACTTTCAAACGAAAGGAAACTTCTTGGCAGAAAAAAATAAATGTGGGTTTTGACACTCTTACGTAGGTGTCATAAGCAGCCATAAAATAACGCAATATGTGTCACAACAGGTGTAAATATATAGATCATGACAGTGTTATGACCATATTATGACAGGTTACGACAAGTTATGTCAGCTGTTATTACATATTATGACATGGTTATGCCGTGTCATAACGTGTTATGACACTGGGTGTCAAGTAAAGTGTTACCATGCCTAGACAGGACACTAGATACTCTAGTGCAGGGTTTCCCAAACTCGGTCCTAGGGCCCCCTGTTCAAATTAATTAAGTAGTGCATGAAGAAGATGTGGGAGTGGTCCTATATGCACTGATAGGCTTACCATGTGATTTGAACCAATAACACAGTCCCAATATTAGTACTACCATACTAGTTCACTCCACAAAGACATTGTCTGCCGTAAAGACATTTACATAACTTCACCAGTCAGTGTTGTCTCTTTTGGCTCTGGTTAGAGACGGTCACACTCCCAATAAACCCTGCTCATATTTTCTAACCATCATCTGTGCATGTGGCCTATTTATGTTTAGAGGTAGGGCATTGTCGTGTCTTTACTATCATTAAATTGAAGACTTAGTTTTTATCAAAGATTCCTGTAATTAGTATTACGCGATTAAACTGAATAATCATGTAACTGTAATTAACTAGGAAGTCAGGGCACCAAGGAAAGTATTCAGATTACAAAGTTATAATTTCCCAATATAACCTTTCAGATATTTTCATATCTGATCAATAGTCTTCTGATTAATGATTTATTTATTTTACCTCACGTTAGTCTCATTCCAAAATGGTAATCCTTTACGAATGAACGCTCACTCATTCGGGAACAATTGCAATCAATATATATATATTTACACTTAGTGTGTCGTCTTGATAACTGGTGAAAAGTTTGTGTCTTTCGTAGAATTGTCCGTCTCTCTCCCTCTCTCCGTCTGTCTTGGTTAGAGGGGAAAGTTCAAAGTGACATTCGTTATAGAATGGATGTTTCGGGGGTTGTCGTTCTTTGCGTTCAATGATACCAAATTCCTAGCTGCAGACTAGTAATTAATATCAAAGACTTGTTCTCATTCTGTCGGTATCAATAGTCTAAGAGTTTAACCACGTGGTATGGTTAAAATATTCAGCAATGGTCTGCAACCTTTGTCACCCTCCTAATGGAGAAAAACATGGTCTGGTGATAATTTCTCAAAGTTTTTTTTCTTTTCGGAATGGCAGAAAAGGGCTGTCCCAGGATGTCTGACCCTAACTGGGCTCAGGGGCGGTCCTCAGATTTAGTTAAAATCCAAATCCCTTTTTGAGTTTTCCTTCATAAAACAGTCCAAAAATCACATTGTAAAATTGTGTAAACAGTATCATACTCATTCATTCATCTTATACAACAATTAGAGCAATTATTATTATAATTAGAACAATTATCTGAGGCTATTATATAAACAGCGTTATGGTAATGTGGCTACACCGTCTCCCATGAGCTTCCCAAGTTGTGACAAACAGACCAGTTCGTAACTGGATTCTTCATCGATCTTTTACACTTTCTCCGGAACATGAGATTTGTTCGTACCTCAAGTTCTGTGCGATGGAAGGATTTCCTTTGTCCTCTATGAAGGTTTACCCTATCTCTAATACTGTGTGGCCATGAGGCAGGGCCTTCTGAGGAATTTATGACCTCTGACCACAGCAGCCTAGTTTAAGGAGGAAAGGGGGGAGGCAGGGAGAGGTCGATGGGGTTGCTATAGTCAAAGAGGCCAACGTCATGACAGCATGTTAATATTGTATCTGAATTATTAATATTCGGCTCCCCTACTTCTTAATACATTTTAACACCTACTTTACCTAAAACCTCTGGGTGACTGCTTGTTCTCTGCTAAAGCAGGACCACTAGATGTCACTAATGATTCACATAGAGATAAGAGATGTTTGCACTTCACATTTCTAGCTACAGTTGTTTGCAATTTGTACAGCAGCAAGCGTCTGTCTGAGCTGGGCTGTTTTACTTCGTAAAGAGACACCTCATGGTTTTTTTTTTTTATCTAAGTGTAAAAGCACAGTAGAGCAGAGGTCACTAGAGCTCATCATCTGCCTTGTCAAAAGGAGATTATGCTTGTCATCCCAGAGCCATAAAGAGCCTTCAAGATTTAAGTAACAGAATAATACATGTACATACATCTCTGTTAGTTTATGGGTGAAGTGCAGTACACTAGAGCTGGGTGACATCTCCAGTAATGTCATACTTTTCTATCACTCTGTCTAAAAATGAACACTTCCATCACTGTAGCAAATGTCTGACATGACAATCATTTAAAAATGCATTTTTAAATGCAGTAATTTCACTGATTTGTAAACCATTTATCATTACATGCTATTTTCAGGAATATAAAACAATGTTTATATTCACATAAAACTGTGCCTTGCCCACAGTGGTGGAAAAAGTACCCAATTGTCCTACTTGAGTAAAAGTAAAATGACTCAAGTCAAATTAAAAGTCGCCCAGTAAAATACTACTTGAGTAAAAGTATTTGGTTTTAAATATACTTATACTTAAGTATCAAAAGTAAATGTATTTCTATAAAATGTACATGTCACGACTTCCTCCTTCCTCCGCCATTCGGCGCCCGAACAAAAGGCTTTTCGGAGCCATCATTGACTCAGTGGGTTTTGTCAAATTTGTCTCCGGACCTACTCATTGCCACAGTCATACTCTGGATCTAGTTTTGTCCCGTGACATAAATATTGTGTATCTAAATGTTTTTCCTCATAATCCTGGACTATCGGCCCACCCTCTTATTACGTTTGCAATCGCAACAAATAATCTGCTCAGACCCCAACTAAGGAGCATCAAAAGTCGTGCTATAAATTCTCAGACAACCCAAAGATTCCTTGATGTCCTTCCAGACTCCCTCTGCCTACCCAAGGACGCCAGAGGACAAAAATCAGTTAACCACCTAACTGAGGAACTCAATTTAACCTTGCGCAATACCCTAGATGCAATTGCAACCCCTAAAAACTAAATACATTTGTCATAAGAAACTAGCTCCCTGGTATACAGAAAATAACCGAGCTTACTGATGGTGTTGGAGTCGTGTTTGACCACGCAGTCGTGAGTGAACAGGGAATATAGGAGGGGACTAAGCACGCACCTGAGGGGCCTCAGTGTTGAGGATCAGCGTGGCAGATGTGTTGAACGCTGAGATGTAGTCAATGAACAGCATTCTCACATTAGGTTTTCCTTTTGTCCAGGTGGGAAAGGGCGTGTGATTGGAGTGTGATTGAGATTGCGTCGTCTGTGGATCTGCTGGTGCGGTATGCAAATTGGAGTGCGTCTAGGTTTTCCGGGATGAGGGTGTTGATGTGAGCACTTCATGGCTACCAACATGAGTGCTACGGGGGTAATAATTTAGGCAGGGAGGTTGCAGGATCGGATGGAGGACAGAGGCGTCATACCCATAGGGGGCACAAGGGCACGTGCCCCCTCAGATTTGTTCTGTTTGAAAAATAAATAATTCAGATGTTAAATTAATTACTAAACAGAATTTCTAAGCCCACTTTTTATAATTATAATAATAAATAATAATTATTTATAAAAAAAGACCTGTCAACAATATTTTGCAGAGGGGGCACACTGACTGGACCAGTCAGGAGAGGATACAGATAGCTCTGTAATCTAGCAAATATGATAATATCATATTTGTGTATTAATTATGATTTGATTTATTTAACTGTTATTTAGTTAAGGGAAACCCATTGAGATCAGCATCTTATTTTCAAAGGTGCCCTGAGCACAGCTATACAACTATACAACAGTACACAATGATCACTCTAACAAAAAAACTACAAGTTACAGTACAACATTCAACATTGCAACCACAACAATCTCTTATTTTAATAAAACCAACTGCAAATCTCATTCAACACATCTACAGTAATACTTGTCTTCTAGATTTCTGCAGGCTATTCCAGGAATGGGGGGGCATTAAAACTGAAAGCGATCTACCTAGATCGGTATGGATTAGCGGAACCTCGAGAGTTATCTATGCCTGTGAACGGGTTTGGTGTCTTATTTTAACAATGAAGTATGTTGGAAGCTTTTTCAGCAGAGCTTTGTAAACAAAAAAGGAGTAATGAAGTGATCTACAAGACTTTAGTGATGGCCAGCTGACCTTCTGATACAGGATGCAGTGATGAGTATTAAACCTGTCACCTGTGATAAAGCGAAGTGCGCTATGGTAGACTGCATCCAAGGGTTTTAGAGTGGTCCTGCTGCATTTTTATAAATAGTGTCATCATAGTCCAAAACTGGAAGGAATGTTGATTGTACAATCTGCTTCCTGCTGTTTAGAGAGGCAAGATCTATTTCTAAAAAAAAATCTTAGCTTTTTAACTAGCTCTTCCGTATGTGTTTTAAACGTTAGATCTTTATCAATCCAAATGTCCAGATATTTATAGGCAGGAACCCGCTCAATGAGAGAACGATCCAATGAGTAAACATGTAGTTCATCAAATAAATTATTTTGTGAATTAGAGAACATACAGTATATTTCGTTTTGCCCGCATTAAGTACACGTTTAAATCAACAAGGGCATTCTGTAATGTAACAAAATCAGATTGCAGCTCTAACATAGCTTGGTCAACAGTTGGTGCAATGGCATACATAACCGTATCGTCTGCATACTGATTAATTGGTCTATCTATATTAATAGATAGACCAATATTATTTATATAAATAGTAAAGAGAACAGGTCTCAAAACAGACCCCTGCAATATCATAATGCCATGATATGTGCCTGTGTTGATGATGTGTGGTATTATCCCATGTACTGTTGTAATTTGGATATAATATTCTAGACATGTTCGTCCGGCATGAGATGTGTGGATGACAACAGTCAGAATGACACCCTCATTCAAATGCAATTTAACAGGTAAAGAGGTATGCTTACATAAACCACCACCTGTCCCTCCCTCCATCCATCATAACATACTTCGTGCCCCCTCTAAAACAATGGGTAATTGACACGCTTGGAAACCATGGTCGGTCTGTAGCCTTTTTCTTCCTCACAAATATTGTATTTAATTCACCAGAATATGTTACATCTTCATCCCATAAATATTGAAGGCAGTACAATGTTACAGCTACCTTTAGACATATAGCCAGTAGGCCTACCCCCCCACCTGAGGTATATAATTAACCCACCCAAACTAGGCCTATCTGAAATATGTAAATGATCAAAGACATTGCCAGGTAGCCTATTGTTCTGTCAAAGATGCCTTCGTAACAGATTGCTAAACTGCATTTTATATGGATAATATGAACGGTCTTTGCCAGGCAAAACCGGAGAAAATGAAACAAGCACTTTCTGGTCTAATCTGGATATGTGCACCCACCTTCACAAGCCAATTTGTCAAGACGAGCAAATATTTGGTTCTGATGAAACAAAAATATAACTGTTTGGCCATAATGACCAATGTTATGTTTGGAGGAAAAAGGGGGAGGCTTGCAAGCAACAGGAACCGGGATTTGTCGGACCAGGCAATTCCACTCCTCAATTATCCAATGTTGGTGATCGCACAACATACTGGAGACTATTCGTCTTGTTTTTAACTGATAGGAGTGGAACCCGGTGTGGTCATCTGCTGCAATAGCCCATCTGTGACAAGGGCCGATGAGTTGTGTGTTCCGAAATGGCGTTCTGCACACCACTGTTGGACTGCTCCATTATTTGCCTGTTTGTTGCCCACCTGTTAGCTTGCAAGATTCTTGCCATTCTCCTTTGACCTCTCATCCATCAACGAGCTGTATGTTTTTTGTTTGTCGCACCATTCTCGGTGAACCCTAAACACTGCCGTGCGTGAAAAGCTTGCTTTGCCCATTCTAACATTCAACTGAACAGTAACTGAATACCTCAATGCCTGTCTGCCTGCTTTATATAGCAAGCTACAGTCATGTGACTCACTGTCTGTAGGAGAGAACCATTTTCATGAACAGGGTGGTGTACCTAATAAACTGGCCTCTGAGTGTATATGTACGAATCTACCTCAATTACCTCGTACCCCTGAACATTGACTCAGTGTCACGATCGTCGTCAAGGAAATGACTGGACCAAGGTGCAGCGTGGTAAGCGTACATTCTTTTATTTTAAATGTCACCAACAAAAACAAACAACAAAACGAACGTGAAACTCTGTAAGGCTATACATGCTACTAACAAAGACAACAACGCACAAATGAGAAAAGGAAAAAGGCTGCCTAAGTATGATTCCCAATCAGAGACAACGATAGACAGCTGTCCCTGATTGAGAATCATACCCGGCCAAAATCAAAGAACCAGAAAGCATAGACTTTCCCACCCGAGTCACACCCTGACCAAACAAACAGAGAATAAAAGGATCTCTACGATCAGGACTTGACACTCAGTACTGGTACTGCAGGCTCCTTGTCATGGATCGTCCTACAGGCTCCGTGCCATGGATCATCACCGGAGGCTCCGGGCCATGGATCATCACTGGAGGCTTCGGGCCATGGATTATCACTGGAGGCTTCGTGCCATGGATCATCACTGGAGGCTTCTTACGTGGAGCCAGAACGGGTCTCACCGGACTGAGGAGACGTACTGGACGTACTGAAGCCTGGTGCGTGGAGCTGCCACAGGGCTTACTAGGCTGGGGAGACATACTGGAGGCCTGGTATGTGGAACTGGATCAGGTCTCACCGGACTGGGGAGATGCACTGGAAGCCTGGTGCGTGAAGCAGACACCGGATATACTGGGCCATGGAGGCGCACTGGAGGTCTCAAGCGTAGAGCTGGCACAACCCGTCCTGGCTGGATGGTTATCGTCGCCCGGCAAATGTGGGGTGCTAGCACAGGATGCACTGGGCTGTGCAGATGCACTGGAGACTGTTAAGGGAATTTTTTATCAATGATGACTAATTATGTATACATTTCAATCAGGACTGACTAGTCCAAATGCTATTATGTACTGTACATATATGAATTTTCTCTCTTGCTCCCATTCCCAATTGTATATAATATAGTCAGGAGTTTAGAACAATGCCTTGGTAGAAATGAATTAACTATCTCCAGATGGCAGGGACGGACTATCTCCAGACTGTCTAGAATGCTTATCTACACTGACTGACCTTGGCTTTAGGCGAGGAGGGAAGGCTCGAGAACTATAGGGCCTCTCTACCAGTGTCAAGAAGAGATAGAACATTAGAAAACGCTGACGTCATTTTCAGTTAATAACCTGTGGTAAAATGTGTATGAAGCCAGTACTCTCTTGAATTAAACATTCTTATAAAATAAAGGGTCTTACAAACCCTTTATGCATTGACAGAGTGTTTCATTTTGATTGGGAAATAAAACAGAGGAATTTAGAATTCCTTCAACAGAGACACAGTGTGCAGAGCCGGCGCAGGATATCCTGGGCCTAAGAGATGCACTAGAGGCCATGAGCACTGAGGTGGCACAATCCATCCTGGCTGGATGCCCACTCTAGACTGGCCAATGCGAGGAGCTGGAATATAGCGCACAGAGCTGTGAACGCGCACTGGAGACAATGCGCGCTTCACCGCATAACATGGTGCCTGACCAGTACCACGCTCCCTACCGTGAGCATGGGGAGTTAGCTCCGCCAACCTCCCCGTATGCCACCCCAATTTTGGGGGGAGTGGCCTCCCGATCTTCCTTGCCAACCGTGACCCTGTGTAACACTTTACTAGCTGCTTCCGCCTTCCTCGCTGCTTCCACGGCAGGCGATCCTTTCCAGCCAGGATCTCCTCCCACGTCCAGGATCCCTTTCCTTCCAATGTCTTCCCATGTCCACTCTGTCTACTCCTCCCGGCCACGCTGCTTGGTTCGTTTGTGGTGGGGTTGTTCTGTCACGATCGTCGTCAAGGAAATGACCGGACCAAGCTGCAGCGTGGTAAGCGTACATTCTTTTATTTTAAAATGTCACCAACAAAAACAATAAACAACAAAATAAACATGAAGCTCTGTAAGGCTATACATGCCACTAACAAAGACAACAACCCACAAATGAGAAAAGGAAAAAAGGCTGCCTAAGTATGATTGCCAATCAGAGACAACGATAGACAGCTGTCCCTGATTGAGAATCATACCCGGCCAAAAACAAAGAACCAGAAAGCAGACTTTCCCACTCGAGTCACACCCTGACTAAACAAACATAGAGAATAAAAGGATCTCTACGATCAGGACTTGACACTCAGTACTGGTACCCCGTGTATATAACCAAGTTATCATTACTCATTATGTATTTATTCCTTGTGTTATAATTTGATTCTATTATTTTTCTCTACATTGTTGGGAAGGGCCCTTAAGTAAGTATTTCACTGTTAGTTTTACACCTGTTGTTTTCGAAGCAAGTGACAAATAACAATTTATTTGATTTTGTGGATATTAACTCCAGTTGTTATTTTGTGGAATTCAAACAGAAGCATTCTATATGTATTAATCAATCAGTATTTTGGTTGACCTATTAAAAAAAGTATACAATTTTTCAAAAACAAGAAAACAAAACAAGTAAAATAGCCTCACAGAAGTCTGGTGCACTTTTTATTGGTTCAGAGAAAAAAAAATGTCCTGTGTGAAAATCTTTTGGGCACATGTTCCATATCCAATCTTAAAAGAGAACTTCCTCTCCCTCTCAAGTCTTTTGAGAACATTATGAAAAAGACAGACACATGACTAAATGAAAATGGCATGTTTTTTCCCTCCAAAAATGTCAAGTAAAAAAACTTAAAGAATAACTTTCATAGTTTAACAAAATAATAAATATGGAGCACTCTTCTCTGTACAGAGACATAACATTGACTATCTTTTTATAAAAAATATGACTTCAGTGCATTTTCTTTGCAAAGCACTCACTGTTCCTTCAATATACCACCTCATATACCATATTTTAGAATACCCTGACATCAATGCAATGGCCTTAAAGGGATAGTTTGGTGTTTTGGCAATTCATTATTATGTCTCTGCATCCAGTATGAAGGAAGGTAGAGGTGCTGTAGTTTTGTGAGCCAATGCTAACTAGCTTAGTGCAAAGACTGGAAGTCTTCGGGTACAGCTAGTTAGCATTGGCTCACGAAACTACCTCTAACCCCAAACTATCCCTTTAAGGATACAAACAATCAATCATCACGGAACACAGGAACCCCCTTCCTGGAAATACAGAGTGTAAATCAAAACTTCACAGCCTGTTTTCTTTGTCGTCATCTCAAGACCACAAACACAGAAAGAAAAGGCACAAGTAACTACAGGTGGGTAATAGTGGACAAAGAGAAAACAAATAAAAGTGAATTTATTGTTCATTAACGATTTTGGTAATTTACAAATGTATTCATATTTATTTGACATATATATTTAAATATATATTAAGATCGCAGTATCAATAGAGATACAGGTAAGATCAAGAGATTTAAAGAAATCGTCAAAAATAAAAAAGTGCATTTTATAACAAACCTGAATATTGCAGAAGAACTAACAGTTAAGTTAACAATTGAATTGAAAACTGTGTAAAAACAAAGCAATTACAAAACCCAAAAACAAGAGTTGCAACAAAAAGCGTAAAGTGCTCTGGCCTTGATTGGTTGAGTCTCCACCTTAGCTTCTTCCTCCTCTGAACCAGTCGTTCTGGACCGCAACCCTGGTGTCTCCTGCCTCTCAGACTGCTATCCAATCATGTGTGTGGGAGGGGGGACTGGCTGACTAGGGGGATGGTCCTGCCTGGCTGTGTGAGGGCCATCATTTTCTGGTCTCTCCCTCAGACCTGTGTGAGTGGGAGGAGCTGTGTAAGCTGTCCTTTTGCATTGTGTTTATCATCCCTGGGTCCATCCTAACCTGGTGCGAGGTGGAGGGTTTGGAACATATGGGTGGGGTTATACTGGGAATGCATAGCCCTGATTGGCTGGCTCCTACTACTTCCTGGCTGTCAGACCAATGGTCCCCAGGAGTTCTGAGCCCTTGAGTTATGGGGGTCCTGCACCAGGGGGTTTCCCTCCTGGTCTGGCCCAGTAAAAGCCCCTCCATTGGGGGAGAGGAGGTCGAGGTGGGGGTAGTGGGGTGGGAACGGGGACGAGCCTGCACCATCTGAATGCCCCCAATGGGGATCATCAGGTAGGGCACCCTGGCCTGCTGGGAGTGCAGAGGCAGGTGGCTGAAGATGCGGTCCATGGACTGGGACTGGGCTTTAGGGCTGTCAGTGGGGGACAGACGGAAAGCTGGGGGGAATGACAGGCAGGGCTCTGGACCAATCTGCCCTTTACTTGGTGTTCCTATCCTCTCCTGTACGGGGAGCAAGTACCTCATCATTACTTCACACAGTAGAACAAAACACTGAACATGTTTTCACATTGCCTTTGGCTAAACTGGGCTTCCAATGCAGATTTTAAAACACAGTGGAGGGGAGAAAGCAAGACGCAACGACAGGCATTAAACACCATCAGCCGCGAGCCTGATGACAGGAAAAAAACTCTCAAAAGTACATTTACAAAGTGTTGCATAGTTATGTATTTAGGTCTCTGCTATTCTCATATAGTGAGTGTTAGCTTAGTAACAACAGGGAAATTACTCTGCAATAAGATGTGTTTACTACTGACCATTACTGACAATGTAGTTATGTGGAGGGATGGCTAATTACATCTCATTTTGTAACTGACAAAACTACAGGATCACCAAGTGAATTATATACATAACTTACCATTGAACCCACCTGTCTCACCTGTCGATCGCTGGCCATCATACTGGGGATGTCCCATGGCAAACGACTGGGAGACCTGCGAGGTCTATGTTGCACCCCCGGGGACGAGGGAGAGGCCCGGGCCCATAACACCCGATACTGGCTAGGGAACAGAGGCCGCAGGGGGTACAGGGGGGTTAGAGCTCTGATGGGGGATGGTTCTCTCTTGGAAGAGGGCGAGAGGTGTCGGTTGGGGGAGGCCAGCTCCAGTCTGGGGGAAAGGCTTCGGATGGGAGAGCAGCTCTCACTGCTAGGGGAGAAGGCCCTGGGGGAGGCGTCCCAGAACAGTGCCCTCCGGCTTTCTGGAGAGGAAGCACGCCCGCTGGGCCACAGTCTATGGGTGGGAGAGGGCTCCTGGCTGAGGCAGGGATCTGGCTGGGGTTCTGGGGCTGAGGGGTCAGGCGTGCCCTGCTGGGACCGTCTTCCGCTGCTGGAGTGCCCCCATGTGGACAGACGGCAGTCGGGTGAGGAGGACGGCTCGTTGTGAGATGAGTACTCCTCTTCATCATCCTCGTCATCGTCCTCCTCTGAATCATCCACGTCAGAGAACTGGTGCTCATCCTGGTCCTCAGAGCCAGATAAATGCTCTTCAATATCTCCTGATGAGAAAAGGGGAAAACTTACACTAAGCCTAATTCTCCAAACTCCAGTCCTCCAGAATGCACCTAAATTAACACAGTTGTGTTCAGTAGTCACGAAATGGAATAAAGCAGTCAGAAACAGAGTGAAACGGGGAGGTACTATCTGAACTTGTCCAATACGGAACACTTGGTCTAAACTAGTTCCAGATTGAAAGGCAAGACTGAAAACCAGCAGACAATGCAGCTCTCCAGAAACTGAGTTCACCTAAGTCATTATGGACTTACAGTGAGCTCCAAAAGTATTGGGACACTGACACATTTGTTGTTGTTTTGGCTCTGTACTCCAGGACTTTGGATTGGACTACGAGCTTCAATAAAAATACAACATGTTATAAACACTTCTACATAAATGTGGATGATACCATGATTACAGATAGTCCTGAATGAATCGTGAATAATGAAGAGAAAGAGAAAGTTACAGAAAGTTAGACACACAAATATGCTAACCTCCCCTGCTATTGTGACAGTTTAGCATGTTTTTGGGGTATAATATTTGTGCGTCTAACTTTCTCACTGATCATTATTCACGATTCATTCAGGACTATCCCTAATCATGATAGCATCCACATTCATGTAGAAGTGTTTTAGAAACTGCTATTCTTATTCACAATAAAAGTGACTCCAAAATGATACATTATATTTACCATTCCTTACTACTGGGCAAAATAAATTCTGACCACAACTAAAACAAACAGAAAATGCATCCAACAAGTTTGTAGTCACAAGTTTGTAGTCACACGAGTCACAAGCCTGATGTAATCATTGCATGCAAGGCACATGGGTCCAAATACTAAACGTTTGACTACTTTAAAATACATAAGTAAATTTGTCCCAATACTTTTGGTCCCTGAAAATGGGGGGGACTATGTACAAAATGGGCTGTAATTTTTAAACGGTTCACCCTATTTGGATAAAATGACCCTCAAATTAAAGTTGATAGTCTGCACTTTAACCTCATAGTATTGTATCATAGCATTGTATCATTTCAAACCCAAAGTGATGGAGTACAGAGCCAAAACATAAAAAAATGGGCACTACACCCCAATACCTTTGTATATAAACACACACTCATACACACAAACACATGAAATGGGTACAAGGACCAGGACAGGGTGACTTCCTACCCAACATAACATTATATCAACCTGACGCTATAAATAGCGAGCAGATTGGCAAGGTTTGATTTAATGGAATCGTGCTGCTGTTCCCATTCATGAAGTCTAACAGCTGGCATTTGAATGGAAGGGTTGTTTGAATGGGCTGTCCTTGGCTCAGTGTTGAGTGCAGTCTGCTACCGGGAGGGATGGAGAGAGGGATGGGTGGCATTGAGCCTGCACAGAGAGGGAGTGGATGTGAGTGTCTGGAATGCTGTTCTTTACAGGCCAGGACTGCCGCCTTGAAAACAACACTGTACATCTCTCCCATCCTGCACCAGAAACAGACTCTATGGAATGTATTTGGCCATGTATTCTTCATGTATTCATTTTATATTTGTAATTTCTCTTCAGCACAAGAGTAAGGAGAATAGCAACATATAGCCTTACATATAGCTTACATATAGATACAAGGCTAGCTATCGTGTCAGGTTTGAGGAAAGATGTTTGATGAGTGAAGTTTCCTCCCTATGGTATTGTACCTGCTTCCTCGGTCTCCGGCTCGTCCAGTGAAGACCCAGACGTTTCCATTGACTGGCACTTCTTCCCATGAGCCTTGGACTTCATGTGCTTGGTAAGGTTCCCTATGAAGACAAGGAAAACAAGAACAGCAAAGCCACATTAGACTGAACCAGAGCAGGGTAGATGAGGAATAATTGATGGTGGGAGAGAGACCGGAGTACAACCAAATAGTCGAGCATAACTAGGTTTGCAAAATTCTAGATTCCCGGAATTAGGAGGGAATAAGCAGGAAATCCAGAAACCTCCAACCAGGATTTCTGTAAAACCAGGGAATTTATTGAAAGTTACCTGCATTTTGCAACACTAAGTCTGAGTCGTTTTTAGACGGAACATCACAGCCCGTCGATGGGGAAAACCACCTGTTGTTACCTAGGTTACCCCCATTGGCTCACAGCAAAAAACTTGACCTTCTTCAAACTGAATTTTCTTGTCGGCTTGTTTTAGTCAATTACAAAACTACATTTAAGAAAAGTACAACATTGCCTACTCCCAAGCATTCTCATTACTAAAAGTAATATTGTAGGACATCCCTCATGCCCCTTTTCATGACTCAGGAGGCATTTTGCTGTCATTGTAAATAAGAATTTGTTCTTAACTGACTGTTATTTGCCTAGTTAAATAAAGGTTAAATAAATCAAACATTTGGGGAAAAAATGACGGTGCTAGCAGCCAAGTGAGTGAGTGCTAGCTACCTACTGACCGGAACATTATAAGCTAGCAAAAACCAACATAAACAAACAGACAATACAGTTACAAGTAGTGAGTGGAGTTACAAATAGACTATACTAAACAAGTTAAATGTCTTAAACGTGATTAAATCTTTTTCACACACACATAGCTACAGTGCATTCGGAAAGTATTCAGACCCCTTGACTTTTTCCACATTTGATTTACATTACAGCCTTATTCTAAAATGGATTAAATTATTTTTCCCCCTCATCAATCTATACACAATACCCTTAACGACAAAGCGAAACTAGGTTTACATTTTTTTTGTGCAAATTTATACAAAAAAAAACCAGACCCTTTGCTATGAGACTCAAAATTGAGCTCAGGTGCATTTTGTTTCCGTTCATCATCCTTGAGATGTTTCTACAACTTGAACTTAAATTAAATGGATTGGACATGGCTTGGAAAAGCACACACCTGTCTATATACGGTCTCACAGTTGTCAGAGCAAAAACCAAGCCATGAGGTCAAAGGAATTGTCCGTAGAGCTCCAAGACAGGATTGTGTTGAGGCACAGATCTGGGGAAGGGTACCAAAACATTTCTGCAGCATTGAACGTCCCCAAGAACACACTGGCCTCCATCATTCTTAAATGGAAGAAGTTTGGAACCACCAAGATTATTTCTAGAGCTGGCCGCCCAGGGAGGTGACCAAGAACCTGATGTACACTCGGACAGAGCTCCTCTGTGGAGATGGGAGAATCTTGCAGAAGGACGACCATGCAGCACTTCACCAATCAGGCCTTTATGATAGAGTGGCCAGATGGAAGACACTCTTCAGTAAAAGGCATTATGACGGCCCGTTTGGAGTTTGCCAAAAGGCACCTAAAGGACTCTCAGACCATGAGAAACAAGATTATCTGGTCTGATGAAACAAAGATTGAACTCTTTGACCTGAATGGCAAGTGTCACGTCTGGAGGAAACCTGGCACCATCCCTACAGTAAAGCATGGTGGTGGCAGTATCATGCTATGGGGATGTTTTTCAGAGGCAGGGATTGGGAGACTAGTCAGGATCGAGGGAAAGATGAAAGGAGCAAAGTACAAAGAGATCCTTGATTTTAAAAAAACTGCTCCAGTGCATTCAGGACCTTCGACTGGGGCAAAGGTTCACCTTCAAACAGGAAAACAAACCTTAGCACACAGCCAAGACAACGCAGAAGTTGCTTCGGGACAAGTCTTTGAATGTCCTTGAGTGGCCCAGCCAAAGCCCGGACATGAACCCAATCGAACATCTCTGGAGAGACCTGAAAATAGCTGTGCATCTAACCTGACAGAGCTTGAGAGGATCTGAAGAGAAGAATGGAAGAAACTCCCCAAATACAGGTGTGCCAAGCTTGTAGCGTCATACCCAAGAAGACTCAAGGCTATAACCGCTGCCAAAGGTGCTTCAAAAAAGTACTGAGTAAAGGGTCTGAATACTTATGTAAATGTGATAACAGTTTAAACTTTTATTTTATAAATTGTTTTTGCTTCATCATTATGGGGTATTGTGTGTAGAATGATGAGGAGAATTTCTGAATACTGAATATTTTCTGAATGCGTTGTACATGTAGCCTACTTGGGAACCAGACACCATGTTTTCCACGCCAAATTGCCTGAAGCCACAGGGCTCTTCTCGCAGGCTCCATTTCCTTATGTTGGAGCATTGCGAACCGCAGTTCGGGATTTTTTACCTGGTTATATGTATATTGAACAACACAGCAGTTTTCCGGCATGTTTTGTTATTTCTGTATAATAATAAAATTGACAGTTGGCTCTTTTACAATGGGGGTCAATGGGGAAAAATGTTTGTTTTCCTCAATTTGTGGGCGTGGTCAAGAGGAATTCCTTCTTATGACGTGAATATCAACTTGGAGTATAGCTAAACTGCTCAACCATATACAAAGACAGAGCGACACTGATGCTGTATGACTTTGCTCCTATTTAGAAAGGTCACACCTCCTCCTCTTCCTCACCTTTGGTTTTGAAGGCAAAGTTGCAGTGTTTGCAGACGTAGGGCCGGACGTCTGTGTGTGTTCGAATGTGCTTCCTTAGCATGCTGGGCTTCTTACAGCGGATCCCGCACTCTCCGCACACATACTTTCCTCGGCCACGACCCCGCACATACACATACTCCTCATTAGACTTGTATCTGATGGGAAAGAGGGGGAGAGGGACAGAGAGAGGAAGTGGGGGGAGAGGGAATGAGAAAAGAAAAACAAAATACATAGAGTTAAAAGTAGGTAAAGATTGCTTCCTGGGCCTACTCTACACAAGGCACTCTTTACATCAGAGCGTGGTAGCCCCACCAAACCCCTGCTTCCTCTAAGTCCCCTTGAAGTTCTCTCTCTCCAGCCTGTCTATGCCCGTGGCAGGCAGGCAGGCTTCAGGTTGGCAGAGAACCCAACCGTTATCCTAAGTTTGGGTGGCTCGGCCAACAACATCAGCAGCTAGAGAGGGAAGCCTGGCTTTAGCCAAATAGACAATACATACAAAATCCACCTCTACATTTAGCTCTACTCCTCTATAAAAGACTAGTTTATATTTTGTTTTTAATACTTACGGAAATACTATGCACTACCCAACTGTATTTTTTTGTGAAGAATCAACAACAAGTGGGACACAATCATGAAGTGGAACGACATTTATTGGATATTTCAAACTTTTTTAACAAATCAAAAACTGAAAAATTGGGCGTGCAAAATTATTCAGCCTCTTTACTTTCAGTGGAGCAAACTCTCTCCAGAAGTTCAGTGAGGATCTCTGAATGATCCAATGTTGACCTAAATGACTAATGATGATAAATACAATCCACCTGTGTGTAAATCAAGTCTCCGTATAAATGCACCTGCACTGTGATAGTCTCAGAGGTCCGTTAAAAGCGCAGAGAGCATCATGAAGAACAAGGAACACACCAGGCAGGTCCGAGATACTGCTGTGAAGAAGTTTAAAGCCGGATTTGGATACAAAACGATTTCCCAAGCTTTAAACATCCCAAGGAGCACTGTGCAAGCGATAATATTGAAATGGAAGGAGTATCAGACCACTGCAAATCTACCAAGACCTGGCCGTCCCTCTAAACCTTCAGCTCATACAAGGAGAAGACTGATCAGAGATGCAGCCAAGAGGCCCATGATCACTCTGGATGAACTGCAGAGATCTACAGCTGAGGTGGGAGACTCTGTCCATAGGACAACAATCAGTCGTATATTGCACAAATCTGGCCTTTATGGAAGAGTGGCAAGAAGAAAGCCATTTCTTAAAGATATCCATAAAAAGTGTAGTTTAAAGTTTACCACCTGGGAGACACACCAAACATGTGGAAGAAGGTGCTCTGGTCAGATGAAACCAAAATTGAACTTTTTGGCAACAATGCAAAACGTTATGTTTGGCGTAAAGCAACACAGCTCATCACCCTGAACACACCATCCCCACTGTCAAACATGGTGGTGGCAGCATCATGGTATGGGCCTGCTTTTCTTCAGCAGGGACAGGGAAGATGGTTAAAATTGATGGGAAGATGGATGGAGCCAAATACAGGACCATTCTGGAAGAAAACCTGATGGAGTCTGCAAAAGACCTGAGACTGAGATGTGTCTTCCAACAAGACAATGATCCAAAACATAAAGCAACATCTACAATGGAATGGTTCAAAAATAAACATATCCAGGTGTTAGAATGGCCAAGTCAAAGTCCAAACCTGAATCCAATCGAGAATCTGTGGAAAGAACAGAAAACTGCTGTTCACAAATGCTCTCCATCCAACCTCACTGAGCTCGAGCTGTTTTGCAAGGAAGAATGGGGAAAAATTCAGTCTCTGGATGTGCAAACTGATAGAGACATACCCCAAGCGACTTACAGCTGTAATCGCAGCAAAATGTGGCGCTACAAAGTATTAACTTAAGGGGCTGAATAACTTTGCACACCCAATTTGTCAGTTTTTGATTTGTTAAAAAGTTTGAAATATCCAATAAATGTCGTTCCACTTCATGATTGTGTCCCACTAGTTGTTGATTCTTCACAAAAAATACAGTTTTATATCTTTATGTTTGAAGCCTGAAATGTGGGAAAAGGTCGCAAAGTTAAAGGGGGCCGAATACTTTCGCAAGGCACTGTATATTTGTAATGATGACAATTGCAACAATACTGAATTAACACTTATTTGAACTTAATATAATACATAAAAATTCAATTTAGTCTCAAATAAATAATGAAACATGTTCAATTTGGTTTAAATAATGCAAAAACACTGTGTTGAGAAGAAAGTAAAAGTGCCATGTAAAAAGTTAATGTTTAAGTTCCTTGCTCAGAACATGAGAACATAGGAAAGCTGGTGGTTCCTTTTAACATGAGTCTTCAATATTCCCAGTTAAGAAGTTTTAGGTTTGACAATACATACCATTGGATGTTCTTATAGGCACTATAATATTGCCAGCCTAATCTCGGGAGTTAGGCTTGAAGTCATAAACAGCGCAATGCTTGAAGCACAGCAAAGAGCTGCTGGCAAACGCAGGAAAGTGCTGTCATTTTCCAAAATGGCGTAGCAGTAAGTGGTCCTGTCGTGTCGTGTCCCCTGTATATATCGTTTATTTTTCTTTTTTAACATATTTTTCTTCGCATATCTCTTTAAAAACTTTTTGCTAAACCTAAGCTTCCAAATACTCTCCTGCAACCCACCTCACCCAATGTAGCTATTTTTCCTAAAGTATTTATTTTTACTTGAACCGAACCCTCAACTGAAGCTCAACTGAAGCTAGCCAGCTAACCACCAGCCATGCTAGCGGTCTTCAGCTAACCGGTCATCAGCTAACCTTCAGCCAGGAAAGCTCTCGCCAGTTCGAACAACGCGACTCTAACCAGAGCATAACGGACCTACTTATTTTTCATCCCCGGATTCTTCCCCGGATTCCCACCGCAAACAGAAAATTTTTCAGCTGGATCTTCACAACTAGCTATCTAGCTATCTACGAACTGTTAGCTTGCTAGCACAGGCCTGCTAACCGTCTGCATCGCCGCGTCCCAAACACCCATATTTACTTTCTATCTCTTTTTGATTTTTAATTTGTTTATACCTTCCGGAAACCTGCCTCACCCAATGTGATACGGAATCGCTATTATTTTTTTATTTTTTAGAACACACTCAAGAACCTCCAGAAGCTAACCAGCTAACTAGCTACAAGCTATTTAGTCATTGTTAGTTTTTTTAACCTGGATAACACTCGCCAGTCCAGCTTCCCTGCCCCATCCACCGCTGCCCCCTGGACACTGATCTCTTGGCCACATAGCTGATGCACGCTGGACTGTCCATTAATCACGGTACTCCATTCTGCTTGTTTGTTTTATCTGTTGGCCCCATTGCCTAGTCAACGCCATTTTACCTGCTGTTGTCGTGCTAGCAGATTAGCTGTTGCTGTCTAACCTACTGTTTTAGCTAGCTCTCCCAATTCAACACCTGTGATTACTGTATGCCTCGCCGTATGTCTCTCTCAAATGTCAATATGCCTTGTATACTGTTGTTCAGGTTAGTTATCATTGTTTTAGTTCACAATGGAGCCCCTAGTTCCACTCTTCATACCCCTGATAACTCCTTTGTCCCACCTCCCACACATGCGGTGACCTCACCCATTACAACCAGCATGTCCAGAGATACAACCTCTCTCATCATCACCCGGGGCCTGGGCTTACCTTCACTGTACCCGCACCCCACCATACCCCTGTCTGCGCATTATGCCCTGAATATATTCTACCATGTCCAGAAACCTGCTCCTCTTATTCTCTGTCCCCAACGCTCTAGGCGATCAGTTTTGATAGCCTTTAGCCGCACCCTCATACTACTCCTTCTCTGTTCCGCGGGTGATGTGGAGGTAAACCCAGGCCCTGCATGTCCCCAGGCACCCTCATTTGTTGACTTCTGTGATCGACAAAGCCTTGGTTTCATGCATGTCAACATCAGAAGCCTCCTCCCCAAGTTTGTTTTACTCACTGCTTTAGCACACTCTGCTAACCCTGATGTCCTTGCTGTGTCTGAATCCTGGCTCAGGAAGGCCACCAAAAATTCAGAGATTTCCATACCCAACTATAACATCTTCCGTCAAGATAGAACTGCCAAAGGGGGAGGAGTTGCAGTCTACTGCAGAGATGGCCTGCAAAGTAATGTCATACTTTCCAGGTCCATACCCAAACAGTTCGAACTACTAATTTTGAAAATTACTCTCTCCAGAAATAAGTCTCTCACTGTTGCCGCCTGCAACCGACCCCCCTCAGCTCCCAGCTGTGCCCTGGACACCATTTGTGAATTGATCGCCCCCATCTAGCTTCAGAGTTTGTTCTGTTAGGTGACCTAAACTGGGATATGCTTAACACCCCGGCAGTCCTACAATCTAAGCTAGATGCCCTCAATCTCACACAAATCATCAAGGAACCCACCAGGTACAACCCTAACTCTGTAAACAAGGGCACCCTCATAGACGTCATCCTGACCAACTGGCCCTCCAAATACACCTCCTCTGTCTTCAACCAGGATCTCAGCGATCACTGCCTCATTGCCTGTATCCGCTACGGAACCGCAGTCAAACGACCACCCCTCATCACTGTCAAACGCTCCCTAAAACAATTCTGTGAGCAGGCCTTCCTAATCGACCTGGCCCGGGTATCCTGGAAGGACATTGACCTCATCCCGTCAGTTGGGGATGCCTGGTCATTCTTTAAACGTAACTTCCTCTCCATTTTAGATAAGCATGCTCCGTTCAAAAAATGCAGAACTAAGAACAGATACAGCCCTTGGTTCACTCCAGACCTGACTGCCCTCGACCAGCACAAAAACATCCTGTGGCGGACTGCAATAGCATCGAATAGTCCCCGTGATATGCAACTGTTCAGGGAAGTCAGGAACCAATACACGCAGTCAGTCAGGAAAGCTAAGGCCAGCTTCTTCAGGCAGACGTTTGCATCCTGTAGCTCCAACTCCAAAATGTTCTGGGACACTGTGAAGTCCATGGAGAACAAGAGCACCTCCTCCCAGCTGCCCACTGCACTGAGGCTAGGTAACACGGTCACCACCAATAAATCCATGATTATCGAAAACTTCAATAGGCATTTCTCAACGGCTGGCCATGCCTTCCGCCTGGCTACTCCAACCTCGGCCAACAGCTCCGCCCCCCCCCCCGCAGCTCCTCGCCCAAGCCTCTCCAGGTTCTCCTTTACCCAAATCCAGATAGCAGATTTTCTGAAAGAGCTCCAAAACCTGGAGCCGTACAAATCAGCTGGGCTTGACAATCTGGACCCTCTATTTCTGAAACTATCCGCCACCATTGTCACAACCCCTATTACCAGCCTGTTCAACCTCTCTTTCATATCATCCGAGATCCCCAAGGATTGGAAAGCTGCCGCAGTCATCCCCCTCTTCAAAGGGGGAGACACCCTGGACCCAAACTGTTACAGACCTATATCCATCCTGCCCTGCCTATCTAAGGTCTTCGAAAGCCAAGTCAACAAACAGGTCACTGACCATCTCGAATCCCACCGTACCTTCTCCGCTGTGCAATCTGGTTTCCGAGCCGGTCACGGGTGCACCTCAGCCACACTCAAGGTACTAAACGATATCATAACCGCCATCGATAAAAGACAGTACTGTGCAGCCGTCTTCATCGACCTTGCCTTCGACTCTGTCAATCACCATATTCTTATCGGCAGACTCAGTAGCCTCGGTTTTTCGGATGACTGCCTTGCCTGGTTCACCAATTACTTTGCAGACAGAGTTCAGTGTGTCAAATCGGAGGGCATGCTGTCTGGTCCTCTGGCAGTCTCTATGGGGGTGCCACAGGTTTCAATTATCGGGCCGACTCTTTTCTCTGTATATATCAATGATGTTGCTCTTGCTGCGTGCAATTCCCTGATCCACCTCTACGCAGACGACACCATTCTATATACTTTCGGCCCGTCATTGGACACTGTGCTATCTAACCTCCAAACGAGCTTCAATGCCATACAACACTCCTTCTGTGGCCTCCAACTGCTCTTAAACGCTAGTAAAACCAAATGCATGCTTTTCAACCGATCGCTGCCTGCACCCGCATGCCCGACTAGCATCACCACCCTGGATGGTTCCGACCTTGAATATGTGGACATCTATAAGTACCTATGTGTCTGGCTAGACTGCAAACTCTCCTTCCAGACTCATATCAAACATCTCCAATCGAAAATCGAATCAAGAGTCGGCTTTCTATTCCGCAACAAAGCCTCCTTCACTCACGCCGCCAAGCTTACCCTAGTAAAACTGACTATCCTACCAATCCTCGACTTCGGCGATGTCATCTACAAAATGGCTTCCAACACTCTACTCAGCAAACTGGATGCAGTTCACAGTGCCATCCGTTTTGTCACTAAAGCACCTTATACCACCCACCACTGCGACTTGTATGCTCTAGTCGGCTGGCCCTCGCTACATATTCGTCGCCAGACCCACTGGCTCCAGGTCATCTACAAGTCCATGCTAGGTAAAGCTCCGCCTTATCTCAGTTCACTGGTCACGATGGCAACACCCATCCGTAGCACGCACTCCAGCAGGTGTATCTCATTGATCATCCCTTTTGCCAACACCTCATTTGGCCGCCTTTCGTTCCAGTACTCTGCTGCCTGTGACTGGAACGAATTAAAAATCGCTGAAGTTGAGACTTTTATCTCCTCACCAACTTCAAACATCAGCTATCTGAGCAGCTAACCGATCGCTGCAGCTGTACATAGTCTATTGGTAAACAGCCCACCCATTTTCACCTACCTCATCCCAATACTGTTTTATTTATTTACTTTTCTGCTCTTTTGCACACCAATATCTCTACCTGTACATGACCATCTGATCATTTATCACTCCAGTGTTAATCTGCAAAATTGTAATTATTCGCCTACCTCATGCCTTTTGCACACATTGTATATAGACTCCCCCTTTTTTTCTACTGTGTTATTGACTTGTTAATTGTTTACTCCATGTGTAACTCTGTGTTGAGAACTTGCACAATTGGTGGCAGACTAAATACTTTTTTGCCCCACTGTATAACATTCTATTAGTTGCAAGAATATTGTATAGTAATTTAAATTGAAGAGGAATCCAGCGTTGTTTTGCGTATCAATTCATAAACCATGTGCCATGGAATCTCTTCCCAACTATTTTGCAATTTATATGGCACAGCTGTCAGTTTTTTGGTCCTTAAATTAAATTTGTATATGTTTTTATTTATCACACTTTTCTTTAACCATTTATGTTCTTTAATACAGGGCCGATATACAAGTTCCTTACTTTTTTCCCCTTCTACTTGCCTCTTCCATTTTTGTGGTAATGCTGCAATTAATTGGTTGTAATTTTGGGTAGAGCAGACATTTCCATACGTCTGTGTTGGCTGCATGTGTGACATAACTCCACCAGTCCTATTTATGATATCATTCACTAAAATATACCTTTTTAAACATTTATTTGATAAATACAGTTTTTTAAAATCAATTAGTATATTTGAATTTAACCACAATATTTGTTGTACTATTTGTTCCGTCCTTTTAGGTGGATTAAACTGAAATTGCAACCAACTTTCTAAGGCTTGTTAAAAAAATAAAGATATTTTGGAGATTATTAATTTTTTCAAACAACCGAAAGTGAGCAGGTGTAATCTGAATGAAGGCCCTTCCTGAATATAGGATGAGACATTCGTACCAATTGACTAGAGAACCAGTTTGGATTTAACTATAACTTTTGTATGACTGATGCCTTTAGTGAGAGGTCTAATGCTTTAATATTCAATAATTTCTGCCCACCGAATTCATATTCGTTATATATTCGTTTTTCATATAATTTAAAAAGCAGGGTCACTAGGGGTAGGCAAAACCATAAGCAAATAGGTAAACTGTGATATAACTAAAGAGTTAATCGGGGTGATTTTTCCACAAATAGACATGTATTTTCCTTTCCACGGTAGCAAGATCTTATCTATTTTTGCTAACTTTCTATAAAAATGTATTGGAGTGAGATCATTTCTTTCTTTTTGGATTTGTATACTGAGTATGTCCACATCTCCGTCAGACCATTTAATTGGTAAGCTACATGGTAATGTAAAATGTGCATTTTTTTGTGATCCAATATGGTACATTTATCATAATTTGGTTTTAATCCAGAGAGTTTAGCAAAAGTATCTAGAGCCTCTAAGAGGCCGTGGAGAGACTCTAATTGTGGTTTGAAAAGAAAACATGAATCATCAGCGTACACCTTAGTTTTTCTAATCCCTTAATATTATTGTTTGATCTAATTTTAGCAGCTAACATTTCGATGGCAATAATAAATAGATATGCCGATAGTGGACAACCTTGTTTTACTCCTCTAGATAGTTTAAAACTTTCTGAGATGTAGCCATTATTTACTATTTTACGCCTAGGGTTATTATACAGAACCTTAACCCATTTTATAAGAGATTCCCCAAAATTGAAATGTTCTAGGCATTTATATATAAACTCCAAAAGCCTTTTCAAAACCAGCAATGAAAACCAGGCCTGGTGTCCCCTCTCCTCCATGTTTGTTTGTGTTGCAAAATATTGCCGTAAAGACTGATTTGCGACAACAAAATAAACGATAGAGCATAATATGAAACGATAGACGTTTTTTGATCGTCACACGATATATATCGCCAGCCCTAATCCAGACCTTATGAAAGTGCCCAGTATACCCTTAATCCTGTAATAAATCAAATCTGGTGATACATAACTTGATATTTCTGCCATCCATTGTGACATTCCAATTAATGGCAATGCATTTCTTAGCCGCCATAAATGATACAGTTTCTTCTTTTAAGTATGTAGTATCAACATTTCCAAGCAAACAAAAACAAGGAGAAGGGAGAATCTGTAGACATGCTGAGATAAAACAGCCTTCATAAGACCATAACATATGAGTTTCTAGAGTTGCATAACATATGAGTTTCCGATAGCAGCTGCCAATGTTCAGCTATTGGTTGGGAGACGACTCCTTGCCCGTCGACTCCCATCTCTTGGTGTCAAGCTTAGAATAGACTCCTCGACTCCTAAGATTCAGTATTTTGCAACGGAGGAAACATTTTTTTGTAGTGTATTAAGAGAACATAAACTCTCGCATCTTTCACAGCAAAGAAAGAGCGAGCTACTGAGGGAGAGAGAAAGGGATGGAAGTGGCACAGCCAGGCATAGGTAGGCATGTCGGCTACCAGGCAGACAGTCAGAAGCGTGCAGGTGATCAAAATCTGTCGGCTATAGGCATGCTGTATTTCGCAATTCCTTGGCTTGTAAATGTCTTGCGCAAGTTCACCAAAGTAGGGGCTATCAATAAGTAAGCTGAGCTATTCTACACACAACAACTGAAGACCAAACACACACTAGCATTTTCATAGCGAAGAGAAAGAGGAGAAAGCGAGGGAGAGAAGTTCGAGGCAGGCAGACAGCCAGTCAGAACCATGTGCATAGGCTGTATCTTGGCAATCTGTATCTAGCCATGCCTCGGATATTCACCAAAAGTATATTCAAGTATATATTAGGCTATCACTGAGTACGGCTAAGATATTCTTCATAGTGGAAGTGAATTGAAGTTGAACGTTTTGGGCGTTGAGCAAGGGTCTACTCCTATGACTCCAAACACGACTCCTACAACCCCCAAAATCCTGAAGTCGTGCACCAGTATGTTCAACTCTCCCGTGATGGTCCAGCCAGCCCTCCAGAAACGTTGCCTTCACACAGCCTGTCCATCCGCTTTGCGGCATCGGCGCGGTCCTAAATCCAGCCAAACAGCCTACCCACCTATAATGCGTGGGAATACTTGGGAACGGATTACCAAAATTAAAATCACTTGAAGCTGACGTCTTTCATGCCCTCCCAAAAATATAAAAATAAAAAAGGTTTTATTTATTTTCCTCAGACAAATTGGTTGGCCATATAAAACCACCGCCAGTTGGGGAACCCTGATTTTATCTGTATGTATTAAACACATAACTTATTTTCATTATATTTAATGGATTCATTCCTTTTATATTCCAAAACTGTGTGATCATGCCTCAAAAAACATGCTAACCTCTCACCATTACCAATAACAGGGAAGGTTAGCATGATATTTACTCTATGCCTCTAACTTTCATTACTCATTATTCCTGATTCATTCATGTAGATGTGTTCGCAACCAACTATATGGAATTCTAATTTTTCAGATTTGCTAATTATAACAAAGCAAGCTCTCTTTATTTGAAAATGATATGGTGATTTGTGGAAAGCTCTACTCCTATATATTATTTTGGCTGGAATTATCATTCTTCACAAATGTTATAATAAATCAATGTATAAGTAACAATTTTATGAGAAATCATTATTAATATCCTATGTTCTCCATCTGTCATTCGTTGTAAAAAAATCACACATCTTTCTATCAACACCTATCGGTTTGTATTGCTGTCTCCATCTCTTTCGCACACATGCATGTATGTCCTTGTCTGTCATAAGGAAACTATAAGTTTAATGTTTCCTTCTATATTTCCCTCTCTCCACCATTTCCCCTCCATCTTTCCCTTTCAATTCCAGCTCTATCACACTATCTTTTACTGTGCTCTTGGCAGATCACTATCTGTTGGCTAGACTGCAGCAGCTGCCACAGGAAAAGGCAGCTTTGTGAGCTGCGATCAGAAGCAACAGTGAGAGCATATTCTGCAGTGGGAAGACTCTCACACACCTCACAGCAATTAGTCGTGTTCAATACCCACACCCAATTATTGCCTTTACTCAAGAGACTTTAGGTGATTTCTTTCCTACATATGTATGTACAGTACAGCAGTGAAACTTCAGTTGCTCTCGTGTCATTGAGAGGAAGGTATACCAACACCCATGAGAATCTCATAAAACACATCTGGTGGGATGCTTTCTGCTTGTCTGCTGCACCGCACAAATCCCAACCCCATTCAACACTCCACTGAAAATCTACATTTTCTACCAGCTGTGAATGGGAAAGGCTCTGCTGTCGGTATAAATTAAGTCCCTGGGGGCTAGCTCACCTGTTTCTCTGTTATTCTGGAAGACTGAAGTGTAAAACATTCTCCACTGTTACTGCTTTGTTTCCCCTTATACTGTGTCATGTATATTTTGAGACTCAGCATTTGGTGGCAACTCTGTGCTTTCTGGTACTGCTACCGTATCTGAATACAATGACTCACATCTACTGCATTGCTACATCTCTACTGCCTTTATCTGTCAGTAACGTTGAATATATGCATGATGAATTTTGCAGAAAAATCTATCTGCTCATAGAAAACTCCACTAGTATTAGTTGATCAGGGCTTACCCGCCCTCGAAGATTTGGACACGGAGAGGTTCGCTATGTTTGGAGGTAGAGGGCCCTTGCTCCTCTCTCTTCTCCTTCTTCTCCTCCTTCTCAGGCTGCTGTGGTGGCTCCTTCACTTCTACAGGGGTGCTGGGTGGGGTAGCATGTACCTACACTCAAAGACAGATACGGGCAAATTCACCAACGCACCCTGACATCTTGGTTGGCAATGATGATATACAGTACATTGGAACAACAATTAATGTCAAACATTTCATGTATTGTTTGTGTATAATCTAACAGCATAGTGTCTGGTAATTTCCAGCTGTGAAGTTGTGGGGTATGCATTATCCTATATAATTCATAACTAAAACTGAATCAGGGGTTTTGGTAGTTTTGATCTAATATGCCCATGCTGTGGTTTCCTACATATTGAATATTGCTGTTATATTTACCTCTGAAATGTGGGGCTTTCTACTGCTGGCAGGGACCACCTTGCCTGTCGCCGGGGTTAGAGCTGTGGCCATGGTGTAGGTCTCTGAGCTGTGTTTCTGCTTAGAGCGCAGCAGGGACAGGGCCAGCTTGGTGGACAGGCCTGGCAGGTTGGGGTTGTGCACGCTGATGCTCCAGGAGGTGTAAACGGAGGTTTGTGGCTCCCTCTGGGCAGAAGGGTTGGGCTTCACGTAGTTCAAGTAGCACCAGCTGACTGAGGTGGTGGTGTGGAGGCTGGGATACAAGGGGGCTTTGACTCGCTCAGGACTCTGGGGTACAAAGGACGCACTCACTCCCTGGCCCTCATTCTCCTTTTCTTTCTTAGGTCCAGCCTTCCCTTGCATCACCCTCTCTTCCCTGTGCCCTTCTGTGTCCCGTACATTCTCTTCCTCCTCGACTTTCACAGTTACTACTCCTATCTGGGCCCTTTCCGGCTCTTTCTTTTTGTCTTCCCCGACTTCCAGTTTTCTCCCAGAACCCCTATTTTCCTCTTCCTCTCCCACCTTCTCTCCCTCCTCCTCTTCCTCCTTCACTCGTTTCTGCTGGCGCTGAGCCTCTGTGCTGAGCTCCAGACTGGCTGCAGGAGAGAGCATGCGTTTGCTCCCTCCAGCCCCCAGTGGCTCATAGCCCTCTCGGGACACAGAGCCCAGCTCCAGGGGTAGAGACAGGGGCAGGTAGCTCTTGAAGTCCGGGGTGGGGATCTTCAGGTAGGACCTCTGCAGCTTTTCCTGCTCCAGCTGGCCCATGATAACCATGGCCATGCAGCAGATGGGCTCCTGGGAGCGGGCTGACGCCAGGATTTGGGAGAGGGTGGTGTACAGGGCACTGGCGTAGGTGATCATGTTGGTCTGGAGGCGCACTGGCACCATCAGTGACACGACTGGTGTCAGCTGTGCCAGGCACGTTACGATGACAAGCGGGGGATGGTGGCAGGGCAGAGGGACTAAGGACTGAGGAGCTGGGGCAGGGAGAACCACGGTGGAGGGCATGGGGGGCTGTGTGGGGACTTGGATGGTGAGCCCAGGAGATACAGGGAGGTACACAGCCTGGCCAGCCCCAGTGGGGTACTGCAGGGAGAGCAGAGCTGAAATAGGATGGAGGGGCAGGCCTAGGCGATCTGCCATGTGAAGCTGCCCTGGGTGAACTTGTATGGTTGGAGGGGAAGGGTGTGTGTGTAAGAAGGCTCTGTGGATGATGTGGGTGGAGAGGACATCCGAGATGGCAGTGGTGACCGGATGGAGCTGGGCTAACTGGCCAAGAGGGAACCGATCATGCCCAGTTGGTCGCATGGGGAATGGGAGTATCCGGGGTTGGTGGAACAGCTGTACGGTCTTCCCTATGGCCTCCGGGCTGAGCCTCGAGGTGCTGGCTTCAGCTGGGTGGAAGGAAGGGTGGCTGGTGTAGGACGGGCCCGGCTTGGTGCTCCCTGGTCGGACTGAGTGGCTGGCCATGGCCCCTTCCTCGTGGTCTGGCTCACCGAGGGTGGTGTGCTTTACCAGTAGGCACTTCCTCCTCTCCCTCCAGGCTGAAGCAGACTGCTGCGGGGATAGGGAACCGTAGTCAAAGGATTTGCTCCTGGTCTCCACGATCTCATCCGTGTGCTGGGGGCTGACCGGGGCCTGCTCCGAGGCTGAGCGCTGCATCTCTCTTTGGGGTTGGTATTGTTGGTGGGGGCCTGAGGGCACTGTTAGCATGTGGGAGCCCTGGGTGCTGCTGGAGCCCCAGGGGGAAGGCTCAGCAGGTTTTCCCCCCATGTCTTCAAAGAAGGCAGAGCGGCTGGGTGAATGGGAAATGCTGCTCTCCTGGCTGGGGCTCTGGGTCCCCAGCGATACCGACTCAAAGCTGGACTCCCCGGAAGACTGGGCAGCAGCCTCGGCTAGACGGAGACGCTTCTTCTTTGGTGGCAGCTTCTCGGTGGGGAGCTGAGCCATACTTTGGCTGCGCTGAGGCCACTGGAACTCCTCTACCACTCTCTCTGGCTCCTTGGACGAGGATGCTGTCGCCATGGGCGACACTGACACCATATCAGCATCAGGCTCCACCGTCACTAGGATCTCTGGCACTTGGATGTTGTGCTGGCGGACCAGGCGGGACATGGAGGGACATGATTTTGGCTGCGGCTGTTTTTGCGGTGTTAACTGTCTCTCTCTGAGCTCTATAGACTCCTGGCTCTCCATGGATATACTTTTCTGCTTCTCGAAGGAGCTGGTGTGCTGGATGACCGAGATGCCCTTCCTGTCTTGCTGCTGCTGCTCAGCCTGTGAGGGAGCACCTAAGAAAGCCTCACTCTGCTGCACCCGGTTTGGCACTGCAGTGGTGGTTGCGGGGCTGCAGGTCACAACAGCTGTAGGCCTGGGGCTGGGAGGATCCTCCTCCAGACTCTCCTCTTTCCTCCTCTTCCTCACTGCCATGGCCAGTGCCCGGAATTTATAGTGCATCATCTGGGGGCGGTCATCCCGGAACGCCCCATCCACCTCTCCTCTCTCCAGCTCCTTTATTGGCTTGCCTGTGCAGAGACCCCTGTGGGCCTCGTAACTCTCCCTTTGTTTACAGCAGACTCCGCAGGTCTCGCACTCATACAGCCTTGGACCTTTGCGTTGCTGCTTCCTGGTTAGGCCAATTTCTGTAGCTGCGGAGGAGGAGGGGCCAGCCTCCTCCAGGCTTAGCCCAGCCCCGAGGGGCAACTCGATGGCGGGTTGGCGCCTCAGAAAACGGTACTGCCCGCCCACCCTCATCTTGGCCACCACGGCCTGCTGCTCATCAAAGGAGTGGCTCAGACAAGATAACCCCCAGGGAGAGGTGGTGGAGTGGTTTCCCTGGCCTGCTGAGGTGGGCATGGAGTGGCTTCTCAGCAGAGGCAATGAGGAGGAGGACTTCTGGATCCCCGATGGGCCCACGTCTTGGATATGGGGATGGAATGATTGGCCTGCCATACTGGGACCTGGGCTTTCTCCCTTAGGCTCAAACACATAGGGGTCTTTGGGGGAGAAGAACTTGGGTGACTCCAGACTACTCTTCCTGGAGAGCGAGGAGTGCCTGGGCTTGACGCTGTCGATCTCGCTGGTGTCCACAACCGCCTTGTTGATGGTGATGAGTTTGGTGATGTGCTCGATGACCTGCATCTTGGGCATGCTGAAGGGTATGCTGCTCTTCTCCTCCATCCCCAATGAAGAAGAGTGGGCACGCTGCTGATGGGGACTGCGCTGCTGCCCTCCAAGCCGCCCATACTTGCCCAGGATGATCTCGGCATAGGTTTTGGCATTCGGAGGGCTCACCTGGGAGTCAGCTCGGCTCATCTCAGAGCTCCTCGAAAGGGAGAAGTAGCCTGACTCTTGGCTGCCTTTACTGCTGGGGTCCAGTGAGGAGGAGGTGGAGGGAGGGTTGTCCGGGGAGGCCATGGGGCCACGCTTCCTCTCGCTCAGCCTCATGGCCAGTCTCTGCTTCACGGCCTGGGAGTCGTCAGAGCTTTGGCCCTCCTCTTCCCCTGACAGCGCCAAACTGCTGCTGCTCTTCTGCTTGTTCATCCTCTCCTTCCTGTACTGACCCGTCTCCTCCTCAGAGTCTGTGCTCTCCCCCTCCGTGGGCTCCTCGGGATCCTCTCCCAGGGCGCTCATCTCGGGTCCGCTCAGGCTCAGCTCGTCCCGACTGGATGCCAGGCCTGCCTTGATGCGGTGGGCGTGGGACTTGCGGTGCTTGTACAGGTTACTCTTGGTCTTGAAGGAGAAGCCACAGGGGACGCAAGGATAAGGCCTCTCCCCTGTGTGAGAGCGGATGTGTTTCTGGAGAACGCTGGGTTTGGCACATGGACGGCCGCAGTAAGTGCACACGTACTTCCCCGGTTTCTGGAGCTGCCTCTCGCCTCTTTTAGATGGGCTGCCCTCTAGGACTTCCTGGTTGGGCTGGGAATGCACCCCCTGAGTGTTGTGGACTTGGGTAGAGAAGGATTGTAGAGATAAGGTGGAGGGGGAGGAGAAGCTGCCTCCTGAAGGACCTGGGGTGTCTGTTGAGAGCTGACATGCTGCTTGGGTCTTGTGCTGATGCTGAAGCCTGAGAAGCAGGTCGCTACGTTTAGGCTTGCGGTGGTGGAGACATCCCAGGCCACCGTGGACGGGGCGGGGTTTGGATGGCGGTTGCTGTGGCTGAGTTGGACGGGACCCTGTGGGGGGCTCAGCGGCCCCAGGAGAAAGAGGCTGCTGTTGCCTTCCGGATCGCTCCCCATCAGCAGGGTGGCTGGGCTCCGCCTCCATAGAGTGGGGAGGAGGCCTTACAGACACACAGGGAGTGCCTCAGGGAGCAGTGCGCCACACAGCCTCATGGGGCTAGCCACAGTGTCGCAGAGATGCCTGGGACGAGGGAACATCTAACGGAGTACCTTTTATATGAGCAGGCCAAAAGTCATTCAAGAGGACCAAATAAGACATAATTAAAAAGTGCCCCAGAGCAGCATAGAGGATGTAGGTAAACATAGATTCGCTCTCATCACAGAGTAAGTCTGAGCCATTGTGATAGGTCTTCACTGTGGACTGGGAGCAAGATGAGGGTTTGGCTTGGAATACTGCTGGACCGTTCTGACACTGTGGCTCTGGTGAGTAGAAACCTCTGGGTTTGTTCCTTGTTCCTCTTAGGCCGTCTCTGGTCAAACCTAGTACCTCACTGGATCTGCAGAAACACAGAAATAAGCAGAAGTGAATCACAGAGCTTAGGCAGACCTGACAAAATACACCTCGGCATTAGTTTAATCATTATTAGTTGTGACTCATGACACTATCGATGACTAGGTGGCCAGCCCCTAAAGACCCCAAAAACAGACTGTCATGGGGTTTAGGCCTAGTCAAAGCCCTGTGACCAAACACTGACTCTCACGTTGATATTGCTGCCACAAATCAGACCCTGCCAAATAAGGCCACATTTCCTTGGCCTGATGAGTGGAGGAAGTGCTCTAATGATCACATTAGCGAGGTAATTGTGGTAACACCGTGTTATTGCTCTGATCTATTCTTGCTCTACCTGTATGCTGGAGTCTCTGCCACATACAGAAACGGTCTATTTCAGTGTACTTCTACCCTGTAATGTTGTAACGTGCAACATCCAACATAATACCGCCTAGTTCCAAAAAGAGCTCAGACACAGTGAGAGAGAAAACTCTACCACACCACTGTGTATCTATCTCCAAACCATCTGGCTAGAGCAGTCTGCACGAGACACCACTGCTCTGAGAAGGCCAAGCCAGGTCAACATCCAGGGCAGCAGTGCCAACAGAGAGGGTAAAAGTGTGACTCAAGTCAAAACAAACATTTGAAATTTAGCCTGAGCTTATTCAATCTTGTTCTCAAGCTGGGGGAAGAGGCAACAGAACTTCAGCTTCTCCCCCTGTGTTGCACTGTCATGTACAGCCACCAGGGTGCAGCATGGCAGGGATGAGATGCCAGGTGAAGTGGTTGAAGATAGAAAAAAGACTGTAGGAAGATGGGGAAGTGTACCTCCCCTCTTTTATCAAGACATATCTGAAGTTATATTTCCCACTTTAGGAGAAACCTAGGTCTCAACTCCACACACATAATTACTGTACTGCAGCAAATTAAAACACATTCTGGGAGCAGCCAGAGCCAATCAAAAAATGTCACTGAGCTGTCGGATTGCTGACAGTCCGAGCTGAGGCCCATCCACTGAGGCCCATCCATCATCAGAACAGAGCCATCAACACACACGTCTCAGTAAATCATACTTCAGAATTCCACTTTTCAGGGAGAGAATAGATGTAGGGGTTATAAGCTAGTGCATTTAACACTGTGTCTCCCTCCCACCTTCCCTAGGTAAGGCAAAAGCAGTGGCAGGTAGAGACTGATAAGTTGACAGGGTGAGTGAGTGTGCGAGCGAGAGAGAGAGATTACTCTCTGAGAGGCTGTGTGGAGTCATTCAGTGTCCCAGTGGCTGGCTAAACAGGCCTAGACTAGTCTGACTGACTCCAGCTGGGGCAGCAGTGACAGGTTTTTTAATGAGCCCGGGTTTCACTCGTTCTCCATATGTTCCTGAAAAACACAGCACAGTCTGGCTTCTTAACAGTGGAAAATAAAACAGAGAATAACACTTCCTTTTTGGAAGTGAATTGATTGATTGATTCTCAGCTCCATTTCCATGTTCCCCTACATCTGATGATCATACATTTAGTCTGTTTCTCCGAACAGAGGTTAACCCTTGTGTTGTCTCAAGGGTCAAACATGACCCGACACTGTTTAATAGCAGAGAAAACCCCCTAAATTATATTGAAATTGGATTAATTTTCCGGCAGAGTAGCCTAGTGTTAGAGCGTTGGACTAGTAACCGAAAGGTTGCAAGTTCATATCCCTGAGCTGACAAGGTACAAATCTGTCGTTCACCCCCTGTTCCTAGGCCGTCATTGAAAATAAGAATTTGTTCTTAACTGACTTGCCTAGTTAAATAAAGGTAAAAAAAAATTAAAATAATAATAATCATGTAAAAAAATGAAAGCTGTACACCCCCAGGGTACAAACATTTTCTTAGGGTGGTTATTGAACCAGCAGTTATAAAATCATTTACACACCACAAAAAAACACACACAATGAGAAATTGAGATTGTGTGCTACTGATTGAACTCAGACAAAACAAAAACTTTATTGTGCATGTGCAGCATCTCCCCTCCACAACCCCACACATGACTCAAGTTCACAGACAAAACAAAAACAAATTCATACAAAATACATTTATTGAAAGCATTGTTTACTAATGGGAAATGCAGTCAGAGGCTATAAAGGTGCTGCAGATGACAGTCCCCCCAGTTCTCTCTTTGCTGAAGCCATGAGTGCACTTTTCAGTGCACAACAGGTCGTAGATCTGATTTTTTCAGATGCCCAGGAGGAACAAGAGATCAATTATTTAGAAGGAGGAGGTATATGAAGAAGAAGATGGGGAAGAATGAAGAATGAAGTAGAAATCCCCCAAGCTGAAAGAGAGACATTTTTGCCAAAGAACAGCAAAATAACATGGTCCTTGTCACCATATGATAACCAAGGCAGAATGGCAGCACAAAATGTCATGAGGATGACCCCAGGGCCCACAAGACATGCAGTTTCCCATGCCCAGGACATCACCTCAACATTCTACATGTTCATCACACCAGCCATCAAGAAAATCATCCTGGAGATGACAAATTTGGAGGGATTCCGTAAATATAGAGACAACTGGAAAAGGGTGGATGAGATTGACCTGCGTACCTTCATAGGGCTGCTAATCTTAGCGGGTGTGTATAGGTCCCGATGCAAGGCTACATGTAGTCTCTGGGATGCAGAGGGTTGAGGGAAGTCTTCTCATCAACAAGGGGCAGAGAGGACTTCTCATCAAAGTTTGCCAGCCATCATCCTGGACTACAACCACAACAAAGGAGGCGTGGACAACCTGGTCAAGGTGATTGGAACTTACAGCTGCAGGAGGATGACTGCCCGCTGGCCCCTGGTCATCTTCCATAACATCATTGATGTGTCCTCATACAATGCCTTCGTGATATGGAACAAGATCAACCCTACCTGGATGCTTGATAAGCGGAACAAGAGGGTGTTCCTGGAGCAGCTGGGAAAGGCACTTGTAACCCCACACATTCAAATAAGGGAGTGCCTCCCCCGCACAGCAGCCTCTGCAGTGTTTGTGGAAAGCTGTTCAGGGGGGTGAATCTTGTCCTGATCCACCTGAGGCTGCAGTTGGAGCAGGCAAGAGGAGGAGATGCAAATTCTGCCCCCCAAAGAATGACTGTAAAACAAATACTATGTGCTGCACATGTGAGAAATACATCTGCAAAGTCCATGCACACACACTTGCATACTGTCCTACATGTGCTAATTAGAGTTGATTGATTTATGTTCTTCACGTTTTTGTTTTGTATCTATTATCTTATTTTTTTCTTATTTATTGTTGTTGTTTATACACCTTGTGGGTGGGGGCAATGGTTAAAAAATGGGAGAAGACTAGTATTTTGTAGTTGAATTCCTCATTGTACAGTATATAAGAATATGTTGCCCAAAAAGTTCAAGACTGTCATTGTTTCCCTTCAATAAAATGCAATCAAAACTACTTTCTGCACATTTCTGCTACCTATACAAGTGCTATCTCTTGCGAGAAAATGTATGTTTACACCTATGCAGTACCTTTAGCAATAATAATAAGAACAATAATAATAAACCTTTACTTTAGTAAAGGAAACAATAGGTGTCCACTGAACGAGTGGTGTCCACTGATTAAATGCAGTCTTTCTACATTGTGAAGAAGGGAAAACACAGATATTCAATGATTGTGATGAATGACAGTTTGTTTCTTCATGCAAAATAGATTTGGGCTTAAATTCAATTAAACTGCCTCATTTTAGTGGTTTAGTGAAGGCGGGTAATTTTTTACCCTTAGGACAAGGGGAGTATATAGGATGTTAAGACTACACAAGGGTTAACTTTGTTTACAGCAGAGTACTATTAGCAGTAGCAATTATTAAGAATAACAGACATTAAAATGAACTCAAACGCCTCACAGTAAGAGAGGCAGACGATAAAATGTTCTGAGCTGTCCAGCTACATTGTGGTGTTTGCCTTGGGAATTAGCTAGAATAGTTAGAAAAGGGATTGGTTTTATACTGTAGCTAGGTCATGTACCAAAGTGGTCTCTTCACACACAATTCCCAAGAAAGAAAAATGAGGGTGAGAATACTACAGGAGTGTGAGCCTGAGAAATAAAAAAGGCATGAGTGGGAGAGACAGGAAAAGACAGGTAAAGAGTGGGAAGATGAATGGGGAGAAAAAATAAGGCACTATGAAGTCAGAGTGCGTAGGAGGGCGAAATAATATAGAAATATACCGGTGAGAGGAAGAACGAAGATAAAGAGAGGGGAGGAAAAAAATCGAGAGAGAAAAAAAGAAGAAAGGAAAGTGTCTTCCCCCGTCCTACTTGTGTTGTTTGACCCTGAGCACAAGTTGGCCATCACAGTGTAAGGCTTAATAATCTCTGGCATAGTACTTATGCAGTCTTTAACCAGAGTGAATAGGCGGTTTTAGGGTGGGGAGAGAACCGTCTGAATTATGCATGGCAGTGCAGTCTAGACTCTAGCTCAGAGCAGGGAAACACGCATTAGGGCTTTGCCAGGAAGTTAAGGGGAAAGCCTGCCAGAGTGAGCAAGCACATCATCATCATCTCTCGCACAAGCACACACATTTAAACAAGCATGCATACAGTATATATGTGCACACACACACACACACGTTATCTACTAATGACCACAAGCGTTGGAGTTGACTCCAAAAATTATGGAGTTATACAAAAAAGGCTGACGTAGGCTACCGATTAGCTTTCAATATTTTGGTCAGTAGATTGTCAGACAGCTACATATGCATTGCTAATCAATCAACCAGTTCATTAGCGTGCAAGCACACACACTGACAATTTTTGCACATTTTTGTCAGTTTGGTCAAATTGGAGTCGGCGTCGAGAGAGAGATTCGACTACAACGACGATAGCAGGAGACGGGGTCGACTCCCAAAATCCTGGACAAATTTGGAGAGTGAAAGAGAGAGCATTTCCCACTAGCAGGAGGGGGCCAAGGGAGACTCGGCAGCCCAGAAAGAGTTCTCTGATGGGGAAAGAGAGGCAGTTAGGGGCACTACAGGTTAAGTTGCCATGGTAAAAATTGGAATATACTAAAATATCTAAAAGTAAACCGAATGTATGATGTCACAAAGCAACATAATGACTTCACATACACTACAGTTCAAAAGTTTGGGGTCACTTAGAAATGTCCTTGTTTTTGAAAGAAAAGCACATTTTTTGTCCATTAAAATAACATCAAATTGATCAGAAATACAGTGTAGACATTGTTTATGTTGTAAATGACTATTGTAGCTGGAAACGGCTGTTTTTTTTATGGAATATCTACACAGACGTACAGAGGCCCATTATCAGCAACCATCACTCCTGTGTCCCAATGGCATGTTGTGTTAGCTAATCCAAGTTTATAATTTTAAAAGGCTAATTGATCATTAGAAACCCCTTTTGCAATTACGAAAAGTGTTATTCTGATTAAAGAAGCAGTAAAACTGGCCTTCTTTAGACTAGCTGAGTATCTGGAGCATAAGCATTTGTGGGTTCGATTACAGGCTCAAAATGGCCACAAATAACTTTTTGAAACTTATCAGTCTAGTCTATTCTTGTTCTGAGAAATGAAAGCTATTCCATGCGAGAAATTGCCAAGAAACTGAAGATCTCATACAACGCTGTGTACTACTCCCTTCACAGAACAGTGCAAACTGGCTCTAACCAGAATAGAAAGAGTAGTGGGAGGCCCTGGTGCACAACTGAGCAAGAGGACAAGTACATTAGAGTGTCTAGTTTGAGAAACATAAGCCTCACAAGTCCTCAACTGGCAGCTTCATTAAATAGTACCCGCAGAACACCAGTCTCAACGACAACAGTGAAGAGGCGACTCCGGGATGCTGGCTTCTGTATTCTTTTGCCCATCTTAATATTTTTATTGGCCAGTCTGAGATATGGCTTTTTCTTTGCAACTCTGACTAGAAGGCCAGAATCCCGGAGTTGCCTTTTCACTGTTGACGTTGAGATTGCTGTTTTGCGGGTACGATTTAATGAAGCTGCCAGTTGAGGACTTGTGAAATTTCTAATTGACCCCACACTTTTGAACTGTAGTGTACATCACAAGAGAAGGAAGTTTGGATTGCCATAGATACCAGCAATAACATTCTATAATTCTAAACACAGATTCCCCTCTACCTTAGCATACTCTCACCTACAGAGATAGCAAGCTTTTAAATCCTTTAGTTGACAGCATTTAACTTAAAAAATGTCAGCGTACAACTAGAGTCCGACTGAGAATGGCAACTTTTACATTCAACTTTCAAAAGAAGAGTCCGGTGATGAGGCATTCTAATGGTGCATAAGCACTACTGCCAATGGCTACTAGTCAGGCAGGCACACCATTGGAGAGGCAATGAATCACCTGGAAACTCATCTCAACTGGCTCAAATATATGGTTGGTTAGAGCTTGGAACTCCAGTTGGTTACTGCTATTCAACAAGAGATGAATCAAACAACTAATCCTATACAGACTGAGTTAATTAAATGTATTAATAACATTAATTTCATTTGGCTACATTGGCATTGTATTCCTTTCACAATTATTTGAGAAGGGATAGGAAACTACACTGTTTAGAAATAATAGGCTAATTCCTAATGGTTGTGCTACACACAGAACAATCACCTTGGGTAGGGGAGATATGGCAGAGACTGTCCTTGGGTAGGGGAGATATGGCAGAGACTGTCATGTTATTTGAGAAGGGATAGAAACACATGCACGCACATATCAACCCTACCTGACACCCTAGACCCCTCACACGTTACACTGCCCAGAACACCCTCCTATGTGAGAATCTGTAGCCTGCATTCGGCTCTCATCAAGCTCGAGACCCTGGGTCTTGCAACTGACTGGTTAGGCAACAACATCTCCTCCCCGCTGATCCTCAACATGAGGTGCGTTCTGAACTCCTGTTCACCCGACTGCGTGGCCACGCACGCCTCAACTCAATCATCAAGTTTGCGGACGACCATTCTTGATTGACTGAGGGTCAGATCAGGTGATTGTGGACAGATGATTGTGGACTTCAGGAAACAGGGATCGGCGTACACATCACAGCCATTGACCGTCGTGAAGAAGCGCAGCAGCGCTCTATTCAACCTCAGGAGGCTGAAGAAATTGGCTCACCAAATACTTCTACAGATGCAGAGCATCCTGGCTCAACTACAACATCACGGGGGCAAACTACCTGCCCTCCAGGACACCTACACCACCCGTTGTTACAGGAAGGCCATAAAGATCATCAAGGACATCAACCACTGAACCACTGCCTGTTACCCCGCCATGTCAGTACAGGTGCATGCTGGGATGAGACTGAAAAACACTATCTCAAGGCCATCAGACCAGCCACCACTAACAGTGTGAGTGGCTGCTGCCAACACACTGTCATTGACACTGACCCAACTCCAGCCATTTTAATAATGGGAATTGATGGGAATTATGTAAATATATCACTAGCCACTTTAAACAATGCTACCTTATATAATGTTACTTACCCTACATTATTCCTCATATGCATATGTATATACTGTACTCTACATCATCGACTGCATCCTTATGTAACACATGTATCACTAGCCACTTTAACTATGCCACTTTGTTTACTTTGTCTACACACTCATCTCATATGTATATACACTTCGATACCATCTACTGTATGCTGCTCTGTACCATCACTCATTCATATATCCTTATGTACATATTCCTTATCCCCTTACACTGTGTATAAGACAGTAGTTTTGGAATTGTTAGTTAGATTACTTGTTGGTTATCACTGCATTGTCGGAACTAGAAGCACAAGCATTTCGCTACACTCGCATTTAACATCTGCTAACCATGTGTATGTGACGAATAAAATTTGATTTGATTTGATTTGATTTGATTTGCCATTCCCCAGTGGCTCTAGTTGCTCTCAACGTTTCCTCCTGTTGTTTCACAAAGGCTTTTCCTTCCCACTGACCCCCTTACCTTACATTAATGCTTTACGATAACCAGGTAGAAGGAACCATATGAAGGAAGTGAGACTAAAAATGTACAGCAGTTGAAGGCTGACAGTCCAAACACTTCAATGTTGGAACCTCAGGATGGTAATTAGAAGTATACTGTGGATGAATGCAGATGGGGAAAGGTTGCTGATTCACTCATTCACAAAGATCTATTCATATTCTATGGGGTGTGAATGTACTGTTAGTGAAGCCGACGATGCAGCTCTGTTCTCTTTTCTTATAGTGACACATTCTTTTTTTTTTTTGTCACAAGCAAAACTCCAGAGCTAATATTAGTATCAGGAAATGAAAAGGCTAATCCTGTACTCTGCAGAATCAGGTCCTTCAGTATAGGAACCTGTAATGGGACACACGTCTCTGCTGTCTATTAGTGTCTATCTTTAACCTTTGTCTGTACAGTATATTCCTTTGCTGTCATCAGTTGGATACAGTACCAAGTAGACTTGGGGTGTGGTGTGAGTGTCTTTTTATGTCTGTGTGTGTGTGCATGCGTGTGAGGCGTGCATATCATGGTGTGAAAGGGATTGCCTAGCTCCTGCCTAGCGCAAACTAGGAAGAGAGGAGAGGGGGTGTGGGTGGAGGAGGGGGAGTGTGAGTGCAGTGCACCGTCAGCAGAAACACAAACAGTGGTGAAGGTACCCAGGGGAAAGGAGACCCAGGAAGAAGCTTTCTGAGACTCCCTCTCTTATTGTTCCATGGAACACTTGTAGTGAGTCTGCAGAGACATACATTTAAATACTGTAGGACAAGTTAAATATCCCTTCACTCTGGATATGTGTCATGCCTTAAAATGTCCTCACAAACACCTGAGGGGTTACCCCTGAATTTCCAGGAATTTCATCAACACAAAAGATAGAAGCTTCGTAGGGCATCAGCCTTATCAACATGGCAGCCACGAAGATAGGGCTCAGCTTACATGTATCAGAGCATTATTATTCAGTACTGATAACAGAAGCACTTTGCTTGATACCTTGCTTCATGTCTTGAGGAGGAGATTAAAACAGATAAAATAGACTGACACCTGACTAGATTTATTTTCCTGGACATTTCCAGGTGAAAGGAATTTTGTTGATAAAACTTCTAGGAAATGTTGTTAAAATTGTTTTAACAAAACACGTCGATCGTCAGTGGTTGTAATGTGTGGACGACATGAGAGGAACAGCGCTGACTATTTAAGCAAAATGTTCACTCAGGCTCCAATCTAATGTTCTAACCCTTCTTAAGGGAGCAAGATTATTCTGACATTGGTGGGATGTTTGTAAAAGACAGAGGAAACCTTGATTTTGCCAATGACAGCTAGCAACGTTGCGATTACATTGTAAGAGTTCTTTGAGCAACCGGGTCTGCTGCAAGTCCTGCTATGTTAACCTTGACATCTGAAGATTGAGACACAGCAACAAATCTTGATCTACTGTAACTTTGATAAGTTGAGGTCACATAACATGGGGCATCATCACAATCACCATTCAGTCACTCAATATGAATATACAAAAAGCTGCACTAGTACAATATCAGAACTGTTTTTCATATTAATATGAATAGACACCAAGAATACAGAGCAGTCCGGGTTATGTGTTTGTGCTCATTTTGGCAGGTCTTTCCACGCCTGGTAATTATGGATAAAAATATGGGCTAAACATTAAATTAGCTTGTGCCCGGAGAAGCGATAAACCCTCTTATGTGAGTTTAAAAAAAAAGAAATGTCTGTCATTCTTTCCGCCTCTCCTTTCCTTGCTGCAGCCTGGTGCTGTTCGTTTCCATGGAAACAGGTCTACTCTGAGCTACGGCAGATGGAGAGAGAGGTAGAGGGCTACATTTATCACCCAACATCCTCTTTGGGTACAAATGCACGCTGGCAGGAGGAAGTGGTGGAACAGCCTGACTTCTGCATCCATGCAGAACAGCCCCTAACCCCTGACCCCTGGGCTTGAGGGTCACTGAAGGTAGAAAGCAGCCTGCAGATCTAGCTTACCTTCACCAAATTGTCACCGTAACCATCAGGTCATGACAATGCAACACTGGTGTTAGATCAGTGTCTCAGGGGCAACTTGTTAACATTCATTACTTAGGTCTGTGGAAGTGACATTAGCTCAAACCATGTTCTTGGTTTTCTTTCTCAGAGAGAGTGTAAGTACTTTTACCAGATCAAATGCCCAAACCTGAACCTGAGGGTGTTTTTGCAACCAATGGCCGAAAACACAATAAAGCTCTTTTTACAAGAATACAATTAAATAAACCCAGAGAACAGAAGCTCTAAAAATGTGTGTTACTTTCTCTGACAGTAGGCGGACGTCATTTCCGGTCACAACTTGCCGGCTTGTTTTCGAGTTGCTGTGCGTTTTGTTGCCAACCTATTGGCAACTTTACGGTTTTCACTTTTTAATTACCGTTCATATATTTATTTCTTTTTTCCTCAACTTTTTCACTCCGGACGCTTTATCTGGACACGATTCGTCAGGACCTCCAACAGCCGAAGCTAAGTAGTAACATTAACATGATGCCTTCTAATTGCAGTCGCTGTACTCGCCTTACGGCGAGGATAGCTGTGCTACAAGCCCAGCTTCAGACGCAATCGTTAGGCAAGGGTAATTTCAGTGTAGGAAAGGATGAAACAGCGCCTGTGCCACCAGTAAGTACAGATAGTAGTATAAATCCCCTGGCACAGTCCCCGCAGCCGGACAACTTTCTCACGGTTTCTGGAAGGAAATGCTGTAGGAACGCTCAACCGGTGTCGCTCATTCAGCCGACAGAAACTTTCAACCGGTTTTCCCCATTATAAGCAGCGGGTCGGAGTCAGAGACCGAGTCTTCTCTGGTCTCTACTCCTCCCATTACGGGGTCTGAGACGCCGAAGCTTTCCACCACTAGCTCTGACAAATTGAAAACTCTAGTCATTGGCGACTCCATTACCCGCAGTATTAGAATTAAAACGAATCATCCAGCGATCATACACTGTTTACCAGGGGGCAGGGCTACCGACGTTAAGGCTAATCTGAAGATGGTGCTGGCTAAAGCTAAAACTGGCGAGTGTAGAGAGTATAGAGATATTGTTATCCACGTCGGCACCAACGATGTTAGGATGAAAGAGTCAGAGATCACCAAGCGCAACATAGCTTCTGCGTGTATATCAGCTAGAAAGATGTGTCGGCATCGAGTAATTGTCTCTGGCCCCCTCCCAGTTAGGGGGAGTGATGAGCTCTACAGCAGAGTCTCACAACTCAACCGTGGTTGAAAACTGTTTTCTGCCCCTCCCAAAAGATAGAATTTGTAGATAATTGGCCCTCTTTCTGGGACTCACCCACAAACAGGACCAAGCCTGACCTGCTGAGGAGTGACGGACTCCATCCTAGCTGGAGGAGTGCTCTCATCTTATCTACCAACATAGACAGGGCTCTAACTCCTCTAGCTCCACAATGAAATAGGGTGCAGGCCAGGCAGCAGGCTGTTAGCCAGCCTGCCAGCATAGTGGAGTCTGCCACTAGCACAGTCAGTGTAGTCAGCTCAGCTTTGCCCATTGAGACTGTCTATGCCTCGACCTAGGTTGGGCAAAACTAAACATGGCGGTGTTCGCCTTCGCAATCTCACTAGAATAAAGACCTCCTCCATTCCTGCCATTATTGAAAGAGATTGTGATATCTCACAACTCAAAATAGGGCTACTTAATGTTAGATCCCTCACTTCAAAGGCAGTTATAGTTAATGAACTAATCACTGATCATAATCTTGATGTGTTTGGCCTGACTGAAACATGGTGAAACGGTTTTCTTTAGGTGAAGTAGAGGCGGACCAAAATGTGATTGAACTGACAGAAACATGGCTTAAGCCTGATGAATTTACTGTTTTAAATGAGGCCTCACCTCCTGGCTACACTAGTGACCATATCCCCCGTGAATCTCTGCAAAGGCGGAGGTGTTGCTAACATTTACGATAGCAAATTTCAATTTACAAAAAAAAAATGACATTTTCGTCTTTTGAGCTTCTAGTCATGAAATCTATGCAAGCCTACTCAATCACTTTTTATAGCTACTGTTTACAGGCCTCCTGGGCCATATACAGCATTTCTCACTGAGTTCCCTGAATTCCTATCGGACCTTGTAGTCATAGCAGATAATATTCTAATCTTTGGTGACTTTAATATTCACATGGAAAAGTCCACAGACCCACTCCAAAAGGCTTTCGGAGCCATCATCGACTCAATGGGTTTTGTCCAACATGTCTCTGGACCCACTCACTGTCACAGTCATACGCCGGACCTAGTTTTGTCCCATGGAATAAATGTTGTGGATCTTAATGTTTTTCCTCATAATCCTGGACTATCGGACCACCATTTTATTACGTTTGCAATTGCAACAAATAATCTGCTCATACCCCAACCAAGGAACATGAAAAGTCGTGCTATAAATTCACAGACAACACAAAGATTCCTTGATGTCCTTCCAGATTCCCTCTGTCTACCCAAGGACGCCAGAGGACAAAAATCAGTTAACCACCTAACTGAGGAACTCAATTTAACCTTGCGCAATACCCTAGATGCAGTTGCACCCCTAAAAACTAAAAACATTTCTCATAAGAAACTAGCTCCCTGGTACACAGAAAATACCCAAGCTCTGAAGCAAGCTTCCAGAAAATTGGAACGGAAATGGCGCCACACCAAACTGGAAGTCTTCCGACTAGTTTGGAAAGACAGTACCGTGCAGTACCGAAGAGCCCTTACTGCTGCTCGATCATCCTATTTTTCTAACTTAATTGAGGAAAATAAGAACAATCCGAAATTCCTTTTTGATACTGTCGCAAAGCTAACTAAAAAGCAGCATTCCCCAAGAGAGGATGACTTTCACTTTAGCAGTGATAAATTCATGAACTTCTTTGAGGAAAAGATTATGATTATTAGAAAGCAAATTACAGACTCCTCTTTAAATCTGCGTATTCCTCCAAACCTCAGTTGTCCTGAGTCTGCAAAACTCTGCCAGGACCTAGGATCAAGAGAGACGCTCAAGTGTTTTAGTACTATATCTCTTGACACAATGATGAAAATAATCATGGCCTCTAAACCTTCAAGCTGCATACTGGACCCTATTCCAACTAAACTACTGAAAGAGCAGCTTCCTGTGCTTGGCCCTCCTATGTTGAACATAATAAACGGCTCTCTATCCACCGGATGTGTACCAAACTCACTAAAAGTGGCAGCCTCTCTTGAAAAAACCAAACCTTGACCCAGAAAATATTTAAAAAAACTATCGGCCTATATCGAATCTTCCATTCCTCTCAAAAATTTTAGAGAAGGCTGTTGCGCAGCAACTCACTGCCTTCCTGAAGACAAACAATGTATACGAAATGCTTCAGTCTGGTTTTAGACCCCATCATAGCACTGAGACGGCACTTGTGAAGGTGGTAAATTACATTTTAATGGCATCGGACCGAGGCTCTGCATCTAGACCTTAGTGCTGCTTTTGATACCATCGATCACCACATTCTTTTGGAGAGATTGGAAACCCAAATTGGTCTACACGGACACGTTCTGGCCAGGTTTAGATCTTATCTGTCGGAAAGATATCAGTTTGTCTCTGTGAATGGTTTGTCCTCTGACAAATCAACTGTAAATTTCGGTGTTCCTCAAGGTTCCGTTTTAGGACCACTATTGTTTTCACTATATATTTTACCTCTTGGGGATGTTATTCGAAAACATAATGTTAACTTTCACTGCTATGTGGATGACACACAGCTGTACATTTCAATGAAACATGGTGAAGCCCCAAAATTGCCCTCGCTAGAAGCATGTGTTTCAGACATAAGGAAGTGGATGGCTGCAAACTTTCTACTATTAAACTCGGACAAAACAGAGATGCTTGTTCTAGGTCCCAAGAAACAAAGAGATCTTCTGTTGAATCTGACAATTAATCTTAATGGTTGTACAGTCGTCTGAAATAAAACTGTGAAGGACCTCGGCGTTACTCTGGACCCTGATCTCTCTTTTGAAGAACATATCAAGACCATTTCGAGGACAGCTTTTTTCCATCTTTGTAACATTGCAAAAATCAGAAACTTTCTGTCCAAAAATGATGCAGAAAAATTAATCCATGCTTTTGTCACTTCTAGGTTAGACTACTGCAATGCTCTACTTTCCGGCTACCCGGATAAAGCACTAAATAAACTTCAGTTAGTGCTAAATACGGCTGCTAGAATCCTGACTAGAACCAAAAGATGTGATCATATTACTCTCTACATATTACTCGCTAGCCTCTCTACACTGGCTTCCTGTCAAAGCAAGGGCTGATTTCAAGGTTTTACTGCTAACCTACAAAGCATTACATGGGCTTGCTCCTACCTATCTCTCTGATTTGGTCCTGCCGTACATACCTACACGTATGCTACGGTCACAAGACACAGGCCTCCTAATTGTCCCTAGAATTTCTAAGCAAACAGCTGGAGGCAGGGCTTTCTCCTATAGAGCTCCATTTTTATGGAACGGTCTGCCTACCCATGTCAGAGACGCAAACTCGGTCTCGACCTTTAAGTCTTTACTGAAGACTCATCTCTTCAGTGGGTGTAGTCTGGCCCATGAGTGGGAAGGTGAACGGAAAGGCTCTGGAGCAACGAACCGCCCTTGCTGTCTCTGCCTGGCCGGTTCCCCTCTTTCCACTGGGATTCTCTGCCTCTAACCCTATTACAGGGGCTGAGTCACTGGCTTACTGGGGCTCTCTCATGCCGTCCCTGGAAGGGGTGCGTCACCTGAGTGGGTTGACTCACTGTTGTGGTCATCCTGTCTGGGTTGCCCCCCCCCGTGGGTTGTGCCGTGGCGGAGGTCTTCGTGGGCTATACTCAGCCTTGTCTCAGGATGGTAAGTTGGTGGTTGAAGATATCCCTCTAGTGGTGTGGGGGCTGTGCTTTGCCAAAGTGGGTGGGGTTATATCCTTCCTGTTTGGCCCTGTCCGGGGGTGTCCTCGGATGGGGCTAAAGTGTCTCCCTCCTGTCTCAGCCTCCAGTATTTATGCTGCAGTAGTTTGTGTCGGGGGGCTAGGGTCAGTTTGTTATATCTGGAGTACTTCTCCTGTCCTATTCGGTGTCCTGTGTGAATCTAAGTGTGCGTTCTCTAATTCTCTCCTTCTCTCTTTCTTTCTCTTTCTCGGAGGACCTGAGCCCTAGGACCATGCCCCAGGACTACCTGACATGATGACTCCTTGCTGTCCCCAGTCCACCTGGCCATGCTGCTGCTCCAGTTTCAACTGTTCTGCCTTATTATTATTCGACCATGCTGGTCATTTATGAACATTTGAACATCTTGGCCATGTTCTGTTATAATCGCCACCCGGCATAGCCAGAAGAGGACTGGCCACCCCACATATGCTCTCTCTAATTCTCTCTTTCTTTCTCTCTCTCGGAGGACCTGAGCCCTAGGACCGTGCCCCAGGACTACCTGACATGATGACTCCTTGCTGTCCCCAGTCCACCTGACTGTGCTGCTGCTCCAGTTTCAACTGTTCTGCCATATTATTATTCGACCATGCTGGTCATTTATGAACATTTGAACATCTTGGCCATGTTCTGTTATAATCTCCACCCGGCACAGCCAGAAGAGGACTGGCCACCCCACATAGCCTGGTTCCTCTCTAGGTTTCTTCCTAGGCTTTGGCCTTTCTAGGGAGTTTTTCCTAGCCACCGTGCTTCTACACCTGCATTGCTTGCTGTTTGGGGTTTTAGGCTGGGTTTCTGTACAGCACTTTGAGATATCAGCTGATGTACGAAGGGCTATATAAATACATTTGATTTGATTTGAAATCAGATGGCATATAAAACCAACGTGCCCCAGACCCACCTAGGGTTACTCCCACTGTGTCTAGTAGTAGGAGATTTACACACCCACAGAGGGAATTTTCTTAAACTGCATACAAGCAGTCTCTTTGAGGTCTGCTCTGCTGTGCCTCTGAGGCCGTGAGCAGGCAGAGCAGGATTTCAGAGGGCTTTGATAAGACAGGCAGTTCACAGCAATCACCATGTTCACTTTCATTAAACACAAGCCAATTGGACTAGGTCAATTCTACCCTTCAAATCAAACACAAGCAGCACAAAGGCATTATCGAAATGTACATCTAAACTAGGGATGTGACAAATTCCTAAGATTAAGTATTTTTGGAACAGAGGATACTGATTAGTCGCTGTACTTCTGAGAACACAAACACTCACATCTTCAATTGCGAGGGGGAGGGGCACAGTATAGGCAGGTCGACCACCAGGCAGACAGGGTCAGAACTGTGCACTAAGCCTATCTATCGGCAATCAGAAGCTGTACAGCTGAAGTCAGAAGTTTACAAACACTTAGGTTGGAGTCATTAAAACGAATTTTTCAACCACTACACACATTTCTTGTTAACAAACTATAATTTTGGCAAGTCGGTAAGGACATTTACTTTGTGCATGACGCAAGTAACTTTTCCAACAATTTTTTACAGAAAGATTATTTCACTTGTAATTCACTGTATCACAATTCCAGTGGGTCAGAAGTTTACATACACTAAGTTGACTGTGCCTTTAAACAGATTTAAAAATTCCAGAAAATGAGGTCATGGTTTTAGAAGATTGACTAATTGACATAATTTGAGTCAATTGGAGGTGTACCTGTGGATTTATTTCAAGTCCTACCTTCAAACTCAGTGCCTCTTTGCTTGACATCATGAGAAAATCAAAAGAAATTAGCCAGGACCACCAAACATTTTTTTGTAGACCTCCAACAGTCTGGTTCAACCTAGGGAGCAATTTACAAACATCTGAAGGTACCAAGTTCATCTGTACAAACAATAGTACGCAAGTATAAACACCATGGGACAACACAGCCGTCATTCCACTCAGGAAGGAGATGTGTTCTGTCTCCTAGAGATGAACGTACTTTGGTGCGAAATGTGCAAATCAATCCCAGAACAACAGCAAAGAACCTTGTGAAGATACTGGAGGAAGCAGGTATAGAAGTATCTATATCCACAGTAAAACAAGTCCTATATCGACATAACCTGAAAGGCCGCCCAGCAAGGAAGAAGCCATCGCTCCAAAACCTCCATAAAAAAGCCAGACTACGCTTTGCAACTGTACATGGGGACAAAGATCATACTTTTTGGAAATGTCCTCTGGTCTAATGAAACAAAAATTGAACTGTTTGAACATCGTTATGTTTGGGTGAAAAGGGGGGAGGCTTGAAAGCCGAAGATCTCCATCCCAACCGTGAAGAACAGGGGTGGCAGCATCATGTTGTGGGGGTGCTTTGCTGCAGGAGGGACTGGTGCACTTCACAAAATAGATGAGATTATGAGGCAGGAAAATGATGTGGATATAATGAAGCAACATCTCAAGACATCAATCAGGTAAGTAAAAGCTTGGTCACAAATGGTTCTTCCAAATGGACAATGATCCCAAGCATACTTCCAAAGTTGTGGCAAAATGGCTTAAGGACAACAAAGACAAGGTATTGGAGTGGCCATCACAAAGCCCTGACCTCTATCTTATAGAACATTTTTGCGGGCAGAACTGAAAAAACGTGTGCGAGCAAGGAGGCCTACAAACCTGACTCAGTTACACCAGCTCTGTCAGGAGGAATGGGTCAAATTTCCCCCAACTTATTGTGGGAAGCTTGTGGAAGGCTACCGAAACATTTGACCCAAGTCAAGCAATTTAAAGGCAATGGTACCAAATCCTAATTAAGTGTATGTAAACTTCTGACCCACTGGGAATGTGATGAAAGAAATGAAAGCTGAAATAAATAATTCTCTCTACTATTATTCTGACATTTCACATTCTTAAAATAATGTGGTGATCCTAAATGACCTAAGACGGACTCTGATTAAATGTCAGGAATTGTGAAAAACTGAGTTTAAATGTATTTGGCTAAGGTGTATGTAAACTTCCGACTTCAACTGTATATCGCAATGGAATGCTGTGGCATGCAATGTCTCGCAACTCCAGTAAAGCGGGCTTAGAATCAATGAATAGGCTAGGATATTCAACACGCAACAGACCGAAAACTGGATACACACACTCATCATTAGCGAAGAGAAAGAGCAGGCAAGCCAGCGCAAGGAGTTTTGTGATAACTGCAAAGAATGTGACTTAATTTGGTGAGGAACAAAAAAATATTTATATATTTCGGTTAGGGATTTCTCTTCATGTTAAAAATCCTAATTTAGTTTAAACGTTCACACCACTAATCTAAACCACAAGAAAAGCCCAGGAGGATTTGACAGAAATGTACGAGGGGCTAGGATGAAGGTCATTGATCATGTATTCAGGTAACATTATAAGAAGAGGAACTGACCAAAGCTCTAACCGAAGTGCTGCTCTCATATTTTCACAAAGTCTAGGGATTCAACCCAATCCAGTGGGACCAGGCTAATTAGCCCGTAGAAGCTGTCAATACTTATTTTGCTGCCCTTTGAACGTATTAAGAAAGGCAAAGAGCCCACCCACACCAGGAAGTGGAGGGAGTATATGCCTGTATAACTGTGAATCATGCATATGTAGACGACTCATCACACACTCCCATACACGTGAGCACACACACACTAATTAGTCATCCTCCCTCTATCCACAATTAACCCTCCAAAAACAAATGGAGAGTATTGAGGACTTTGTTTTTCAGAGATGCCCTTTAATAAACTCACTCCCATTTAGCTGCACTCAAACATGAGAAAGAATGAGAACTCGGGTAGCTGCTACACTCACATCCAGTACATAACACTAGCAAACTGGATTAAAGAAGACAATCAGGCAACCCATTCAGAGAAAGTACACAAATAGAAACACTACCTATGGTACAGCAGCAGATCACACAACAGACAGTTATGAGGACTATCAATCCCAATCTAACAGACTAATTCCATTACAGTGACCATTTAGCCTCAGAGAGAGGGAGTTGTGAGAGAGGAGAGCGAGTGAGAGGCGAGTGAGAGAGAAGATTGAGATAGTGAAAGAGGACAGAGAGATTGAGGAAGGAGAGAAAGAGAGAGAGAATGAGGGAGCAAGGATGGAGAGCAGTTTACCTGGGAGAGAGTAGTCTGGTTTCACCCCTCAGAGGAGCTTCAGAGTCACTGAGAGACATTCGGGAAGAGAGTGAGCGGATATGTGTGCATGAGTGGGTGTGTTTCTTATAGAGAGGGAGGGGATGAGGTGTAAAGAGAGTGATGGAGAGAAAGAGTTAAGTAGAGGTAATATGGATGAAAACACTTAAATAGCTAATAGTAGGAGGGACCTACAAAGTTGTAACCTTAGAATAACCATCATCATTACAAACATGATCAAGATCATCATCATTGTTGTAACATCGAAGCACATTAACTAGGGATGCACCCATATGACATTTTGGGCCGATACCGATATCCAATATTTTTTGTTGGCATTTACGTATGTTCCCATTACCAGTAAAACATAATCAAAACCTATTTCTTTCACTTACTTGCTGTGCTGTTTCATTGTTCATTTGCCCAGTCATTTCATTCTCAACCAGGATTTCATCATACATGGCAAGCAGTGAAATTTCAGCTGTCTGTCTGTCCGTGGCCTCTCTTCCTCGGTTTACAATGTCACTGTGTCCGTTTCCATTTTGTCCAGCTGTGTCTAAAATGTAACGTAAACCCTCTTTCTTGTCTGTATCGAAGTAGCGGTCCTTATACCTAGCATCGAGCATTGTGGCGACACAGTAAAGAGGCTCAGCGAGAATGCCACCAAATCGCTTGTTCACAGCCTCTAGTAGAGTACTTTTACAAGTTTTAACCCCACGGTCTGTCGGCAGTTTTGTTGAGCAGGCGTTTCAATGCCATGACAGAGGGTATCACATCTGCTGCAGACGCAGTTGATGAGCTTACTATCGAGTCAGTTTGAATGCAACTAGGAGTGTGTTGATGTTTCCAAGTTTCAAACATGTTCTCAAATGCCATTGAAATGGCCGCAGCGGTATGAGAACCAGCACATTCTTGAGCATGCTTTCCTCAGTACGAAATCCTCGTCGACCCACTGTGCTGTCAGACCCAGCATGCTCATGGGGCTGACACAGCTGGTCCAAATGTCAGTTGTGAAGCTAATAGCAGTGACGCCCATAGCAAGTAGCTCATGGATGTGTGTTTCATTTATACAGTGCAACATCTGAAAAATAGCGCCTACTTGGTAGTGTGTAGCGGGGCTTGAGGTGCTCAATCAGTCGGCGAAAGCCAACGTCATCCACAGAGAGCAGTTGATTGTCAAGGTCAATGAATTCCATTATCTTGGCGTTACTGGATTTCGCCCTTGAGTCTCACTGAAATGTTCTTACTCTTTCAAATGACTGCTCGACTTGAACTTGTTTAGTTGTTAGAAGTGTGCACTGTTTGTTCTGCTTTTGTAGTCGCTGAACATCTGGGGGTGATGAACTTTCAAATGAGTAATTAGGTTTGTGGTATTGAATGATTTCACCTTCTCCCCTCCTCGAGAAATAATAGCAGCACAAACGTTGCATATGGCCTTTTAGTTATCTTCCTTTGAAACTTCAAAACAGATCTACACAGCAGACATTGTGGGCTAGGTTAGGAATGCTGTATTGCACGTGTAGCACTGTATTTTACATCATCTACCAATGTTATATAGGTATGCACATCGGCGTTAAACCAGATTGTCAGCTAATATTGGCAGATTCCGATATGCTTACCGATATACCCTGCATCCCTAATATTAACATTTGTGGTCAGACTTTATGAGGAAAATAAACATCGTGCCAGGACTATGAATGAAAACACACACACTCATTCAAACCAGATCTGAGACCTCTCCTCACAATTACTCCTCTTTTCACCTTTAATAAACAGTGGCACAGTGGCTCAGTCGGCTGTGGACTCCATTACAAACAGGTCTCAAAAAGGTCTTTCCTCCGGAGCAGAGCAAAAGCAGGACACCGAAGGGATCCTGGGGAAAAACCTAGCAACCCGTCATCATCGCCAACCATTATTGACTAAGTAAGCGATGAAGTGATGAAGGCATGATTAATTCCCAGAAGATTTCACTCAAGAAACACTGGAACGTACAATGACTGTGTCTAACGGCAGTCTTTTCCTGCTAACAAAACATCAGTCATATAAGACTGTGCTCTCTCCTTTACATATAAAAAATGTACCTTCCAAAGAAATCCACTGCGGTGCCTGTGCACTAGTAAATGAATTACAGAGCCACCTCATCCATTCAAGCCCCCGCACAGTATTTCCTTGTGGAATTGAGAATGAGAGGAGGCCCTGCTGATCCATTGAGGATTGCCTTACTGACAGGGCACAGGAAGTGTGAGTCACACTCGAACATAAACAGTCGCACAAAGCGAGCCGCGAGCTCAACCGACACACATACAGACAAGGGAGGGAGCGCTGTCGGCTAATTATTACCCAGTGGGACCATTGCCATTCTCCTTATTGGGCTGCAGATACAGTGAAAGACAGTGCAGGTCACTACGGGTGTTTCTACAGTCTCTCATCCTTGGCAAAAAAAAAACTTTTCCTCTCTCTCTATATCCTTTGTCCCCTTGCTAGTTTTCCATTATCCACCTTTTCTTCACCCATCTTTGTCTTACTCTCCACTTTTTATTCACATTCCCCTCAACCCTTTCGCTGTCCCACTCTCTATTTTTAGTCCCATTCAATGCTAACCCTAACCCCAAACTCTGTGTAGCAGGCAGGCGTTGTGGTGCTGTGGTGGCCTGGGGCCGGTCCTGTCCTGGCCGAAGGGCCTCTATAGTATTGTACTGTATTGTGTTTGGGATGAATGTGATCTTTGTGGCCGTCGTACGGCAGCCCCAGCACACACGTCCGATACTGTACTTCCCAGAGAGGGGGTTTCACCCATCCTTTTGTCCTCTGTTCTTCAAACTGGGGAAGGAGTGGGGCTTACAGTGGATGGGCGGTAGGTAGGGACAATACAGCCTCTGTTGACAGGGAAGCTGTCAGGACCAGGCTGCAAGCTCAGTGACACTCTGGAAAGTAGAAAATTCAATAATGCCACAAATGACAAAGGAATTTGGCCGAGGACTTTTACTGCAATGAATCGGAGGCAAAAGACATTGATTATCCTGGACCAGGCCCAAATCGCCAGACACTCAAAGGAGGAGACGGGACACCTGACGAGATTACATTGGAGAGTGGACCAATCGGTCCCCCTGACAGGTGTGGCATATCAAGAAGCTGATTAAAACAGCATGATCATTACACAGGTGCACCTTTTTCTGGTGACGATAAAATGCCACAATAAAATGTGTAGTTTTGTCACACAACACAATGCCACAGATGTCTCATGTTATGAAGGAGCATGCAATTGGCATGCTGACTGCAGGAATGTCTAGCAGAGCTGTTACCAGAGAATTGAATGTTAATTTCTCATATACCGCATCCAATATCGTTTTAGGGAATTTGGCAGTACGTCCAACCGGCTTCACAACCGCATACCACGTGTAACCACACCAGCCCAGGACCTCCACATCCAGTTACTTCACATGCGGGATCATCTGAGACCAGCCACCCGGACAGCTGATGAAACTGAAGAGTAATTTCTTTCTGTAATAAAGCCCTTTTGTGGGGAAAACGCACTCTGATTGGGTGTGCCTGGCTCCCAAGTGGGTGGCCGTATGTCCTCCCAGGCCCACCCATGACTGTGCCCCTGCCCAGTCATGTGAAATCCACATATTACAGCCTAATTAATTCATTTCAATTGAAGGATTTCCTTACATGATCTGTAACTCAGTAAAAATCTCTGAAATTGCTGCATGTTGCATTTATATTTTTGTTCGGTATATTTACCAAGAGTGGTTTCGTCTATATTTTTCTTAGCTGTCTATTTACCAACACAAACTGATGCTGGCACTAAGACCGCACTCAATGAGCTGAAAAGGGCCATAAACAAACAAGAAAATGCTGACTCAGAGGCGGCGATCCTAGTGGATCAGAAAAAACTGAAATCCGTTGTACCTAATTTCTACCAGCATGTCACCTGTGCAACTAGAGGTGAAAAAAATGTACTTCAAACACAGATATGCATATAAAGCTCTCCCTCACCCTCCATTTGGCAAATCTGACCGTAAAGTCTATCCTCCTGATTCCTGCTTACAAGCAAAAACTCTAAACAGAATGTACCAGTTACACGCTCAATACGGAAGTTGTCTGATGAATGGGATGCTAAGCTACAAGACTGTTTCGCTAGCACCCCAACAGATCCACAGATGACGCAATCTCTATTGCACTCCACACTGCCCTTTCCCATCTGGACAAAAGGAACACCTACGTGAGAATGCTTGCTGTTCATTGACTACAGCTCAGCATTCAACACCACAGCACCCTCCAAACCCATCACTAAACTAAGGACCCTGAGACTAAACACCTCCCTCTGCAACTGGATCCTGGACTTCCTGACAGGCCACCCCCAGGTTGTGAGGGCAGGCAATAACACATCCACCACGCTGAACATAGGAGTCCCTCAGGGGTCCGTGTTTAGTCCCCTGTTCACTCATGACTACGTGGCCACGCACAACTCCATTACCATCATTAAGTTTGCCGACAACACAACAGTGTTGGCCTGATCACAGATGATGATGAGACAGCCTACAGGTTGAGAGCTTCAAGTTCTTCTGTGTCCACATCACTAGGGAATTATCATGGTCCATACACACACCAACACAGTTGCGAAGAGGGCACAACACCGCCTATTCCCCCTCAGGATGCTGAAAGGATTTGGCATGGTCCCTCAAATAGTTATACAGCTGCACCATTGAGAGCATCTGCTAGGCATCTGACCGGAAAGAGCTAGAGGGTTATGCGTACAAGCCCAGTACATTACTGGGTCCGAGCTCCCTGCCATCCAGGACGTCCATACCAAGCGGTATGTCAAAGACTCCAGCCACCGAAGTCATAGTCTGTTCTCTCTGCTACCGCATGGCAAGTGGTAATGATGCACCTCGTCTGGAACCAACAGGACCCTGAACAGCTTCTAAACCCAAGCCATAAGACTGCAAAATGGTTAGTTAAATAGTTAACAGTCCAGGTAGCTATCTGCATTTACCCTTTTTGAACTAACGCTTTTGACTCATCACTTATGCTGCTATTACTGTTTATCCTGTTGCCTTTTGACAGACAGCAATACAGATGGCATATTTTCGGACTTGCACCCCGTAAACTGGAGACATAGACCGTAAAAAGGGCCAAAACGGAGCAGACTGAAGAATTCCTCCAATCCAGAAGGCAGCCTATTTAAGATGTGTGTGTTTACGTTAAGCAGAACCTCTTTATGCACAGACTGTGGTGTTATGATATAAACAGGATCCATTTAGACTGTGCCCACCTAGTTTACATTTACATAGAGGGCCACTGCCTGGGTCTGTCCCATTTTCTACCTGTTTTTTGTATTTGTGTAGGCTGGGGGTGAAAAACAGATACCCCTTACAAGAAGGCTTACTTCAACGCTGCAGATAGACTATCCTCAAGGAACTGCCACTGAGGGATGTCGTAGCTTTTTCGTAACACATAGGCCTACAGGGCAAAGTATTGCCTTATAGGTAGAAAGCACAAAAGTAAACACACACCTATGAATACACACAAACACACAGCTTCACTCCAGTGAGAAGGAAAGAGAGGTTCAAGCTGACTAGCTTCTCTGGCAACTAATGGAGTCCTGCATGTGAGTCTTTTGTTATTAATTCCAATCGATACTTATTCTCAGCCAGATCTGACATCTTATCTGGTAAAACACAGATTGACCACCCTGCCTCTCTCTCTCTCTCTCTCCCCTTCTCTCACTATCATTATCACCCTCTGGGGACCCCACTCTCATTTTCCCTTTTTCTTTTCCATCTCCCTGGGGCAGTTCTATCCTACACTTGACAAAAAAAGGACAGAATGACAAACAGAAATAGGGAGAAATAGACTAATAATAGTATTTAAAACTCCCTAGTGCTGGCTAGCCATTAGTGCTTTTGAGATCGGTTCTGTTAAAAAAAAGTATTTTGAAAATAAAACATTAAATGCACTGCACATTATGTGGGTTGAATGTTGTACCACCACAATATAAAACAATACAATTATTTTCTTCTAAATAAAAGCAGGTGAGCTGGTTCTACTGTTTTTGGCAATTTTCTGGTGTTTCTGGTGGGAAACTAAGCGGGTCGAGCATAGATAGACAGGCTAAATTTTTTTTAGCAATTTCATTTTTTTTTTTGTGAAGCTTGCATTCAATTGCCACTCCCAGTTTGTATTTGTATTTATTAGGGATCCCCAATAGTTGCTGCCAAGGCAGCAGCTACTCTTCCTGGGGTGAAGTTACCTCTGGTGGCATGTCTTGTGGGGTATGCATGGATGTCCGATCTGTGTAGTTTAAACCGACAGCTAGGTACATTCAGCTTGTCAAAACTTATTACAAAAACAAGTAGTGTAGACGTCAATCTCTCTTCCACTTTGAGCCATGAGAGATTGACATGCATGTCATTAATGTTAGCTCTCTGTGTACTTTTAAGGGCAAGCCGCCCTGCCCTGTTCTGAGCAAACTGCAATTTTTGTGGCACCTGACCACACTACTAAACGGTAGTCGAGGTGTAACAAAACTAAGGGCCTGTAGGACCTGCCTTGTTGATCGTGTTGTTAAGAAGGCAGAACAGCACTTTATTATGGACAGACTTCTCCCCATCTTATAGCTAATGTATAAATATGTTTTGACCATGACAACTTGCTTAATTTCAACATTATTCATTACGAGATGTAGTTGAGGTTTAGGGTTTAGTGAATTATTTGTCCCATATGTAGGACTAACTTATTCCTTGCCAACCATTCTGAAACTAACTAGCTCTTTGTTAAGTGTTGGAGTCATTTCAGCTGCTGTAGTAGCTGACGTGTATAGTGTTGAGTCATTTGCATACATAGACACACTGGCTTTACTCAAAGCATGTAGCTAGTAAAAATTTAAACATGTAAGGGGCCTAGACAGTTACCCTGGGGAATTCCTGATTCTACCTGGATTATGTTGGAGAGGCTTCCATTAAAGAACACCCTCTGTGTTCTGTTAGACAAGTAACTCTGTATCCACAATATAGAAGGGGGTATAAAGCCATAACACCTATGTTTTTCCAGCAGCAGATTATGATCAATAATGTCAAAAGCCACACTAGAGTCTAACAAAACAGCCCCCAAACGTTTTATCATAAATTTCTCTCAGCCAATCATCAGTTATTTGTGTAAGTGCTGTGATTGTTGAATGTCCTTCCCTACAGTATAAAACGTCTGAAAGTCTGTTATCAATTTGTTTACTGTAAAATAGCATTGACTCTGGTAAAACACAATTTTTTCCCAGAAGTTTACTAAGGGTTGGTAACAGGGTGATTAGTCAGATATTTGAGCCAATAAAGGGGGCTTTACTATTCTTGGGTAGCAGAATGACTTTAGACCTGGAGAGAAGCTAAGGGCATATACTTTCTAGCAGGCTTAAATTGAAGATGTGGCAAATAGGAGTGGCAATATCGCACGCTATTAGTAATTTTCCATCCAGATTGTCAGACCCTGGGGGCTTGTCATTGTTGATAGACAACAATACTTTTTTACCTCTTCCACGCACACTTTACGGAATTTAAAAGTACAATGCTTGTTTTTCATAATTAGGTCAGATATGGATGTGTAGTGTCAGCATTTGTTGCTGGCATGTCATGCCTAAATTTGCTAATCTTGCCTAAATTTGCTTAATCTTGAAAAAATAATTAAAATAGTTATAGTTAAGTTATAGCAATATCAGTGGGTTTTGTGATTAATGAGCCATCTGATTCAATGAATAATGGAGCCGAGTTTGCCTTTTCCCCAAAATGTAATTTAAGGTGCCCCTAAGCTTTTTACTATCATTCTTTATATTATTTATTTTTGTTTCATAGTATATTTTATTTTTATTTAGTTTAGTCACATGATTTCTTAATTTTCAGTACGTTTGCCAATCAATTGGGCTGCCAGACTTATTTGCCATACATTTCACCTCATCCCTCTCAACCATACCATTTTCAATTCCTCACCAATCCAAGGGGATTTGACAGTTTTTACAGTCATTATTGTTTATTAGTAACTGGAATGAGCAATTTCAGAAATGTGTCAAGTGCCGTGTCTGTTTGCTCGTCATTACACACCACAGACCAGCAAATATTATTTTCATCATCAACATAAGAATCACTACAAAACTTCTTGTATGACCTCAACAAGCTTCCATTCCCCTTGTTACAAGGGAATTTGACTGATTTAAGAATAAATAGTCAACCCCTTAACCATCCTGTTACTATATTTGCCACTTAATAGCCACATTTATTTATTTAACCTCTTTATTTGGGAAAACATGCCTTTTTTATGAAGTTGAACATGTGCTCTTTATGACAGAATTTTACCAAATTACACTTCTCAAAAGGCACTGAATTGGTGAAACGACCCAGCTGTAAACATGCACTGGCAGACAACCAAAGAAGGCCCACACAGAAAGCAAACAGAAGTAAACCAAACACTTAGTGTCGGTCTAAGTCTTTTCAACTGCCACAGTAGCTGTCTGAACCCAACCCAAAACAACCCACAGACATAGAACTGACAAAAGAGATACACAAAGGAAAGAAAGAAAATGTGACGCATCATGGCATGAGGGAAAGACAGAAGACAAAAATAGAAAAAGGAAGTGTCATGCAAATATTTTTACACTTTCACCCCATCTTTCACACTCCTCTACTTACACTCTCTCAGTCTAGAGAAAACTCACACTCAACCTATAGTCCCACAGAGCCAATAAAGTCCTTCTAAGGTCACCATAATCTGAGGTGAATGAGAATTTGAAAATAGAGAGGGAGTCATATGAAAAATGAAATAACTCACAGTACAACTCAACAACTGAGTAAAGACATCCCATCACTTTCAAATTCCCTCCAGAGCTACCCTCGTATAGCAGAATCCCAGGCCTGCCAACATTATTGGTGCGTTGAGTGTAACCGGGCGCCATATCAACGGATCTTTGTAACCGCTGTGACTATGTTAAACTATGCTAATGAAGTCTAACCCGTTGGGCACTCACCTGCACAAACACAGGCTCAGGGGAGAGTCAACATGTGGGAGCTCCGTTTAAATGTGTTCAAACTAGGGCAACAGGTTTCTGGATGTCAGGGGTCCTCCGGTGGTAAACAGCCCTCCCAGTCTGCCACGGCAGGCAGCCTGCTGAGGAGGGAGTTTACCCACACCACCGCTCAGACAATCTAAGTAATAACTCGCTGCCCATAGCGGCAAACACCTCCATTCAGACCCAGAGTTGGTTTACCGTTGACAAAAGCCTCCCCTCTGTTCCCACTCTGCCCAGGCCAGTACACTGCATTGCCATAATGCAGAAATAGTGTTAGGGAGAGATATTCTCCTATGTCCTTAACAGTACCATCTAGTGGTCAGAACCTGGTAATACCAGGATGCTTGATGGGATATAAACCTAACAACTCTGAACATGGATAAAAAAAACACTCCCCAAATTCAATGAGAATACATTACATAGGCTAAAGAAACAATACTCCGAGCCGCAGCTCCATACTACTTGTCAGACATAGAGAACTGACACTGCATACTTATTGGGTTCGGATTGGAGTGTCCGTGGGTGGGTTTTGTCCATTTGTTTGGATTCCATGTCTTACTCATAACCACGTTTCCATCCACAAAAGTCATATCGTATAAAAAAATATATATTATGACAGCTGTGATGGAAACTGGAAGTTTCAGTACAATTTTATAAATGCAGATTTCTTTATGAGCAAATATTGATATAATAACCATCATGTCACGTGATGATATGGTGTGTGGTCCTCCCACTACAACTCGAGACATCCAGTTTATTATGTTACAGATTAAATCATTTATGATGCTTCACAGGGTGCTGAAAGTGCATGGTGATGAGCTTGATGCTCTGTTCCTATAAATATTGAGTGTCTTATTTTGGTGACATGATAATCGATGCGTGACTGCCATTTGACAAATACAAATATTCTCTTATCCATAATATTCTCATAATGCAGACTTGCAGACCCGCACAGCCTACCCGCTGTATCTGCGAGCTGTTTTTCTACAGTGCACGTGCCAAAACTATAGTAGGCACATTTGCTATTTAACCCAAAAGTTTTTGTGACTAAACTATCGGTAGAGTTGAAAAAGTGATGGAGAAATATTGAACTTAGATCTTTATTCGGTACATGAAAAATTAAGCAAAAAAGTATATTTTGTGTGCACCACGTCCTCACACATTGATTATTACATTACTTTATATATAGATTTTTTTGTTTTACTTCTCCCCAATTTCGTGACATCAAATTGGTAGTTAGTCTTATTGCTGCAACTCTCCTACGGACTAGGGAGAGGTGAAGGCCGGACGCTAATAAGAAATCCCGCTATGCCCTCAGACGAACGAACAAACAGGCAAAGCATCAATACAGGGCTAAGATTGAATCCTACTACACCGGCTCTGATGCTCGTCGGATGTGGCAGGGCTTGCAAGCTATAACAGATTACAAAGGGAAACCTAGCCACGAGCTGCCCAGGGACGCAAGCCTAACAGACGAGCTCAATGCCTTTTATGATCGCTGAAGCATGCAAGAGAGCACCAGCTGTTCCGGACGACTGTGTGATCAAGCTTTCCGTAGCCGATGTGAGCAAGACCTTTAAACAGGTCAGCATTCACAAGGCCGCAGATGGATTACCAGGGTGTGTACTCAGAGCATGCACGGACCAACTGGCAAGTGTCTTCACTGACATTTGCAACCTCTCCCTGGCCGAGTCTAATAGCTACATGTTTCAAGCAGACAACCATTGTCCCTGTGCCCAAGATTGTGAAGGTAACATGCCTAAATGACTACCGCCCCATAACACTCACATTGGTGTCCCTGAAGTGCTTTGAAAGGCTGGCCATGGGCTCACATCAACACTATCATCCTGGAAACACTAGACCCACTCCAATTTGCATACCACCGCAACAGATCCATAGATGATGCAATCTCAATCAAACTCCACACTGCCCTTTCCCACCTGGACAAAAGGAACACCTAGGTGAGAATGCTGTTCATTGAATACAGCTCAGTGTTTAACACCATATAGCCTAAGGACCCTGGGACTAAACACCTCCCTCTGCAACTGGATCCTGGATTTCCTGAAGAGCCGCCCCCAGGTGGTAAGGGTAGGCAACAACACATCTGCTACGCTAATCCTCAACACTGAGGACCCTCAGGGGTGCGGCGTGCTTAGTCCCCTCCTGTACTCCCCGTTGACCCATGACTGCGTGGCCAAGCAACAATTCCAACACCATCATTAAGTTTGCTGACGATACAACAGTGGTAGGCCTGATCATCAACAATGATGAGATAGCCTGTAGGGAGGTCAGAGATAACAACCTCTTCCGGAATGTGAGCAAGACAAAAGAGATGATCGTGGACTACCCGAAAAGGAGGGCCGAACAGGCCCCCATTAACATCGACAGGGCTGTAGTTGAGCGGGTCGAGAGTTTCAAGTTCCTTGGTGTCCACATCACCAACAAACTATCATGGTCCAAACACACCAAGACAGTTGTGAAGAGGGCACGACAAGATTTTCCCTCAGGAGAGAAGATTTGGCATGGGTCCCCAGATCCTCAAAAAGTTATACAGCCTGGCCGGTTGCATCACCGCCTAGTATGGCACTTGCTTGGCATCCGACCGTAAAGCGCTACAGAGGGAAGTGCGTACGGCCCAATACATCACTGGGGCCAAGCTTCCTGCCATCCAGGACCTATATACTAGGCAGTGTCAGAGGAAAGACCAAAAAAATGGTCAAATACTCCAGTAGCCCAAGTCATAGACTGTTCTGCCTGCCACCGCACGGCAAGTGGAATCGGAGCGCCAACTCTAGGTCCAAAAGGCTCCTTAACAGCTTCTACCCCAAAGCCATAAGACTGCTGAATAATTCATCAAAAGGCCACCTGGAGTATTTGCATTGACACCCCTCTGTTTTTACACTGCTGCTACTTGCTGTTTATTATCTATGCATAGTCACTTTACCCCTACCTAAAAGGTACAAATTATCTCGACTAACCTGTACCCCCGCACATTGACTCAGTACCGGTACCCCATGTATATAGCCTCATTATTGTAATGTAATCTTGTGTTACTTTTTATTACATTTTTTAACTTTAGTTTATTTAGCAAATATTTTCTTAACTCTATTTCTTTAACTGCACTGTTGGTTACGGGCTTGTAAGCAAGCATTTCATGGTAAGGTTGTATTCGGCGCATGTGACAAATACAATTTCATTCGATTTTTTTATATGCATTTAAGTGCCACGTGAATGTTTATTGCTCAATAGCAGCCTTGTTGTTTTAGGTACAAGTCTGACAAATATTGAACAGACGCCACATATGAAGTTTTGTGCAGATCAACCATTCCATGCCAGAAGAGTAGTGTTTTAAGTGTTAGTTTTTTTTAACAAAATTCAAAGTGGTGGAAAATCCATCATGGAAGACATGGGTCCCGAGTCAAATGTCTTCCTTGTCAGGAGAGGAACACATGTCCCTAATTTCATGACTTTAGGTCAAACGGGGTAAGGGGCGTGACCTTTCAAAGTTTGAAAATGCTACCTATGAAAGATCACACTCCTCACCCTGTATCTCGTTGGAGCGCCACCATCTGGCCAATCAGTGTAATTTTGGAAATGCCAGATTTCTATGGCAAGACGCATCATTCATATATGTTTCGTCAAAATTGGGTCAGTGGTGTCTGAGCTATCGTGTGGACTAGCTAAACTCATATCCCTGAGCATGTGTGCCAAATTTAATCTTCGGAGTCAAACAGATCACAAGATATAAACATGTGCCTGTTATTGCGCAACTGTAAGGTTGATATGAATGTTCTTGCACATGTTATTTCTTGACCGTGTTTGCAACATGTGTACCGGAGCGAGCAAAAGGTTCCTGAATAGCTGCTACCCCCAAGCCATAAGACTGCTGAACAGTTAATAAATGGCTAACATTATTACCCTTTTATTAGCTCTCTTGCACCGGTTCTATGCATACTCACTGGACTCTACCCACACACTCAAACATTCTAGACTGACGCAACAAACACACCCACACATTTTAACGTCACACACACCCACCCACATAGGAACACTTTCACACTGTTCACGTATGCTGCTGCTACTCTGTTTATCTATCCGGATCGCCTAGTAATTTTTACCCCTACATATTACTACAACTACCTCGCATTGACACTGTACCGGTACTCCTTGTATATAGTCACATAATTGTTATTTCATTGTGTTATTTTCTTTTTTGCTCTGCATTGTTGAGAAAGGGCTTGTAAGTAAGCTTTTCACGGTGAAGTCTACACCTGTTGTATTCGGCACATTTGACAAATATAATTTGACAGAGCAACCAGAGAGGCTGCACATGTGCAATTGTTGTTTTGAGTATGCTCAAGTACACACAGAGGTCTTACAAATGTATACACACACACACACTGTTTACAGTAATGTTACTCTTTCTGTTAAGCATTAAAGGAGTTCTGAGTTGCAGAGAAAGACATTTCGAGAGAGAGAGAGCGAAATGGAGAGGGAGAGATGTAGGGAAGGTGAGGCACTGTATCGAAGTAGAAGAGATGTTACAAGCATTGATTTTCTGTTAGCTCTTCCCAAGGAATGCACGGCTGATCTGCCACCCAATACTGACCGACTGTGAGTTGGAGGCTTAATCTGAGGCAGTAAGCAGATTGAACTGAACCACAGCCTTCTGGGCTACTGCATCCCTCAAACCTACACTGCATATGCTCACTGAGCTATCCCCGAGGTCATATCTATCAGCTTATATGAAACTGAGCCTGCAGAGTTTAACTACACCAGGGGGCATAGAAAACAGATATTATTAGAGTTCTCCTGTCATATTATGATTTCTATGGTCATACCAGGTCACTGAATGACCATGCAAGTATACAGTTTATTCAGAAAGTATTCAGACCCCTTGACTTTTTCCACATTTTATTACGTTACAGCCTTATTCTAAAATTGATTAAATAAATGTTTTTCCTCATCAATCTACACACAATACCCCATAACGAGAAGAGCAAAATCAGGTTTAGATTTTTTTTTACAAATGTATATAAAAAAAATATATATAAAATATACAAACTTATTTATATAAGTATTCAGACCCTTTGCTATGAGACTCGAAATCAAGCTCCTTGAGATGTTTCTATAACTTGTTAGGAGTCCACCTGTGGTAAATTAAATTGATTGGACATGATTTGGAAAGGCCTGTCTATATAATGTCCCAAAGTTGACTGTGCATGAGGTCAAAGGAATTGTCCGTAGAGCTTTCGAGACAGGATTGTATCGAGACACAGATCTGGGGAAGGGTACCCAGCCAAATTGAGCAATAGAGGGAGAAGGGCCTTGGTCAGGGAGGTGACCAAGAACCCGATGGTCACTCTGACAGTGCTCCAGAGTTCCTCTGTGGAGATTGGTTGTGCTTCTGGAAGATTATCCCATGTCAAGCATTACGTCTGGAAGAAACCTGGCACCATCCCTACCGTGAAGCATGGTGGTGGCAGCATCATGCTGTGGGGATTTTTCAATGGCAGGGACTGGGAGACTAGTCTGTAATCACTGCAAATTAACAGAGCAAAGTACAGAGAGATCCTGGATAAAAACCTGCTCCAGAGAGCTCAGGACCTTAGACTGGGGTGAAGGTTCACCTTCCAACAGGACAACGACCCAAAGCACACAGCCAAAACAACGCAGGAGTGGCTTCGAGACAAGTTTCTGAATGTCCTTGAGTGGCCCAGCCAGGAAGAAGGACATGAACCTGATCGAACATCTCTGGAGGCTAAAAATAGCTGACAGAGCTTGCGAGGATCTGCAGAGAAGAATGGGAGAAACTCTCCAAATATAGGTGTGCCAAGCTTGTAGCGTCATACCCAAGAAGACTCAAGGCTGTAATCGCTGCAAATGGTGCTTCAACAAAGTACTGATGAAAGGGTCTGAATACTTATGTAAATGTCATATTTCATGATTATAAATTCTTGCCGCTTTGTCACTATGGGGTATTGTGTGTAGATTGACGAGGGGGGAAAACATTTTAGAATAAGGCTGTAATGTAACAAGATATGGAAAAAGTTTAAAAAAAGTTAAACTGTTTGCACTTGGTGGCCTATAGCAACACCCTAAATGAAGATTTTAGGTGAGGCAGGTCAACCTGCAACCACAACTATGCAGATGGCTCTGAATACATACAGAAACACCTTCCCGTATATATATCTTTGTATTGTTTCCTTGAAGTTGTATCCTTGTATTGCTAGTTGAAGTTCTCTTAGTCATAAGTACACAAAACACATTTTAATATTTTACTCAGGGCACCATTGAAAATGAAGACCCTGGTCTCAATTGGTCTCAATTGAGCTCCCCTGATTACATTTTTAAAAGCATTACGTTAAAGTAGGGGGATGGGGTGCAAGTGTATAAATTGAGCAGTATAATAAGAGTCTGATAGCAGCAGCACCTGCATGAGATGGACTGACCAGGTGAATCCAAGTGAAAGCTATGATCCCTTAGCTATGATCCCTTATTAAATTCCATTTAAAAATCATTGTAGATGAAGGGGAGGTGGCTTAAAAATAATTATTTAACCTTTTAGACAATTGAGACATACAGTAGGGAGAACAAGTATTCGATACACTGCCGATGTTGCAGGTTTTCCTACTTACAAAGCATGTAGAAGTCTAATTTAAAAATATATATATTAAAAAAAAACTGAGACGGAATCTAAAACAAAAATCCCAAAAATCACATTGTATGATTTTTATGTAATTAATTTGCATTTTATTGCATGACATAAGTATTTGATCACCTACCAACCAGTAAGAATTCCTGCTCTCACAGACCTGTGAGTTTTTCTTTAAGAAGCCCGCCTGTTCTCCACTCATTACCTGTATTAACTGCACCTGTTTGAACTCGTTACCTGTATAAAAGACACCTGTCCACACACTCAATCAAACAGACTCCAACCTCTCCACAATGGCCAAGACCAGAGAGCTGTGTAAGGACATCAGGGCTAAAATTGTAGACCTGCACAAGGCTGGGATGGGCTACAGGACAATAGGCAAGCAGCTTGGTGAGAAGGCAACAACTGTTGGCACAATTATTAGAAAATGTAAGAAGTTCAAGATGACGGTCAATCACCCTCGGTCTGAGGCTCCATGCAAGATCTCACCTCGTGGGGCATCAATGATCATGAGGAAGGTGAGGGATCAGCCCAGAACTACACGGCGGGACCTGGACAATGACCTGAAGAGAACTGGGACCACTGTCTCAAAGAAAACCATTAGTAACACACTACGCCGTCAAGGTCCTGGAGTTGCCTAGCCAGTCTCCAGACCTGAACCCTAATAGAAAATCTTTGGAGGGAGCTGAAAGTCCGTATTGCCCAGCGACAGCCACCAAAACCTGAAAAATCTGGAGAAGGTTTGTATGGAGGAGTGGGCCAAAATCCCTGCTGCAGTGTGTGCAAACCTGGTCAAGAACTACAGGAAACGTATGATCTCTGTAATTGCAAACAAAGGTTTCTGTACCAAATATTAAGTTATGCTTTTCTGATCTACTTATGTCATGCAATAAAATGCAAATTAATTACTTAGAAATCATACAGTGTGATTTTCTGGATTTTTGTTTTAGATTCCATCTCTCACAGTTGAAGTGTACATAAGATAAAAATTACAAACCTCTACATGTTTTGTAAGTAGGAAACACTGCCGATTTTGCAGGTTATCAAATACTTGTTCTCCCCACTGTATATTGTGTATGTGTGCCATTAATGGGGTGAATGAGCAAGAAACAATATGTAAGTGCCTTTGAATGGGGTATGGTACTAGGTGCTGATGCTGCTTTTTTTTTGACGCTCAACAGTTTCCCGTGTGTATCAAGAATGGTCCACCACCTAAAGAACATCCAGCTAACTCGAATAAACTGTGGGAAGCTTTGGAGTCAACATAAGCCAGCATCCCTTTGGAACACACTCTCAACACCTTGTAGAGTCCATGCCCTGACAAACTGAGGCTGTTTTGAGGGCAAAGGGGGAGGGGTTAAACTCAAGGTGTTCCTAATGTTTGGTTTACTCCGTGTATGTGGGTGTGTGCATGAGCGAGTGCATGTGTGCTAAGGTGCAGAGAATCAAAGCAGGTGGTCAGTCCAGTTTAAGTGTTCAGCAGTCTGATGGCTTGTAGATAGACACGGTCTCTGAGCTGTTGGTATCAAACCTCATGCTCCGATACCATCTGCCTGACGTTAAGGGAGAGAACAGCTTGTGGCTGGGGTTTGTGGGGTCCTTGATGATGTGTGTTTTCCTCAGGCATCATTTAGTGTAGATGTCCTGGATGGATGGGAGCATGGTCCCGATAATGTACTGGGTTGTCTTCACCACCCACTGTAGGGCTTCACAGTCCTGGATGGAGCCATTCCCGTACCAGGCCATGATGCAACCGGTCAGGACACTCTTGATCGTGCAGCAGTAGTATTTGCAGAGGACCGGGGGCGACATGCCGAATTTCGAATTCAAGCTACTGCTTTATCAAAGGAATTATTTAACGGAGTTTCAGAAAAGGCTAATTATATAAACATGATCTGATGTTAGCACGTTATTGATTTCATTAACCTTATTTCTAAGGCTATATATATTAATGTGGGCTATTTTTCCCTTTCCTGGATAGCTTATCAGAGAGACATAATATGGAGAAGAACAAACAAAGCAAGAGAAGAAAAAAAAATTCAGCAATACATCAACCAGTTGGAGTGTGTGTGTGTGCTGCAGGGTTGACGCTACAAACCCACAGGCTTGGCTTTCTCATCCCTTCCAGGCTTTTGGACAATGAGCCTGTCATAGCGGATGTAAGCAATGTCCCCACGCGCTCTGGCAGCTTTCATAGCTGGGATAAGTTATTTCCTCTTCTGGCGCACAGTTTCAGGATAGTCCTTGTTGAGGAAGATGTACATTCCTCTCAAGTTCTTGGCTCTTTCGAGAACAGCTACCTTGTCGTTGAACCTCAAGAACTTGACCACTATGGGCTAGTGCTGAGTTTTCCAGTCCTGTGTGCGCTCTCCACCACAATCTTCCTTTGGTTTCTCAGTGATCATTTCCCTCACTTTGTCCTCAGACTCCATCCAGGTCTCATATGGAGATTCTGCAAATCCATCCACAAGAATGTTGTTCCACCTTGATTGTTCCTTGAGATAATAAGTTCTCTGTCATTGTCATCATGGGTTCACAGAGAACTGATGTCCTCTCTCAATGACTTGCATATTGCAGTCATCTTGCTCCTGTTTAAACTCATCAAGCTGCCCCTGGGAGAACTGCAAGCTGTTCTTCAGGTCCTGGACCTCTCTGCTCAGATCGTGGTCCTGTAGCTCAGTTGGTAGAGCATGGCGCTTGTAACGCCAGGGTAGTGGGTTCGATCCCCGGGACCACCCATACGTAGAATGTATGCACACATGACTGTAAGTCGCTTTGGATAAAAGCGTCTGCTAAATGGCATATATTATTATTATTTATATTATCGTGCATTCTTTTGTTAGTTGTCTCCACCAGCATTTGGACAACACTTTTCTTGTTGTAACAACTGCTTGTAGAACTCTTTGTTCTTTTAAAATTGGGATCACCAATCTTTTCCGAGCAAAGGTCACTTTTGCAGTCAAAAAGAAAGATTTATCGCTCAGATGTTTTTTTTAAAACGAGACTTAAAAAAAATGTTACATTACTACCATCCAAAAAACTGTTTTGTAAGGAATGAGGTTCATGCAGAAGGCAGGTGTTATACATTATCACAGAATATTGGCTATATGCCTGGCCTGCCAATATTGTTCTTCTCAGACCATATTATATTTCAAAACTCAAGCTTTGGTAACAAAATAGATCAGTTCAGGGACCGAAACAAACGTTTTAGTCCACCAGCAACTGTGGCAGGTAGATTTTAAAATCTAACAACCACTCGGATTATTTACCAGCCAAAATATTGTTTTTCCATTATTACACCAAAAAACAAAAAGGGTTGACCATGCTAATGTTTCTAAAACAATATGTGTATTACTAGTAAGAAGTGATCTGATATATTGCAACAATTTATTTAATTATTTTGTGATCAGAGTAACTAAAATATCACAGATGAGACAAATCGTCAGCTGCCCCTTTAAGGGCAGGGGGTTACCGTGGCAATGAGGGCACTTGAGCCACTGGAGTCACCAGTTAGTGTCCCGGCCAGTGACATGAGAATCTGATCAGTAGCTGATGTCGTCGCTGAAGCATAAACTCAAACATTGAAATAAATATCTTGTGAACAAAACAATGTAAATAGCCAAGAAACACAAAGGACAAAAGGTTCACATTAGTAGACTTAAGTAAATTAGACCAACTTGTATGCCTGTGCGCAGCTCTTCTAAAAATGTATCTTCACTTCAAACACAGTGCACACAGCTCACAGCCAGGCAGCCGCTCTTTCTCCCGACATTGGAAGGATAAAGTGGCCAGTTGATAATCACCCCAATAATTGCCTCAACTGAACCTAAACTGAAACTAATTTCACACATAACAACAGATGAAAAACATGAAGTAAAGTATCATGTGGGAGAAAAAGGGAGAATGGGTGGGTTGATGAGCGAGGGAAAGCGGATAATGCCTTTGTATTTATTAGGGATCCCCATTAGAGGCTGTCAAGGCAGCAGCTATTCTTCCTGGGGTCCAAAAACATTAAGGCACTTACATCACACATAAAACAAAAACAGTACATCATGTAACATTATTACACCACTAAATATCAACAATAGAAAATGTACAATACCAATCTCCAACAATATTACAATGAACGTGTGTGTAGAGTGCGTGGGCTAGTGAGCATGCGCATATGCGTGTCTGTACCTGTGTATATGTTCCATAAGGTGTATTTTTATGTTTTTTAAATTTGATTCTACTGCTTACAGTTACCTGATGTCAAAGAGAGTTCCATGTAGTCATGGGTCTATGTAGTACTGTGCACCTCCCTTAGTCTGTATTTGACTTGGGATCAAATACTCTGGTGGCATGTCTTGTGGGATATGCATGGGTGTCCGAGCTGTGTGCTAGTAGTTTAAACAGACAGCTCGGTATATTCAGCTTGTAAAAAAATCTTAGTGATGTAAAAGTAGTGATGAGATCAACCTCTCTTCCACTTCGAGCAATGAGAGATTTACATGCATATTTTTAATGCTAGCTCACGGTGTACATTTTAAGGGCCAGCCGTGTTGCCCTGTTCTGAGCCAATTATAATTTTCATAGGTCCCTCTTTGTGGCAACTGCACACACAACTAAACAGTAGTCCAGGTGCAACAAAATAAGAGCCTGTAGGACCTGCCTTGTTGATAGTGTTGTTAAGAAGGCAGAGCAGTGCTTTATTATAATATAATAATAATAATATATGCCATTTAGCTGACGCTTTTATCCAAAGCGACTTACAGTCATGTGTGCATACATTCTACGTATGGGTGGTCCCGGGAATCGAACCCACTACCCTGGCGTTACAAGCGCCATGCTCTACCAACTGAGCCACAGAAGGACAGACTTCTCCCCATCCTAGCTACGGTTGTATCAATATGTTTTGACAATGACAGTTTTACAATCCAGGGTTACTCCAAGCAGTTTAGTCATATCAACTTGCTCAATTTCAACACGATTTATTACAATATTTAGTTGAGGTTTAGGGTTTAGTTAACAATTTGTCCCAAATACAATGTTTTTAATTTTAGAAATATTTAGGACCAACATATTCCTTGCCACCCATTCTGAAACAAACTGCAGCTCTTTGTTAAGTTTTGCAGAGATTTCATTCACTGTAGTAGCTAACATGCATAGAGTAGAGTCATCCGCATACGTAGACACACTGGCTTTACTCTAAGCCAGTGGCATGTCATTAGTAAAGACTGAAAAAAGCAAGGGGCCTAGACAGCTGCCCTGAGGAATTCCTGATTATACCTGGATTATGTTGGAGAGGCTTCCACTAAAGAATACCCTCTGTGTTCTGTTAGACAGGTAACTATTTATCCACAATATAGCAGGGGCAGTAAAGCCATAACACCTATGTTTTAAGTGTTTCCAGCAGCAGACTGATTGACAATGTCAAAAGCCGCACTGAAATCTAAAAACAGCCCCCACAATCATTTTATTATCAATTTCTCTCAGCCAGCCAGTAATTTGTTTTAGGTGCTGTGCTTGTTGAATGTCCTTCCCTATAAGCATGCTTGAAAGTCTGTTATATCAAATTCTTTACTGTAAAATAGCATTTTTTTCAAAAGTTTACTAAGGGTTGGTAACAGGATGATTCGTTGGCTATTTGAGCCAGTAAAAGGGGGCTATTCTTGGGTAGCGGAATGCCTTTTGCTTCTCTCCAGGCCTGAGGGTACACTTTCTACTAGGCTTAGATTGAAGATATGGCAAATAGAAGAAGTGGCAATATCGTCCGTTATTATTTTCCATCCACATTGTCAGACCCCGGTGGCTTGTCATTTTTGATAGACAACAAAAAAAGTAACCTCTTCCACACTCACTTTACGTAATTCAAAATTTCAAAGCATCTCTTTCATAACTTGATCAGTTATACATGGATGTGTAGTGTCAGCGCTTGTTGCAGGCATGTCATTCCTAAAAGTTTGCTAATCTTGCTCATGAAAAAAATCATTAAAGTAATTGGCATGACCAGTGGTGGCATTATTTTGCAATGAATGAGCCAACTAATTTGCCTTTTTTCCCCAACATTTAATTTAAGGTGCTCCAAAGCTTTTTACTATCATTCATATTTGTTTCATAGTATAGTTTCTTGTTTCAATTAGGTTTGGCACATGATTTCTCAATTTGCAGTACGTTTGCCAAATCGGTTGTGCAGCCAGACGTATTTGCCATTCCTTTTACCTCATCCCTCTCAACCATACACTTTTTCAATTCCTCATCAATCCACAGAAATGTATCAGTTTTCACAGTCATTTACTTAATGGGTGCAAGCTTATTAGTAACTGGAATAAACAATTTCATAAATGTGTCAAGTACAATGTCTGTTTGGTCCTCATTACACATCAGCAAATATTCTTTACATCGTCAACATAGGCATCACTACAAAACTTCTTGTATGACCTCTTGGAACTTTGGTTTCCCTTGATATGGCTACTATATTGTGATCACTACATCCAATGGATTTGGATACTGCTTTAAAGCACATTTCTACAGCAGTAGTAAAGATGTGATCAATACATGTTGATGACTTCATTCATGTGCTGTTTGTAACTACCCTGGTAGGTTGACTGACAACCTGAACCAAATTGCAGGCACTGGTTACAGTTTGAAGCTTTTTCTTGAGTGGCCAGCTTGATGAAAGCCAGTCAATATTTAAAATCACCCAGAAAATAAAACCTCTTGATATCAGATACATTGTCAAGCATTTCACACGTTATCCAGATATTGACTGTTAGCACTTGGTGGTCTGAAGCAGCTTCCCACAAGAATGGGCTTTATGTGAGGCAGACAAACCTGTAGCAATATTACTTCAAAAGTATTTAACATGACACCCTCTCTAAGCTTTCCAGGAATGTAGTTCTGAATACAAACAGCAACAACACCATTGGCAGTTCTGATTTTCCTGTAGATGTTATAACCATATATTGTTACCACTGTATCAAAGCTCTTATCTAAGTGAGTTTCAGAGATCGTCAGAATATGAATGAATCTGTTACAAGCAAGTTATGGATTTCATGAACCTTGTTTCTTAAGCTATATATGTTAATGTGGGTTATTTTTAGCACTTTTCTGTGATGCTTGATCATTTTCATTGCTTTACTGGGAAGCTTAGCAGAAGTAGACAAGCTTGGGTTGTTTATGTTATTGCAGGGTGAGCTGCACACAGTGGACTTCCTACCAGGGCACACCGCCTCAGTGCTAACTGTATAACTCTGGTTAAAAAGGAACATAATTACTGCATACAACAGCTGAAGGATCAGCAGAGGCATTCAGGGCAGTTAAAGGAACAGTGGCAATCATACTGCAGAATTCTATTGCACGTTATTTAATTGTCAGCCATTGTTGCCATTAATGCTAGTTAGGGCTAGTTTGACCACCAGAGGCCATCTTTGAAAAGCATTTGACAGTCATTAATATTGGCTGTACGAGAGAATTTAAAACCTTTTTTGTAAGAATTGAGTAAACTCATCAAAAAAAGAAATGTCCTCACTGTCAACTGTGTTTATTTTCAGCAAACTTAACGTGTAAATATTTGAATGAACATAAGATTCAACAACAGACAAACTGAACAAGTTCCACAGACGTGACTAACAGAAATGGAAAAATGTGTCCCTGAACAAAAAAAAAAGGGGGGTCAAAATCAAAAGTAACAGTCAGTATCTGGTGTAGCCACCAGCTGCATTAAGTCCTTATGGACTGCACCAGATTTGCCAGTTATTTTTATTTTTTTAACTAGGCAAGTCAGTTAAGAACAAATTCTTATTTTCAATGACGGCCTAGGAACAGTGGGTTAACTGCCTGTTCAGGGGCAGAATGACAGATTTGTACCTTGTCATCTCGGGGATTTGAACTTGCAACCTTCCGGTTACTAGTCCAACGCTCTAACCACTAGGATACCCTTCCTAGTGGTGCAAGTTCCCAGACATTTCTGGGGGGGGGGGAATGGCCCTAGCCCTCCGATCCAACAGTTCCCAGACGTGCTCAATGGGATTGAGATCCGGGCTCTTCGCTGGCCATGGCAGAACACTGACATTCCTGTCTTGCAGGAAATCACACACAGAAAGAGCAATATGGCTGGTGACATTGTCATGCTGGAGGGTCATGTCAGGATGAGCCTGCAGGAAGGGTACCACATGAGGGAGGAGGATGTCTTCCCTGTAACGCACAGCGTTGAGATTGCCTGCAATGACAACAAGCTCAGTCCGATGATGCTGTGACACACCGCCCCAGACCATGATGGACCCTCCACCTCCAAATCAATCCCACTCCAGAGTACAGGCTCATTCCTTTGACGATAAACGCAATTCCGACCATCACCCCTGGTGAGACATAACCGCAACTCGTCAGTGAAGAGCACTTTTTGCCAGTCCTGTCTGGTCCAGCGACGGTGGGTTTGTGCCCATAGGCGATGTTGTTGCCAGTGATGTCTGGTGAGGACCTACAACAGGCCTCTCTCAGCCTATTGTGGACAGTCTGAGCACTGATGGAGAGATTGTTCGTTCCTGGTATAACTCGGGCATTTGTTGTTGCCATCCTGTACCTGTCCCGCAGGTGTAATGTTCAGATGTACCAATCCTGTGCAGGTGTTGTTACACGTGGTCTGCCACTGAGGACAAATCAGCTGTCTTAGGCGTCTCACAGTACATACATTGCAATTTGTTGCCATGGCCACATCTGCAGTCCTCGTGCCTCCTTGCAGCAAGCGTAAGGCATCTTTCTTTTAATGTTTTTCAGAGTCAGAGTTTTGCCCTGGCAAAACCCAGATGATGCTGGCCAATTTTGCACCGCCCTAAGGGACTCCCAATCAGGTCGGATGTGATACAGCCTGTATTCTAACCAGGGACTGCAGTAAAGCCTCTTGCACTGAGATGCAGTGCCTTAGACCGCTGCACCAACTCGGGAGCCATGACCAATATATATATAAAAAGAAATCATAACATTAACCATGTGTGTTCTCTTGTTTTGTAGTTTCAACCCAATGATTTATCTGACAAACAATAAGCCACATTTTCCTCGGGATTCATCCCAGTTGGTATTCTGTGGAACCATGCGTTTTTTCGGGGTGGCCCGTTGTCCAGCCCTTTGTCCACTGATCTCCACGGATGGTTGTCGGTATGGTTGTAAGCTCTGTCAAAACACATTCACGTTTTTAGTACACAATTATCAATTTTATTATACAGTATGCCTACACATTGATAAGCTATATCATTTTTTTTAAAGAAATTCAACTTAAACCAAAATACCTTTAGTTTTGGTGATCCTCTCAGCTCCGGCTCATAAATAAAATACCTACGGTAGGCCTACAGTATATCTAAAAATATTTTTTGCATCTTTTACATGTAGGTCTCCTGATTTAAACCTGATCAAACTTGTTTGGCATCAACTGAAAACATTAATCCGTAACGATACAATTCTCCCCCTACCCTCCTTGGCAAGAGTCTATTGTCCAGCTAAATAGCCCAGTCCGAGACTACCGGAATGGATGGATGGATGGCTTCTTTTGTATTCCAATGTACTGAACAAATGTGTTACTGTCATTTACCATTCTCTGACTGGAAACGTTGTTTGCAGACTTCACGATCTCATTTTCAAGTCCTTAAAATATAATGATATTTTGGCGATTATTTATTTTTCAAATAACCAGAAGTGAGAGGTTGTAATCTGAACACAAGAAAAAAAAGTATTGTCCTGCTTAATAGCCCATTTCAGAATTCACAGCCTGCTATGCTTGTTGTTTTCTCTCCCTGTTTTAGAGGGAGAGAAACCAAAAGCCTACCGCCCGGCCAATTGTACGTTGTCTCATGGGTCTCCCGGTCACAGCCGGCACAGGTATCGAACCGGCATCTGTAGCAAGGCAGTTTGCACTGCAATGTGTCTTAGACCACCGCGCCACTCGGGAGGCCCCATCCAAAGTTTTTAATGCTCATCAACTGCCATGCAAAGTATCAAAATACTAAAATACTACTTAAACATGACTTTAAATGTAAATATTAAAGACTTTAAATGTAAATATTTTTGATCACAGAAACAATGAGAAAATATGGAAGAATTAATAAATAATGAAATGTTAATTATATAAAAGCAGCCCGTGTAATCATCTGCCAGAGAGTAGCCCCAATCAGCCCGAGCCCCAAGTAATACATTTGGGCCAGATAACTCACAAAGGAATCAGCCCGAGCATCATCGAGATATGCTGGACGTTATGTCAGAGAGATGTTTTTGGGACCACATCGTGTCTATTGTCCTGCTAATAGCCCTTGTGAAAACATGTTTTCAAAAGGCCTCCAGGGCCAACAGGGAAGTTCCTCACTCTCCCCCCTTCCACTTGCCCCTTCTATTTATTCCCCAATTAGTTGTGGTTTACATTGCAAATGAGGGCATAAACTGGGTCAAGACGCCAGCAGAGTAAGTACACCATTATGTAGTAAAATAAAGGTTAAATAAAAATAAAAAGCCCTACAACACTTTTAAAAATACATTACTCAACACTAGTGAGACTTGTGTCGCCTACGGTAGGCCTACAGTATATCTAAAAATGCTTTTTCCAATGGCGTGACTCTCCACCAATAATTCAATTTAGAGGATTGGAGGATTCTAAATTAATATCTAAGGGGCATTTTTGTTAGGGCAAATCTGATCTGAGAATATCTAAGGAGCTTTTATATAATTATAATGCAGGGTTAATAATAATCACATTGTTTAAAAAATTATATTTGAGATGATTTTGTTTCAAATAACCAAAAGTGAGTGATTGTAAATCTGAATAAAGGGAGAAATGCCATTCTTGAACATGGGTTGAGACGTTCTTACTAATTTGTAAATAAAGCCCATTTGTTATTTTAAATTATTTATTTCTGTTTTTAGAGGGAGAGAAACCAAAAGCCCACCGTGCCTATTTTTGGGAATATCGTCAGTGAAATTTCCCCATTGTATTTACCCAAGTTCTCTCTTAACTCCTGGACCACCGACAGTTTGTTATTTTTACTTGATGCAGGACTCTAGTGCCAGAGGAGAGAGACTCAGACTGAAAACATCTCCATTAATTGCCGCAGTTGAGACTACTGATAGATCATCATTCTAACTCCCCCTTGTGATAGTGTGGTGCAATGACAGAATGCCACCATTTACCACAAACGGTCACAGCATAAGCTCATAACTTTTAAATTGAGGAACCACTGTAAATTTGGTTACTTACATTGTGTCTGCCAACGCCTCTGGGATAATGTACATTTGCGCAAGCATTATCACAACTCAGAAAAACAATGGAAGGGATTAACTGAGCTGGGCTTGGGTCAATAAGTAATTGTCTTGAGTCATTGATAAGTCAACACAGCATTAGAATGCTGTGAAATCAACCAAAATTATTTGGGTGGATCCCATCCTCCTTATAAAAAGTTACACCCATTGAGCTGCAATAATCACGTAGCCAGTTGAAGAGAAAGAATCCTGCTAAAGCGTTCAATGCCATGATTCAGAGAGGGCACAGGGACAGATATGATGGGTCTTTATTAGTGTGTAGCAGATAGTCAATCAGCTCTTTAAAATCCAGTTCCAACTGTTCAGAGTTGCCCTTCATAATGTCATTAAAACCCACATGGACTACAATAAAATCGATTACCATGCATAGAACATTTGGGAGCAGTTTAGGAATGTAATTTACTCAGCTCCAGGATAAGTGCTTTTGCACCAGGAACAGGGACATTTCTTACCATGGAGTTACCCAAAATCACAGCTGGCAAGGAGGATGAGGAAATCCACCCACTCCCATGCTTCACAGGATTCAGAGAACCATTTAAGGACGACGAGAGGCAGGATAACTTGAGCCCATAGCTCCTGGCATCTGGTGCAGGCTGCCGACAGATGGGAAGCCCTGCTTGATCCAGAGCAGGGACGGAAGGTTGCCGACGTTGACTTGGGAATCGTAGGGTAAGGAGTAGGCACAGCGGCCGCAGACACAGGTACCCCAAGCGACGAAGGTGCAGGAAGATCAGGCTACAGGGAGGCAAAACTATTCGTTTTTTGTATCCACTCCGGGCCTCTGGTTGGGAGTGTAGCCTGTTTTGCTGGAGGCCGCTGTCACGAGCTGAAGACATGCGACCATCATTGATTGCCATGCTCCTATTGCTGTACTCCTTCAATTCCGCTATCAGATGGGGGAGGAGAGGAAGGAGATGGCTCCCCTGGTGAATGAATTCCAGGCAACACCGGCCAGTCAGACAACGACAAACGGCAAGACAGAGCTGCATCCATGAGAAGGATTACTTTATCCTATCCTAGGTATTCCTTAAAGAGGTGGGGTTTCAGGTGTGTCTCCGGAAGGTGGTGATTGACTCCGCTGTCCTGGCGTCGTGAGGGAGTGTGTTCCACCATTGGGGAGCCAGAGCAGCGAACAGTTTTGACTGGGCTGAGCGGGAACTGTACTTCCTCAGTGGTAGGGAGGCGAGCAGGCCAGAGGTGGATGAACGCAGTGCCCTTGTTTGGGCGCAGGGCCTGATCAGAGCCCGGAGGCACCGAGGCGCCGCTCCCCCCACAGCTCCGCAGGCAAGCACCACGGTGCTGCAGCGGACGCGAGCCCCAACTGGAAGCCAGTGGAGAGAGCGGAGGAGCGGGGCGACGCGAGAGAACCTGGGAAGGCCGAACACCAGACGGGCTGCGGCGCTCCGGATGAGCTGCAGGGGCCCAATGGCACAGGCAGGGAGCCCAGCCAACAGCGAGCCGCAGCAATCCAGACGGGAGATGACAAGCGCCATACTATAGCATAGCTGTCGCTTTCATACTTTAATCGTCAATTCATTATCTTATAGCCTACTTTCAGAGAAGCATAACGTAGGCCTAGGTTTTTAAGAATTTGCTGGTGTGTCTGATATACACTGGTGGCTTTGATTGACGGGTGCTTTTACTGGGGTCTGCATGTGTGAGTTAAAGGATTCTCTCAATAGGCCTATATGTCCATTCAAAAAGTTTCCTAAATTACCCTGTCTGGACTCCATCTCTTTAACAAGAATCAAACGCTCCCCGTCATGATTTCATCTGGTAAAAAGACTGTTTTCAGTAGCTCAGGATACATTATTTCTCTTATTAAGTCATACACTATTTAAAGAAAATATTTTGATGCCACTGCTGCACGGTTTGTGACATTATGCAAATATTTAGGGAAAACCCCAACGTACTTTGTTTGAATGGTTTTGTGCATGGAAATAGGATCGTCTCTCAGATTTGAACCAGCGACCTTTTGGTATCTAGCACAAAGCTCTTAACCTCTAGGCTATTGCTATGATTTACGAAGATTGATGTTGTTTGTACCAACACTAATGACTACTGTGTGAGCACTTGGGTTCTTGTTCATCACAGCAAGGACCTCCCAGGACCACCACATCCTTAATATGGAGCTCCCTATAACAACCACCACTGGAGGAAAAAGAGAGGGTCACTGCGAGCCTGTGGGACGTGCTATGGTGGCTGATCCAGGGGATGGCCGGCTCAGTAACCCAGGACCAGATCCAGAGAAGCTAGCACTGGGTGCTGAAGTGGATTGGGAAGGACGGGAGGGCGGCCTCGGAGAGCCTTAGTGAAGTCAAGGGGCTCAGAGCCGTAAAACTATTGGAGAGTCGCAGGTCTGGACGAGATATCAGAGAAAGGACACGTTGGAATATTCCTACCTCTAATTGGATGCAAAATTCCCTCCGATGATGTAGAGAAAGATGCAGTAGTCCTCCGGTTCTCATTGGTGGGATGTGTTAATACTGGAAAGTGGTCCTCAGTGGCCCAATCTCGTAGAGCACACCAGATTATCCCCTCAGTCATTTAGAATTGTCCCGTTCAAAATGGAAAGCAATCTTGAAATCTCCTTAGCAAAAGCAATACATTCTCTTAGGACCCTGTACTCCTCTAGTAGTTCAATGAATCAGTCTTGAGCCATTGTACAAAAAAAATTGCAAATAAACAAGTGTATAAATAAAATTCTTCCTCGTTTACTAGGGTAAAGAGGTCTCACATGTCATGGTTTCGCCGTCCATCCCCGGATCCGACTCCAAATCAGAGGAGTCCGAGCTGCATATACTCGGGTCAGAAACAGCGGTCCCAACTACAAGAGCCAACCGCGACATGAAACAAGCTTTGCTGGTGACAGCTTTGCTGGTGACAGCCAGGTAGCTTAGCTAGCCGGAGCTAGCTGGGGCCAACCTGCTATCAAGGATACAGTAACATACAGTAAAAAAAATGGTGTGTTAAGAACAGTAGGTCATTTCCATGTAAAAGGACCCATGAAAACCAACATGGGAAGTTCATAGGAGCATATCAAATTGGGTGTCAAATGAAAGTGGAGTGTATATATTATTATTTTAGTTTTTTAATAAAAGGCAAATACACATTTTTCAACAATTTTTTAAAGGCTTTGATTTCTGGTCTACCAGAAAAAGTCTTACATTTCAGAAATACATCAAAAACAAGAACCCTGCCAACTATTATTAACACTTATATTTAGTTTGGAGAAAGAAAATTCTGCCTTCTGTAAGTGTAAGAAGCATTACCTTGTGCCTTGAAATTCCTTTACCAAAAATTTTGATATGTTTAGAATTACTCCCCCTCATGAGGGAGGATGATGAAAGTTCACAGAAGTAACAAGGTAGACCTGTCGCCAAAAATTGGTCATGGAATTTTTTTACAATTGACCCTTCACACACCCCTTGGTTTGTGTTGCAACCTCTGACAATATTTTTTCAGGAAGCTGGTAAAATGAAGGTTGTAAATGTGGTTAGCCACTGGATGGTGCTGAATGCATTGTCAGTATGCAGCCAAAGTTACTAACCACTATTGGAGCCAACTAGTGCTCTCAAATCATATCCTCATGTTGACAGCATATTGTATTCATAATATAGCTATGTGACGGCACTCCCACTCTGTCTGCCGAATTCTCTCTCTTTGCTCTTGTTTTCCGTAATAGGATGTCGGTGGGCGGAGCTGGGAGGGTCATCAGCGAAATGGTACACACCTGGGCTCGGGTGTGTCCCAGGGTAAATGCACCTCTTCCCCATCCACTGGGAAGACTCTCTCCGTGCAGACACACTTACAGATTTTGGTTGTGGCTGTTTTGTTTGTGATGGCACCTTTCAACACCCCTCATTATCACATTTATACACGCAGCCACTAACACATCATTGTTAATTGTATTTACTTTAGTTAATATATATTTTGTTATTACTTATCTCCAAGTTGTTTCCCATTTGTTACGAACTTCGAGCTGGTACGTGACAAGTGGGGGCTCATCCGGGATCTTGAAGGTATTGTGTTTGGGAGAAAATGTGGACTCTGTAGCTTCTTTGTTTGCATTTTTTGTTACAGCTTGTTTGAGTTGTAATGTTTGGTGCCCACTATTGGTTACCTTTGTTTGTTTGGTAAATTTGCCACTGCAGTGGATAGTTGGTTGTGTGCTGCATTGGAGAGAGTACATTGGTTCGTTTCCAAGCCCTTGCCCAGGCTGGAGACTCTTGATCTACTCGCTGTTGGGACATCGGTCCGAGGAGGTGAGTACAGTCGGCTGTGTACCTCAGTGGGAGATTTGGGTAGGGTAGTGACACTTACTACCCGGAGCTATAGCCTTTTTCCCCCGTTAGGCTTAGCGACGCGTTTCATTTTGAAATACATTGGGTCCATTTTGTTTAATTTTTTGTGTGGTGTCTGTAGACTGAGCAGACAGGGCACATCTGTGGCTTGGGGGAATCTGCTTGCGTGCTGGGTGGTTTTATTTCCTCCAGTGTGTAATTACCCACTGCAAATCTGCACGAAGACTAGGGTTGAGTTACTGTAGGTTTTGGGGAAGCTCCATATATATATATATATATATATATATCTCACCTCCTGTGGTGCCCAGTGTGATTGCTGAACTCACCAGACCACAAGAGAAGTGACAGAGGTGAAGAGTGAGATTATATATTTTTGTGTATTTACTTCTGACTATAGTGTCTAATGTAGACGAGTTAATTTGCTTTCCATAAGAGGAACCATTAGAATGATGTACTAAAGAACAGCTGTTGCAGATTGCTGAACACTACAAGGTTGAAATGAGTGATAAACGTCAATTCTAATAGGTTAATAATGAAGGCCAATCTGCTGGAGAGTGGTATTATTGAAGTTACCACTGGGGCAGCCTCTACTGAGGACTCGCCGTCTCCAGGTAACGGGCACAAATGGCCGCGCCATCTGTTAGTCCTAGAAGTCTTCTTTTTGAACAGCTAGAGCATGATTGTGTAAAATATGAAAAGGAATTGGGAATTTAAACAGGATTTGGAGCCTGCTAAAATCAAGCTGTAACAAGAGTGGCTAGAGCTGGTTAGGGAAGGAAAGCTCTCAGGGGGAGTTTGTTCTGGGAAGGTGACCCAGAATTACCTAGGGGTCGTTCCTCTTTTGGTCGTGCCCCGGACACATTTGATATTGTTGGGAACTTACGGTTGTTGCCTAAATTTAATGAGAAGGACTTGCTGACATTTTTCGCTGCTTTTGATGTGCTTCTCACCTATGGGAACCATGGGAACTAAAGTTGCAACTAGACAACGGTACACACGGGAAAGCCTACTTCCTTTAAAACAGTGGTTCCTAAACTTTTTATAGTCCTGTACCCCTTCAAACATTCAACCTACAGCTCCGTACACCCTTTAGCACCTGGGTCAGCACACACTCAATGTTGTTTTTTGCCATCATTGTAAGCCTGCCACACACACTCTACATCTAAACATAAGAGTGAGTGTCACGTCCTACAAGCTGGGTTGTGACAAAGAGCTCTTATAGGACCAGGGCACAAATAATAATAATTTCTGTTTTCCAGAAGAGGATACTTTCCTTTAATTGACCATCCCCCATAAACATAACGGACATAAACAAGGAGCTGTGCCAGGCCCGTGTTGACTCATCCAGCTGTAACGCATAGAATTCACTGGTTTGTATGCAAAGCAGTAATTGTTTCAAAACATCTCGCCATGTCACTTATGCGTCGTGAAAGTGTTGTTTGATGGAGGAATTGTCTGTAGTTTTTTGGCCTTTTCCCTCAGCATTGTCCCAGCCATATCCACGGCAGCAGGAAGAATTAAGTCCTCCACAATAGTATGGGGCTTGCCTGTCCTGCCACTCAGTAGCTCACTATATAAGACGGTTCTAGCCCCTCCTTATTAATGGTATGTTGCTTTTATACATGTCTGTCTTACTACTCTAAATGTATCTATATTCTCGCTCAAAAAGCTCCTGTGGCTTATTTTTCATATGTTTCATTTCTAAATGTTTGCGCAAGAGTGAAGGTTTCCCGTGAGAGAGTAACGGTTAATGTGATTGGATGTTAATTATTTAACTAGGCATCCTGTACTTGACAGTGTTATTTTGCTGAACACTAGATGGTTTAATTCCATTTTTGGCAGTGAAAGGCAACTCAGGCAAGGGGGGGGGGAAGAAAAAAAACCTCACCCAAATGTATAGCCTCGTTTGTAAAATATAAATGTACCGTTTGAAAATGAAGGGGAAAAATGTGGCTAATATTATTTTTTTACACCCGACGGCATTGTAACCCAGTTTGGGAATACCTGCTCTGAGACATCAATTCTAAGTCACACCAGCAAGTCCATGTTTGTATAGGACAGCCAAGGGAGCGAGGGGGAGTGAGGCTAGAGACTGACTGCGACCAACACTGGCAGGTGCCATGTGGAGGGGGTGGTCGCTCCACCATCCGAGGAAGAGGCACAATGTTGCGTGAAGATGGCTAGAGTTGAACCCTTTGTGGGAGAGCGGACAGAGTACCAATCAATTTAGTCAGCAGACTTCCTTGGTGAAGAGAACTTGCGGAGGTATTCAACCAAGTGCCCCAAACTGATCTTGAGGTGCTCTTTCTAGCCTCCAGAGGTTTGCTTTGTTTAAAAATGTTAATTTACTCAGTCTACTGCCAAAAATAGATGAGATTTGCTTGCTCACCAGAAAGAGGAATGCAGGGGTGTCAAGTTTCACAGAAACTTGGCTAGATCCTTCTGTGAAAAACATCCCAATTACCCGAAAGGACAGAAACTGGAGAGGGGGGTTTGTGCATCTATTTCAAAGTGGACATATGTTTTAAACCATGATCACATGGAAGCAGTTTGGTTGGATATATTATTACCAAAGAGCAAACCAATCTGATGTACTGAAAATGAGCTGTTCCCTGTATAAGGCCTCGTCTAACTTTTGCAAAACTACTCAGTTGATAAATGAGCCCACAAGAATCTGTGTAACCAGTCTGACTGCCTTTGATCTCATTATGGTATCCAATAATCACAATATCCCTAAGTGGTGTAATTTCATAAGGGAATAAACTGCACTAGGAAAGTAAGAATAAAAACATGGTAAATTGTCACAATTACCATCAGGACCAGATCACTCAAACTGTCATAGAACAATTGAATAAACTGCTAGGACAGGTAGACTGGTCTGATGCTATGGAAAGTGAGGATGTTGATAGAGCATAGGAACTCTTCCAGGGTAGATTTCTCAGCACTGGACAAGCTGGCACCCCTAAAAGTACAGATTCATGATATATCGGTGAACATTTCGGAATCGGCTGATATTAGCTAAAAATGCCAACATCGGTATCGGCCATGTCTAGTTTAACGGTAATGTTAAAAACCGATGTCAAAGTTGCTGCGCATACCTATATAAACGTAGGTATGACGTCACGTAAAATTTTGCGTGCACGTGCAACACAGCATTCATAACCTACCCACAATGTCTGCATTTTGTTCCGTTACATTTTCTTTCCTTTATTTAACTCAGTTAAGAACAAATTCTTATTTTTCATTGACTACCTACCCTGACCAAACCCGGAAGAAACTGGGCCAATAACGCGCCGCCCTATGGTACTCACACTCACGGCCGGATGTGATAGAGCCTGGATTCGAACCAAGGACGGTAGTGGCGCCTCTTGCACGGAGATGCAATGCCGCTGTGCAAACAAGCTCTAAAGGAAGCTCAGGTATTAAATACCTTCAGCCTTACATGTATATTGGTGGCATGCAAATGCAGGGGTTTTCCTGCCATTGTAATCCTTGGGTGTGAAATATAAAGTACACTACCATTCAAAAGTTTAGGGTCACTTAGAAATGTTCTTGAAAGAAAAAATGTTTTGTCCATTAAAATAACATCAAATTGATCAGAAATACAGTGTAGACATTGTTAATGTTGTAAATGATTTTTGTAGCTGGAAACGGCTGATTTAAAAAAATAAAAAAAAATTAATATCTACATAGGTGTACAGAAGCCCAATATCAGCAACCATCACTCCTGTGTTCCGATGGCACATTGTGTTAGCTAATCCACGTTTATAATTTTAAAAAGGCAAATTGATCACTAGAAAACCCTTTTTGCAATTACACTGCTCAAAAAAATAAAGGGAACACTTAAATACAATGTAACCCCAAGTCAATCACACTGTCCACTTAGGAAGCAACACTGATTGACAATACATTTCACATGCTGTTGTGCAAATGGAATAGACAACAGGTGGAAATTATAGGCAATTAGCAAGACACTCCCAATAAAGGAGTGGTTCTGCATGTGGTGACCACAGACCACTTCTCAGTTACTATGCTTCCTGGCTGATGTTTTGGTCACTTTTGAATGCTGGAGGTGCTTTCACTCTAGTGGTAGCATGAGACGGAGACTACAACCCACACAAGTGGCTCAGGTAGTGGAGCTCATCCAGGATGGCACATCAATGCGAGCTGTGGCAAGAAGGTTTGCTGTGTCTGTCAGCGTAGTGTCCAGAGCATGGAGGCGCTACCAGGAGACAGGCCAGTACATCAGGAGACGTGGAGGAGGCCGTAGGGGGGCAACAACCCAGCAGCAGGACCTCTACCTCCGCCTTTGTGCAAGGAGGAGCACTGTCAGAGCCCTGCAAAATGATCTCCAGCAGGCCACAAATATGCATGTGTCTGCTCAAACGGTCAGAAACATGAGGGTGGTATGAGGGCCCGGCATCCACAGGTGGGGGTTGTGCGTACAGCCCAACACCGTGCAGGACGTTTGGCATTTGCCAGAGAACGCAAATTCGCCACTGGCGCCCTGTGCTCTTCACAGATGAAAGCAGGTTCACACTGAGCACGTGACAGACGTGACAGAGTCTGGAGACGCCGTGGAGAACGTTCTGCTGCCTGCAACATCCTCCAGCATGACCGGTTTGGCAGTGGGTCAGTCATGGTGTGGGGTGGCATTTCTTTGGGGGGCCACACAGCCCTCCATGTGCTCGCCAGAGGTAGCCTGACTGCCATTAGGTACCGAGATGAGATCCTCAGACCCCTTGTGAGACCATATGCTGGTGCGGTTGGCCCTGGGTTCAATGCTAGACCTCATGTGGCTGGAGTGTGTCAGCAGTTCCTGCATGAGGAAGGCATTGATGCTATGGACTGGCCCGCCCATTCCCCAGACCTGAATCCAATTGAGCACACCTGGGACATCATGTCTCGCTCCATCCACCAACGCCACGTTGCACCACAGACTGTCCAGGAGTTGGCGGATGCTTTAGTCCAGGTCTGGGAGGAGATCCCTCAGGAGACCATCCGCCACCTCATCCGGAGCATGCCCAGGCATTGTAGGGAGGTCATACAGGCACATGGAGGCCACACACACACTACTGAGCCTCATTTTGACTTGATTTGAGGACATTACATCAAAGTTGGATCAGCCTGTAGTGTGGTTTTCCACTTTAATTTGAGTGTCACTCCAAATCCAGACCTCCATGGGTTGATAAATTTGATTTCCATTGATAATTTGTGTGATTGTCAGCACATTAAACTATTTTAAAGAAAAAGTATTTAAGAATATTTCATTCATTCAGATCTAGGATGTGTTATTTTAGTGTTCCCTTTATTTTTTTGAGCAGTGTATGTTAGCACAGCTGAAAACTGTTGTTCTAATTAAAGAAGCAATGAAACTGGCCTTCTCAAGTTGAGTATCTGGAGCATCAGCATTTGTGGGTTCAATTACAGGCTCAAAATGGCCAGAAATAAAAACTAGTGAACAACTGGGCAAAAGAACACAGACACTGGACCGAAGATTGGAAAAAAGTGTCATGGACAGACAAATCTAAGTTTGAGGTGTTCGGATCACAAAGAAGAACATAAGTGAGACGCAGAAAAAATGAAAATCAAATGAAAATCACATTTTATTTGTCACATACATGGTTAGCAGATGTTAATGTGAGTGTAGCGAAATGCTTGTGCTTCTAGTTCCGACAATGCAGTAATAACCAACAAGTAATCTAGCTAACAATTCCAAAACTTACTACCTTATAGACACAAGTGTAAAGGGATAAAGAATATGTACATAAAGATGAATGAATATGAATATGAATGAGTGATGGTACAGAGCGGCATAGGCAAGATACAGTAGATGGTATTGAGTGCAGTATATACATATGAGATGAGTATGTAAACAAAGTGGCATAGTTAAAGTGGCTAGTGATACATGTATTACATAAAGATGCAGTAGATGATATAGAGTACAGTATATACGTATACATATTTTTTTTATTTATTTTACCTTTATTTAACTAGGCAAGTCAGTTAAGAACAAATTCTTATTTTCAATGACAGCCTCGGAACAGTGGGTTAACTGCCTGTTCAGGGGCAGAACGACAGATTTGTACCTTGTCAGCTCGGGGGTTTGAACTTGCAACCTTCCGGTTACTAGTCCAACGCTCTAACCACCAACGCTCTAACCCTGCCGCCCCATATGAGATGAATAATGTAGGGTATGTAAACATTATATTAGGTAGCATTGTTTGGAGTGGCTAGTGATATATTTTACATCATTTCCCATTATTAAAGTGGCTGGAGTTGAGTCAGTGTGTTGGCAGCAGCCACTCAATGTTAGTGGTGGCTGTTTAACAGTATGATGGCCTTGAGATAGAAGTTGTTTTTCAGTCTCTCTGTCCCAGCTTTGATGCACCTGTACTGACCTCGCCTTCTGGATGATAGCGGTTCATAGCACTTCATGATGACGGAAGTGAGTGCTACGGGGCGGTAGTTGTTTAGCTCAGTTACCTTAGCTTTCTTGGGAACAGGAACAATGGTGGCCCTCTTGAAGCATGTGGGAACAACAGACTGGGATAGGGATTGATTGAATATGTCCATAAACACACCAGCCAGCTGGTCTGCGCATGCTCTGAGGGCGCGGCTGGGGATGCTGTCTGGGCCTGCAGCCTTGCGAGGGTTGACACATTTAAATGTTTTCCTCACGTCGGCTGCAGTGAAGGAGAGTCCGCATGTTTTAGTTGCGGGCCGTGTCAGTGGCACTGTATTGTCCTCAAAGCGGGCAAAAAAAGATGCTGGAGGAGTGCTTGACGCCATCTGTCAAGCATTGTGGAGGCAATGTGATAGTCTGGGCGTGCTTTGGTGTTGGTAAAGTGGGAGATTTGTACAGGGCAAAAGAGATCTTGAAGAAGGAAGGCTATAACTCAATTTTGCAATTGGAGCCAATTTCCTCCTACAATAGGACAAGAACCCAAAGCACAGCTCCAAACTATGCAATAGCTAATTAGGGAAGAAGCAGTCAGCTGGTATTCTGTCTATAATGGTGTGGCCAGCACATTCACCTGATCTCAACCCTATTGAGCTGTTGTGGGAGCAGCTTGACCGTATGGTACGTAAGAAGTGCCCATTAAGCCAATCCAACTTGTGGGAGGTGCTTCAGGAGGAATGGGGTGAAAATTCCTTCAGATTACCTCAACAAATTGACAACTAGAATGCCAAAGGTCTGCAAGAGTGTAATTGCTGCAAATGGAGGATTCTTTGACGAAAGCAAAGTTTGAAGGACCATTTTTTTCAATTAAAAATCATTATTTATAACCGTGTCAACATCTTGACTACATTTCCTATTCATTTTGCAACTCATTTCAAATATGTTTTCATGGAAAATGAGGACATTTAAGTGACCCCAAACCTTTACATATTATTTGTTACTTTTCGGGGTGGAAAAACACTTTCAGTGTCAACTTAAACCAGATATAAACTATGTAGAAAATATAGAATTGTGTAATTTTGACAATGAACCCTTTATCAACTTCCCCAGAGTCAGATTAACTCGTGGATACCATTTAAGTCTCTGTCCAGCATGAAGGAAGTTAGTTATTTTCGCAAAACAATGCTAACTAGCGTTAATGCAATGATTGGAAGTCTATGGGTATCTGCTAGCAGAGATATAAAATGGTATCCACGAGTTTATCTACTTCTCAAGAGTCAGATGAAGAGCCTCATTGCCAAAATCCCAAAGAATCACTTTAAAACAATTCTCTCAGCTCCATGGAGAAAATTGTAGCATTGCAGGAAAATGGCTTAAAAATGCAAACATCATTCTGATTGTCATAGGTACTTGGTTATCTGCACAAACCCTAGCTAATAAGCTAAATAACCACACACACAGAGAGGATAGGTCACACATCGATTACTAATAATGTCATGAAAAGCCCCTAGTGGACTAACCCGATATGACAGCTGGCTACACAAAGGAAGGGGGTTGGGTTTGAATGAAAGAGAGTGAAGACTGAGGGACAAAAGGGATTGAATCTATTGGATCTTGAGAAGCTATGCTACAGTAAATACAGAGTCTTACGCATTCTAATAAGCCCATTCATAAGAGGAAAATGCAATATATTTCCTCTGAGCTGCGCTTTGATAGATGGGTCAAAGATGGAAGACTGGTTTACCCAGCAGAGATCACCATTGTCTTTTGAAGAATATTTCTGGTCGTAGTGTTGTAGAGCGAATAGGTTAAAGTACCCTGTTGTTCTTGAGATCGTCTGTCCTTTCCTAGGCCACGTACGTTTACAGCTGATATCTCGACGTCTAGGATGTATCACTTCTTCTTCAGTGAATAATCATTCAAAGTTCATACCAAGTTGCCATAATCAGCTTGCGCTGTATTCTAGCTGGTCTCGTCGAAAATTCTCCATTTCAACGTGGTGATCATCACCTCCACGTTGAAATTAGCCCTTTTAAACATATGGACACCAGTTCTCACGTCGTCGGGAACGAAGTTTGACTTCCACCAACAGGCTTTTGTACCAGGGGAGAGAAGGGCGTGTTTTATAGTTCTAAACCAAAGTCTGTTCACTTGGGCATGGCCACTGAGTGGGCCTACATTTTACTATGAAACAATTATCTTATTTAGGAGGCTAAAATTACATTTAATGTTTTCACAAATAGTTTCAAATTTAAACATCTAAATTGCACAACAATGCCATGTGAATCTGATTATTAGAATGTGTAGACTTTCCAAGATACAATTTATGTTGTCCAATCATCAGATATAATGTCCCAGAAACAAACTGATCTGACATCATATTCTTTAAGTACCAACGGACACTTTCAACTGGTTGTGAAGGGAAAATATTGTTCCATTCCCAAAACTTTTGATGTTACCATGGTATTTACTGGGGGCGGGGGGTCATAAACCTCACCCAACAGGGCAACATCTTGACAGTATGTACATACTCAATGATAGGTACACCTTTAGCTCACATCTTGGCAGTAGTACAGTAGACTACTTTATCACTGACCTCAACCCAGAGTCTCTTAGAGCATTCAGTCAGTCCACTGACACCCGTATCAGATCACAGCAAAAATCACACTTCTTGAACAGAGCTATGGTCAATCATAAGGCATCAAAGCCAAAAGAACTGAATCATTTTAAGAAATGCTATAGGTAAGAAGGAAAGTAGTGTGGAAATCTACCAAAAAACAATTAGGCAACAACAAATTCAATCCCTTCTAGACAATATGTTTCACTGTAATAGTGAAGGTGTAGACTTGGCAGTAGGAAACCTAAACAGTATATTTGACCTCAGCTTCCCTAGCAAATCTACAACTGTCAAGCAGACAACGTAAGGAAATTAACCATGACAAATGGTTTGATGAAGAATGCAAAAACCTATGAAAGAAATTGAGAAACCTATACAACCAAAAACAGAGGCCCAGAAAATCTGAGCATACGCCATCACTATAACACAGAAATAGAAGGTACAGCACATCAGAAATAATCTCAATGTAATTGATGAATCCATAGAATCTAACCACTTCTGGGAAAATTGTAAAACTAAACAAAGATGAGTTATCCAACCAAAACAGAGATGTATGGATAAACCACTTCTCCAATCTTTTTGGCTCTATAACAAAGAACAAACAGAAAAATATATACGTGATCAAATACAAACCTTAGAATAAACTATTAAAGACTACCAGAACACTCTGGATTATCCAAATACATGTAATGAACTACAGGACAAAATACAAACCCCCCATCCCAAAAAGGCCTGTGGGGTTGATGGTATCCTAAATTAAATTATACAGACCACAAATTGGTCCAATTGGCTTTACTTCAACAGCATCCTCAGCTCTGGCATATTCCCCAATATTTGGAACCCAGGACTGATCACCCCAATCCACAAAAATGGAGACAAATTTGACCAAAACAACTATGCATCAACAGAAACCTGAGCAAGTGTCAAATACGCTTTTTACCGAATTACCATACAACAGACCACATTCACCCTGCACACCCTAATTGACAAACAAACAAAGGCAAAGTCTTCTCATGCTGTGTTGATTTTTTTTTAAGCTTGAGACTCAATTTGGCATGAGGGCCTGCTATACAGATGGAAAGTGGTGTTGGGGAAATAAAAACATACATTATAAAATCCAAGTAAACAAACAAGTGTGAGGTAAAAAATTGGCAAAAAAAACCTTGCTCTCATGAGGATCACCATAGGGAAGGAAGACCCAGAATTACCTATACTGCAGAGGATACGTTCATTAGAGTTACCAGCCTCAGTAATTGCAGCCCAAATAAATGCATAACACATTTCAACATCAACTGTTCAGAGGAGACTGTGTGAATCAGGCCGTCATGGTCAAATTGCTGCAAAGAAACCACTACTAAAAAGGTACACATAAGAAGAAGAGACTTGTTTGGGCCAAGAAACATGAGCAATGGACATTAGACCAGTGGAAATATGTCCTTTGGTCTAGAGTCCAAATTGGAGATTTTTGGTTCCAACCGCCGTGTCTTTGTGAGACGCGGTGTGGATGAACGGATGATCTCCGCATGTATTTCTCACCGTAAAGCACGGAGGTGGCGTGATGGTGTTTTGCTGGTGACACTTTCTGATTAACAAAAAAAAATAAAATCAACGCACTTAACCAGCATGGCTACCACAGTATTCTGCAGAGATACGCCATCCCATCTGGTTTGGGCTTAGTGGGACTATCATTTGTTTTTCAACAGGACAATGACCCAACACATCTCCAGGCTGTGTAAGGGCAATTTTACTATGAAGGAGAGTGAGGAGTGCTGTATCAGATGACCTGGCCTTCACAATCACCCGACCTCGACCAAATTGAGATGGTTTGGGATGAGTCGGACCGCAGAGTGAAGGAAAAGCAGCCAACAAGTGCTCAGCATATGTGGGAACTCCTTCAAGACTGTTGGAAAAGCATTCCAGGTGAAGCTGGTTGAGAGAACGCCAAGTGTGCAAAGCTGTCATCAAGGCAAAGGGTGGTTATTTGAAGAATCTCAAAAATAAAATATATTTTGTTTTGTTTAAGACTTTTTTGGTTACTACATGATTCTACATGTGTTATTTCATAGTTTTGATGTTGTCATTATTATTCTACAATGTAGAAAATAGTAAAAATAACAAAAAACTTGAATGAGTAGGTGTTCTAAAACTTTTAACCGGCAGTGTATATCAACGAATCGGCCAGGGCACTAGAACAGTCTACTCTCCTGGCCTCACCCTACAAGAAACTGAAGTCAAATGTCTACTGTTTGCTGATGATCTGGTGCTTCTGTCCCCAACCACACAGCACTATCTAGCCCTGGTCATTTGGACCCTGCATCCACAAGCCTATAGGATTCCATGAAAAATGGTAACGTGTGAAGGTTACAGGTAAGCCTCCATTTCAATGGTATCCCATGTCAATGAGATAAAAGAGACCAGTCACCAGCTCTGGGCAGTAGCTTTCTTATCCATTCCTAAAACAAGACACCCCTCCAAAACACTGTTCTTACCTGCCACTACAGACATACAGTAATTGTGGTGTATGACACTGCAGTCACACTGCCACTCTTGCACAAGAGACTAAGCAGACATACACACTTTCTCTGCATTCCCTCTCCCAAAAGGAGCCTATAAAATGAGGGATTGTCACAGCCAACTTCAGTTTACACAAAGATATCGCCCAGGCAGAAGTAGAACAGACAATATTTTCTCCACACACTAAACCTCAGTGGGAGAGCTGTTACCTAAAGGCCTTGTGTGGTTACAGGCATTTGGTACCATTAAGACCATTTCATGTTGGGAGCTATTTGACAACTGAGCCATGCAAAAGCCCATGTTCTGTTGTTAGATATGAGCACATGTAATGATTAACGTGGGAGTAAGGAGGGTTACAGTAACAACATCCTCCCCATCTACGCTTACTGCAGAACCAACCACAATAACATCAGTCGAGTCTGCTACCGAAGACTCATTCGTTGAGGTAGCCAACACACTAGGATGGGTCTGGGCCATGGATATACAAGGCATTCGGAAAGTATTCAGACACCTTCCCGTTTTCCATATTTTGTTAGCAAAATGGATTAAATAAAATGTTTTCCTCATCAATGTACACACAATACCCCATAATGGCAAAGTGAAAACATGTTTTTAGAAATGTTTGGCCCGCGGTTGAATCTAATTGAGGATCTCTGGTCTACATTTTAAGGATGCATGTTGTGCCTTAACAATTAATTCATGACCTTGTTTTCAGCCCCCCACAAAAATGTGTGTGTCCAAGGCCTTGTTCCTGGCTCCCTCTTCTCTGAGGGACACAGTGGTTCTATTCCCTTGTGTTTCAGAGAACAGGATTAATGACCAGCAGCAGGGACATGAAAAGGTTGTCTACGCCTGTTTACATCTGTCCCTAGGACCAGTCTCTGGGAATAAACACTGTGTGTGTGTGTGTGTGTGTGTGTGTGTGTGTGTGTGTGTGTGTGTGTGTGTGTGTGTGTGTGTGTGTGTGTGTGTGTGTGTGTACTTTTAATGAACACAGGCAGGTCAAAGCAAGGGAAATGTACAACTACAATAGCAGCCAGAGTCATGGTCACAGTTTCTCAGACAGGAACATAAACACAAGCTACACAGTAAGAAGAGGACAGACAGCATTTAAATCGGCATGTTGTCACCTGCTTCGCTGATTTGGTGTATGAGAGATGAGGAGGGGGGCGCAAGGTGTGTGTGTGTGTTTGAGAGAGAGGTTCTGTGTTAATTGGCAGAAAATCGCTGTCACCCATCTGAAGCACTGTGTGAGCCAGGGACACGAGAACTACAGGAACAGACATGATGCACGCACACACCCATGCACGTCGCACCCACACACACACAATACCTGTACCTGTGTGCTGCACAGCCTGCGTGCTGATATATTGGGACTATTCAAATTCCTATCAAACAGTGAATGCCAAAATCTTGAATAGCTAGTATATTTAGCATTCACCCCTATAAAAATCACCCACTGGTAAAGTTATGCAATGTTCTCCAATAACATTCAGTTGAAGTTTTATATCAAAGTAATCATACTTAACAAGTCTAGTAAAATAAAAGGTTACACAAGCAGGTGTCCTTCTGCCAACTTATAAAAACTCAACCTATAACTTTTGACCATTTTCACCACAACCATTTAGTGCTTATCGGAGTAAGCACTAAATGGTTTTAATGATCAAGTGGTTTACTTTACAATGACTTCAAACAATTGACCTTCCCGAAGAAACAAACCCAAAACCTCCCAGGCTCCATGCTGAGCTAGCGCTGCTGTCCCCCACCAGCACAACAAGTGGCTCAAACACAATTCTCTGAAGAAATAATTTCATATTGGCCTCTCCACTGATCCCCCTCAGCACAAGAGCATAACTGTACTTCACTGACTTCACTGCAGCCCCAGAGCTAAGGAAAGACTGGGTAGCAAGGCCTGGATCTAGGCCTTTAGACTAGGGGCATTTGACCATGCTTTTTAGTTCAGAACTAGGCTTAATCTGTTAAATTCTTCTTGGGATTTTGGCAATGAGGCTTTTTATCTACCTCCCCAAGTCAGATTAACTTAAGGATACCATTTGTATGTCTCTCGTCCAGTATGAAGGAAGTTTCTAACTAGCATTATCGCAAAAAAAAAGGTATCCATCCACAAGTTCATCCGACTCTGAGGAAGTAGAAAAAGGGTTTCATTGCCAAAATACAGAACTATCCCATTAATAGTGCATTTATCTTCTTCTGTTCATTAGCTTAAACTGGTATTACCAGCCAAGTGCCACCTTGCCCGGGGTGCAATTAAAGTCATAAATCCACCTAGATTTTATTTTGCCTGCTTTTCCAAGCATGTCCTAAAGGATAACCCCTGCGTGTTATTTTTCAGCAAAGCAAGACCGCCACAATCCAGCAGTGATTGCGGGAAGCGAACTGTTAAGACAGGCCAGAGATAAGATTTGTAGGTGGCATGTGCTGAGGGAGAGCTAAACTAAAACAGCTAGTGTATACATCACTCCACATAACTAGTGAGTATGTTCTTAATCTGCCTGTTAGTTCAGGGCTGTAAGGCCCATGTCTGACTCAGCACTGCCTCTCTTAAAATGAGACCATGGCCAGATATCCAACAAGTGGTGCTGCCTGATCACCAATTATTTCCACTTTCACTACAAAAGGCTCACATGTCCAACATATATATTTTTTTTAGCTAAGCAAATCAGTTAAGAACAAATTCTTATTTACAATGACGGACTACCCCGGCCAAGCCCTAACCTGGACGACACTGGGCCAATTTTGCGCCGCCCTATGGGACTCCCAATCACAGCCGGTTTTGATACAGCCTGGAATCGAACCAGGGTCTGTACTGACGCCTCTAACACGAGACAGACTGCTGTACCACTCGGGGGCCCAAACTGCTAAATACAGTATGTATGTGTATGCGACCAACATCAACACGTGTCAAACATTGAGTGTCTTCTTGAATGTTGCATCATGGCTGTTGTGTATAGTTTATCAAATCAAATCTTATTTGTCACATGCACCGAATACAACCGGTGTAGACCTTACAGTGAAATGCTTACTTACAAGCCCTTAACCAACAATGCAGTTAAGAAAAATACCAACGAAAAAGACATAAAAGTAACAAATAATTAAAACTTCTTAAGGTATAGGGGGCAGCATTTTCTCTTTTGGATAAATAGCGTGCCCAATTTCAACTTCCTGCTACTCATGCCAAGAATATAAGATATGCATATTATTAGTAGATGTGGATAGAAAACACTGAAGTTTCTAAAACTGTTTGAATCATGTCTGTGAGTATAACAGAACTTATGTAGCAGGCAAAACCCAGAGGACTAACCGTTCCAATTTTTTTTTTTTTTTTTTTTAAGTCTGTGTGCAGTGAATTCTCATTAGGAAACGATATTTCTTAGGAACTTGTTTTCAGTTCCTACCGCTTCCACTGGATGTCACCAGACTTTGGAATTTGGTTGAGGTTATTCCTTTGTGCAATGAAGAAGTATGGCCATCTAGGAACTTTGTAACACTGTTGAGAGTTGAGCAAGACTTGAAAAGTAGCTTGGTTTGAGGTCTTCCTGTATTGAACACAGATAGACCAGTCTTCAATTTGATTGATTATTAACGTTTAAAAATACCTAAAGTTGTATTACAAAAGTAGTTTGAAATGTTTTGGCAAAGTTTACAGGCAACTTTTGAAATATTTTGTAGTGACGTTGCACAATTTGGAAGCTGTTTTTTTTCTGGATCAAACGCGCCAAATAAATGGAAATGTTGGATATATATGGACGGATTAATCAAACAAAAAGGACCAATTGTGATGTTTATGGGACATATTGGAGTGCAAACAAAAGAAGCTCGTCAAAGGTAAGGCATGTTTTATATTTTATTTCTGCGTTTTGTGTAGCGCCTGCAGGGTTGAAATATCCTACCCTCTGTTTACTGGTTGTGCTATCATCAGATAATAGCTTCTTACGCTTTCGCCGTAAAGCCTTTTTGAAATCTGACAAAGCGGCTGGATTAACAAGAAGTTAAATCTTTAAGCCGATGTATAACACTTGTATTTTTATGAAAGTTTATTATGACTCTTTCCGTATTTTGAATTTGGCGCTCTGCAATTTGACCGGATGTTGTCGAGGTGGGTCGCTAGCGGGAACGCTTGCACAGAGAGGTTAAAGAGCAGCAGTAAAATAAGAAAAGCGAGGCTATGTACAGGGGGTACCGGTACAGAGTCAATGTGTGGGGGCACCAGTTATAGTCGAGGTAATTGAGGTAATATGTACATGTAGGTAGAGTTATTCAAGTGACTATGCATAGATAAGAGAGCAGCAGCAGCGTAAAAGAAGGGGGGGGGGGCAATGCAAATAGTCTAGATGTTCAGGAGTCTTATGGCTTGGGGGTAGAAGCTGTTCAGAAGCCTCTTGGACCTAGACTTGGCGCTCCGGTACCAGTTGCTGTGCGATAAAGAGAGCAGTCTATGACTAGGGCCTTCCTCTGACACCGCCTGGTATAGAGGTCCTGGATGGCAGGAAGCTTGGCCCCAGTGACGTACTGGGCCGTAAGCACTACCCTCTGTAGTGCCTTGCGGTCGGAGGCCGAGCAGTTGCCATACCAGGCAATGATGCAACCCGTCAGGATGCGCTCAATGGTGCAGCTATAGAACTTTTTGAGGATCTGAGGATCCATGCCAAATCATTTCAGTCTCCTGAGGGGAAATAGGCTTTGCCGTGCCCTCTTTACGACTATCTTGGTGTGTTTGGACCATTCTAGTTTTTTGTAGAGGTGGACGGCAAGGAACTTGAAGCGCTCAATCTGCTCCACTACTGCCCCATCTATGAGAATGGGGGCGTGCTCGGTCCTCCTTTTCCTGTAGTCCACAATCATCTCCTCTGTCTTGATCATGTTGAGGGAGAGGTTGTTGTCCTTGCAGCACACGGTCAGGTCTCTGACCTCCTCCCTATAGGCTGTCTCATCGTTGTCAGTGATCAGGCCTACCACTGTTGTGTCATTGACAAACTTAATGGTGTTGGAGTCGTGCCTGGCTGTGCAGTCATGAGTGAACAGGGATTACAAGAGGGGACTGAGCACGCACCCGAGGGGTCCCGTGTCGATGATCAGCATGGCGAATGTGTTGTTACCTACTCTTACCACCTGGGGGCGGCACGTTAGGAATTCCAGGATCCAGTTGCAGAGGGAGGTGTTTAGTCCCAGGGACCTTAGCTTATTGATGAGCTTTTGAGAGCACTATGGTGTTGAACGCTAAGCTGTAGTCAGTGAATAGCATTCTCACATAGGTGTTCCTTTTGTCCAGGTGTGAAAGGGCAGTGTGAAGTGCAATAGAGAATCCATCTGTGGATCTGTTGGGCCGGTATGAAAATTCCAGTGGGTCGAGGGTTTCTGGGATAATGGTGTTGTGAGCCATGATCAGCCTTTCAAAGCACTTCCATGGCTACAGATGTGAGTATTACGGGTCTGTAGTGATTTAGGCAGGTTGAATTAGTCTTCTTGGGCACAGGGTGGTCTGCTTGAAATATGTTGGTATTACAGACTCAGGCAGGGAGAGGTTGAAAATGTCAGTGAAGACACTTGCCAGTTGATCAGCACATCCTTGGAGTACACGTCCTGTGGCCTTGTGAATGTTGACCTGTTTAAAAAGGTCTTACTCTCATCGCCTGTGGAGAGCGTGATCACAGTCATCCGGAACAGCTGATGCCCTAATGCACGTACCAGTGTTATTTGCCTCGAAGCGAGCATAAAGTAATTCAGCCCGTCTAGTAGGCTCGTGTCACTGGGTAGCTCGCGGCGGTGCTTCCGTTTGTAGTCTGTAATAGTTTACAAGCCCTGCCACAGCCGACGAGCGTCGGAGCCGGTGTAGTACAAATTGATCTTAGTCCTGTATTCACGCTTTGCCTGTATGATGGTTCGTCTAAGGGCATAGCAGGATTTCTTATAAGCTTTCGGGTTAGAGTCCCGGTACTTGAAAGCGGCAGCTATAGCCTTTAGCTCAGTGCAGATGTTGCCTGTAATCCATGGCTTCTGTTTGGGTTATGTACGTACAGTCACTGTGGGGACGAAGTCACCGATGCACTTACTGACAAAGCCAGTGACTGATGTGATGTACTCCTCCATGCCATCGGAAGAATCCCAGAACATATTCCAGTCTGTGCTAGCAAAACAGTCCTGTAGTTTAGCATCTGCTTCATCTGACCACTTTTTTATTTACAGAGTCACTGGTGCTTCCTGCTTTAATTTAAGGAGGATAGAATTATGGTCAGATTTGCCAAATGGAGAGGGAGGGAGACCTTTGTACGAGTCTCTGTGTATGGAGTAAAGATGGTCTAGAGTTATTTTCTGTTGTTTAGATAAATGCATAGGCCCCCGCTCCGTGTTTTACCAGAGGCTGCTGTTCTAATCTGCCGATACCAGCTGTATGTTATTCATGTTGTCATTCAGCCACGACTCAATGAAACAAGATATTACAGTTAATGTCCCATTGGTAGGATGTACGTGCTTTTAGTTTGTCCACTTTATTCTCCAGCGATTGTACGTTGGCCAATAGTACCGATGGCAAAGGCAGATTAGCCACTCGTCGACCGGATCCTCACAATGGACCCCAATCTCCTTCCGCGAAATCTCAGTCTCGTTTTCCCTGCGAATGACAGGGATGAGGGCCTGTTTGGGTGTCTGGAGTAAATCACTCTCGTCCGACTCATTAAAGAAAAAGTATTCATCCAATTCAAGGTGAGTAATCGCTGTTCTGATGTCTAGAAGCTATTTTCGGTCATAAGAGACGGTAGCAGCAACATTATGTACAAAATAAGTTAAACAAATAAAAATAAAAAATACATTTTATTTTTTAAATAGCACAGTTGGTTAAGAGCTCATAAAATCGACAGCCATTATGCTAAGTATTCTTCAGATACATATTCTATCCTACTGCTGCTAGCTACTGCTGCTGCTAGTTACTATTGTGAGCATTGCATTGTTAAAAGCAATGATGGTCCTTCTGTGGCTCAGTTGGTAGAGCATGGCGCTTGTAACGCCAGGGTAGTGGGTTCGATTCCCGGGACCACCCATACGTAGAATGTATACACACATGACTGTACGTCGCTTTGGATAAAAGTGTCAGCTAAATGGCATATATTATTATTATTATTATTATTATGTCATCTGAGCGAGAGACCTCGGTATATTGTTTTTGTAAAGTTCTGACAGTGTTTCATTGTAAAGTTTGATTTCATATAGTTTTGGATTTTGGATCCCGCGGCTCAGTTGAAGTGCACACTACTGCAGTGCATTCGGAAAGTACTCAGACTCCTTGACTTTTTCCACATTTTTTGATGTTACAGACATATTCTAAAATGGATTCAATTAAAAATGTCCCACTCAATCTACACACAATATCCCATAATGACAAAGCGAAAACAGGTTTAGATTTTTTGCAAATTTATTTAACATAAAAAAACAGAAATACCTTATTTAAATAAGTATTCAGACCCTTTGCTAAGAGACTCAAAATTGAGCTCAGGTGCATCCTGTTTCCATTGATCATCCTTAAGATGTTTCCACAACTTGATTGGAGTCCACCTGTAGTAAATTCAATTGATTCGACATGATTTGGAAAGGCACACACCGGTCTACGGTATAAGGTCCCACAGTTGACAGTGCATGTCAGAGCAAAAACCAAGTAATGAGGTCAATGGAATTGTCCGTAAAGCTCAGAGACAGGACTGTGCAGAGGTACCCTTCTGGGGAAGGGTACAAAAACATTTCTGTAGCATTGAAGATCCCTAAGAAAACAGTGGCCTCCATCATTCTTAAAATGGAGGAAGTTTGGAAACACCAAGACTCTTCTTAGAGCTGGCCGCAGGACCAAACTGAGCAATCAGGAGAGAAGGACCTTGGTCAGGGACATGACCCCATGTTCACTTGGACAGAGCTCCAGAGGTCCTTTGTGGAGATGGGAGAACCTTCCAGAAGGACAACCATCTCTGCTGCACTCCACCAATCAGGCCTTTATAGTAGAGTGGCCAGACGGAAGACACTCCTCGGTAAAAGGAACATGACAGCCCACTTGGTGTTGCATAAAGGCACCAAAAGGACTCTTAGACCATGAGAACCAAGATTCTCTGGTCTGATGAAACCAAGATTGAACTCCTTGGCCTGAATGCCAAGATTCATGTCTGGCGGAAACCTGGCACCATACCTACGGTGAAGCACGGTGGCGGCAGCATCATGTTGTGGGGATGTTTTTCAGAGGCAGGATTGAGGGAAAGATGAAGATGAACGGAGAAAAGTACAGAGAGAACCTTGATGAAAACCTCCAGAGCACTCAGGGCCTCAGACTGGGGCAAAGGTTCACCTTTCAGCAGGACAACGAGCCTAAGCACACAGCTAAGATAATGCAGGAGTGACTTCGGGACAAGTTTCTGAATGTCCTTGAGAGGCCCAGCCAGAGCCCGGACTTGAACCTGATTGCACATCTCTGGAGAGACCTTAAAATAGCTGTGCAGCGGCACTCCCCGTCCATCCTGATAGAGCCTGAGAGGATTTGCAGAGAAGAAGAATGTGAGAAACTCCTCAAATACAGGTGTGCCAAGCTTGTAGCATCATACAAAGTACTGAGTAAAAGGTCTGATTACTTATGTAAATGTGATCCATTTAAAATTTTATACATTTGCAACAATTTCTAAATACCAGTTTTTGCTTTGTCATTATGGTGTAATGTGTGTAGATTGATGAGGATGATTTATTTCATCAATTTTAGAGTAATGCTGTAATCTAACAAAATGTGGAAAAAGTCTGAATACTTTCCGAATGCACTGCACTACACACACCTAAAATTTCTAAATTCCATTATTTGACTTTTTTGTGTGTGTGTCTTAGATATTACTGCACTGTTGGAGCTAGGAACACAAGCATTTCGCTACACCCGCAGTAACATCTACTAAATACAGTATGTGAATGCGACCAATAAAATTGTATTTTAGTTACTAGAGGAACACAATTTTTTGTTTTAAAATACAATGTTTATATTTTAACACCTTATTGAAGTGACATCCCCTACTTAGCTGTTAGGAGAGGAGGCAGAAATCAATTATAAATCAAATGGAACAACAAAATAAAGTGACCAACCAACCAATTGCAGGAGACGATCAGATAGCATCTTGGAAACATTCTATCAGAAAATGTCTTGGTGGTGCTAGTCAGTATTACACTTAAACTGTAATGACACTTGTACAGGGAAAATAATAAAGAGGGAAGCAACAGATGATTGAAATGGGTAGATTTATTTGTAATGAAACACTGATGGGTTGTGAATGAGATTATTAGGAATGTGCAGTGAAAATTCGAAACTTCCAAAAGAGCGAGCTAGTTCTCTCTGAATGAAGGACAGTATAAAAATGAAAGAAATGTATGCAGATTTTAAAATTACACACACTAAGTAATGACCCATCAATATATTAGGTCATATAAAATATAAAAGGAAATAAGGAATAGATGCAAAGCAAACGCTTCAGGATTTCATTCAAAACATTTTTAGATCATGGGCATGTCATGTAGGCCTACAGTATAGTCTAACTTTTTGTCCTAAAATGCCCCTGGTGGCAGTACCTTTTAGCGTGCGTAAAAAGGAACCACGAACGCACCAAACGCAGACAATAACAAAAATGTATTGACCATGTCTATGACCAATGCACAGAACATGTCATATCACCAGTATAAGGAGATCTCATACGATCAACATTATTGTAATGTGTGTTTTCAGCCAGGCGACCCACTACAGTGCACCGACTCAAGTTTGCCAACAAAGCAGCCCATCACTAGGCTATATGCGTAATTTCATTCTGGGCAGTGGGCGCTCTCCAGAATTCATCATCAACAGCAAGCCAAAACTGGTTGAATGCATTCTTTGCTTTCACATTGCAAGATTATATTTCTGGAACTCGCATCTTGGCAGATGTAGGCCTATGTAGACTATTCTAAGCTATTATTCACTGTATAACATGATCAACTGCAATCATCAAGACTATGTTGAGCAAGTTAGCACATTCATTCATATAAATGGTCAGACTTGACGTTGGTGAATGAAGGCAGGTAGGGTGAACGATTTTTTAACACCCTTCTTTTTCCCGATTGCACAAGAATGTAACCATAAACAAAAAAATGCACATTTATTTTACGCACACAATTAATACTAGAAATGCATAATATTAGGCTATATTTCGACATGCGCGCATGTCAAATATAGAGCATATTCTTGTTTTATCCTATGTCAAAATACAACATTCAACATTTCTATCAATAATAACATAACATATTCAGATGTTGATCAGAGATCCACGATCACACTTGGCGATGTCATGGCGATGTTAACGCTCGCGAAACTCATGCGCAGAAACACGTAAATGGGTATAGGGGTCGTCTCGCGCCAAACTGCGCATGTGCAAGCTGTCTATCAGATAAAGGCCCTCCTTCGATATGAAGTCGTTTCTGAATTAAATGAAAACGTCCGTTTGTCACCTTCAAGAGGCTGGAGTGTTCAACTACTTAATACATTGGCTCGAATCAAGGTTGTGCCTTTACATTTCAAGAACATTAACTAAGGAAGAATTACTCTCATTGAGTTGTCAAACATCAAACCTGGAACTGGTCTGTTGGTCTGTTTCGCAAGCGTTCCCGAAAGTCTTGCGATGTTGTGACTCTGGGTTTAGAAACTCTGTGACTTGACAGTCAGGAAGTGCAATTCAATTCACGGCATGTACCACAGTTCCAATACCGTTACAGTAACAATATAATACTGTCCACTTTACACTGAGATTAGGCAACTTGAATCTTGAGCAGCTCAAATATTGGAAAAATATACTTCACAGCATTAGCCCAGAACTGCCACATTTCTTCATATTTCATAGAGCTTGGACATAATGGCATCAAATTATTCACGAACTCAAGCATTCGAAAGACTAAAATACATAGCGTGAAGTTACACCGTTTAGCACTACTTACCAGCTTGCTACGGTGTGGGTACTGTAGCAATGTAACCCGTAGCGAAAGGGCCAGAAGTCCGCATTCCCTCAGCTGTGTCGCGGTGTGTGCAGTGCAGATCTTGCACTAAACAAACTGGGTGTGGGGGCTTTCCCTAAGCCTTGTCAAACTGGAACTACGAAGCCACATTCAGTTGATGAGAACAACAAAAACCCAATCTCGCGCTACACAAACACTCAGCGCCGCCGCACGAGACGTCAAAAGGATCCCGCCCCCTTTCCTCGTCTCCCATTGGCCTGGCTTGCTAGGACATTTTAAATAGATGGGACTTGTGAAGCAAAAGTCCCCACTTTAAATATTCGTCATACTTCTTATAATTACTACCTGGAAAACGATTCCTCTACACGTTTACCCAATTTCAGTTTATGTGACAACAAAAAAAGCAAGTATAGTGTACAATCTAAACTGCTGTGAAATATATTTTCCGTATTTCAAGCTGGTGTATAAAACCAAAAGATGCAAAAATTAAACTTAATCACGTGAATCATAGCAATATCGCACATAGAACACATCTACTATCTCTTCTTAGACTTTCTGTCAATGAGAATGACAGATCTATAATTGATATTTCTATGTGAATTGGGTCGCCCAAAAAGTTACATATTGCAGCTTTAAGCTAAACACCTCATTCAAACTTTAAAATGTGTAGACCGGTCTAAAGGCCCTGTTGTGATATAATCAACTCCCAGACTTCCAACATACCATTCACTGTGAACAACACAACTTTTGACAAAAATATGCTACACTGAACACTTTCCAAAGTTAAAGTTAAACACAAAGCATATGAAATCTAACCTCTACTTCCAAACAATTTACATTTTTACAACTGTCACAGAACTTTAGACAAAAACTTAGGGTGTGACATATTGGTCTACTTATCTGCTATTCAAATCAGGAATCCAAACATAATTATCTGCTACCAATAAAAAAAAGACAGCTTAGTTTCCACATCAACTACTTTTTGTCTCAACCTTTACAAACTGACATTTTCACCACTTTCCCAGCACTTTAGAGGGTATAACACATTGGTATACTTCTCAGCTACTTAAGGGTGTTTTCACATGTAGTTCTCTTTAAAAGAACCGATCTCAGTCCTATTTAGAGTGAACTCTGGGGTAAAAAAAAAGAGCAAAATAACTCAGTTCTCTTTGTATTCACATTGACTCAACTCTTTTGCCAGTTCACGTCAACTATTTTGTGGACCAAGTCCTCTTTGCATTCGCATTGCTATGTTTAGAGAGGAGAGTTTGTGGTCTTACGCACATCCTTAAAAACATAGGTGCTGGGATAATAAAGAATACTAGTATAGAACAAGTTAAAGCTCCCAATTCACCACTTATTGACAACGTTTTGATCCGAAACGGATCTTCGTCAGGTCAAGCACATAGTGTTCACATCCCAAAATATACACATTTCACCTCACAAGACATGACGCATGGTGGATGCAAAAAACATTTGTATATCTCTAATAATTTAAAAAAACAATGAGATGGGTGCATGTAATGGTTCCAGAAAATAATAATATGTATACAAAATGTGTCATTCCTCTAGGTAACCCTGCTGTCTGAAACACTCATCCAGATGGTCAGTTTGTTTGACATAGTCACTCTGTGTACTACAAATCCTACATATGCGACTGTATTGGCTAATGGGGAGGCTCTTTTTTAGCGGAGTAGGGTGGAAGCGGTCGTTGAGTAACAGGGAATTCCTGTCCGTCGGCTTCCTGTATAGATCCGTACTAACCCCCCCCATCCCTCTTATTCAAAATGTCAAGAAAACGTATTTCATGTGCATCAAATGTGAGGGTGAATTTCAAATGTTAACTGCTTGTAAATTGATGAAGGAGTGGAATCAATGAAGTTCCTCTGCGGTGCCCTGAAATAGAACGAATACGTCATCAATTAAGCATTTTCAGAGTCTAATATGTCGCAAGAATTAATTATTAGGGCTGAAAATCACATTCTTCTTCTAAAAAAGAAAAAAACACATTCAGATTGGCATAATTCGGTGACATTTTACTACCCATAGCAGTTTGCCAGTGGGTCGTTGACTGAGGTAGTGTGTCATGGCTTCTAGGCCTCCCTGGTGGGGGATGTTAGTATACTGTTAGTATACAGTGATTCAACGTCAAAACAAGCCATAAACATCTCCCCATTGATATTGTGCATTGTCTTGAGGGTGTTAATCATGTCCATAGAATCACGTACATGTGCAAGGAGTCACACCACACTGGTTTTTAAAAATAAATCTATAAAAGCAGAAGTATTTTCAGTCAATGGAGGCCACAATAGGTCTCTCTGGTGGCTTATCCAGTCGTTTGTGGATTTTTGGTAAGGTATGAATGATGCTCCTGATTGGATAGTCTACTTTCATGAACTCATATTCTTTTTGCATAATGTTTCCACTTTCCATAAGAGACATCAGCTTGCAGTGAATCTCTTCTTTGAACAGTGGTGTAAAGTCAAGCTTTCTGATAGAAAGCGGTGTTGTCCATTGTCCCCGGATCTCATTCACATAGTCATCACGGTTTAACAACACCACAGCTCCGCCCTTGTCAGCATTACTCACTATCAAAGTGGAATCATTTTTTTAAATGTCAAATGCTTGCCTCTGTTCTTTAGGTCTTGTAGACTTGAGTCTTGTAGACTCTGTATTTTCGTTTCTTATTCAAAATTGGAAATATTTTTCCACCAATCTGCAGTATGTTTCTAGGGAGGGATTTCTGTATCTGGTTGGACAAAAAGTGGATTTAGCTCAAAAAGGTTTTTTTCATTCTATGGAAAATGTCATTCTACATTGTGTCACCCATAGTCTGAACACTCATCTCACCCATACTTGACAAATCCACATTTGGAGTCTTATCATTTATGGGACAAAATAACTCCATAAGTCTCAATGTACGAAATCATTTCTAAATCTCTAGATTATTAGATTAATAGATTATTATTAGAGATATACAAATGTTTTTTTGCACCCACTATGCATCATGGTCATGTGAGGTGAAATGTATATATTTTGGGATGTGAACACTCAGTGTGTTTGACCTGACGAAGATCTGTTTCGGATCGAAACATTGTCAATAAGCAGTGAATTGGGAGCTTTAACAGTAGCCTTCTTGTTCTATACTATGTTTAGAAAATAACCAATATTTTTCCCAACATGCAATCTGGGTTTTTACAAAGTGCAGGACAAGCCATTTAATCAGAATGCATTAGATAATGCCTACTTACATTTTGGAAGCTAATACAGTGCATTTAGTTTAACTATGACATTTACAGTATATTTGGAAAGTATTCAGACCCCTTGACTTTTTTTTTTTTTTACAAAACAGCCGTATTCTAAAATGGATTAAATAAAAACATGTCCTCATCAATCTACACACAATAACCCATAATAACAATGCCAAAACAGGCTTTTAGAAATTTTTGCAAATGTAGGAAAAAAACTAAACAGAAAAACCTCATTTACATAAGTAGTCAGACCCTTTGCTATGGGACTTGAAATTGAGATCAGGTGCATTCTGTTTCTACAACTTGATTGGGGTCCACCTGTGGTAAATTCAATTGATTGGACATGATTTGGAAAGGCACACACCTGTCTACAGTATTTAAGGTCCCACAGTTGACAGTGCATGTCAGAGCAAAAACCAAGCAATGAGGTCAAAGGAATTGTCTGTACAGCTTTGAGACAGGACAGGTGTCGAGGCACAGATCTGAGTTTTCAGCATTGTGCACCATTCTCTAAATAACTGAACTGCCTAGTTTGCCTGTCTGCAAAGAGAAGGGCAGGCTGTAAATTATTCCTGCTACTCTGATTCAATAGAGCGAAGCAGTCTCCACTCACCCAAAAATTCTATTTGTCCCAGACAATTTTTCACAGACCTCAAAAGCAGTCTCCTGATGTGGTTTAAGCATTGTTATTTTTCTATTTAAAAAGTGTAATTTTCAGAGTGAACAAATGAGCGCAAACCAGATGGGATGGTGTATTGCTGCAGAATGCTGTGGTAGCCATGCTGGTTAAGTGTGCCTTGAATTCTAAATAAATCACTGACCGTGTCACCAGCAAAGCACGCCCACACCAATCACACCTCTTCCTCCATGATTCACAGTGGGAACCACACATGCAGAGATCATCCATTCACCTATGGTGGTTGGAACTAAAAATCTCACATTTGGACCCATCAGACCAAACGACAGATTTTCACCAATCTAATGTCCATTGCTCGTGTTTCTTGGCCCAAACAAGTCTTCTTATTGGTGTCCTTTAGTAGTGGTTTCTTTGCAGCAATTCAACCATGAAGGCCTGATTCACACAGTCTCCTTTGAACAGTTGAGATGTGTCTGTTACTTGAACTCTGTGAATTATTTATTTGGGCTGCAATTTCTGAATTTGGTAACTCTAATGAACTTATTCTCTGCAGTAGAGGTAAGTCTGGCTCTTCCTTTCCTTTGGCGGTCCTCATGAGAGCCAGTTTCATTATAGAGCTTGATGATTTTTGCGACTGCACTTGAAACTTTCAAAGTTCTTTTACATTTTCCACATTGACTGACCTTCATGTCTTCAAGTAATTATGGACTGTCATTTCTCTTTACTTATTTGAGCTTTTCTTGCCATAATATGGACTTGGTTTTTTACCAAATGGGGCCATCTTCTGTGTACCACCCCTACCTTGACACAATATTGGCTCTCAAATGCATTGAGGAGGAAAGAAATTCCAGGCACACCTGTTAAATGCATTCCAGGTGACTACCTCATGAAGCTGGTTGAGAGAATGCCAAGAGTGTGCAAAGCTGACAAGGCAAAGCTGTCAAGGCAAAGGGTGGCTATGAAGAATCTCAAATATATTCACCAATTACTTCACAGTCCACGAGCCGTTCTCATTGTCCGCTCCGTTATCCAGGGGTAATCCTAAAAGTCGAGTCCTCAAACAATACGGTTCGGTACACAAGGGGGGTAATCCGACAGTCCAGGTCACAACAGGTAATCTCACAGATATTGTTCTCTCTTCTCCCACTCTTCATAACACATTTTTCCCTCCTTTCGCTGCCCCTTTGTGCAGGCCGCTTCCTCTTTTATCCCCAAGCACTCATTGGCTTAATGTTCCACAGCCACGCCTCGTTGGGGCAGGAAGTCCATATAAGGCTCGGGGGTAGAGCCAGCGGGCTGCAAGATATTTCCCTTCAATAACCACTCCCCTCACCTCTCCCTGCCATCTGCCACAATAGTTTTGATGTCTTCACTATTCAAATAATAAAAGTAAAGAAAATCCTTGAATGAGTATGTGTGTCCAAGCTTTTGACTGGTACTGTACATGTTAGTGAGAGACACCTTTCCACAGTCAGACGCTACAGACAGAAGTTGGCAGATCGGTGGTACCGATTTTAGACGAGTCCCACAACACTTGTGGAGGGTCGTAGGGCAAAACAACCAATATGTTCATGTTAGTGAGAGTCACGTCTTTCCACAGAGGGGTCATAATAGTTTGTCGGCCAAACCGTTCGGACGCTACAGAAGAAGTTTTGAGAAAAACTATTTTCAGGATCTCTCATCATAAGCCACGGGAAGTAGGGTACTGCACTGGGACATTAATAGTCCTGTATTAGCCGTCTGCAGCCCAGGCAAAACTCTAGCTCTGAATTTTAAGTCAAATGTTGAGTAACCAGCCCGTTGCCAACCTAGCTAGTTTTTTATTTTATTTAACGAGGCAAGTCAGCTAAGAACAAATTCTTATTTTCAATGACGGCCTAGTGGGTTAACTGCCTGGGCAGAACGACAGATTCGTACCTTGTCAGCTCGGGGGTTTGAACTTGCAACCTTCCGGTTTCTAGTCCAATGCTCTAACCACTAGGCTACCCTGCCGCCCCAGGGACAAGACAGCTAGCGAGCAGGCGATATCATCCTGCTTATCGGCTGTTTAGTATGAAAGACCAGAGAGGACATATTACAAAAAAAAAGATTCCATTGTTATGTCGAGATCACAACTTATGTACAGTATCTCACAATCAATACATAAAACACTTTTTGTCGATCACCAGATCATTTTCTAATGATCACGACATAACACAAGTTGTTTAGTCAATCACAATATAATTTTCTCATGGACACAACATAACAAAAGTTGTTTAGTCAATATCACGAGATAAAATCTATGAATAGGAGTGGATGTATTGATGATAGATTGACAGTGTTGCTGAGGAAGGTGGATCAGCGCATATGTTTTTATTGATTGCTACACTAAGGGATGATACATGTCATTGCTAACATTATGCTTTCATTTGTGTTTGGAGCTTATCAGTTTATTTACATTTACATTTAAGTCATTTAGCAGACGCTCTTATCCAGAGCGACTTACAAATTGGTGCATACACCTTATGACATCCAGTGGAACAGCCACTTACAATAGTGCATCTAAATCTTTTTAGGGGGGGGTGAGAAGGATTACTTACCCTATCCTAGGTATTCCTTGAAGAGGTGGGGTTTCAGGTGTCTCCGGAAGGTGGTGATTGACTCCGCTGTCCTGGCGTCAATCTGTCCTGGCGTTATAAGTTAAAATGTTAGTAAGCTAAATGTCCCTTACCTTGAATTAAGAGCTCATGGGTCAATTAAGCCTTATTGGGACATTTAGGCCCTGAACAATGCCTGACAGGCAACGCTGTGCCACCCCCAAGACCACAGCCAATCGCATGCAAGCAACAATGCATCTAATTTGGCTAGTCTTGTGAGCGAGCTAATCTGCATGTAGTTCACATTAGGATGAAGTAGCCTTCCAATCTAAGATTGCATCATATCACCTTTCAATATTAGTTATCAACTAATATAAAAGCATGTTATCTTGAACATCAGTGTCATTTAATAATATGCACAGGTGTGATAGTTGTATAAATTAATCACAATCTACGCCTACTCATTAGAAAAAAACATCAACAGCTCTAATGCAATATTAGCTTCACATTTATACACCACTGTTCTGGCTTTTAATCATTCTTAAACAGTCAGTAAAAGTTTATTTAGTCATTTTAAAAAATCATGGCCTGTATGATATGCATGCAAGTTTACCTGTAATGTCCATAACGATGGAACAGCAGACCAGGGAATATGCCAGAGGAGGACTCTATACCGTAGGATAATTATTCTGGTCGCTGTCAACTTCATTCATTAACAGGTACTCAAGAGATTGATTATTACTTGTTTATTTGTTATTCATGTCAGATATTTCCATTTTAGGATAGTTGTTCACTGAATTGCTAGCACTAGTTGCTCATGCTGCTACAGTGACTATGTGACACGTTCATTTAACCCTCCATTTTTCTCTCTGAAATATGTAGTTGATTTATTTTGATTGTCATAAGGTTCCATGACTTTATCCACACAGGGCGTCTGAACACACAAAATACATTTTGAGGATTTTCGTAACATTTTGGGTGTTTTAACTTTTGTACACCTGTGGTGTTCCCGGTCATATATGACCGGTCATTAGAAATGAATGGGTGAGACTACAATTAGTGTATAAAATTGAGTTCAGGCACATGCCCATTCATCAGATGGGCACACTTCCTCTCACAGACCCCCATATATATATATATTTACAACTTTTTTCACATACATTTTATTTTTATTTTCCATCAACTCATCTTCAAAACACTCTCCTGCAACCCGCCTCACCAATTTATATTTATAAAAAAAGTATTATTTACCTCAAATCTGTAATCCTCCAAGAAGCTAGCCAGAAGCTCCAAGAAGCTAGCCAGAAACTTGCCAGAAGCTAGCCCAAAAGCTAATCCAGAAGCTAATCAGAAGCTAGTTCAGAAGCTAGTTAGCTTCTTTATTGGCAAATCGTTAGTATTCAGCTAACCACGGTTTGTGGTCATCAGCTATCCTTTAGCTCAAAAATCTATCGCCATTTTGGTACGGCGCAGCGCGGCTCGGAACGGAACATACCGGACCAATTTCTCTCTCCATGTCCCTGATTTTCAACTGCTCTCTGGACATTCATACCTGGATCTCACAGCTAGCTAGCTGCTATCCGTGTGACTATCGGCTTTCGTCGATTCCGGAGCAAACATCAATTATTCCGGAGCTAGCCAGCTCCGTCAATCACTCCTGGGCTGCAGTCACCTATCCGGACCCGTTTTACTGCCTACGTGGAGCCCCACCGGACCTTCACAACTGGACTGCCGACATTATCTACCCGAAGGAGTTATCCGGCTGGGTCCTCCGTTACCTGAACGCCCATCTGCGGCCTGCTAACCGTTAGCTGTCTTACCGGCTGCTATCTGAATAGACAATCGGACAATTTATTTATTTTTATTATTATTATTATGTTTTCTTCTTGGGTCTCTATAACTATATCTATTGTTTTTATTTTTGTTGTTGTTGTGTGATTTGGATTAATCCCCTCTACCACACGGAACCCCACTAATCTACTGACGGAATGCAAGAGGTGGCTAATAACAGACCTCCATCCTATGCTAGCTTGCTACCGATGGCCTGGCTAGCTGTCTAAATCGTCGTGACCCCCAACCAACCTCTCCACTCACTGGACCCTTTTGATCACTCGACTAAGCATGCCTCTCCTTAATGTCAATATGTCTTGTCCATTGCTGTTCTGGTTAGTGTTTATTGGCTTATTTCACTGTAGAGCCTCTAGTCCTGCTCACTATACCTTATCCAACCTATTAGTTCCACCACCCACACATGCAATGACATCTCCTGGTTTCAATGATGTTTCTAGAGACAATATCTCTCTCTTCATCACTCAATACCTAGGTTTACCTCCACCGTATTCACATCCTACCATACCTTTGTCTGTACATTATACCTTGACGCTATTTTATCGCCCCCAGAAACCTCCTTTTACTCTCTGTTCCAGACGTTCTAGACGACCAATTCTTATTGCTTTTAGCCGCACCCTTATTCTACTCCTCCTATGTTCCTCTGGCGATGTAGAGGTGAATCCAGGCCCTGCAGTGCCTAGCTCCACTCCTATTCCCCAGACGCTCTTTTGACGACTTCTGTAACTGTAATAGCCTTGGTTTCATGCATGTTAACATTAGAAGCCTCCTCCCTAAGTTTGTTCGATCCACTGGTTTAGCACACTCTGCCAACCCGGATGTTCTAGCTGTGTCTGAATCATGGCTTAGGAAGACCTCCAAAAATTCTGAAATTTTAATTCCAAACTACAACATTTTCAGACAAGATAGAACTGCCAAAGGGGGCGGTGTTGCAATCTACTGCAAAGATAGCCTGCAGAGTTCTGTCCTACTATCCAGGTCTGTACCCAAACAATTTGAACTTCTACTTTTAAAAATCCACCTCTCTAAAAACAAGTCTCTCACCGTTGCCACCTGCTATAGACCACCCTCTGCCCCCAGCTGTGCTCTGGACACCATATGTGAACTGATTGCCCCCCATCTATCTTCAGAGCTCGTGATGCTAGGCAACCTAAACTGGAACATGCTTAACACCCCAGCCATCCTACAATCTAAACTTGATGCCCTCAATCTCACACAAATTATCAATGAACCTACCAGGTACCTCCCCAAAGCCTTAAACACGGGCACCCTCATAGATATCATCCTAACCAACTTCCCCTCTAAATACACCTCTGCTGTCTTCAACCAAGATCTCAGCAATCACTGCCTCATTGTCTGCATCCGTAATGGGTCAGCGGTCAAACGACCTCCACTCATCACTGTAAAATGCTCCCTGAAACACTTCAGCGAGCAGGCCTTTCTAATCGACCTGGCCGGGGTATCCTGGAAGGATATTGATCTCATCCCGTCAGTAGAGGAATATTTTTTTTAAATGCCTTCCTAACCATCTTAAATAAACATGCCCCATTCAAGAAATTTAGAACCAGGAACAGATATAGCCCTTGGTTCTCCCCAGGCCTGACTGCCCTTAGCCAACACAAAAACATCCTATGGCGTTCTGCATTAGCATCGAACAGCCCCCGTGATATGCAGCTGTTCAGGGAAGCTAGAAACCATTATACACAGGCAGTTAGAAAAGCCAAGGCTAGCTTTTTCAAGCAGAAATTTGCTTCCTGCAACACTAACTCAAAAAAGTTCTGGGACACTGTAAAGTCCATGGAGAATAAGAACACCTCCTCCCAGCTGCCCACTGCACTGAAGATAGGAAACACTGTCACCACTGATAAATCCACCATAATTGAGAATTTCAACAAGCATTTTTCTACGGCTGGCCATGCTTTCCACCTGGCTACTCCTACCCCGGTCAACAGCACTGCACCCCCAACAGCAACTCGCCCAAGCCTTCCCCATTTCTCCTTCTCCCAAATCCGTTCAGCTGATGTTCTGAAAGAGCTGCAAAATCTGGACCCCTACAAATCAGCCGGGCTAGACAATCTGGACCCTTTCTTTCTAAAATTATCTGCCGAAATTGTTGCCACCCCTATTTTACTAGCCTGTTCAACCTCTTTCGTGTCGTCTGAGATTCCCAAAGATTGGAAAGCAGCTGCGGTCATCCCCCTCTTCAAAGGGGGGGACACTCTTGACCCAAACTGCTACAGACCTATACCTATCCTACCATGCCTTTCTAAGGTCTTCGAAAGCCAAGTCAACAAACAGATTACCGACCATTTCGAATCTCACCAGACATTCACTGCTATGCAATCTGGTTTCAGAGCTGGTCATGGGTGCACCTCAGCCACGCTCAAGGTCCTAAACGATATCTTAACCGCCATCGATAAGAAACATTACTGTGCAGCCGTATTCATTGATCTGGCCAAGGCTTTCGACTCTGTCAATCACCACATCCTCATCGGCAGACTCGACAGCCTTGGTTTCTCAAATGATTGCCTCGCCTGGTTCACCAACTACTTCTCTGATAGAGTTCAGTGTGTCAAATCGGAGGGTCTGCTGTCCGGACCTCTGGCAGTCTCTATGGGGGTGCCACAGGGTTAAATTCTTGGACCGACTCTCTTCTCTTTATACATCAATGAGGTCGCTCTTGCTGCTAGTGAGTCTCTGATCCACCTCTACGCAGACGACACCATTCTGTATACTTCTGGCCCTTCTTTGGACACTGTGATAACAACCCTCCAGGCAAGATTCAATGCCATACAACTCTCCTTCCGTGGCCTCCAATTGCTCTTAAATACAAGTAAAACTAAATGCATGCTCTTCAACCGATCACTACCTGCACCTACCCGCCTGTCCAACATCACTACTCTGGACGGCTCTGACTTAGAATACGTGGACAACTACAAATACTTAGGTGTCTGGTTAGACTGTAAACTCTCCTTCCAGACCCATATCAAACATCTCCAATCCAAAGTTAAATCTAGAATTGGCTTCCTATTTCGCAACAAAGCATCCTTCACTCATGCTGCCAAACATACCCTTGTAAAACTGACCATCCTACCAATCCTCGACTTTGGCGATGTCATTTACAAAATAGCCTCCAATACCCTACTCAACAAATTGGATGCAGTCTATCACAGTGCAATCCGTTATGTCACCAAAGCCCCATATACTACCCACCATTGCGACCTGTACGCTCTCGTTGGCTGGCCCTCGCCTCATACTCGTCGCCAAACCCACTGGCTCCATGTCATCTACAAGACCCTGCTAGGTAAAGTCCCCCCTTATCTCTGCTCGCTGGTCACCATAGCATCTCCCACCTGTAGCACACGCTCCAGCAGGTATATCTCTCTAGTCACCCCCAAAACCAATTCTTTCTTTGGCCGCCTCTCCTTCCAGTTCTCTGCTGCCAATGACTGGAACGAACTACAAAAATCTCTGAAACTGGAAACACTTATCTCCCTCACTAGCTTTAAGCACCAACTGTCAGAGCAGCTCACAGATTACTGCACCTGTACATAGCCCACCTATAATTTAGCCCAAACAACTACCTCTTTCCCAACTGTATTTAATAAATGTATTTATTTTGCTCCTTTGCACCCCATTATTTTTATTTCTAATTTGCACATTCTTCCATTGCAAAACTACCATTCCAGTGTTTTACTTGCTATATTGTATTTATTTCGCCACCATGGGCTTTTTTGCCTTTACCTCCCTTCTCACCTCATTTGCTCACATTGTATATAGACTTGTTTATACTGTATTATTCACTGTATGTTTGTTTTACTCCATGTGTAACTCTGTGTCGTTGTATCTGTCAAACTGCTTTGCTTTATCTTGGCCAGGTCGCAATTGTAAATGAGAACTTGTTCTCAACTTGCCTACCTGGTTAAATAAAGGTGAAATAAATAAATTAAATAAAACACTGGTGAGGAGGAGAGAGTCCTTGTTAAACTTTGACACAAAGTAGTCTGTTATAAATAGCACAATATGTTTCATCTGAGTATTTGTTATTGTTAAGAATTTAATTCCTCTATATGTTTAATACCCAATTAAATTAATACACTCAGCCCATTTCTAAGGATTTGTAAGAAACTTATTTTCATCAAATGGGCGGAGACCAGTCTCAAAATCAAGCACTAGCGTTTTTTCGCAAGAGTACTGAACATGATTCAATTTACAACAGGTTATAAACTGAAAATGACATCATTAGGTTTCGAACTGTCCCGTCTCTCCTCCACTCCGGTACAATGGCAGTATAGTTCTCAAGCCTTCCTACATCGACCCCCACCAGTATAGATAATTTATGACCAAGCCAAGTTCTTCCTGTGTAGATAAGCATTCTAGCCAGTCTTAACGATAAGTTCATTCGTTTCTACCAAGGAACAGACAGTCATTGTTCTAATTCTTGATTATAATGACATATTATTACACATTATATTCAGTACTAGGATTAAAATAAAATTCATACATCTATACAGTAACATAATAGTATTCTGATTAATCAGTCCTGATTGAAATGTGTACATAATTAGTCATTATTGAGAAAAAATCCCTTAACAGTTATAGTCAAAATAACCATACATTATGCTTTTTTTTTTCAAAAATGAATTGTATGAGCTCAGGTCAATGAGGCCTACAGGCCATAAATAGCAAATAGAATTTCAAAACTTGTTCAAACAAACTTAAGTTGATAAAAGATCAAAGACAACATTAGGTGATAATATATGTATTATTATTGATTTATAAATCAGCTATAATGGGGCGGTCATTTTGGACCGGGAACACAGAATTAATTAACATGAAACGAACACAACAGGATTCTCCATGGTCAATCTGACTTCTGTCTATATTGTAATTGTTTTTAATAACCTGCCCAGGATCTGCGGTTGAAAATGAGCTGTCTGGCTAAAACCGGCACTTTTACTGAAGCGTTGATTAATGTGCACTGTCCCTGTAAAAATTACAAATGAACTCAAACATCTCAATTTCAACCCCCCTCCCTCCCCCAGCGAAATTAGCCTAAATGTTAGCCTATTCTTAGCCTATTGTTTTTGTGTATTTCACTAAAATTGGAGAATAATGCTTGTTCGTCATGTCATCAATCAACTACATTACAATTAAAAACTACTACTTTAACTACCACCACCGATTTCTATGCTACCAGCTTACATTTTATTTTTATTTTTTAGATTTAAATAAAGATATATATTTTTTTACATTTAACCTTTATTTAATTAGGCAAGTCAGGTAAGAACAAATTCTTATTTACAATGACGGCCAACCGGGGAACAGTGGGTTAACTGCCTTGTTCAGGGGCAGAACAACAGATTTGTTTTATCTTGTCAGCTCAGGGATTCGATCCAGCAACTAGCCAGTTACTAGCCCAAAGCTCTAACCGCCCCTGCCGAATTCTAAATGTTATGCAGCACAAACAGCCCAATTTATCCTAGATGGATTTTAGTAACCGCATTGTGGGTCTGTTACAATACATCAATCATTAAGGATTTGACAAATATCCACTTTGTTAGATCAGATTTGTTGAATGTGCGCTAATCCATTGTCCTTCTATCCCCCACAGTCGGATTTCTTCAGCAGGATTAATACATGCTCTTTCGTCTCCGGAGACGTGCTCCGAACAGCTACTGTCTATCATGTGCGCATAGGCAAATGCATGTTTAGAACTGGTAATTGATCACATGGTGCAAGAATGAATGCAATTAATTGATTATTGTATGTTATGATGGACACAGCTTTGTAGAACCAAGGATACACAGCCTCTGCTCAACAAACTCGAGACCAAATTGTTTAGGGGCAGCAGTTCGCAAACAATATTTTGCATATCAAGCCTTGATTACATTACCAATAAACACTCTGTTACGTCATGCATTTCAAATTTCAGATTTTAACAGAGTGGAAATATAATGCCCCCTTGCAGTAAAAGGCTGCGCTGCTCGATGGACGCAGTGATGCCAATTTAGCAATTTTGTTGCTAGATTTAGCAACTTTTCATAGTACCCTGGCAACTTTCTTTTCAAACAGCACTTAGCAACAAATTTAGCTACTTAAAAAAAAAATCCAGCAATTTAGACAAAAACTTAGTTGGTATGAAATCTTCCTCTACTTCTCTGCTATTCAAATATGGAAATAAGAACATAAATATCTACTACCAATCAAGAGGTGCAGCTGTTTTAGTCACCACATCAACTAATTTAGCTAACTTCTCAATGTTGAATGAATTGCCATTATATAAAATTATAACAATGGGGGAGCAGATAGATCCTAAGCATGAGACAATGAGTAAACATTGTGACTTTAGAAACAAATTAGCTACCTTGACCATTCACTGGAACTGTCATACATGTTGATCCAGAGCATCCCAAACATGCTCAATTGATGACATGCCTGGTGAGTATGCAGGCCATGGAAGAACTGGGACATTTTCAGCTTCCAGGAATTGTTTACAGATCCTTGTGACATGGGGCTGTGTATCATCATGCTGAAACATGAGGTGATGGCGGCAGATGAATGGCACAACAATGGGCCTCGGGATCTTGTCACAGTATCTCTGTGCATTCAAATTGACATTGAAAAAATGCAATTGTGTTCATTGTCCATAGCTTATGCCTGCCCATATCATAACCCCACCACCATGGGGCAATCTGTTTACAACGTTGACATCAGAAAACCTCTCGCCCACACGTCATACACTTGATCTGCGGTTGTGAGGCTGTTTGAACATACTGCCAAATTCTCTAAAACAATGTTGGAGGTGGCTTATGCTGGAAGAATGAAAATGTAATTCTCTGGCAACATTTCTGGTGGACATTCCTGCAATCAGAATGCTAATTGCACACTCCCTCAAAACTTGAGATATCTGTGGCATTGTGTTATATGACAAAACTGCACATTGGTAGAGACATTTCATTAAGGTGCACTTGTGTAATGATCATGCCGTTTAATCAGCTTCTTGATATACCACACCTGTCAGGTGGACGGATTGTCTTGTCAAAGGAGAAATGCTCACCAACAGGGATGTAAACAAATTTGTGCACAACATTTGAGAGAAATAAGCTTTTTGTGCGTATCCTATTTCAGCTCATGAAACCAACATTTTACATGTTGCATTTTTGTTCAGTGTATTTAGACAAAAAGTGAGGGTGAATGAAATCTTCCTCTACTTTTCTAATCTGAAGTCAGAACAAAAATGTATTCTACTGATAAAACGATACAGCTGTTTTGCTAGCTGCATCAACAACATTTCCTCTAACTTTCATCATTCAACTAAAATGAAACTTATGTATAACTTTAGACCGTCCCCTCGCCCATACCCGGTTGCGAACCAGGGACCCTCCAGGGACCAGGGACCCTCTGCACACACTCTCAGAGCAAGTGACGTCACCGATTGAAACGCTATTTAGCGCGCACCACCGCTAACTAAGCTAGCCGTTTCACTCACCCCCCTTTTGACCTCCTCCTTTTCCGCAGCAACCAGTGATCCGGGTCACGGCACCAATGTAACAGTATAACTTTAGACTGTCCCCTTGCCCATACCCGGGCGCGAACCAGGGACCTTCTGCACACATCAACAACAGTCACCCACGAAGCATCGTTACCCATCGCTCCACAAAAGCCTCTGCAAGGGGAACCACTACTTCAAGGTCTCAGAGCAAGTGACGTCACCAATTGAAACGCTATTTAGCGCGCACCACCGCTAACTAAGCTAGCCGTTTGACATCCGTTACACTTACACAGAACATTTTACGTTGCTTCGCGGCAAGCAACACTGAGGCATGCATGTGAGCATCAGCTGTTCCAGACTGTGTAATCACACTCTCCGTAGCCTACGTGAGTAAGACCTTTAAACAGGTCAACATTCAAAAGGCCGTGGGCCCAGACAGATTACCAGGACGTGTGCTGACCAATTGGCATGTGTCTTCACCAAAATTTTCAATATGTCCCCGATTGAGTCTGTAATACCAACATGTTTCAAGCAGACCACCATAGTCCCTGTGCCCAAGAAGACTAAGGCAACCTGCCTAAATGACTACAGACCCGTAGCACTCACGTCCATAGCCATGATGTGCTTTGAAAGGCTGGTAATGGCTCACATCAATACCATTATCCCAGAAACCCTAGACCCAATCCAATTTGCATACCGCCCAAACAGATCCACAGATGATGCAATCTCTATTGCATTCCACACTGCCCTTTCCCACCTGGGAATGCAATTCATTGACTACAGCTCAGCGTTCAACACAGTCCAAAGTAATAAGGTTATAAAAAGTCATAAGTAATAAGGTTGATATAGTCTATCAAAGTAATCAGACCAGATATTTTAATATACTGAACTTTGACTATATTTCACCGCTTCGCTTAATTAAAACTTTAAAAACTTTTTCCACTACTATCAAAGCGTACAAATACTTTCAAAGAGCTGAAGCAAGTCACACAGATTGGGATAAATGTGGAAACGAAAGCACCAGCCATACACCTTCATGGATGACACTTCCTGCAAATGGACCCATGCTCAAGCAACAAGGAGCCCTCTCTGAAGCATAGCTTATAAATGGGTTGGTTGTTTAGTTACAAAACCGATGCTGCAAAACAGACAGGCTTGGCTTAGATTGTTAATAACATGTAAACTATATGGAAAACATAAATAAAGTTGCACAATGAGCACTTGTCTCACAAATATATTGTTACAGTTGTTGGTTAGTTAGCCATATTAGCATAGATGTGACAGTTAAAACACCTCAATATAGACGACATGATATCAAGAACAAGATCAAACGAGCTGAAACGAGCCACTTAAAATTCACCACGACAGTTTCTTGTCATTGTTGCTAGCTATCTGGCCATCAGAATCATAAAAACGTATTGTTTTCTTGACATTATGTAATCAAAACAAGCACATAAAGGCTTCATAATTCATAAAGGTCATGTTAATTTACCAATATTATCTCATAGAACAAAACGTATAAGGTCCTAAGCCTTAGTAAACCTCAGACCTTATTTTCGGCATTTATCCCAAAACCCCATTCTTTCCCCATTCATTTCCCCCATAGGAATGGCTGAACGAACCAGAGGTAACTAATTTCTGTTTTTTAGTACTACAAGCTGGCAAGCTCTATACACACCACAAATTACATCAAGATCCAAAGCATCAATTAGAACAGAGGATCCCCCAGTGTTCAAGAATTATGACCTCCCTCACCCCCATCACTCACATTCTAGTTACAATAGCCTACTAGTTGATTGTACCTGGGGAGTTGATGGGTTGCTGGCTGCAGCCAACTTTGAAGCTAACTCTAGGCCTGTGGCCTCCTTGCAAGTTTAAATCACTTAACCGATCATCAATGGCAACATAATGCATTACCCACAAAGGGACTATTACAGGGGTAAGCCACAGATACATATGTGTCTCGATTCAATTAACCCCTTCCCTAGAGTGAGAGTGAAGGGAGGTTCAGAGAAAAGAGCAAGGTATTTGTCGTCCTTAACGTAGGAGACACTGCTAGCTAGCCAACAGCTAGCCAACGTCTACCGAATAGAACTTCTGCACTCAACAACCCGGTCGCATTCCGCTTCGCTCCACAGGTAGTATCACATTTTCATTTAATTTCATTACAGCACAACGGTTTGATTTGTTTGATCGTAGCTAGCTACATAGCTAGCTACATAGCCGTCTTTGTATCAAAGATAATTGTGTAGTCTAGAGCGATTTTCTAGGTTAGCTAGCCAGCTATTCTCGTTCTTTTAACGCAACGTAACGTAATCAACACTGCTAGCTAGCCAGCTAGCCCCCGAATAGCAGCACTGTAGAAACTATTACACTCAACGTAACGACTTGATTAGTGTAGTGTCAACAACGCAGCCACTGCCAGCTAGCCTACAAAGTCAACAACGCAGCCACTGCCAGCTAGCCTACTTCAGCAGTACTGTATCATTTTAATCATTTTAGTCAATAAGATTCTTGCTACGTAAGCTTAACTTTCTGAACATTCGAGACGTGTAGTCCACTTGTCATTCCAATCTCCTTGCATTAGCGTAGCCTCTTCTGTAGCCTGTCAACTATGTGTCTGTCTATCCCTGTTCTCTCCTCTCTGCACAGACCATACAAACGCTCCACACCGCGTGGCCGCGGCCACCCTAATCTGGTGGTCCCAGCGCGCACGACCCACGTGGAGTTCCAGGTCTCCGGTAGCCTCTGGAACTGCCGATCTGCGGCCAACAAGGCAGAGTTCATCTCAGCCTATGCCTCCCTCCAGTCCCTCGACTTCTTGGCACTGACGGAAACATGGATCACCACAGATAACACTGCTACTCCTACTGCTCTCTCTTCGTCCGCCCACGTGTTCTCGCACACCCCGAGAGCTTCTGGTCAGCGGGGTGGTGGCACCGGGATCCTCATCTCTCCCAAGTGGTCATTCTCTCTTTCTCCCTTACCCATCTGTCTATCGCCTCCTTTGAATTCCATGCTGTCACAGTTACCAGCCCTTTCAAGCTTAACATCCTTATCATTTATCGCCCTCCAGGTCCCCTCAGAGAGTTCATCAATGAGCTTGATGCCTTGATAAGCTCCTTTCCTGAGGACGGCTCACCTCTCACAGTTCTGGGCGACTTTAACCTCCCCACGTCTACCTTTGACTCATTCCTCTCTGCCTCCTTCTTTCCACTCCTCTCCTCTTTTGACCTCACCCTCTCACCTTCCCCCCCCTACTCACAAGTCAGGCAATACGCTCGACCTCATCTTTACTAGATGCTGTTCTTCCATTAACCTCATTGCAACTCCCCTCCAAGTCTCCGACCACTACCTTGTATCCTTTTCCCTCTCGCTCTCATCCAACACTTCCCACACTGCCCCTACTCGGATGGTATCGCGCCGTCCCAACCTTTGCTCTCTCTCCCCCGCTACTCTCTCCTCTTCCATCCTATCATCTCTTCCCTCTGCTCAAACCTATCTCCTGATTCTGCCTCCTCAACCCTCCTCTCCTCCCTTTCTGCATCCTTTGACTCTCTATGTCCCCTATCCTCCAGGCCGGCTCGGTCCTCCCCTCCCGCTCCGTGGCTCGACGACTCATTGCGAGCTCACAGAACAGGGCTCCGGGCAGCCGAGCGGAAATGGAGGAAAACTCGCCTCCCTGCGGACCTGGCATCCTTTCACTCCCTCCTCTCTACATTTTCCTCCTCTGTCTCTGCTGCTAAAGCCACTTTCTACCACTCTAAATTCCAAGCATCTGCCGCTAACCCTAGGAAGCTCTTTGCCACCTTCTCCTCCCTCCTGAATCCTCCTCCCCTCCCCCTCCTCCCTCTCTGCAGATGACTTCGTCAACCATTTTGAAAAGAAGGTCGACGACATCCGATCCTCGTTTGCTAAGTCAAACGACACCGCTGGTTCTGCTCACACTGCCCTACCCTATGCTCTGACCTCTTTCTCCCCTCTCTCTCCAGATGAAATCTCGCGTCTTGTGACGGCCGGCCGCCCAACAACCTGCCCGCTTGACCCTATCCCCTCCTCTCTTCTCCAGACCATTTCCGGAGACCTTCTCCCTTACCTCACCTCGCTCATCAACTCATCCCTGACCGCTGGCTACGTCCCTTCCGTCTTCAAGAGAGCGAGAGTTGCACCCCTTCTGAAAAAACCTACACTCGATCCCTCCAATGTCAACAACTACAGACCAGTATCCCTTCTTTCTTTTCTCTCCAAAACTCTTGAACGTGCCGTCCTTGGCCAGCTCTCCCGCTATCTCTCTCAGAATGACCTTCTTGATCCAAATCAGTCAGGTTTCAAGACTAGTCATTCAACTGAGACTGCTCTTCTCTGTATCACGGAGGCGCTCCGCACTGCTAAAGCTAACTCTCTCTCCTCTGCTCTCATCCTTCTAGACCTATCGGCTGCCTTCGATACTGTGAACCATCAGATCCTCCTCTCCACCCTCTCCGAGTTGGGCATCTCCGGCGCGGCCCACGCTTGGATTGCGTCCTACCTGACAGGTCGCTCCTACCAGGTGGCGTGGCGAGAATCTGTCTCCTCACCACGCGCTCTCACCACTGGTGTCCCCCAGGGCTCTGTTCTAGGCCCTCTCCTATTCTCGCTATACACCAAGTCACTTGGTTCTGTCATAGCCTCACATGGTCTCTCCTATCATTGCTATGCAGACGACACACAATTAATCTTCTCCTTTCCCCCTTCTGATGACCAGGTGGCGAATCGCATCTCTGCATGTCTGGCAGACATATCAGTGTGGATGACGGATCACCACCTCAAGCTGAACCTCGGCAAGACGGAGCTGCTCTTCCTCCCGGGGAAGGACTGCCCGTTCCATGATCTCGCCATCACGGTTGACAACTCCATTGTGTCCTCCTCCCAGAGCGCTAAGAACCTTGGCGTGATCCTGGACAACACCCTGTCGTTCTCAACTAACATCAAGGCGGTGGCCCGTTCCTGTAGGTTCATGCTCTACAACATCCGCAGAGTACGACCCTGCCTCACACAGGAAGCGGCGCAGGTCCTAATCCAGGCACTTGTCATCTCCCGTCTGGATTACTGCAACTCGCTGTTGGCTGGGCTCCCTGCCTGTGCCATTAAACCCTACAACTCATCCAGAACGCCGCAGCCCGTCTGGTGTTCAACCTTCCCAAGTTCTCTCACGTCACCCCGCTCCTCCGCTCTCTCCACTGGCTTCCAGTTGAAGCTCGCATCCGCTACAAGACCATGGTGCTTGCCTACGGAGCTGTGAGGGGAACGGCACCTCAGTACCTCCAGGCTCTGATCAGGCCCTACACCCAAACAAGGGCACTGCGTTCATCCACCTCTGGCCTGCTCGCCTGAGGAAGTACAGTTCCCGCTCAGCCCAGTCAAAACTGTTCGCTGCTCTGGCCCCCCAATGGTGGAACAAACTCCCACACGACGCCAGGACAGCGGAGTCAATCACCACCTTCCGGAGACACCTGAAACCCCACCTCTTTAAGGAATACCTAGGATAGGATAAAGTAATCCTTCTCACCCCCTCCCCCCCCTTAAAAGATTTAGATGCACTATTGTAAAGTGGCTGTTCCACTGGATGTCATAAGGTGAATGCACCAATTTGTAAGTCGCTCTGGATAAGAGCGTCTGCTAAATGACTTAAATGTAATGTATGTAAATGAAATGTACACTGCAGTTTGACTATGGAAGCAGTAGAGGACTGGCCATTAAACATTCTGGGCAAGTGCCAGTTGGGCTGGTCCAATTTTAGCACAGTGGGCCTGTCTAACTTTGATTTTTTTTTTCTTTTTCTTTTTTTTTTTCTTTGGGCCATTCTTCTTTGGAAGTAAAACTCTCCTCTCTTCTTTTGCTCTTTCTTGTTCTCTCGTACTCAGACACTAAAGAAATGTGTGTGCATGCGTGCGTGCACATTGCATGCCCAAACAGTGATTGCACATTTACAGCCTGTGTGACACAGAGATAGTCGTCAAAGTAACTATGTAAATGACAAGGACCTCTGTGTGTATCACAATTGCAAATTACTTTCATTTCCTGTCAGGCAGCAGCTCTTCCACACAGCTTGCCTCTCTTCCCTTCATATTTATTTATGTTTACCTTTATTTAACTAGGCAAGTCAGTTAAGAATGATGGTGATGGTGTGGGATGGCAGTGCTGTGTCAGTAAAGGTACTGGTCAGTAAAGGTACTGGGGAGCATGCAATCACTCAGGGGGCCAACCAAACGTTTAAAGGTCAGTGGACATCAGAGCTCTTAGGTGGTGAGTCACGGCACGCTTGCCCCTGTTACTTCATGTCAAATGGTGTCATGGCGATGCAGACAAGCCATGGGGGTGAGGGGATGCTTGCTTGTTTTTTCTCTCACAATAGTGTGCAGTCATGTTTATATACAAAATACCTCTGTGCACTATACCACCCTGAGCCATGTTAAGTCTATGCATCTGCATCATCTAGCGTGTTCAGCCTTCGTTCCCTCAGTTGACTCCAGAACCTCAACAGAAAGAGATGGGAGGGAAGGACAGAGAGAGGAAGGGAGAGAAAAAATAGAGGGGGGGGGGCAACAGGGTGGAAGAGAAACAGAGTAGGAGGGAGCGATAGACAGAGCAAGAGACAGTGGGAGGAGCAGAAGCTGGTGCAGCTCTCCGTGCTGCTACAATATGACTCTGACAGGCTTACGTAACCAGGCTGGCCTTGCACTCGGCTCACAGCAGACGCCAGCTGCACTGCCTGTTATATAACTACATTAGCAGCTCCTCTGAGCTAGCCAGAGCATGCGCCCAGCACTCACTGCCTGCCAGTACAAGAGAGATCTGTACTGCAGCCAACACAACACACACACACACACACACACACACACACACACACACACACACACACGGTCTACAGGGGATAGGAGTGTGAAGGATGGAAATACAGAACCAATGGAAATATAGTATAACCATGAGTATGAAATTAAAATGTATGACTTGGTACAGCTCCACTTGATACCCAATCAGTATGCCTTCAGCAGAACCCATGGTGGATGAGTTACAGTTTTGGACCAGTCCTACTGGGCCTCCCTGTCAGAGTGAATCTAGTTGAGGGGGCCTGACACAGACCCTATCTACCAGGCAGCCCCCTCCCACCCCCTAACCTAGCGCCAGGTTCCCCATCCTAGAGAGGCCTAATTGGGATCTAAATGTTTCCAGCATAGATATGCCAGCAGAGCCTAAACTGAAGATCCCCCTCTGTGCAGTGTAATTCAATGTGCCTGGATCCCACACTTAAAATGCAATTACTCATCAGACAGGCTTTCCCAGTCATTTTGTAATTAGTGGTGGTCAGGGGTCTTATCCAAATCAATATGATATGGCTGAAGACTATGAATTATCCGTAGGAGATTGTTAATGGACCTGTTTGTCTGTAACATTGAAATGGAGTTCACAAAGTGAAAAATTCCAACTGACTATCTTGCACAATGAATGAATCCAACAGGAAAAGGGGGTTGACATTTCAAAGACTGCAGAGGGGAAAACTCTGAAGATCTGGGGTCTAATGAGGTGAAACATTATGAATGTTGAAGATAGAAATGTAATGAATAGAGAAAACAATTCCCTATGCTACTTTACAGAAAAACCTATTTGTTCTTTAAAATATACTGAGTATACAAAACATTAAGAACAACTGTTCTTTCCATGACAGACTGCCCAGGTGAAAGCTATGCTCCCTTTATTGATGTCACTTGTTAAATCCACTTCAATCAGTGTAGATAAAGGGGAGGAGACAGGTTAAACAATGATTTTTAAGCCTTGAGTCAATTGAGTCATGGATTGTGTGTGTCCTTCTGTAGCTCAGTTGGTAGAGCATGGCGCTTGTAATGCCAGGGTAGTGGGTTCGATTCCCGGGACCACCCATACGTAGAATGTATGCACACATGACTGTAAGTCGCTTTGGATAAAAGCGTCTGCTAAATGGCATATATTATTATTATTATTATTATATATGTACCATTCAGAGGGTGAATGGGCAAGACAAAAGATTGAAGTGCCTTTGAACGGGGTATGGTAGGTGCCAGGCACACCAGTTTGTGTCAAGAATTACAACACTGCTGGGGTTTTCACGCTCACCAGTTCTGTGTGTATAAATAAATGGTCCACCACCCAAAGGACATCCAGCCAACTTGACACAACTGTGGGAAGCATTGGAGTCAACATCCCTGTGGAACACTTTCGACACCTTGTAGAGTCCGTGCTAAGGTGTTCCTAATGTTTGGTATACTCAGTGTATTTCCTTCTGAACAGTTTGTGTTGTTGCACCCTTCTGAATAGACCCCTGTGCATACTTGATCTAAATGGCAAGAAAGGGAGGAGAGCTCTGTGGGTTAAGCTTTGCTGTGAGAGTCTAACTACAGTAGATAAGGACAGACAGAGTCACTCTCTGGGGGCGCAGTAACTAGGAAACACAGTCTGTAATGAACAATGCCATGAGGCTCAACCAAGCACGGTGGGGGACTACCATGGAATGGTTTGTTATGCTATCTATCATTCGCCTACAAATTACACCAATTATCCCACAAGGACATTAAGGTGGGATTTATGCCGGTGAAACTAATGGCTATAGAGGGAAGGGAATATGGAGAAGCTCTCAGCCTATCTGAGATGCATTGTCATTGAGAAGACGGTTCGCCTGTACACTACAGCTCTACTAGAGTTGACATTTTAGATAGCTGGAGTTTATGAGGTGATGATTAATATGTGAAGGTGTTTGTGTGCATCTGATATCTATTATTTGGTTTAGTTTAGTTTTTCTTTGAGAGAAAGCAAGCGAGCTAGAGAGCCAGGATGAGCCATCTGAAGCTGAACTGAGTGGGAGTTCTATTCTGTGCAAGCTCTGAGACGAGTACACTGTAGATTTTTCATTAGGGAGAATGAGGGAGACAGAAAGGAGAAACATTGTGGAGGTTTGCAGGAGGTTCCAGAGCTTGAGGACAGTTATTTTTAAAAACCTTTGTGTGTCTTATGAGACTGGAGCAATTAAGAACGAAAAGGCCATAACAGGTTTGTAGCGGAATAGGTTATAGACTAGACTATCCCGCTGCTATTCACATCAGAGACTGTCTGCAATGACTCTGTGTGCTCTGAGAGGGTGAAATATAGTGTATTGACAGTCAACAGGAATGTGTTTTTGTACAAGTTTGTGTATACATGCGTGTGTGACAACATATGACCTGACAGAACCCCTGCAGCTGAGCAGAACCATGTGTCAAGGTCAGTGTGTACTTACACTGAGTGACAACACAGAACTTCTACTCTGCCAAACACTGTGTTCCAGCAGTACTGTAAGTTCAACAGAGCGTAGGATGAGCTTCTGCCTAACAGCCCTCACATAAGTAACCTTACACATACTACAGTGGATCCAATCTACAGTTCAGCTTTATCCAAGCAAAATGCTCTTTTCATACTTACGTGTGTCTATAGTCGTCTAGCCTCGATTATCTGGCCCCACTCTTTAATTGTTTGGGAACTCTTTTCCCAATGTCAGCCTGTGACACAATGCATAAACCTTGTGACCAGTTGAAGGCTGAGGGAAGCCAGCCAGGGAGAGGAGCAGTGACGAGAGGCAGAATGTCCTAAGGACTCATAGGCTGTGCCAACTGGAGTCTGTGATAGGAGCAGCCAAAGTAAACATGCCCCGTCTGCCAGTGAGGCCAGAAGGAAATAACAGAGGAGGCAGGCAGCTGCATGGAGCCCTGTCTCAGTCTCCGGTTGGAACATAGAGCACCAAGACCAGCACAGACCAGACAAACCTCTATATCTATCATCTAGTGAGCCAAATGGGTTAGATCTACAGTACTCTAGATGGACCCACTTAAAATCTTACAATCTAAAACATACAACACACTACTGTGTTTTATGGGAATATTAATAATGCTTTGTTGGCAATTAAAATCTTACAGTATGGGATGGATTTCATTCTCAGATGCTTTGGTGGCAATGAAAAGGTTATGAGAAGGGAATGTCAATTTAAAAAGGCCCAGTGCAGTCAGGTTGGAATAATACTGTGAAATTGTGAATACTTTCATAATGGCATTTTAGTGTAAGCGCGGTTTGAAGAGACCGCCTGAAATTTCAGCCTGTTTTGGTGGGATGGAGTTTTGGCCTTCCTGGTGAATTAGTTAACAGACAAATAAGAAAGAGAGTTCCAAACCTCTTGCCAATAACAGCTAGCTTTCAGTTTGACCCTCCCCACTCAGACCACTCACTCACTCAGTCCAAGCTAAATTCTTGCATGAGAAATTGCTAAGAAGCTATTTTTGTTTCTTTTAGACCACTTTAAAGCTGCAATATGTAACTTTTTGGGTGACTTGACCAATTTCACACAGAAATGTGTGTTATAGATCTGTCATTCTCATTGAAAACAAGTCTAAGAAGCAGTAGATCTATGTGCGATTTGTCTAGGCTTCTTCGTAAGTTTGTTTTTTGCGTCTTTTACTTGCGGTTTTATATAGCAGCTTAAGAAAGTTTAAAATAATTAATATTGAGATAAAAAATACAAAAATAAACATCTGTATTGGACCTTTATGTTCTTTACATTTTCCAGTTTAGTTTGTCAATATATTTTTTTCCATAAACTTTTTTTTGTTCTCTACATTTACAACTTTCACATAGAATGTGGAATAAAAATGTGCTTGAAATGTTTCCATGATCCTACTAGGGAATTTGCTCATTAATAAAGTGGTGACAGCATGTATGCCCTCCCACCTATCTGTTTCATGTCTCAGGTAGCCCGCAAAAACCTGCATGGATAGAATGCAATAATTTTCTAATATTTGCCATATTCTAATATTTCTCACGTGCCTACTTATTGCCACAGTAACTTATACTCACTTAGATTTAGAAAACAATTTGATGGTGAAACTTAAAATTGCAATGTGAAGTAATTCAGCTATTCTTGAAAGTCAAGACAAACTTTTTCCAGCAAATAAACATTATTTTACAGTTGAACAAATGGATTTTGCAAGCAGTAGGTATTTAGAATCAAAATGTGGAGTGTTATAGTTACGGGATAACATCACGTGCCCTGTGTAGGCCTACCTTCAAAATTATTCGGCAATAATAATTTATTTGAAAAACACTTTCCATGATCATTTGTCGCAATAAAGTTAGACAAAAGAAAACTCCACCACTGCCGAACCGATCAATGTATTTAATCTTTAGAACAGTTCTTCATCTGCCATTTCCATTACACGTCGCAATTATTTTGTTGTTGAAACTATAACTTTAGTCCATCCCCTTGCCCTGACCCGGGCTCGAACCAGGGACCCTCTACAAAGATCAATAACTGACACCCACGAAGCATCGTTAACCATCGCTCCACAAAAGCCGCGGCCCTCGCAGAGCAAGGGGAACCACTACTTCAAGGTCTCAGAGCAAGTGATGTCACCTATAGAAACGCTATGAGCGCGCACCACCACTAACTCGCTAGCCATTTCACATCGGTTACACAACATTGCTTTTGTCGAATAAACCTGGGTCATAAGATCCCTTTCCAGTATACAACACACTGACGTCAAGCACGGCAGTAAAGAACGCCATCTGCACCCATTCAACATAAATCTAGGCTATTACTTCTAAACAAAATGACTTTTTAGGATTCTCACATGCTTACAATGATGTTTTGATTCTTGCTTGAACAGTCTCTAAGATTATATTTGGTTGTGATCTTTGCTAAATAACTATTTTGGATGCAGCAGTTGTTAGCTAGAATGCTAACGCTCGTTGACATAGGCTGTAGCAAAAGCTAGCCAAAGAGCCATTTTACTATTTGAAGTCTTTTTAAAGAATAATGCAGTTGATTTGCAATATTATACAGTATATTAAGCAGGACATTCATACGGGATTTAAAATCCAATTATAATCCAAAAGTAGTGTGAAATGCACTCATAAGCAACATGCAGTCTTTTTTTACTGGCATTCTAAACGAACTTCTAAACGAACTTGTTCTGCCACCAACTTGCGCGCGTCACCCTTGTGCGGCAATGTTTGTAAACACAGAAAGGGGTCTATGGAAACCTGCCTAGTGTCACCCCATACACCTGAAAAGCAACCACCCTTTAAAACTTGAATTAGGGTTAACCAAGCACTCAAGTCATGTGCTTGGCATTCTGTCATGGACATAATCAACATTTCCACAGAGGCCATACCACTCACCGGCTAGACAATTGTCATATTTAAGGCATAGGTTTAACTGAAACTATCAATTCAAAAGGTGGTTTAATTTGACTAATGCCAAAAGAAGACTTTACATCAAGGTTACCTACTTTTACACAACTGGTACCTAAAAACTAAATATTACATCTTTGGCAGTGTAACTTAGTCCCATGGTTCATCAGAAACATTCAGGTTCTGTTTCAAATAACATGATCAATGAATATCAAACAAGTGCAGGTTTGATTCTGTACACGATAAATAGACCCATGGATAGGCTACAGTGAAAAACAAAAAGTTGCAGTGCCCCCTTTTGTCCCCATCCATCCCCAGTGCCTCCTCAGTCTAATCTCTGATTGTGCTGTGATGACCGTGGGGTCCCCTTACAGTAGCAATCTGATGGAAATGCTATCATAATACCAGAAAATAGATTTCTCCCTCTGGTGAACTTCCCAAAATAAAAGAGACCTTTGGTGTCAATAAGGATCAACAGCATACTGTACAATCAACAACATCCAGAGGACAGGGTTTATTGGTGACATCACGTTCACTCTTCGCAGTTCAAGTTTCTCAGAGCACAGGGTAAAGCTCTGAGCAACCTGTCCGTTGATTAGAAAATATCCTTATAACATTTCTGTAGTGTACTGCATGCAGTCTCCTGTGTAGTATGGGTTCTGATAACAGTATGGAAAACAATATTTAAAGAACTTCAGTTCCACCTAGTGGGCAACATGAGCACTAATCTTACTGCAATTATGAAGAACTTATTATAGATAGTATACTATAAAGATTATATTTTTTAATACCTTCATGGGATTATGTTGATGATTTTATTGAAAAAGAGAATTTGCAGATACTGTACCTATATAACCAAACTATGAAATTATCTGAGACACTCATTTAACACATAATGTGGAAGCCACGTTAGTGCAGGTTTGAATTTGTATCTACCAGTAGCTCTTTTTGAAATGCATTAATATAAAAAGGCACTCAATGTTGTTCTCAAAAACACCCTTGATAATTCTTCATTCAATACTGAAGGATCATCACTTGAAATCATGCTTGGGTTAATTCATCTGTATGGGTAATGAACCATAATACATTATGCTCACATGCAACATATACTGTACAATACACTGAGTTTACATGACAGACTGACCAGGTGAATCTAGCTGAAAGCTATGATCCCGTATTAATGTCACCTGTTAAATCCACTTGGATCCATGTAGATAAAGGGGAGGAGACAGGTTAAATAATGATTTTTAGGCCTTGAGACAATTAAGTCATGGATTGTGTGCGTGCCATTCAGTGGGTGAATGGGCAAGACAAAAGATTGAAGTGCCTTTGAATGGGGTATGGTAGTAGGTGCCAGGTGCACCGGTGTGCCATCATGGATGATCAGTTTTAGTTTTCCCCCCTAATTTTCTGCATAAATGTAATTAGGTTTTGCAACACTGCTGGGTTTTTCACGCTCAACAGTTTCCCTGTGTGTATCAAGAATGATCCACCACCCAAAGGACATCCAGCCAACTGGAATGTTGTAAGCATTGAAGTCAACATGGGTCAGTATCCCTGTGGAATGCTTTCAACACCTTGTAGATTCCATGCCCTGACGAATTGAGGCTGTTCTGAGGGGAAAAAGGTGGGTGACTGTGGGAACGTGTTCTGTACACTTTAATGTTTATCAGAATGTAATTATGGTCTTCAATTTCACTTTTAAAACAATCAAATTCAAAATACTCAAATGTTTGTACTGGGTCGGCAGGTAACCTAGTGGTTAGAGAGTTGGGCCAGTAATAAAGATGGCTAGATCGAATCCCCGAGCTGACAAGGTAAAAATCTGTCATTCTGCCCCTGAACAAGGCAGTTAACCCACTGTTCCTAGGCAGTCATTGAAAATAAGAATGTGTTCTTAACTGACTTGCCTAGTTAAATAAAGGTTAAATATTGTATTTTTATAATTAGTATAGTTCAGTCAAGATTCTTCAATAGACCACCAATTTAAACATTTCACATCTCTTAAGTACACCGATCTTTTCACCATGAGTGAAACATGTTGATCTTATTTCAGTCACATTGGGAAACTTCATATCCATTAAGAGGTAAATAATCTAACTCATAATTATCAAATTTGAAAGCAATATCCATTGAATTCTAACAATTTAAATCATCGAACACCAACATATCGTTCTTGAAATGTATTGATATAGATCTGTACACTAATGACTGATTAAATAACTGACTCAGTAACATCGTGGCAACATATGGCATTTCTCAGAGCAGAAGTGAGGTTCAGAATCCCACTTCCTCACCTAAACCCCTGCAGACTTCAAGGGAGTTTTCCAGCCACAGATTAAGCCTAGCCCGGGAGGCTAAAAACCATGGTCAATGGAAAATCTCAATTGAAATATCTTATAGTCCAGGACTACGCTTTAAAACACCAGCTGTCTGAGGAGCTCACAGATCACTGCACATAGCCCACCTGTAAACTGCCCATCCATCTACCTCATCCCCATACTGTATTTATTCATTTATCTTGCTACTTTGCACCCCAGTATCTCTACTTACACATTCATCTTCTGCAAATCTACCATTCCAGTGTTTAATTGCTATATTGTAATTACTTCACCACCATGGCCTATTTATTGCCTTTATAACTCCCTTAATCTTACCTCATTTGCACTCACTGTATATAGACTTTGTTTTCTACTGCATTGACTGTATGTTTTGTTTATTCCATGTGTAACTCTGTTGTTGTATGTGTCGAATTGCTATGCTTTATCTTGGCCAGGTCGCAGATGCAAATGAGAACTTGTTCTCAACTAGCCTACCTGGTTAAATAAAGGTGAAATAAAATAATCTGTGTCCGAGAAACTGCTCCCAAGAGCTTGACACTATCGGCTCAGAATACATCACCTCACTGCAGATACAAGCATGTACTAGCACTGACCCATGACTATAGAACACCCAGAAACAGGGCTAGAGAGCAGAAACACAGATGTCTTTAGGGACAGGGCCTGGTGTAGCACCAGAGTTAAATGGGCTACGGTTGGGGTTGAGAGCACTGTAGTGTTAAATTCATGTTTTAAGTATCCCTATATTTCTGTTATTACGGCGCTATCACTCAGTCAATAGTGCGCATGCGCAGGAAGTCTGGGTGTTGATGGACTTAGCCTTGAGTGTAATGGGTACCTTGTAGTGTGTTCATACGGTATAGTAAACTTTGTTAAACTGCAACCTTTTCATTGTGTCATTTCGAGTTAACATGTAGTACCTTTATCACACTCCTGAGCCAAACCAAGTCTGAGCTGTACTGCCCTGAATATGCATCCACCATAGTTTCTGGAACCGTGCTGGAAAGGATCATGTGAAAAGAAAATATCTGAACCAGCACAGTACATTTCAGGTCGGCCCTAGGTGAATCAGGCATAGTTGGGGTAGACAGCTAAGCCTTAGGGTGGGGTAGGTAGGAGGTATTACAACTGACCTCCAGGGTTCAGAAATATGTAGTTAAGAGCAGGGGGTAGGTTGATACTTCACAGTCCAGTGAACATTAAATCAGGATGTGTACATATTACATTATTTCAGTAAGAGGGCTCAGACTCGGAGAACCCCCCCCTGGTTTATCTCCCTCGTCTCTCTTAAAGCTCCAGAACTGCGGGAGCTCAGCCAATGAGGGGGAATCCCCAACCTTGGGCACACACTTGTGTTGTGAATGTAATGTAATGTTTACATTTTTTTTATTTATAACTGCCTTAATTTCACTGGACCCCAGGAAGAGTAGCTGCTGCTTTGGCAGCAGCTAATGGGGATCCATAATAAAAACAAATACAATCAACTGGAACCAGGCCTACTTTAACAACATGGGAATCCCAAGTAATATATTATTGTAAAAGTGAGGTAATAAACGCCTGTTATCAAGTCTTTGCTATAGTTCACTAATGTGCATTCTGGGACAAACCGATGCTCATCTCAGAAGATTGTGTTAAGGTAGACAGAGTTAAGTGCAGTTTTGCATATAGGCAAATAAAATAATTGAATGGCTAAATCAATAAAACAGTATGATATTAAAAGCGTCCAATAATACCTAATGTAGTGAAAACCATACCCCACGCAGATAAAATACCTAACATGTCAAATAAAATAAATCAAAACAAGATTAAACACACCAACAGAGACCAATGCAAAAATGCTGACTCGTATTTAAAAAATATATATAATAAACTTCCACACAACATCTTACAAGCCCATGGTGACACCATGTGGGGCTGTTCAGCTGAAGTCTCGGTCGGGAAACATGAGAGGGGCGAGCAGGGTCCAGAGGTAGAGGCCCAGGCCCAGCCAACTGGAGCTGATCTTCACCCACACAGCTGGCATACTGCTCTGCATGGCCTGGGTGGTGGTGTCAGGCCTGAGGAATGAAGGGAGAAGGTGTCAGTTTAAAGAGTGTATCTTTATAGTAGATTCATATCCTTGTCTCACCCCCTTAATTTAGACTGATCTGAAAAAACACAACAGGCCAGAGCAATATGGTGGATTAAATGCTGCCTATTAGGGATTTGCTTTCGCAAAGCTTTCACACAAAGGCTATTGAGATTCACCCAAAGAAATATCCCCCTGATCCCATGGCTTTCAAACTGACAAGGAATACATACACAAGATACCCAATATCACACCTAGAAATATTGTAAAATGTTCTAACATTTCTATAGAGCTGTGGCTCTGATGGTCAGCTGTTGCTGTACTTACTGGTACCAGTTGGTGAGTGTCATCATGATGTAGAGGGAGGCCAGGCAGAGGTGGAAGTGGAAGAAGGAGTAGCTGTAGGTGACCCCCTCCTCCTCATTATCCACGACCCTTCGCACACCGTCCTCCCCTACCTCGCCCTCTCCTCCATAACTCCCGCCCTCCTCGGTCTGCATCAGCTTGTTCACCTGGCTGTTGCTGGACGAACGGATACTGGAGGAGGGAGTCAAATCAAGCTTTATTTATACAGCGCATTTCAGACATGGAATGCAACACAATGTGCTTCACAGGAAAAAAATAAAATAAAAACTGAAATATTTACTACACAACAAACATAAGAGGATAAAAGACAAAAGCATAACAATAAAAACGGGCTAAAAAGCACCCTAAGGTAAAGCAAAGCTAGAAAGGTGTGGTCGGAAAGGAAAGAATGGAAAAAGTGAACGAGACAGAGAAAGAAGAGAGAAGGGGAGAGAGAATCTGAGATCTATTAAGATCATAGCATAACAGACAATTAAATAAGCAGCCATGATATGGATTAAAATTGGAGTAGCTAGCTACCTGGCATAGAGAGTGCAGAAGAGGAAGATGACCAAACCCACAATGCTCTGGGCGTCCCACCACTGCACCTGTCCTGGGGCACTGGTGGGTGTGGGCTCACTGGAGCTGACATTTGACACCAGACTCAGCAGGCTGGGGTTACACTTACGGTCTGAGAGAGACAGACACAGTAAATCAGCCATAGAATGCAGGAAAGTTATGGGGAAGAAAAACCCCCACAAAGTGACCTGCAGTCTTGAGGAAGGCAACAGCCAGGGCTCTAAACCAACTACCACAGCAGATATACCAAGTGTCTCTTAATTACAACACTTGAGTGCAGGCTCTTGCAGAGACACCCCAACACCTGTCTGAGCTTATCCACGGATCCACTACAAGCACAAGCCATAAGTAGGACCAGGAGTTTTTCCTGACCATGTGACTTAACAAGAAAACAACTCCAGGCCCTAGTAAATGTAACGAGTTGGGGAAGGTGAGTGAACTACCAAAGTCGGCCAAACTCACCAGTAGGAAACACTCATAGTGCTGCAGTGGTTTGGAAAGTAAAAATAAACAAACTGGAGGGAGAAAGTCAAAATGACAACAATGGTAGAAACTCTGTTGAAACTGGAATGGGAAAGAAGCTGAGACTCACTTGGGTTGTTGGTCATGGCGGACCAGGTGACATACATGGTGTAGAGGGAGATAAGAGAGGCCTGGAGCAAACCAGACTGGGGCTGGGCTTCCTGTGACACACAAAAACATAGGCACTGGTAAACATGCATACAATTGTCAACACTGTTTCAACAAAAACGGAGTAATAAAAGCATTCCCTAGCCAAACATTGTATCAATTATTACTGGTATAATTGCTAAAACTGCCCTCCTTCTCAAATGAAGGAACAATGAAACCGCCACAATACCTGTACTTTGGGCAGGATGGAGACGATGGAGATGATGACGCTGAAAATGAGGTTGAGGCTGATGAAGACCTTGTGCTCGGTGCAGTCGTTAGGCTGGGTGTAGTATATGTAGAACAGCACCACTGAGGTGAAGGCCAGTGCGTAGTGGAGGAAGGTGAACGACAATAAGCCTGAGGGAGAGGGGCAACATGGAGAGGGTCGGTAAAAACAGTCATGTATGACAAACACCCCCATACTCTTCAGATGCATAGAACGAGTATATGTTCTTCTAGAGCAGCAGGGTTCTTCAATCATGGTCCTGGACAGCCACAAAGTGTGCAGGCTTTTGTTCCAGTCCATTACTACTAACACCACATTCAACGTATCAAGGGTTGATGATTGGTTGATTGGCTAGTTAAATCAGGTATTAGTTATATAGCTGGAATAAATGTATGCACACCATGTGGGTCTCCAGGAGCAGGGTTGAGGAACCCTGCTGCTCTAGAAGAATAAACACAGTCATGGTAGTATAACTTCTTGAGCAGCATTAAGGTACTGTGTCCTCTGGAGAAAATACTTTAATTCTACCTGCAAACCAGCACTTTGAGTTGCCCTCTTCGGCGTTCCCCACCCATATCTTGTTCCAAGAGTGGGCAAAGTCGATGAGAAGGATAAGCTGGATGACGATGAAGATGAAGGAGCCAACCACGCCAAAGTAAAACCACACTGCCGGAGGAGAAAAGAGGCAGATCAATAAACAAATAAATACAACCAACTTCCTGGAACCCACAGCATGTTGATTGACATCAAGTTTAACTAACACTACGGTATTGTGAGGGGATAAAATGTGAGTTTTCCATAGTTTATAAAAGTATACACCACAAGACCAAAAGTATATGGACACCTGGTCGTCGAACATCTCATTCCAAAATTATGGGCATTCATAAGGAGATGGTCCCCCTCTTCTGGGAAGGCTTTCTACTAAACTAAGCAAAAAAAGAAACGTCCTCACTGTCAACTGCCCTTATTTTCAGCAAACTTAACATGTGTAAATATTTGTATGAACATGACAAGATTCAACAACTGAGACATCAACTGAACAAGTTCCACAGACACGTGACTAACAGTGGGTTTGTGCCCATAGGCGAAGTTGTTGTCTGTGATGTCTGGTGAGGATCTGGTGTGGCCACCAGCTGCATTACATACTGCAGTGAGTCTCCTCCTCATGGACTGCACCAATATTTAAAACAAGCCTATACACACCCTCAATCCAGCCTCTCTCAGCCTATTGCGGACAGTCTGAGCACTGATGGAGGGATTGTACATACCTGATGTAACTCGGGCAGTTGTTGCCATCCTGTACCTGTCACACAGGTGTGCACACCGATCCTGTGCAGGTGTTGTTACACGTGACCTGCCAATGCGAGGACGATCAGCTGTCCGTCCTGTCTTCCTGTAGCGCTGTCTTAGGCGTCTCACAGTAGAGACATTGCAATTTATTGCCCTGGCCACATCTGCAGTCCTCATGCCTCCTTTGCAGCATGCCTAAGGCACGTTCACACAGATGGCCAGGGACCCTGGTCATCATTTTTTGTGTTTTTCAGAGTCAGTAGAAAGGCCTCTTTTAGTGTCCTAAGTTTTCATAACTGTGACCTTAATTGCCTACCGTCTGTAAGCTGTTAGTGTCTTAACGACTGTTCCACAGGGTTCCTTAGTTGTTTATGGTTCATTGAACAAGCATGGGAAACAGTGTTTAAACCCTTTACAATGAAGATCTGTGAAGGATTTTTACAAATTATCTTTGAAAGATAGAGACATTTCTTTTTTTGTTGAGTTTAGATGTTGAAACATTGTTGCGGGACTTGCTTCCATTCAGCCACAAGAGCTTTAGTGAGGTCGGGCACTGATGTTAGGCAATTAGGACTGGCTCGCAGTCGGCGTTCCAATTCATCCCAAAGGTGTTTCTGTATGGACCTTGCTTTGTGCACTGGGGCATTGACATGTTACAACAGGAAAGGGCCTTCCCCAAACTGTTGCCACAAAGTTGGAGGCACAGAATCATCTAGAATGCTGTAGCATTAAGATTTTCCTTCACTGGAAATAAGGGTCCCAGCCCGAACCACAAAAAAACAGTCCCAGACCATTATTTATCCTCCAAACTTTACAGTTGGCACTACGCACTGGGGAAGGTAGCGTTCTCCTGGCATTCTCCAAACACAGATTTGTCTGTCGGACTGCCAGATGGTGAAGCGTGATTCACCACCCCTCTGTTCCAGAGTCCAATGGCAGCAAGCTTTACAACACTGCAGACCATTTTTTAAATCACTTCAGCACTCGGCGGTCCCGTTCTGTGAGCGTGTGTGGTGTACCACTTCGCAGCTGAGAAGTTGTTGCACCTAGACGTTTCCACTTCACAGTAACACTTACAGTTGACCGGGGCAGCTCTAAGCAGTGCAGAAATTTGACAAACTGACTTGTTGGAAAGGTGGCATGTTGAAAGTCACGGATCTCTTCAGTAAGGACATTGTACCGCTAGTGTTTGTCTATGGAGATTGCATGGCAGTGTACATGATTTTATACACCTTTCAGCAATTGGTGTGGCTGAAAAAGCCTAATCAACTAATTTGAAGGGGTGTCCACATACTTTTGTATATATAGCATATAACAGTGTGATTATTGTGCTTTGTCTACAGGTTCACTTCTGGCATATTCAAGGGTAAAATTACTTTCCCTCTCCTACTTCCTTTATCAAATTGCTATTAGTGGCTATTATCAAATCCATTATAATTTTCAGCTTGGTAATAAATAGGATAAATAAGTGAGGGATGTCCTATTTTAGTTTATATAAACACAGTGCAGTAAACCATGTGCTAGTTCAACAGCATTAAATTGGCTTCTACAATCTTTGATTACTTCCCAGGAAAAGGCTATAAGATTAAAATCAGCTTTTGTGAGCCCTCAAAGGTAATGTTTTTTTTATTTGTCTGATTGTGTTTGTTCACAAGAGCATAAATAGCATACTTTACATATAATAACTCAATCACTATAGATTGAGGATCTTTCAGAGGGAAAATATTTTTCACCGATGCACTGTACCTTGAACATGATAATGTTCCTGCTTTGCTAGTCATTTGCCAATGATTAAGCCAGTACTGTCAGACGTCACTTGACAGTCATTTAAAGTTTAATCATCAAAGTACCAGTATGGAAGGTTCCATCCGGGATGAAGAAGGCTCCCACAGTGATGCCGACCAGGATCAGAAACTTAAAGAACCAGAAACTGGGGATAAAACACAGGTTTCACAAAAAAAAAGCACAGTACGTCAAAAAAACGAGTATTTGAGTATTTTCATGTGTCTTCTCAAAGAGTAGCCAGTGAACTTGAGCCTGAAAGTTACTAAAATGTCCTATATATGATTTGTACACAACTTATTACAGTACCAACCCAAAATGGGTTGAAATTACATATCAACCGGATTCTGATTGTAATGAGGTCACATCAAACCATTTTGCCTGCTGGGAAAGCAAGAGGTGAAGGGCATGGTGGTAGGGCGGCAGATAGACTAGCGGTTAAAGGCGAGCCAGCAACCGGAGGAGTGCCAGTTCGAATCCCGGGTCTGGCGGAAAAACTCTGGGGGGGAAGTAAGCTGGAGGGTTGCTGGTATCAAATCCTCAAAATGCCTGCCGATGTGCCCTTAAGCAAGGCGCTTACGCCACCACAACACCAGCTCCGCGCCCAGTGTTGCAGCCCCCCGCTCCAACCTGTATATGTGTCTTTCAGAAAGGCTGAGAAAAAGCCGAAGTCAAATTTTGGTTGGACCTTGTGTACAATTGATGAATGAAGTGATTTAAATCTTAAATTGGTGCTCACCCATTCTGAATGGCTGCACGCGGGTCTTTGCTGCTCTGGACACTGACCATGATGGCTGAGAAGAGGAAGAAGAAGCAGGTCATGGCGAAGCACATGCGGTACACTGACTTGTAGCCCACGATGACATCGCAGTTAAACTGGTTCTCTATGCCTGGTATGGTGCTCGCACCCTGACAGAAGCCTGGGATCTAGAGGGGGAAAGGATAAAAAGGGCATTTCAATGTCATTTTGAGTAGCGTTTCAAAAAAGACATCGTCACAGAAAGTGCTAGAACAATTTTTTGTTTTACTCATAGGAAATACATTCAGGTGTTATGCTCTTACATGTTGACATTGTCTGACAAATACGCCACACAAACTAGTGATGCACGGGTTGACTCCCAACCCGCAGTCCCCACGGTTATATACACGGGGCAGGCGGGTTTAGGGTCATGAAATGTTGTGTAGATGAAGGGCAGGTGGGTGGAGGTCAGGGCATAAAATATTTTTGGTTCACCAGCCACTGTGGCAGGTAGATAAAAAAAAAAATCTACCGGCCACTCAGATTTTTCACAAGCCCCCCTAAAAACAAATTGCTCTAAAATTACATCAACAAAACACACAAAAAATTAGAATGCTTTGTAAATGTTTCTAAAACAAATGTATAACTAGTAAGAAGTAATGTGGTATATTGTTTAATTTAATTTCAGGGTTCGTACAGACAGTGGCAAGTCAAATTCAAGGACTTAAGTACTTTTTTCAAGCACTAATATTTATTTAAGGACCATCAATTTGTAATAGTTCCTATTATGCAATTGTTTCTAGTCGCCACAAGATCACAGTATATCGTCACAACCTCATGAAAAAAACGAATTAAGTTAGTATTCATCACGCATTTATATTTATGTTCAGTGTACATAATTTTAATTTGTTTTTATATTTAAACTGCCTTAATATTTGACAAAATGTTATGTCCCAACACAATGACATTAAAGTGAAATCTGACAGTGTAAAAGTACAAAAATCTCTAAAACTGGAAACACTTATCTCCCTCACTAGCTTTAAGCACCAACTGTCAGAGCAGCTCACAGATTACTGCACCTGTACATAGCCCACCTATAATTTAGTCCAAACAACTACCTCTTTCCCAACTGCATTTAATTTATTTATTTTGCTCCTTTGCACCCCATTATTTTTATTTCTACTTTGCACATTCTTCCATTGCAAAACTACCATTCCAGTGTTTTACTTGCTATATTGTATTTACTTTGCCACCATGGCCTTTTTTGCCTTTACCTCCCTTCTCACCTCATTGATCACATTGTATATAGACTTGTTTATACTGTATTATTCACTGTATGTTTGTTTTACTCCATGTGTAACTCTGTGTCGTTGTATCTGTCGAACTGCTTTGCTTTATCTTGGCCAGGTCGCAATTGTAAATGAGAACTTGTTCTCAACTTGCCTACCTGGTTAAATAAAGGTGAAATAAAAATCAAATAAAATAGGCCCTTAGTTAACTCTAAAATGTTATATTCTATACCTATTTGAATAGAAACAGTTTATTAATGTGTTTAATAAGATTAAAGATTATTTCGGGGAAACCCATTTACATTTTAAGGGACCCCACATGGGTCTCGGACACAAAGTTTGGAAATCACGGTCCTACTAACCTCTCTCCCTGCTTGCTTCAATGCTTCCTCTTCCTTTGTATCTCATTTGCCTCCATTGCTTCCTGACTCACCACTGTCTGTCTCACTACTCTCTGTAAATAAAAGGTATTATGTTATGAGAAATTGTAGTAGCCCATCTTTCGATTATAGCTAGCTTAATTTCAGTCAACTTCACCTGCTGAGGTCAGGCTCCATTCTACATTAGCTTCTAACTTCCTCCTTCTGGCCAGCTAGTTATAGCTAGCTACCTGGCTAATAGCCAGAGACCTTGAGCTACCTAAGAAAAACAATTGCAATTTTTTCAAATGAATCTTTATTTAACATCTGACTGAAATATCAGCGACTATTTACCAGTTGTACACTCATTCTCAAATAGTAAGTTTTTGTTTGTTTGGGGGATGTCTGTTGACACGGCATGAGTCGAGGGATGTTAAAGAAATCCCACTGTCAGCGGCGTCTCTCTGCCACTTGCAGGACTGGGCTGAGTTAGTTTGTTTTACCTCTCGGCCTATGTCGTGGGCAGAGTTTCCCGTTGGACAGAATGGTGAATGAATGCACTGCTAAACAAGGCAAATCCGGGGTAGCAGGCGACCATAACAAGTAGACATGAATCATTCATGATTCCACTCGTTCGCAAAGGTAGGCGTGATTAGAACTCAGATCAAAAAGCCTTCTGAGCATTGATCTATGCAATAATAAGTGGGTAAACTGTAATTAACCAAATAAAAAAGGTGAGTAAAGCCTATTTAAAAAAAAAAAAAAAAAATGCGTAAACAGCATTTACCCTTCACTACATCCCTGGTTGGGTCTGGTAAAACCCATTCATAAACATCAATATCCTGCCAGGCAGGATTACATTTAAATTTGCTCTGAATTTTAGCTATCGATGTTACATTTGGCTGCACTTCAGTCAGTTCTGTACCAGTAGTGTGAGTGGAATGAGCATGCTTGCAAGACGAAAATGTTTTTCGTATATTTTTCATATTTAATTGGTTTCGGTTCTCCTCACATTTTAATTCAGGTACTTTTCAAGTACAAATTTGAGACAATGTCAGATTTAAGGTATTCCAGTACTTGAATTTCGGGATGCCAAATTCATTAAGCACCTTGTGCGAACCCTGACATTTTTAACCAAAATATCACAGATGAGACAAAAAAATGTCAGGGTTCACACAAGGTGCTTAAAGTACTTGAATTTCACAAGCTGAAAATTAAGTACTGGAATACCATGACAATCAGACATGTTCCTCAAATTGGTACTTGAAAAGTACTTGAATTAAAATCAGTGCCAGTTTACCGTGGTAGCCGACTCTAATCATGTTTGTGTCTGAGATTGAGTCTGACTAGTAGAAGAAGCATTGTATTCTCTTCCCTAGAAGTTGAAACTCAAACATAGAAAAACAACCTAGCTTGTGAACAAAACAATGTATACTAAACAAAAATCTAAAACACAACATATGTTGTGTTAGTCCCATGTTTCATGAGCTGAAATAAAAGATCCCAGAAATGTTCTATACAGACAATAAGCTTATTTCTCTCTAATGTTTTGACCAAATTTCTTTACAGCCCTGTTAGTGAGCATTTCTCCTTTACCAAGATATCCAGGTGTGGCATATCAAGAAAATGATTAACCTCTACGGGATCGGTCCCCCTCCCCCCCGCGGGACAGTTGAGCTAACGTAGGTTGTAAGTAACAAAAAATATCCCAGGACATAGACATATCTGATATGGGCAGAAAACTTAAATTGTTAATCTAACTGCACTGTCCAATTGACAGTAGCTATTACAGTGAAAGAATACCAAAAATGTGCATGTTTTTTATTTTTATTATCTTTTACTAGATCTAATGTCTTATATTCTCTGACATTAATTTCACATTTGCACAAATTTCAAAGTGTTTCCTCTCAAATGGTATAAAACATTCATATTGCTGCTTCAGGTCCTGACTACAGGCAGTTAGATTTGGGTATGTCATTTCAGGCGAAAATTGAAAGGGGAAAAAAAGGGACGGATCCTTAAACAGCATGATCATTACACAGTTGCACCTTATGCTGTGGACAATGAAAGGCCACTAAAATGTGCAGTTTCGTCACAGAACACCACAGATGTCTCAAGTTGAGGGAGAGTGCAATTGGCATGCTGACTGGTAGAATGTCCACCAGAGCTGTTGCCAGATAATTTAATGGTAATGTCTCTACCATAAGTCGCCTCTGTTATTTCAGAGAATTTGACAGTACTTCCAACTGCAGACCATGTGTAACCACGCCAGCCCAGCACTTCCATATCTAGCTTCTTCACCTGCAGGATAAGCTGAGGGGGTGCTGAGCAGTATTTCTGTCTGTAATAAAGCCCTTTAGTGGGGAATAACTCATTCTGAGTTGGTGAGCCTGGCTACCAAGTGGGTGGGCCAATTCCCTCCCAGGCCCACCCATGACTGCGCCCTTGCCCAAGTCATATGAAATCCATAGATTAGGGCATAATGAATTCAGCAAGGCACTGTTGCAGCGCAATGTGGAATAGGCTATTTAGGGTTCGTGATTCTTTGACTTTGTGCGATTCATTTACAAGCTATGAAACAAAACAGTAGAAATGCTTGAAAACAGCTACTGCAGAATTAATTTGACTAAATGTGCTCAGACTTACTATTTTTATTCACAAATGCGAGTGAAATACTCACACTGTTGAACCCCGACCACCCGCCAACATGGCTAGTGAAATAGACATCTTTACCCGCCAATGCCAAAATCTACCGGCATTTGGCAGGTGTAGATTTTAGATTGAAGTGTCCATTCTATAATTGATGACATTCTGATCTAATTAGACAAGTTCACTTACAAATAACCTACCAAAATGTTGGAAATTATAAGCAGAAACATATCTAAATTAGGAAGAAAATAAATTCTGCACCCCGTCAAAAATCGTTACGCCATCTTGGACTGTAGCCTAAGCGCATTTTCGATATTTGCAGGATAGGGTCGGATGCGGGCCTCAAACTTTCACTTGATCACATATAGTCGGGTGGTTACGGGTGGCTTATTAGCAATTGCGGATAGATTATCACTAAAGTCCCTGGTTAGAATCCAGGCTGAATCACATCCGATCGTGATTGGGAGTCCCATAGGGCAGCGCACAATTGGCCCAGCGTCATCCGGGTTTGGTCGGGGTAGGCCGTCATTGTAAATAAGAATTTGTTCTTAACTGACTTGCCTAGTTAAATAAAGGTTAAATAAAAAAATGTAATGTGTAATTGCAGGCAGGTGCAGTTGAACAAACAGCACCACTAACACACTGATCGGAGTGTCATACTTTTTGGAGCTGTGCCTCCATGCCAGGGAGGATCATGATGACAGACACCAGGGTCCCTAGGAGTAGAAAGAAGGAGAACACCAGCCGGGTGACAGTGGAGTTTCTGGAGGAGGGACAGCAGCCACATAGCAGACATGGAGCGGAGCCACACAGACAGGAGGCCTAGTGGAGAAAAAAGTGAGAAAAGAGAGCACACATTGATCCTCATGGGACTGTCATTTTGATGTCATTTAACCATTGTGGTGGAGGTTCCAGAATGAATACATCTGCACAACATTGTTAGTCACTTGTTTTATGAACAATGCATGCTAATGTCTTGGTGGAATCTCAGCAACAAGACAAAATTATACATGGGATCATATAGCAGGATTGAAGGAGGAAGTCACTCCAATCCAAGACGGCATAGCAGTCGGATGTGTGTTTGTCTTGTCCCGTGTTAATTGAGTCAGTAAATAGTATTTTTCGTATATATTTAAGATACGAAAAATGATGCCCTCAATATCACACAAATTATCAAGGAACCTACGAGGTACAACCCTAAATCAGTAAACATGGGCACCCTCATAGATATCATCCTGACCAATTTGCTCTCCAAATACACCTGTCTTCTACCAGGTCTCAGCAATCACTGCCTGCGTCCGTAATGGATCCGTGGTCAAACAACCACCCCTCATCACTGTCAAACGCTCCCTAAATTCTAATCAACCTGGCCCGGGTATCCTGGAAGGATATTGACCTCATCCCGTCAGAAGAGGATGGCTGGTTGTTCTTTGAAAGTGCTTTCCTCACCATCTTAAATAAGCATACCCCATTCAAAAAATGTAGAACTAAGAACAGATATAGCCCCTGATTCACTCCTGACTTGACTGAATAGAACAAAAACATCCTGTGGCATACTGCAATAGCATCGAATAGCCCCCGCGATAGGCAACTTTTCAGGGAAGTCAGGGACCAATACCAATACCTTTTTCAAACAGAAATTCATCCTGTAGCACTAATTCCAAAATGTTTTGGGACACTGTAAAGTCCATGGAGAATAAGAGCACCTCCTCCGAGCTGCCCACTGCACTTCAGGCGAGGAAACTGTCACCACCGATAAATCTACAATAATCGAGAATTTCAAGCAGCATTTTTCTACGGCCGGGCTATGCTTTCCACCTGGCTACCCCTACCCCAGCCAACAGCTCAGCACCCCCTGCAGCAACTTGCACAAGCCCCCCCCACCACACTTCTTCACTCAAATCCAAATAGCTGATGTTCTGAAAGAGCTGCAAAATCTGGACCCTACAAATCAGCTGGGCGAGACAATCTGGACCCTCTCTTTCTAAATTATCTGCCGCAATTGTTGCAACCCCTATTATTAGCCTGTTCAACCTCTCTTTTGTATCGTCTGAGATCCCCAAAGATTGGAAAGCTGCCGAGGTCATCAAAAGGGGAGACACTCTAGACCCAATCTGTTACAGACCTATATCTATCCTGCCCTGCCTTTCTAAAGTCTTCGAAAGCAAAGTTAACAAACAGATCACAGACCATTTTGAATTCCACCGTACCTTCTCCACTATGCAATCCGGTTTCCAAGGTGGTCATGGGTGCACCTCAGCCACGCTCAAGGTCCTAAACGATATCATAACCACCATAGATAAAAGACAGTACTGTGCAGCAGTCTTCATCGACCTGGCCAAAGCTTTCGACTCTGCCAATCATTGCATTCTTATCGGCAGACTCAACAGCCTTGGTTTGTCAAATCACTGCCTCGCCTGGTTCACCAACTACTTCTCAGATAGAGTTCAGCGTGTCAAATCGGAGGGCCTGTTGTCCGGACCTCTGGCAGACTGTATACATCTGGCCCTTCTTTGGACACTGTTAACAAACCCCCAAACGAGCTTCAATGCCATACAACTCTCCTTACGTGACCTCAAACTGCTCTTAAATGCTAGTAAAACTAAATGCATGCTCTTCAACCAATCGCTGCCAGCACCCGCCCGCCCGACTAGCATCACTACTCTGGACAGTTCTGACTTAGAATATGTGGACAACTACAAATACCTAGGTGTCTGGCTAGACTGTAAACTCTCCTTACAGACTCACATTAAGCATTTCCAATCCAAAATTAAATCTAGAATCGGCTTCCTATTTTGCAACAAATCCTCCTTCACTCATGCTGCCATACATACCCTCGTAAAACTGACTATCCTACCGATCCTTGACTTCGGCGATGTCATTTACAAAATAGCCTCCAACACTCTACTCAGCAAATTGGATGTAGTCTATCACAGTGCCATCCGTTTTGTCACTAAAGCCCCATATACTACCCACCACTGCAACCTGTATGCTCTCATTGCCTGGCCCTCACTACATATCCGTCACCAAACCCACTGGCTCGAGGTCATCTGTAAGTCTTTGCTAGGTAAAGGCCCGCCTTATCTCAACTCACTGGTCACCATAGCAACACCCACCCATAGCAAGCGCTCCAGCAGGTATATTTCACTGGTCATCCCCAAAGCCAACACCTCATTAGGCCGCCTTTCCTTCCAGTTCTCTGCTGCCAATGACTGGAACGAATTGCAAAAGTCACTGAAGCTGGAGATTTAGATCTCACTCACTAACTATAAGCATCAGCTGTCAGAGCAGCTTACCAATCACTGCACCTGACACAGCCCATCTGTAAACAGCCCATCCAACTACCTCATCCCCATATTGTTCTTTTTTTGCTCTTTCTCACCCCAGTATCTCTACTTGCACATCATCATCTGTACATCTATCACTACAGTGTTGATGCTAAATTGTATTTATTTTGCCACTATAGCCTATTTATTGCCTTACCTCACAAATCTTACTACATTTACACACTGTATGTAGATTTTGTTATTGTGCTATTGACTGTATGTCTATCCAGTGTGTAACTCTGTTGTTTTTTCGCACTGTTTTGCTTGATCTTGGCCAGATCGCAGTTGTATTTGAGAACTTGTTTTCAACTGGTCTCCCTGGTGAAATAATGGTGAAATAAATTGTCAAAAAAACATTATGAGACAGAAACTATGGAGCCTATGGATTAAACTGAAGGCGAATAATCTAAGCATTACTAGGTAATGGTAAATGAAGCTAAAGACTAGTTATCTTCGTATTTATGCCAGCAAGCAAACATGTCTAGCTAACTATAGGACCAGAATATGGGTTTTACAGGAGACGTGGAATATGGCGATAAAGGAGAAGCGCCATAGTCAACGTCTCCTGTAAAACCAGATTCGGCTTTCGCTAGCGATAAGACTTTCTAGCTTGCTAACACCGTTGACCAATTGCTTGCTAGCTAACCCCGATGTCTCAAACACAGAAACGGCAGCATGAAAGGATTTTGTTGTGCTACTTACACAGCTAGCAAGGGAGCACAAGGCCATGCAAGCCCCCATTTTCTAAGCGATGTCCTCTTCTTCTCTGGTATTATGGCGGTCCACAAACAAATGTTAAAGGTGCATGCCGCCACCTACTTTACGGGTAGTGAACGAAAGAAAATCCATTGCTGGGGAAAGGGGAAAAAAACATTCATAATACAATACAAAGATGTAATACATCAGCAGGTGTTTCAGCCATTACATTCACCACGTATTAACGTTTACAAATGTCAATCATTGCTTTCTAAACAGTTTTCTAAACATGCTAATATGCCCCCCTTAATTTTTTTTGCAGTTTTGAAACTGCAGTAACTGAAGTCCGCTGTGGTATTTTATGCAGCAATTGCAGCATACTGCACTCTAACTACAGTTATACTACACTCTGACTGCATTTTGTGTGTGTTTAAGGGCCTTATCTTTCATGTCAGCGAGAAATAAGCTTAAATAAATAGAAAAATACACCTACTGTAGCAGTTTTGCACAGATCCATACACTGTGTTCTAGGTGACCCCAATTAACTTACACACAGGTGTTCGGAGCACACTAGATAGCTAATTAGCATAGGTGGTGGCCTATGCCTTCCATCTGTCTTCCATAAACCAGCGCTGCAACATGGAGATAATGGCAGTGTGGGAATACTAACCTTAAACCAATTAAGGTGTGTAGTAATATACCTTTAGTTTTTTGAAAATTACTTCTCGCTGATATGAAAGATACTTTCCTTATGTTTCCAAAACAGTAATGCAAGCGATGCATGCTATTGTTTAGAACAAGTGTTGGGGCTCCCCCAGTCAGAAGATCCTATGACAATAGGTGCTATAGTAATTAGAGTCTTTGAATGGCATAGTCAGTACCCTGTTGGCGAGTAACATTTACCGGTGTCTCTAATCCAACTACCATGATTTCTTCAACGTTACTCCCTTCTTCCACTCTGGAAATGGATTGCAGAGGCTCCGTAAGGAGGGTGTAACAAAATTGCGGAGGCTTGCAGAGGCCAAATCAAGTTCTATACCGCAGCGCCTCCAAAATGTTGTAAAAGGCTCTACATGGTCAATCCGACAGCATTTACTGTGATGCGGCCTTGCAGAAGTCAGATCATTCATACTTATTGCGCTTCTGGGAGCTGTCATAATGCATCCAATTAAATTGGTCTGCACTGCACCACTCATAGTGATTCAGGGCTAATCCCTATAGCCATCCAGCTAATTATAAACAGCTGGCTAAATGAAAAGACAACACCTACCTCTTCTGAGATGTTGGAGTCCGTTTCCCGGTGCTTGACATAGGAGCTCAGCCAAGATAGCATGTAGTAAAAAATCTCCATCCCGAATATCCCCATTGCCTCCCAAAACATGTGCCTATATTTAGGCTATTGTTTATATGTGTATTTCACACTATGTTGAGGTAAAAATCGGAGCATAATGCTTGTCTGGATGTAAACCCCAATACATGCACGTGCATTTTAGATCTGCATTGCTTGGCTGTTTGTGGTTTTAGGCTGGGTTTCTGTACAGCACTTTGTGACATCGGCTGATATAAAAAGGGCTTTATAAATACATTTGATTGACTGATTGATGTTCATGTCATCGTCATCAATCACCTGCATTACAGTAAAAAAATATAATATATGTTTTAATTGAATATTAAAACATATAATCTACTTGCAAGTGAAACCACTCAACATGTACATTATTCAGTCATCTAACAGACTCCCATCCAGAACGACCCACAGAAGAAACCAGGGTCAACGCCCTGCTCAAGGGCACGTCGATAGATCACCCACAAGGTCAAAAACTGGGACACGAACCAGCAACATATCAGACCCCCCCCCTCCTGAGAAAATAATTAAGCATGATAAAATTAAATAATTAATAATAATTAAATAAACCGAAAACAACAATGCAAAAAACAAAAGACACCAAGGAAAACAAAATTCATAACAGCAAGGCCATGTATGTGTGTGCAAGTATGGCTCGTATTTACATGTGTGTATGTGTGTGTGTCCGTGTATGTGCACGTGTGTGTTACAGTTAAAAACTACTTTGACTACCACCACTGATTTTTGTATGCTAGCTATGCTACCAGCTTATACGAACGGGAGTTAGCATTTAGCAGGCATTTTTTTCTAAACCTGATAAGGGAACTCTTCTACATTTTATGCAGCGAAAATAGCCAAATATACACTACCGGTCAAAAGTTTTAGAACACCTACTCATTCAAGAGATTTTCTTTATTTTTTGCTATTTTCTACATTGTAGATTAATATTGAAGACATAACTATGAAATAACACATATGGAATCATGTAGTAACCAAAAAAGTGTTAAAACAAATCAAAATATATTTAATATTTGAGATTCTTCAAATAGCCACTCTTTCCAACAAACGGAGTCAACCTTGAATTACTTTTCTTGGAAATCTGTTCACTAATCACAAAAAATGTTAATTGGCATACATGATGTGCTCGAGAGTCCTTGTTTTTTTAAAATATATATATTTTTTTATTATGCATTACTGCCAAGAGTGTGCAAAGCTGTCACCAAGGCAAAGAATGGTTACTTTAAAGAATCTCAAATATAAATATATTTAGATTTGTTTAACACTTTTTTGGTTACTACATGATACCATATGTGTTATTTCATAGTTTTGATGTCTTCACTATTATTCTATAATGTACAAAATACAAAAAATGTAGAAAAGCCTTGAATGAGCAGTGGTGTCCAAACTTTTGACTGGTACTATATATAATATAATTTACCTCCTGTCATGACTTTACTCTCATTAATTTGATAACTGTTATTTATCGAATCAACTAACTATGTTCAATTGTTACCCGATTGTCACGCCCTGACCCTCTAAGTTCTCTATGGTGTTTTAGGTCAGGGCATGACTAGGGGGCGTTCGAGGTATTGTGTTTCTATGTTGGTGTGTGGGTATGGTTCCCAATTGGAGGCAGCTGATTATCGTTGCCTGTAATTGGGGATCATACTTAGTTTGTCATTTTCCCCACCTGCGATGTGGGATATTGTTTTGTGTTAGTGCCTATGTGTGCTACGTCTGTCACGATCGTTATATCTTTGTTGTTTTTGGAAGTTTCACTATTAATCAAATGTGGAACTCTACTCACGCTGCGCCTTGGTCCAATTATTTATACAACGAACATGACAGAATATCCCACCAAGTAAGGACCAAGCAGCGTGCCCAGGAGGTGAAGGAGAGTTTGTCATGGGAGGAGATATTAGGTGGATGCGAGACCCTTCCATGGCGGGAGTTGCCGAGGAGTAATGGAGGACAGTGATGATGCCGGGGTCCGCGGCTACAAACAGCCCAAGGGAAAAAAAATATTGGGGAGGGGCACAAGGGGCGGTCGGCAGAGCCGAGGAGAGAGCCAGAGATGATGGAGTTGATGGAGAAGTTTGAGGAGGGATATCGGAGAGAAATGTTGGCTAGGAGTATGCTGCAGCGCAGGAGTTTTGAAGAGCATAGTCAGTCCGGTGAAACCTGTCCCGGCTCCACGCACCAGGCTTCCAGTGCGCCTCCCCAGCCCGGTACGTCCTGTGCTGGCTCCCCGCACTTACCCTGAAGATCGTGTCATCAGTCCGGTGAAACCTGTGCCGGCTCCACGCACCAGGCCACAGTTCAGAGCTTCCAGTGACAGTCCACAGCCCGCAGCTTCCTGCGCCATGGCCGGAGCCTTCCACTGCGCCGATGCCTAGTCCAGGCACGGCGTCCAGTCCCGCTCCATGGCCGGCGCCATCCATTAAAGCCAAGATAATGGAATTCATTGCCCTTGACAATCAACCGTTCTCTGTCGTGGGTGATGTTGGCTTTCGCCGACTGGTCGAGAACCGGTACACACTACCAAGTGAGCTATTTTTCAGATGTTGACCTACCGGAGTTACACAGTAATGGCATCACTGCTATTAGCTTCACAACATACATACTATGGAATGCCGTTTGGGTCTTTGCGTGTCAAAAAAGATACAGTTGCACTGTCAAAGCTGTACAAAAAAGTCTGCAGACAAGCAAACACGGGCCATGAGCGATGTGTTTACAATGCCACGTTGGTAATAAAGCATCATTTGATCGACCGCAATTTCAAAGCTTTAGCTTTGTACCTAGCTAGCACCAAATACAACCAGCCTGAAAACAATGACTGCAGTCATTTTTATTATTCTTCGGAATGATTTAGGAATCCTTGTGAGTAAGTATTAACTAGGTTGCCACTTGTTGTTCGCCTATTGAAATTGAACTTCAGTTCATGAAAATAAATATTTAGCCAGCTACTTAACCCTGTTGCCCAAAACTAACGTGAGATTTTCAGGGACCTGCACAGGCAGGGTGTAGTGGTGTATATTGATGACATTCTGATATACTTCGCTACTCACGCTGAGCATGTCTCCCTGGTGCGCAAGGTGCTTGGTCGACTGTTGGAGCATGACCTGTACGCCAAGGCTGAGAAATGCATGTTCTTCCAACAGTCCATCTCCTTCCTAGGGTACCGCATTTCGACCTCAGGGCTGCTCTCCTGTGTCTGACTTCCCTGCCACCAGTTACGCACCCCTTACAACTAGAAAAGTCAGTTAAGAACAAATTCTTATTTACAATGACGGCCTACCCCGGCCAACGCTGGGCTAATTGTGCACCGACCTATGGGACTCCCAATCACAGCCAGATGTGATAGAGCTTGGATTCGAACCAGGGACTGTAGTGACGCCTCTTGCACTGAGATGCAGTGCAATGCTTAGACCATGTGTGTGTGTGTTAACTATTTAACTATACTAGAATGCCTAAAAAGCCGCAAAAACATGTAAATAACGGTTATCAGCATCGTTTTTTTTGGCAAGGACAATATTGGATATCGGTATAGGCCAAAAATGTCATGTCGGTGCATCACTAGTTTTCTGCTCTCTCCACCACGTGTTGATAGCCAGAGTTTGAACCACTTTAAATGTGCAGCTGCAGCCTGGTGATGTTCTGGTCTATAGTCTGGGAGGTAAGTTTATTTTCTTCACCATATGTTGAGGTTCAAAGTTCCAAATATTTCCAAAAGTGTAGAGACCGCTCCACGCTTTCTGGTCTAATGTTAATCTCTATACCCAATCCTTTTATGCACTCTGGCCAAAGGGGACAGTTCCATCAGTCTGACACGTTCTCTGACCTCACTCGGGGCGTGGCTACTTACTATGCACAGTTTATAGGAGATAGATTCTCTTATGGCTCCTAAAATCACATTATTATCTTAACAAAAATACTTTCATAATTGTTCATATTATATGCACAACGTATTGGATGGAAACTTGACAGATAAAGGGTATATACTTTCCAAGTTACAGTATTTCCTTTATACCATTTTGAATGGCATCACAAAATAAAAACCCATATGAAATGATTATTCTTTAGATCACCATTGACCATTTCCCACATTCTTATGTTAGAAATATTGTTCCAGTATTCACTTTTGTGAATGTTGTTAGAGTTTCTGCAGGAAAATCCTGTTAACAAAGACATTTTGTTGGTTCATACTGGAGGGGACAAGAGAGTCCTCTTCTCCTGTAATTTACAACAAGGTGTGAACTGTCCAATCAGCCCAGTTCCCTCCTCCCTTCTTCTGTGGGTGAGAGAAGGTCTGGTTACTGTCATCAATTGCCAAGCTGATCTGACCCATTCCAATCCTCACAGGAGAGTCATGACACCCCCCTCCCCTGCGCGCCATCTTGGTCTCGAACCAGGTCTCTTTGAAGAGATTTTTATCTCAATGAGACACAACCTGGATCAAAATATATACTCTAAATAATATACAATATTATATCCAAAATATAATATTAAAATATACACTATTACCAAGTTACAGCTTTTTTTGCACAAATACATTTGCTTACTTGGTTCGATGCCAACCAATGTCTAAATAGCCTAGGAAGTTCAAAGATACAAGTCTGTGACATCCTTCATTGCATGCATGTAGAGAAGTACAACAAACCCATGTTAGGATTAAATTAACTCACCCATTCAATGACACTTACTTTTGGGTGTCAGTGAAAATGTATGGACCAGAAAGTACATTCATTCCTTTAGGAGTAAAAGTAAAAGTTGTCAAACATAAACGTAAATAGTAAAGTACAGATACACAAAAAAACCGACTTAAGTAGTACTTTAAAGAATTTATACTTAAGTACTTTACACCACATCTTCTATGTCTATGTGGCCATGTATGGAAACTGTCTTTCTGGGCCAGGCCTCCGTTATACTGCAGTACCAAAGTAAAATTGCAGGAGCAGTCGAAACTGTGCTTCTTGACCGGAACCCTAGCCCCTTGTGTCTGCCTGGTCTGTCTCATAAGCGTTCCAGGAAGTCTAGCAATGTTTGCACCAGTGGGTTTAGAAGACTGAGGGATAGGTTTAGAAAGCCACTGAGGGATAGGTTTCCATCCTGGGAAAGTCCAGCTGATTTCATTCCAGCTAACTATTTATGTTGATGATGGTAGTATTGAACTGAAAATAAAATATCCATGAAATATAAAGTTGAGAATGGGAACCCTGTCTCATGAAAGCAAAATGTTTGATTTCAAAATTCAAAAGCAAAAACCCCAAAACTTATAAGCAAATCATTTTAAAGCGAGAGCAAAACTCTATGACAAGTGATTAAAAATTATACTTGAAAACGAATGCAAAAATCATTTTCGGTTAAACTTTCCCAGCAACCAATCCTATTGAATACACTTTGCCTGTGCTCTTGCCTGCATGTACTACCTTTTGGTTACGCTACTCGTATCTTTACTTTCGAAGCCAGTCTTTTCAATTGCGAGTTTTGGCATTATTTTTCCGAAAAGGGCGGGGTTTAGGGGGAGGCGCAGACACTGAGTCTCCATTGGTCCGCTAGTTTTGGAGTGACGGTTCATCTTAACCCAATCAATGAACATGATAGACAGGCTTTTTTATATTGCCTACTTAACTAGACGGTCTGATGTCCACTACGAGCCAACCCCCCCCCCCCCTTTAGCTAACTGGCTAAAGTTGCTTGGCTTGCTTGTTACTTCCAGACACAAATGAGAGAACACCTCAACTCTGAACATTTTACTCGCCCTAGCAGAGCTAGTTAGGCTGTTTTCATGCTATCTAGAGCGTTAGTGACTAACTGTGCTGCTAGCAACAATTGAATTCCATTTTCTGCAAACCTTTACTGACACCTGTCATATTCAACGGTGTTGCGCGTTCGTAAATTCATCAATTACTCTGTGCTCTAGCACATTCAAACGTGAGCGTTTTGGAAATCGGAGTAGATAGCCAAAAGTAATCTACGAATGCACGCTAAATCGACATTATTGATTGGACGATTAGGACCAATGGGAGTAGAGAACGAGATGTGACGAGTTAACTTTAGTGCTTCGGTCCTTTTTGTTGTTGCGCGAACGGTGCTGAGGCAGGCAGTTTCAGCATTTGAAGGTAGGTTTAAACATGTTTTTAACGGTAATCATTGGAGATATATTGATGGCAATCATTACGCTTTCAGTGATGTTTGTCCTTTTTGGGGTAAGTAAACTTCGTTGTCATTACAAATGTATTGCAATTGAGCATCCTATAATGTAAGCTAGCTGCCTTGAACACAGTTAATAGCTGTTCAGATAGTTAACATTAGCCAGCTACGCAGCGCATGACTCTGGGGATGGAGACTAGGTGGGAGTGATCACACTGTGCCTCGGTCTGCGCTTTTTCTCAATTCCCATATCGTCAATCGACGATTAAACATTGACTTTCGACAACTACTATGGACAAATTGCTGTGCTTTAATTTACATGTGAAGAGGGGTTTCAGACTGCAGTAGCTAGCTAGCTAATATATTCAGGTAGTCTGCCAGTGTCTGTGCCCCTGCTGAGCTGACAGTGTAGCCGAGTCCATTGTCTCCTCAGCATCAGTTTGCTATTCGTGCAATTTGCAGGTGGGTTGAGATGGATATCAGTGTCGGTGGTATTTGTCTAGCTAAGTTAATGTGTAATATTGTAAAATCTTAAATAATGTAATGATTCATAATTGTGTTTTTTAGTTTTTAGGAAATTGAAATCTGTCATGCTGTCATCGACATGAATAGATTACTGTTGGTCGTTTGTATTCAGTCTTTGTTAGTGTTGGTGTCTTGTTTTGAAGCTGGTCTTAGTGTAGGAACGCCTCTGCCTTTAGCTAGGAATTGTCTTTAATTCAATAAATGCAATGATTGAATTGGAATGTTCTCCAATCTGACTGTCAATTCAGACCACACCACACCTAGTTCATATTGTTCTCTGACCTGTATTTCCAATGGTGCTCCCTTTATTGTCTTCGTGCAATAATCAAATCCAATTCCGGGAAAGAAAACATTCTCTGCTGACATGATATTACAATGGCAAGGTAGAATAAATTCTAATTTAGTAACTTAATTTATGCTCTGGTAGTTGTTCCTGATAAACAAGGATGGGAAGGGCTTCATGTCCACACCCTTTTTGTCTCCATTGAAATAAACTATTTTAAACATTTGCCAGCTGTTGTTTTGAATAGGTGCAGTAAGGGTAATGTGAAATATATTCTCAATCATTTGCTGTATCGCTAATATTCATGCTACATGTCTAACATGAATACAAGTGATCCATCTCCAACGGCCATCTTATAGACAGCAATACCCCCAATTGAATTCTTACTAGGCACATATCATGGCTCTCCACCTTCAGAATCAATAGTTGTCATTGCTTGTATCGATCTGTGTTTCTGTTCATTCCTGATTAGTGCATGGATGCATCTTTTGATGTATTGTCTTTCTGTCATTAAACCTATGGCTTTGTCTGTATTTTTCCTCCCAGGCAAAGCAACCCTCAGTACTCTGCTGAAATGGCGTCCTCTGGAGGTAAGTGTTAACATGATAGGACTTTATTACACTATTACAATGAGCCCAAACATATTGAGACAGTTACACCTTTTTTGTTGTTTAGTGCCCAATATAAATTAATGGTAAATAATGTATTGTGTCATTTTGGAGTCACTTTTATGCAATTAGCTTCACTATCATATTGTTTAGGTGTTATAACTATGCTATTATCAGTTTGATACCTACTTGTATCAACATTGATGGATTCCCTATTTTCACAGAGATCCTGGTCAAGGAGTTGGACAAGCGTGCTTCAGGTCAAGCATTTGAGGTAATCTTGGCCCCCGATGCCAAGGGTGAAATCCCCCTACCTCCCCCAAAGGAGAAGAAGGAGATGTCCCTAGAGGAAATCCAGAAGAAACTGGAGGCTGCAGAGGAGAGACGCAAGGTACCTACAGTCAGATATACACAAATAAGTATCAGGAAATGGAGCCGCATCCACCTTACAGGTTTAGTTCATTTATATTTTATTATTTTCTAGCTCAGGTTTGGTCCCACTAGCCTACCACTAACTTCCTGTGTGACTTTGATTTTCTAATTTGATCAGAGTCATGAAGCAGAGGTGCTGAAGCACTTAGCTGAGAAGAGAGAGCACGAGAAGGAAGTTCTGAAGAAAGCCATGGAGGAGAACAACAACTTCAGCAAGACAGCAGAGGAGAAGCTCAATCAGAAGATGGAAGCCAACAAAGAGAATCGCACGGCACGAATGGCAGCTCTCAATGAGAAATTCAAAGAGAAGGTTGGCCTCACTGCTCAGCCTGACATTTTTGTCTGACATCTTGACGTAATTTTCTGCAATTCTGAACTTGAGAGAACTTCAAATTGAAAAGCCCAGGTTATGGAAATGGGATGGTGGTTGAAATGCCATGCACACTGTTCAAAGTTATACTTAACTAATCAGTTTAACTAATGTGATTTTCATGTTTTTTATTCATTTTAGGATAAGAAGCTTGAGGAGGTACGAAAGGCCAAGGAAACAAAACCAGAGGGGGAGAACTGATTTTCTTTTGTAATAAAAAATAAAAAAACATATCTTTTTGTTCTTCATTGATAGTATCATATTTTTCATTGTTATAGTTTTGTTCACCTTGTTAGGATTAGTTAGGCTGTCCATTGTTGCTTTTGTTGTGGATGTATAAGTATTTCTTCCCCCACCTCCAGTAGATTTGTGTATTGTAGCTTATGACCTTTGAAATAAGCAGTGTTTTTACCTATAAGGAAGCATGCCACTGTTAGACATTGGTCCTTAACATTGTGAATTGCATAATGTAAGTAAATCCTTGTACCTTGTAAAACTGCGGTTATCTGAGATTAATAAAGTTGCAATTGTTCTTCAAAACCTCTAAAAGTCTTAGCCGTTGTGGGGGGTAGGGTACTAAGCTAACATATTCAATTGTTTTAAAGATGGTCATACCATGGATCATTTAGCTATTTGATTTAGATTTTTTTTTTTATTATTTGATATAATATTGAATTTGTCCTTTACTACTATAGTTTATAGAAACGCTTTGAATAACACATTCATACATGGCAAAACAAATGAATCATAAGGAATAAGGTTTTGAAGTGTCTTTTCTATATCTCGGATATATATGAAAGCTCAGGAAATAGATATATTTTTAAACACATTTAATCCCTTATTTTTGTTGGCATAAATCGATTTACATTCAGAAGAGTCCCGTGACAGACGAGTCCAGTGGGGGGCGTAGAGCAAAATGGGGAACACCATCGTGTACGTGAGAGTCTACCATTTCCATAGAGTGATCATAATAGTTTGCAGGCGCTACATACGTTTTTGTGAGAAGACGATTTTCGGGATGTCTCATGGTCTGACGAACACAACTAGCTCCTCCACCTTCCACCGCAGATGCGGAAGGGCTACATACAGCGGGATGCGGTGAATATTAACGCAGCCAATGCAAAAAACAACAACTGATCTCTATCTTAAATTGACGAATTTTGATGGGGATTTTTGTATTATGTTACTTAGATTGACCCACGGTTGCGTCAATAGACTCCTTAAGGATTATTAATGGACTTAATTTATTTGTGGCTTTTGGGTTGCAGACTCAGTTACCTACACCTTCTGTATTGGTGCACACCTAGACTACACTAGTATTTCCATTTTGGTAATTCATATTTCGTCATGCAAATTTGATAGTCATTTTCAAATGGATCTGACAACATAGTAAGTAGATGTAGCATTGTGGATGAATAGTGTAATTGTATCACCCTCAGTATTTTAATGATGTTATCTTCATATTTTACCTAAAGATTGGATAGAGCTAATTGCCATGTTTGTTTACTTGTTATCATAATTTATTATCTAGACGTTCCTTTTATTCAATGCATATATTTTGTGATATAAGGCCTTGATAGTGGTACTGGTAAATATAATGAATTGCTACATTAAAAAAAGGCAAGTCATTCCTTTGACTCTTCTGACACCTAGTGGTAATAGCGCAAAACTATAATGTAGAGCAACAGAAGCTGGAAAATGAAATTAAGATTTCTCTTTTACACATTTTGGCAGTGTATAGACAGTGTTCTTTGGGCATATGAGTAATATTGTTTTATCATTATAAACAATTAAATGAACATATTGTGTTTTGTTGAATTGTTTCACTGATTAAGTGTATCTACAAATGCCATATTCTATTAGAACCGGGAGGTTTGTCGATCAGGCCTAAAATTTTGGTTGAATTAGTGCTAACGGTTAAAAACCGAGTGCTGGTAAGTAGCCTACTGCTGATATGGCCACAGATGGTCCCTCCACAATGCCAGCATGGTGACGAACATCTCCTCTTCAACCTCAAGAGGCTGAATATATTTTATTTAGAGAAGTCTCTGTGGTCAGCCTCCATTCTTGGACATCATGTTCTGGTCCCTTTATAGTTCACCTACCTCACCTCTATAGCACCTCTATATAAGCTATGTTTACAATCATTCATGTCATGTTAATCATTAATGTTATACTAAGAAAGTATCGGCAGATGTGATAAACAACAGATATTACGGTATAAGTCCTTCCAAGCAACAAAACACATTTTAATATTTCTCCCATCTCAACTGTGCTTCAACAAATATGAAACAACCTGCACTTTGAGAAAGTTCTAAAATAAGCCATACATTTCTAGAGTAATATAAAAAGCAACGATGATGAGGTACTGGACCATTCATCAACAAGGGCCCCCGCCCACGGGAAATGTACATGAAACAAATGTGTGGAGATACAATAATTACACAATTGTAACACATAGATTTTTAATATGCTAAATATGCATTCTACCCTATCTTTGCTTAAACAAACACCTGAAAAGCTAGTTTGGAGTGCATTTTTTGTTCCTAAATACATTTGAAATGTATTGGAAACAGGTTACCAAGTCACATACCAGGCATGGAACATGTTCAAATTGCAAACAGAATGTGTTCATCTTGTGTGACATTTCTGGTTGGGCTCTTGCCTATATATTGTTTTAGAGACACCTGTTAAGTCTGAGAAAGATATCCACCGTATGATAGTAGGCTGTGCACATTATGTAATTGTACAATAACGTTTTTGTATTGGGGTCTCAGCAGGTGGTATTGCCAGGGGGAGATAGCTGAGACACCTCTGCGAATTGTATTGAAAGTCTTGGTTGGGTCTGACTGAGTATAAACAATGCAAGCCTTTCACAGACACATCCACAGTGTTTCATACAAAGACACATTGTCAATGCTATCCCCAGCGTGGGAGGAGGGAGAATGTGAGCCTTTATACCTTTATTTAACTAGGCAAGTCAGTTAAGAACAAATTCCTACTTACAATGACAGCCTAGTAACAGTGCATTCTACCCTATCTGTCATTTGGCTGCCTTGTTCAGGGGCCAAATGACAGATTTTTACCTTATCAGCTCGGGGATTCGATCTAGCAACCTTTTGGTTACTGGCCCAACGACCCGCAGGCAGGGCAGGGCCCTCTCCAGTAGACTTTCAAATCAGTAAAACAAGTACATAATTTATGGGGAGTGGGTGTTTCTTCATTTTCAGAGCAGACACTGCATTTCATTCCCTGACAGTGTGCAGTCAAATAAGATCTACGCTATTGGTGAGAATCTAGTGAAAAGATAGGAACCTACACCATATCTGACCGCTGATTGGTTAGAACATCTGCTCGTCAAAGGCTCGTGGCTCTTTGACGACGGATAGCGTCTTGTTAAAATAAATATATATATATATAAAGCCGACAGGCGCTCCACCCGCACAAGAATAATCCAACTTTAGTAATTTTATTGATGAAACAATGTTATTCATATTTGACGTATTAATGAATAATCCAAAGGATTCACTTTTCAAGGTTTTGCACTGATACTGCGTTTGCCTTTTCCAGGTAGGTTTATTTCTTTATTTCTTATGGTTTTCAGCACTGATGGCCACGCCAGAACATGGTCGCATAAAATGTCAATGTGCATGCCGATAGACCATTTTAATCATGTGCATTTGTATAGAAGGCTCTGTTTTAGTAAATGTCGTATAACATGTAATAGAGCAGCTGTTAGCATGGGAAATTGAAGCCTATTCTGCATGCAGTTTACCCATCCCTGATCACGTGTCGGCTTAATTCGAATGTCTTTTTCCAGAAATACCCAATTTGTGTTCATATTTGGCTATAATATATGTCGATAATTAGGATAACATATTGATCAGCCGTTTCCATGCAGTTATCGATTGTTAGCTAGTAGGCTAAAATAGGCCTCACTGTTGGATGCCTTGACTAAATCATTTACATTAGAATATCGTTCCACAGTCTCAAAGCTTCTGGATTCGTTTATACTCGAGCAATTCTTCACCTATGAATATTTTAAAGACAGCTATGCATGCAACCAATGTAAAAATCGGACGGTGGAGACCGGCAGGATGGGGAATATGTCACATGATTCTCTTCCCATTCAACGATCACTCTATGATACAATTTTTTCTTAGCACTCAATCATTTACGTGGCCCCCTCTTCTTGTCCCCGTACCTTTTTCAACTCTAACATGGTCATGGGATGAGTGCACACGTGGAATACAATTCTCAGTAGCATAGGCATTCTTTCGCTTGCCCTGCATTTTTAAATAAATGCAAATTAAGTAGCAATTGAGAATTTGAGGAAGCTGTTTAATTTACTGAAGACTATTAATATGCACCCCATGTGTAGGCCTAGGCTCCAGAATTTACATCTTTGTGCTGCTGACAATGCAAATATACATTAGTAGCCTTATATTTTTTGTAAGATTTTATTTTAGACAGTAGAGATAGACAAAAGACAATAGACAACTTAACATTTCAGACATAGATCCACTAAACTAGACATTACATTGACTGGGACTTAAATGCCCAACCTTCAACATAAAGAAAAAAGACAAAAAACACCAACTCAGACATACAGTACCAATCAAAAGTTTGGACAGACCTACTCATTGAAGGGTTTTTCTATTGTAGACTAATAGTGAAGACATCAAAACTATGAAATAACACATATGGGAGTTAACAAATGGGTAGTTAACAAAAAAGTGTTTTTATATTTTATATTCTTCTAAGTAGCCACCCTTTGCCTTGATGACAGTTTTACACACTGTTGGTATTCTCTCAACTAGCTTCATGATGTAGTTAGCTGGAATGCATTTCCAACGGTCTTGAATGAGTTCCAACATATGCTCAGCACTTGTTGGCTGCTTTTCCTTCACTCTGCAGTCCAACGCATCCCAAACCATCTCAAATGACTTGGGGTCGGGTGATTGTGGAGGCCAGGTTATCTGATACAGCACTGCATCACTCTCCATATTGGTAAAATAACCCTTACTGTTGTGGTCGTTTAGAGATGGAGACCAAGGCTCGGCGTGGTAAGCGTACATCTTTCTTTAATTGATGACACCAAAAAAAAAAGATAAACGAACGTAAAGTTCTGTAGTGCTGGAAAGCAACAGTACATAAACAAGACCCCACAAACTCAGGTGGAAAACAGGCTGACTATGATCCCCAATCAGAGACAACGATAGACAGCTGCCTCTGATTGGGAACCATACCCGGCCAACAAAGAAATAGAACACATAGATTTGCCCACCCAAGTCGCACCCACCAAATAGAGAATAAAAAAGGCTCTCTAAGGTCAGGGCGTAACACTTACATAGCCTGGAGGTGTGTTTTGGGCCATTGTCCTGTTGAAAAATAAATGATAGTCCCACTAAGTGCAAACCATATGGGATGGCGTAACCCTACAGAATGCTGTAGTAGCCATGCTGGTTAAGTGTGCCTTGAATTCTAAATAAATCACAGACAGTGTCACCAGCAAAGCACCCACACACCATCACACCTCCTCCTCCATGCTTCACGGTGGGAACCACACATGCGAAGGTCATCCGTTCACCTACTGTGCATCTCACAAAGATACGGAGGTTGGAACCAGAAATCTCAAATTAGGACTCATCAGACCGAAGGACAGATTTCCACCGGTCTAATGTCCATTGCTCGTGTTTCTTGGCACAAGCAATTGTCTTTTTCTTATTGGTGTCATTTTAGCAGTGGTTTCTTTGCAGCAATTTGACCATGAAGGCCTGATTCACGCAGTCTCCTCTGAATAGTTGATGTTGAGATGTGGCTGTTACTTGAACTCTGTGAAGCATTTTTACAGGCTGCAATCTGAGGTGCAGGTAATTGCCGATTTCGGAGGCTGGTAACTCTAATGAACTTTTCCTCTGCAGCATAGGTAACTCTGGGTCTTCCGTTCCTGTGGAGGTCCTCATGAGAGCCAATTTCATCATATCGGTTTTTGCGACTGCACTTGAAGAGAACGTTTTTGAAATGTTCCGTATTGACTGACCTTCGTTTCTTAAAGTAATGATGGACTGTCATTTCTCTTTTCTTATTTGAACTGCCATATTATGGACTTGGTCTTTTACCAAATAGTGCTATTTCTGTATTCCAAGCCCACCTTGTCACAACACAACTGATCGGCTCAAACACATTAAGAAGGAAAGAAATTCAAGAAATTAACATTGAAATGCATTCCAGGCCTCATGAAGCTTGTTGAGAGAATGCCATGAGTGTGCAAAGCTGTAAAGCTTTTGTCATTAAGGCAAAAGGTGGCTACTTTGAAGAATCTCATATAAAATATTGAGATCTGATCTGTTTCACCTGTCTTTGTGCTTGTCGCCACCCCCCTCCGGGTGTCTACAATCTTCCCCATTATCCCCAGGGTATTTATACCTGTGTTCTCTGTTTGTCTATTGCCAATTTGTTTTGTGAAACCTACCAGTGTTTTTCCCCTTTCTCCTGTCTGTTCTAGTTCCTGTTTTCTAGTTTTTCCCGGTTTTGACCATTCTGCCTGCCCTGACCCTGAGACTGCCTGCCGTTCTGTACCTTGCCAAACCACACTGGAATATTGACCCCTGCCTACTGTGACCCTGAGACTGCCTGCCGTTCTGGACCTTTTGTACCCTATTTGGATTACTGACCTCTTGCCTACCTGTCGTTTTGCCTGCCCCTGTACTAGTAATAAACGTTTGTTACTTTGACACTGTCTGCATCTGGGTCTTACCTAAAACGTGATACATATGTTTTGATTTGTTGAACAGTTTTTGTTTACTACATGATTCTACATGATGATATGTGTTATTTCATAGTTTTGATGTCTTCACTATTATTCTACAATGTAGAAAATTGTAAAAATAAAGAAAAACCCTTGAATGAGTAGGTGTGTCCAAACTTTTGCTTGGTACTGTACTTAGATTTCAACAAACATTAATGACATCATACTTGCTCAAACCTTCATGTTCCTACAGTTTCCATACCCATCTTTGTTTGTTCTCAACATACTTTCTTATTTGTCATCATTTTGGTATTTCTAGGGCTTGTAATACTTTATGCCATATGGCTTCAAATTGTTGTATTTTATTTCTATCATTAGGCCACATTTTTTCAATATTTGAATAATACTTTTTTTATTTTATTTTTATTTATTTTATTTCACCTTTATTTAACCAGGTAGGCAAGTTGAGAACAAGTTCTCATTTACAATTGCGACCTGGCCAACATAAAGCAAAGCAGTTCGACACATACAATGACACAGAGTTACACATGGAGTAAAACAAACATACAGTCAATAATACAGTATAAACAAGTCTATATATGATGTGAGCAAATGAGGTGAGATAAGGGAGGTAAATGCAAAAAAAAAGGCAATGGTGGCAAAGTAAATACAATATAGCAAGTAAAACACTGGAATGGTAGATTTGCAATGGAAGAATGTGCAAAGTAGAAATAAAAATAATGGGGTGCAAAGGAGCAAAATAAATAAATAAATTAAATACAGTAGGGAAAGAGGTAGTTGTTTGGGCTAAATTATAGGTGGGCTATGTACAGGTGCAGTAATCTGTGAGCTGCTCTGACAGTTGGTGCTTAAAGCTAGTGAGGGAGATAAGTGTTTCCAGTTTCAGAGATTTTTGTAGTTCATTCCAGTCATTGGCAGCAGAGAACTGGAAGGAGAGGCGGCCAAAGAAATAATTGGTTTTGGGGGTGACTAGAGAGATATACCTGCTGGAGTGTGTGCTACAGGTGGGAGATGCTATGGTGACCAGCGAGCTTTACCTAGCAGGGTCTTGTAGATGACATGGAGCCAGTGGGTTTGGCGAGGAGTATGAAGCGAGGGCCAGCCAACGAGAGCGTACAGGTCGCAATGGTGGGTAGTATATGGGGACTGCATCCAATTTGTTGAGTAGGGTATTGGAGGCTATTTTGTAAATGACATCGCCAAAGTCGAGGATGGTCAGTTTTACAAGGGTATGTTTGGCAGCATGAGTGAAGGATGCTTTGTTGCGAAATAGGAAGCCAATTCTAGATTTAACTTTGGATTGGAGATGTTTGATATGGGTCTGGAAGGAGAGTTTACAGTCTAACCAGACACCTAAGTATTTGTAGTTGTCCACGTATTCTAAATCAGAGCCGTCCAGAGTAGTGATGTTGGACAGGCGGGCAGGTGCAGGTAGCGATCAGTTGAAGAGCATGCATTTAGTTTTACTTGTATTTATGAGCAACTGGAGGCCACGGAAGGAGAGTTCTATGGCATTGAAGCTAATGCATTTGATTCACTATTGATGGAAGATAATTTGATGTCCAGTTTTTAAGTAATTTTTCCCCCTCAAAATTATTGACGAGAAAATAATGATCCAACCCATCGGATATCTCACTTCACCCTCATATATGCCATGTCTTGAAATATGTTAGATAGATGGATTAAAATTAAATTTACATTGTAAAACTTCTGATAGTCAACTTTCTAACTCTTCCCATATCTTTTGTACTTCCATAGCACTCCCAGAAGGCATGAATTATTGAGTAATTGTTTGTTTTATACATGACTCTGTGCTGTAGAATTTGTGTATTTTGTCTCTTGTGTAGTACGTTCTATGCATTAGTTTAAACTTGATTATGTAACGTTCTGTCCATCGTTCGTTTGTGTTTTCCTTGTTTTAGTGTTGGTCAGGACGTGAGCTGGGTGGGCATTCTATGTTGTGTGTCTGGTTTGTCTATTTCTATGTTTGGCCTGATATGGTTCTCAAGGCACCAGTGCTCCTCAGTCCAGCGCTGCCAGAGCCTTTTTCTCCAGTCAGCCCAGCGCCGTCTGAGCTACCCGTCTGTCCAGCGCCGCCAGTGGCGCCAGTCTGCCCAGCGCCGTCTGAGCTACCAGTCTGCCCAGCGCCGTCTGAGCAACCAGTCTGCCCAGCGCCGCCAGTCTGCCCAGCGCCGCCAGTGCCGCCCGTCTGCCCAGCGCCGTCTGAGCTACCAGTCTGCCCAGCGCCGTCTGAGCAACCAGTCTGCCCAGCGCCGCCAGTCTGCCCAGCGCCGCCAGTGCCGCCCGTCTGCCCAGCGCCGTCTGAGCTACCAGTCTGCCCAGCGCTGCCAGTGCCGCCAGTCTGCCCAGCGCCGCCAGTCTGCCCAGCGACGCCAGTGCCGCCAGTCTGCCAGGATCCGCCAGTCTGCCAGGATCCGCCAGGATCTGCCAGTCAGCCAGGATCCGCCAGTCAGCCAGGATCCATAAGTCTGCCAGGATCTGCCAGAACTGCCAGTCGGCCAGGATCTGCCAGTCTGCCAGGATCCGCCAGTCTGCCAGGATCCGCCAGTCTGCCAGGATCAGTTAGATCCGCCATTCAGCCAGGATCCGCCAGTGTGCCAGGATCCGCCAGTCAGCCAGGATCCGCCAGTCTGCCAGGATCCGCCAGTCAGCCAGGATCTGCCAGAACTACCAGTCAGCCAGGATCTGCCAGAACTACCAGTCAGCCAGGATCCGCCAGAACTGCCAGTCAGCCAGGATCTGCCAGTCAGCCAGGATCTGCCAGTCAGCCAGGATCTGCCAGTCGGCCAGGATCCGCCAGTCGGCCAGGATCCGCCAGAACTGCCAGTCGGCCAGGATCTGCCAGTCGGCCAGGATCAGCCAGTCGGCCAGGATCCGCCAGTCGGCCAGGATCCGCCAGATCTGCCAGTCGGCCAGGATCTGCCAGTCGGCCAGGATCTGCCAGTCGGCCAGGATCTGCCAGTCAGCCAGGATCAGTTAGATCCGCCATTCAGCCAGGATCCACCAGTCTGCCAGGATCCGCCAGAAGTGCCAGTCAGCCAGGATCTGCCAGATCCGCTAGTCAGCCAGGATCTGCCATTCAGCCAGGATCTGCCGGAACCACCAGCCAGCTAACCTGCCTGAGCTTCCTCTCACTCCTGAGCTTCCTCTCACTCCCGAGCTTCCTCTCACTCCCGAGCTTCCCCTCGGTCCCAAGCTTCCCCTCAGTCCCGAGCTTCCCCTCAGTCCCGAGCTTCCCCTCAGTCCCGAGCTACCTCAGTCCAGTGGGGCCCGTTGTTAGTTTTCATAGGCCAAGGTTAGCGGCGAGGGTCGCCACTCAAGGGACACTAAGGAGGTGGACTAAGACAATTATGGAGTGGGGTCCACGTCCAGCGCCAGGGCTGCCACCGCGGACAGATGCCCACCCAGACCCTCCCCTATAGGTTTAGGTTGTGCGTTCGGAGTCCGCACCTTGGGGGGGGGTTCTGTCACGTTCTGTCCATCGTTCGTATGTGTTTTCCTTGTTCTAGTGTTGGTCAGGACGTGAGCTGGGTGGGCATTCTATGTTGTGTGTCTGGTTTGTCTATTTCTATGTTTGGCCTGATATGGTTCTCAATCAGAGGCAGGTGTTAGTCATTGTCTTTGATTGGGAACCATATTTAGGTAGCCTGTTTTGTGTTGGGTTTTGTGGGTGATTGTTCCTGTCTCTGTGTTTGCACCAGATAGGACTGTTTAGGTTTTCACTTTTCTTGTTTTGTATAGTCTGTTCATGTATAGTCGTCTTTATTAAAAACATGAATAACCACCACGCTGCATTTTGGTCCGCCTCTCTTTCACCAGAAGAAAACCCTTACAGATTAAGCGTAGATTTTTGGAATCTGTCATTTTGTTATTTATGTTCCAACACTTCCATCTTGTGCCAATATCAGTTATTTGTATGTCTTGGTTCCAATATTTTATATATTTTTTCAAAGGGACTGTCAGTTGGATAGGCTCTCTGCAAAGTTTTGAAGGCTATATCTTACCTATCATATGAATATCCTTTTATGACTCAAATAGGATATCCTCAACATTGCTTTGATGTCCAAAATAATTTAGAACTAAAGTACGTCATATAAAACTGTTAAATTGCATATATTCGAGAGAAAAAAAGTACACTGCTTTGTTTCCGATGTAGACATTATAAAGATATCTGTTAACCTCTTGGTCCTACCTGGCACGCAGGCGTCCCATCTAGAGCTCTGGAAATGCAAATGCGCTACGCTAAATGCTAATAGTATTAGTTAAAACTCAAACGTTCATTAAAATACACATGCAGGGTATTGAATTAAAGCTACACTCGTTGTGAATCCAGGCAACAAGTCAGATTTTTAAAATGCTTTTCGGCGAAAGCATGAGAAGCTATTATCTGATAGCATGTAACACCCCAAAAGACCCGCAGGGGACGTAAACAAAATAATTAGCATAGTCGTCGCTACACAAACCGCACAAATAAAATATAAAACATTCATTACCTTTGACCATCTTCTTTGTTGGCACTCCTAGATGTCCCATAATCACTATTGGGTCTTTTTTCCGATTAAATCGGGCCATATATAGCCTAGATATCGATCTATGAAGACTGTGTGATAAACGGAAAAAAATAGCGTTTCATAACGTAACGTCATTTTTTAAAATTCAAAAAGTCGACGATAAACTTTCACAAAACACTTCGAAATACTTTTGTAATGCAACTTTAGGTATTAGTACACGTTAATAAGCGATAAAATTCATCAGGAGGCGATGTCAATTCTATAGGTGTCTGTTTCGAAAAAATGTCTTGGAGAGAGCTCGACCAAAACATCCGGTCGGAGACCGGAGGGAATCGATTCCCTTGAATCAGTTAGACCAAGAATCAATTGCGAATCAAATGACAAGACTCTAGACAACGTGTGGAAGCTGTAGGCACTGCAACCTCGGCCTCATTTAATTCGATTCACTTTGAACAATTCCTTGAAGTCGCGGATGGATATTTTTTTCCATTTTTAGTGATCAGATATTCCTGGACTTTTCGATGAAATGCACGTTCTGTTATAGTCACAGCCGTGATTTAACCAGTTTTATAAACGTCTGAGTGTTTTCTATCCACACATACTACTCATATGCATATACTATATTCCTGGCCTGAGTAGCAGGGCGCTGAAATGTTGCGCGATTTTTAACAGAATGTTCAAAAAAGTAGAGGGTCGACTTAACAGGTTAAATGCAATAATCTAACAAACTAATCTACCCCCTCCACCCAACCCCATTACTAAGCCAAAGAATCTAAGCATTGTAATATCATGCAACACACATAGACCTAATGCATATGGATTAAAGTCTAAATCCTCATCAGAAATGATAGCTCATGGCCAGATAGATGTTATTGACTGACTGTGAACTCATTCTCTGCTCTCATCTTCCGTATCTAGTTTGCCATGGCGACTGTGGTGATGGAGCAGATTGGTCGCCTGTTCATCAATGCTCAACCATTGCGTCAGATTCCTCAGCTGCTCGAGTCGGCCTTCCCTACTCTGCCCTGCACCGTGAAGGCCCATGACGTACCCTGGGTGTTCCGCGAGCCTCACATCATTGGAGGCTACAGGCAGCCGGACCACAGCTGGCGCTACTACTTCTTCACCCTCTTCCAGAGGCACAACGAGGCACTCAACGTTTGGACCCACCTGCTGGCCGCCTTCATCATCCTGGTGAAGTGTCAGGAGCTGTCCGAGACAGTGGATTTCCTCCGTGACCCCCATGCCCAGCCCCTGTTTATCGTCCTCCTCTCAGCCTTCACCTACTTGTCGTTCAGTGTCCTGGCCCACCTGCTCAACGCCAAGTCCGAGCTCTCCCACTACACCTTCTACTTCCTGGACTATGTGGGCGTGGCCATCTACCAGTATGGCAGCGCCCTTGCCCACTTTTACTACGCCATCGAGGAGAGCTGGCACGCCCGGGTGCGAGGGATCTTCCTGCCCACCGCAGCGTTCCTAGCCTGGTTCTCGTGCTTCGGCTGCTGCTACGGCAAGTATGCCAGCCCGAGGCTACCCAAGTTTGCCCACAAGCTGTTCCAGGTGGTTCCCTCAGGCCTGGCCTACTGCCTGGACATCAGCCCAGTGCTGCACCGCATCTACAGCTGCCACCAGCAGGAGGGGGGCTGCTCCAACCAGGCCGTGGCTTACCACCGCTACCAGGTACTCTTTTTCCTGGTGAGTGCCTACTTCTTTGCCTGTCCCCACCCAGAGTGCTGGCTGCCCGGGCGATGTGACTTCATTGGCCAGGGCCACCAGATCTTCCACGTGTTCCTGGTGCTGTGCACCCTGGTGCAGATCGAGGCGACACGCATAGACTACATTGAGCGGAGGCCCCTCTACGAGCGTCTCCATGGCAACCTGGCCCACGACACAGTGGCGCTCTTCGTCTTTACAGCATGTTGCAGCGCTCTCACTGCCTTCTACGTGCGGAAATGTGTGCAGGCGCAAATGCTTGAGAAAGTGGAGTAGGAGCTGTCAGGACAGAGGGATAAATTAGGATAAGGGAGAAATACTTTAATCTGATTTACACTGGAAAGCTAAAAATACAAGAGATTAAATAAATCAGACTGTTCATTTTGTAAAAAGATGACCTGCTGGGTTTTTTTTCAGTTATTTTTTTGTGGCCTGCCAAATGACATTTTAAATTGGCAACATAGACTTTGTCTTGCGATGTTGACTTTCCATGAAGACAGAGAAACCTGGTAGTTTCTGTCTGTCACAGCACAAGCAGTACCTGTAACACTTCAAATAACATTGTTTCACTTCACATAAATGGTAACATGAAGCTTGGAATTGAGACTTTTTTATTGTGTTGATTTTCCTCTTAATTTTCCACTCTCTACTCTGAGATCACATGTCATGGCCTAGCTATCTACTGAATAGTCAGAATGACTTTTTGACTATATAAAGTATTTACTGACCAACTCCAAGCATGACACAAACCATCTCAATAGAGGTATGCAGGAAAGAATGGAAAGTATACCCAAAATGCCCTTAAGTGCATAATAAATAAATAATTGAATAAGAAGAATTTCTCACCAGCTTTTATTTCTTAAAAATACAATGTGAGTTTCAAAGTGATTTGACTCCCAAGTCAAATGTTAGTGCTTAACAAAGACCAGTAATTATTATTTTTTTTATTCCTTGGTCATCCCATGATATTCCAGCGAGCTGCAGTCAACACTGCCAAATGACTCATTCTCTGTGTTCTATCTACCATTTTCTCTGCCCATTTTCTCCAAAGCTATGCTTTCTAACCGATTGAGAGATGCCTTTACGGGCTGTCAGATATAATAGTCTACCAATTAGACTTGGCTAGAGGCATAGAGCACACAATTTGCAAACCAAACCGAACATTTCTCCTCTTAAGAAACAAAAATTGGCCATTTTACTAACATGTGGATTGATCATGTCAAAGAACAAAGCTGGCACTCTTAGGATAGTCGGCGTAAGAAATGGATGGAATTATGTGCCCAAGATTACAATGATGTCTCTTTGTCGTTGTGATAATATTCCTTTTGTATTCAAAGGGCTGGAACTTCAGCTATTTATTTTTCACACCCGATGATGTCAATGCCTTTGTGTGTATTGTTCAGTCTTTTCATGGACTTGACTTTACTCACAAAAGGGCTGTCTGAGTACGGTGACTTACTGTTTGTATATTTGTATATGTATGGTTGGGTATGTATGTGCCTTGAAGCGTGTCTCTTTGCGTGTATATATGTTTGTGTGTGATTCAGATGTGAATGTGTTTGAAAGCCTGTCTTTGCACTGCTTTCTTATATTTGAGACCCTCCTCAAGAACATTGTAGTCCTCTCAAGTCCCTTAGGGTGACATTTTAAGTCTGTCACACAGCAGCGAAAGGTGAACAAATGACTCATAATAGAGCTGGATTTATTTTAAAACCTATTTTTATGATGTCCATGAAACTGTGGCAATAATATATTTAAATCTAAAGTAAACAATGCATTTATTACACAGGTATTCAAATCAGGACCTGGAGACAATTATTCCAATACTCAATTTGAATGAAATGCCATTTAAAATGTTAATTTTAGATGAATAAGATAATGTTGCCCTTGTGTTCTGTTGTGAGATACCTCCTAAAATGTATGTCATTTTATATGTGCTGATCAGATGGAGGTTTGAGGTGGCATTGAACTTTACAGACCTGAGAGCACTGACGGGTTTGGGTTCAACCAATGTCACTGATGTCACCTACAAAGCTTAGACTAATATCTAACAGGTGACGAAAAGGTTCAATCATGACTGACTTACAGGTAACTGGCAAAAGAAAGGAAACACTTAAGGAAATGAGGGATACAAAGTATATTGAAAGCAGATGCTTCCACACAGATGCGATCCTGAGTTAATTAAGCAATTAACATCCCATCATGCTTAGGATCATGTATGAAAATGCCCAGTTGCCCATTATTTTGGCTACCATGGCTAGAAGAAGAGAACTCAGTGACTATTAAAGAGGGGTCTCAAAGGTGCACAGGGGGTTTAAAGTGTGTGTGTGTGTGTCTCAGTCACCAGAACTCAACCCAATTGAACACTTATGGGAGATTCTGGAGTGGCGCCTGAAACAGCGTTTTCCACCACCATCAACAAAACACCAAATTATGGAATTTCTCATGGAAGAATGGTATCGCATCCCTCATATAGAGTTCCAGATACTTGTAGAATTTAAGCCAAGGAGTATTGACGCTGTTCTGGTGGCTCGTGCTGGCCCAACGTCCAACGTTAAGAAACTTTATGTTGGCGTACCTTTATTTTGGCAGTTACCTGAATTTGAATTGTTATGGTTTCACTGATAAAGTGGTTGCAATGCTACCACACCTTCTGCATTGCTTGCTGTTTGGGGTTTTAGGCTGGGTTTCTGTACAGCACTTTGTGACATCAGATGATGTAAGAAGGGCTTTATAAATACATTTGATTGATTGATTGCAATGACTACAATACAATGATTGTGACCCCTAGTGTCCAAACGACCACTGTAAGCACCATTCCTAACACAAACCAACTCTGAGTCATATAACTGTTAACCTTGATACTACTGACTCTCACTGTCCTGCACGGAGCCTAATTCTAACCACTGTATCCAGTTCTACCCAGCATTGCAGGTTACCGTTTTTTGTCAGGAATCTTGTTCTGGAGGCAGCTCTGCGGGGTGGTCACTAGCTGGCACAGCCACAAAGTCATTCAATTTAATTTTAACCTTAACCACACTGCATACCCCAGAGGTGGCACCACAGGTACCAGAGTGGTGTGACAGAAAAATAATTCTGGGGCCCGTAGTTTTTCCTGATCTGATAACCTAACCAGTTAAAACTCATTACTTTACAGTATGACGTGATTAATCTGTTGTAAAAAGGCTGAATATGGGCTATGATGGGACTAGAGTTGAAAACCATGTCAAACTGCAGCAACCTTATAGTTGTTCATATTACTAGAAAGACTAGGGGGGTTTCCTATAAACAGTCATGGCCAAAGGTTAGATATTAGATTTGTTTTTGCTTTGAGAGAAAAAATAACAAAAATAGTTAAACTATAAAAAGACAGGTGATTAGATAAGTGATCTGTAGTGATTTTTATATATTCTATAAATACTGATTGTTGCCTTGAGTGCAATTTGAGTCATTGTAATGTTTACTTTTTTTAATTTTCACAAAGTCTGCTGCCTCAGTTTGTATGATGTTCATTTGCATATACTCCAGAAAGTTATCAGATGAATTGCAATTAATTGCAAAGTCCCTCTTTGCCATGCAAATGAACTGAATCCCCCCAAAACATTTCCACTGCATTTCAGTCCTGCCACAAAAGGACCAGCTGACATCATGTCAGTGATTCCCTCATTAACACAGGTGTGAGTGTTGACGAGGACAAGGCTGGAGATCACTCTGTCATGCTGATTGAGTTCGAATAACAGACTGGAAGCTTCAAAAGAAGGGTGGTGCTTGGAAACATTGTTCTTCCTCTGTCAACCATGGTTACCTGCAAGGAAACACGTGTCATCATCATTGCTTTGCACAAAAAGGGCTTCACAGGCAAGGATATTGCTGCCAGTAAGATTGTACCTAAATCAAACATGTATCGGATCATCAAGAACTTCAAGGAGAGCGGTTCAATTGTTGTGAAGAAGGCGTCAGGGCGCCCAAGAAAGTCCAGCAAGCGCCAGGACCATCTCCTAAAGTTGATTCAGCTGCACCATCAGTACAGAGCTTGCTCAGGAATGGCAGCAGGCAGGTGTGAATGCATCTGCACGCACAAGTGAGGCAAATACTTTTGGAGGATGGCCTGGTGTCAAGAAGGGCAGCAAAGAAGCCACTTCTCTCCAGGAAAAACATCAGGGACAGACTGATATTCTGCAAAAGGTAAAGGGATTGGACTGCTGAGGACTGGGGTAAAGTCATTTTCTCGGATTAATCCCCTTTCCGATTGTTTGGGGCATCCGGAAAAAAGCTTGTCCGGAGAAGACAAGGTGAGCGCTACCATCAGTCCTGTGTCATGCCAACAGTAAAGCATCCTGAGACCATTCATGTGTGGGATTGCTTCTCAGCCAAGGGAGTGGGCTCACTCACAATTTTGCCTAAGAACACAGCCATGAATAACGAATGGTACCAACACATCCTCCGAGAGCAACTTCTCCTAACCATCCAGGAACAGTTTGGTGACGAACAATGCCTTTTCCAGCATGATGGAGCACCTTGCCATAAGGCAAAAGTGATGGATGTGGCCCAGAAGTTAATTGACAGCATGCCAGGGCGGATTACAGAGGTCTTGAAAAAGAAGGGTAAACTCTGCAAAAATTGACTCTTTGCATCAACTTCATGTAGTTCATGTAGTCAATAAAAGCCTTTGACACTCCCGAAATGCTTGTTAATTATACTTCAGTATTCCATAGTAACATCTGACAAAAATATCTAAAGACACTGAAGCAGCAAACTTTGTGAAAATTAATATTTGTGTCATTCTCAAAACTTTTGGCCACGACTGTACATACACAGAGAAAGCAACATTATTGGACAATACAACTCACAGGGCTGAGCTTGTTTTATGCAGGTTTGCAATGTTAAGTCCTGCCCTATGCAACTGTAGGCTTAATTAAACATTTACTCGCAGTCTATGTCAGCTATTGTGTTTATTTATTAATTAGCCCTGCATAAATACATCAAACAAATACAATGTACAAAATTACAAAACATATTAAGAAAAACAGACACTGAACTGAGCAAGGGGACCAACATCTCATTTCAGAGAGCTCTGTAAATTGTTCCACATAAACCACTAGATGCTGTTTTCCATTATGCCCTTAGGTTTATTCCTGGTGATGGTTATGGAACTCACCGTTTTGTTTTTTTATCAAAAACTGTTGGGCCTTTTCTTTATATAAGGAGAGTCCAGCATTTTCTTGTGTTTATCTACAAAGCACTCATGCAGAAACTTACTATGTATCGTTAATTCAATTTAGACGCACAAATGATCAAACCCGGTCTCAGGCTTGGTCTCCACAGAGTCTCCACAGAGTTGGGTAAAGCTGCTTTTTTTTGTGCCCTCTAAGTGTAAATGCTGCTGCCTGCATATAGATAACATCCCCATAGTCTAAAATAGACATACAGTTGAAGTCGGAAGTTTACATACAACTTAGCCAAATACATTTAAACTCAGATTTGTACAATTCCTGACATTTAATCCTAGTACGAATTCCCTGTTTTAGGTCAGTTAGGATCACCACTTAATTTTAAGAATGTGAAATGTCAGAATAGTAGTAGAGAGAATGATTTATTTCAGCTTTTAATTCTTTCATCACATTCCCAGTGGGTCAGTAGCATTGCGTTTAAATTGTTTAACTTGGGTCAAATGTTTCAGGAGCGTTCCACAAGCTTCACACAATAAGTTGGGTGAATTTTGGCACATTCCTACTGACAGAGCTGGTGTAACTGAGTCAGGTGTGTAGGCCTCCTTGCTCGCACACGCTTTTTCAGTTTTGCCCACAAATTGTCTATAGGATTGAGGTCAGGGCTTTGTGATGGCCACTCCAATACCTTGACTTTGTTGTCCTTAAGCCATTTTGCCACAACTTTGGAAGTATGCTTGGGGTCATTGTCCATTTGGAAGACCCATATGTGAGCAATCTTTAGCTTCCTGACTGATGTCTTGAGATGTTGCTTCAATATATCCACATAATTTTACCTCCTCATGATGCCAGCTATTTTGTGAAGTACACCAGTCCCTCCTGCAGCAAAGCACCCCCACAACATGATGCTGCCACCCCCGTCCTTGACGGTTGGGATGGTGTTCTTAGGCTTGCAAGCCTCCCCCTTTTTCCTCCAAACATAACGATGGTCATTATGGCCAAACAGTTATATTTTTGTTTCATCAGACCAGAGGACATATCTCCAAAAGTATGATCTTTGTCCCCATGTGCAGTTGCAAACCGTAGTCTGGCTTTTTTATGGCAGCTTTGGAGCAGTGGCTTCTTCCTTGCTGAACGGCCTTTCAGGTTATGTCATTATAGGACTTGTTTTACTGTGGATATAGATACTTTTGTACCCGTTTCCTCCAGCATCTTCACAAGGTCCTTGCTGTTGTTCTGGGATTGATTTGCACTTTTCTCACCAATGTACGTTCATCTCTAGGAGACAGAACGCATCCTGAGAGGTATGACGGCTGCGTGGTCCCATGGTGGACATACTTGCGTACTATTGTTTGTACAGATGAAACGTGGTACCTTCATGCATTTCGAAATTGCTCCCAAGGATGAACCAGACTTGTGGAGGTCTACAATGTTTTTCTGAGGTCTTGGCTGATTTCTTTTGATTTTCCCATGATGTCAAGGAGAGAGGCACAGAGTTTGAAGGTAGGCCTTGAAATACATCCACAGGTACACCTCCAATTGACTCAAATGATGTCAATTAGCCTTTCAGAAGCTTCCAAAGCCATGACATAATTGTCTGGAATTTCCCAAACTGTTTAAAGGCACAGTCAACTTAGTGTATGTAAAATTCTGACTGACGAAAATTGTGATACAGTGAATTATAAATCAAATAATCTGTCTGTTAACAAATGTTGGAAAAATTACTTGTGTCATGCACAAAGTAGATGTCCTAACCGACTTGCCAAAACTATAGTTTGATAACAAGACATTTGTGGAATGGTTGAAAAACGTGTTTTAATGACTCCATTGTGTGTGTAATTTTCAGCACTCCTCCTGAAATTCTCCAGGAAACTTGTTTTTTGGGACCAAGAGCCACCTTTTGTCACGGTTTTCTTCCATCGAAGGAGAGGAGGACCAAAATGCAGCGTGGTTAGAGTTCATGGTTTTTAATATGAGAAACTCAACATGAACACAGTTACAAAAAACAACCAGACCTATCTGGTGCAGCGAACACAAAGACAGGAAACAATCACCCACAAAGTACCCACAGAATATGGCTGCCTAAATATGGTTCCCAATCAGAGACAACGATAGACAGCTGCCTCTAATTGAGAACCAATCTAGGCAACCATAGACATACAATATACCTAGAAGGGGTACAGCCCCATAAACATACAAAACCCCCTAGACAAGACAAAAACACATACATCACCCATGTCACACTCTGACCTAACCAAAATAACAAGGAAAACAAAGAATACTAAGGTCAGGGTGTGACAGTACTCCCCCCCAAAGGTGCGGACTCCCGGCTGCACACCTAAACCTATAGGGAAGGGTCTGTGTGGGCGTCTGTCCATGGTGGCGGCTCTGGTGCTGGATGTGGACCTCACCACACCATAGTCTTTGTCCGCTTTCGTCTCCTCCTAGGAACGGCGACCCTCGCCGTCAACCTAGGATTGGCAACCCTACAAAATCGCCCCACTGGAATGAGGGGAAGCTCCGGGCTGAGGGGCAACTCCGGACTGAGGGGCAGCTCGGGACTGCGGGGCAGCTCCGGACTGGCTGACGACTCTGGCGGCTCTGGCAGATCCCTGCTGACTGGCGGCTCTGGCGGCTCTAGCAGCTCTGGACAGGCACTGGGGACACCGTGCGCTCCACAGCGTAACACGGTGCCTGCCCGGTCCCTCTCGCTCTCCGGTAAGCACAGGAAGTTGGAGCAGGTCTCCTATCTGGCTTCGCCACACTTCCTGAGAAATTTTTGGGGCTGACTCTCGGGCTTCCATCTCTGCTTCCGTGCTACCTCTTCAAACCGCTGCCTCTCCGCTTTGGCTGCCTCCAGCTCTGCCTTGGGGCGGCTGCGTCCAGGGTCCATCTCCATCCAGTATCTCCTCCCAAGTCCAATATTCCTGATTGAGCTGCTCCTCCTGCCACTGCCTGTCACCACGCTGCTTGGTCCTGTTTTATTGGGTGATTCTTTCCTGTCTTTGTGTTCTCTGCACCAGATAGGTCTGTTTCGGGTTTTGCCACGTTTGTTGTTTTTGTTATTGTGTTCATGTTGAGTTTCTCATATTAAATACCATGAACTCACGCTGCATTTTGGTCCTCCTCTCCTTCGACGGAAGAAAGCCGTTACACCTTTTCATTATAACGTTGGAGGAAATACGTTCCTAGCGCATGAGGAACGTATTTTCTGGCCTCATAAATGCTAGCCAGCTAGCTAATATTTAGAAAAACATTGTTTTTTTTTGTCTAGCCAAAGAGGTTAGCTGGATAGTTAGCTACAGTAGTTAGCTGCTGCCATCTGTTGTTGTGTTATCATATTTTGCCACCATTTGTAGAATGCATACTGGCATTTGAATATAGCACGGGAAAAATAAATATCACATTTACATATGAACGTAACAAAAATCCCGTTACAAAACAAGGACAAAACAGGACTTGAACTCCAACACACGAAAGACAATCACGCACAAAATAGAAAGGGAAACCAGAGGGTTAAATAAGAAACATAATTATGAGATGGGAACCAGGTGTGTAAACAGACAAAACAAAAGGAAAAATGAAACATGGATCTGTGGCAGCTAGAAAGCCGGTGACGTCGACCGCCAAACGCCGCCCGAAGAAGGAGAGGGAACAACTTCGGTGGAAGTCGTGACAGTATCCCCCCCTTGACGCGCAGCTCCAGCAGCGTGCCAACACCGGCCTCGGGGATGACGAGACGCAAGACGATCCGGATGGAGTCGGTGAAATTCCTGGAGTAACGATGGGTCCAGGATATCCCCCACAGGTACCCAGCATCTCTCCTCCGGGCCGTACCCCTCCCACTCCACGAGGTACTGAAGGCCTCTCGCCCGACGTCTTGAGTCCATGATGGCTCGCACTGTATACGCCGGGGCCACCTCGATGTCCTGAGGGGGTGGAGGAACCTACCACACCTCAGACTGCTGGAGCGGACCAGCCACCACCGGCCTGAGGAGAGACACATGGAATGAGGGGTTAATACGGTAATCAGGGGGAGCTGTAACCTATAGCAAACCTTGTTCAGTCTCCTCAGGACTTTGAATGGCACCACAAACCGCGGACCCAGCTTCCGGCACGGCAGGTGAAGGGGCAGGTTTCGGGTCGAGAGCCAGACCCGATCCGGGGCCTCACTGCGGTGGCGGTCGGTACTCATCTTCTGCCGCCTGATGGCCCTTTGCAGACGCACATGGGCAGCGTCCCATGTCTCCTCCGAGTGCCGAAACCATTCATCCACCGCAGGAGCCTCGATCTGGCTCTGATGCCATGGTGCCAGGACCGGCTGGTAACCTAGCACACACTGAAAAGGTGACAGGTTAGTGGAGGAGTGGCGGAGGGAGTTTTGAGCCATCTCTGCCCAGGGGAGAAACACCGCCCACTCCCCCGGCTGGTCCTGGCAATAGGACCGCAGAAACCTACCCACCACCTGGTTGACTCTTTCCACCTGTGAAAACCTGTGGTAAAGCTGACCGAGACCCCCAGGCGCTCCATAAACGCCCTCCAGTCTTTAGACGTGATTTTGGGACCCCGATCAGAAATTATATCCTCAGTCACCCCGTAGTGTCAGAATACGTGGGTGAGTAGGGCCTCCGCAGTCTGTAGGGCCATAGGGAGACCGGGCAAAGGAAGGAGATGGCAGGACTTAGAAAACCGATCCACAACGACTAGGATCGTGGTGTTACCCAGCGAGGTTGGAAAATCTGTCAGGAAATCCACAGGGAGGTGTGACCACGGTCGTTGTGGAACGGGAAGGGGTTGTAATTTCCCTCTGGGCAGGTGTCTAGGTGCCTTGCACTGTGCGCACATCGAACAGGAGGACACATAAACCCTCACGTCCTTGGCTAACATGGGCCACCAGTACTTCCCAGCAAGACAGCGCACTGTCCGACCGATGCCAGGATGACTAGAGGAGGGTGAAGTTTGGGCCCAACAGATCAAACGATCGCAGATGTAGAACGGAACATACTTACACCCAACCGGACACTGGGTAAGGAGTGTGTTCTGAACGTGACGCCCGTTCGATGTCCGCGTCCACCTCCCACACCACTGGTGCCCCCAGGCAAGAAGCTGGAATAATGGGAGCGGGATCTGCGGACCACTCCTCTGTGTCATACATCCGGTACAGTGCGTCTGCCTTAACGTTCTGGGAACCTGGTCTGTAGGAGAGGGTGAAAGAAAAGCGAGTGAAAAACATGGCCCACCTTGCCTGGCGAGGGTTCAGTCTCCTCGCTGCTCGAATGTATTCCAGATTGCGGTGGTCAGTCCAAATGAGAAAAGGGTGTCTGGCCCCCTCAAGCCAATGTCTCCACGCTTTCAGAGCCTTGACAACAGCCAACAACTCCCGGTCCCCCACATCATAGTTTCGCTCCGCCGGGCTGAGCTTCTTCGAAAAGAATGCACAGGGGCGGAGCTTTAGTGGCGTACCCGAGCACTGAGACAGCACAGCCCCTATCCCTGCCTCGGACAAGTCCACCTCAACTATGAAAGTTAAGGAGGGATCAGGATGAGCCAGCACGGGAGCCGAGGTAAACAGAGCCTTCAGGTGACCTAAAGCCCTCTCCGCCCCAGCTGACCACTGCAGTCGCACCGGTCCCCCCTTCAGCAGTGAGGTAATGGGAGCCGCTACCTGACCAAAACCCAGGATAAACCTCCGGTAGTAGTTGGCAAACCCTAAAAACCGCTGCACCTCCTTTACAGTGGTTGGAGTCGGCCAATTAGGCTGGCTGAAATGCGATCATTCTCCATCTCTATCCCTGACGCGGAAAAGCGGTACCCTAGGAAGGAGAGGGACTGTTGGAAGAACGGACATTTCTCAGCCTTGATGTACAGGTCATGTTCCAACAGTCGACCAAGCACCCTGCGTACCAGGGACACATGCTCGGCGCGTGTAGCGGAGTATATTAGAATGTCATCTATATACACCACTACACCCTGCCCGTGCAGGTCCCTGAAAATTTCATCTACAAAGGATTGGAAGACTGATGGAGCATTCATTAACCGGTACGGCATGACGAGGTACTCACAATGCCCAGAAGTGGTGCTAAAAGCTGTCTTCCACTCATCTCCCACCCGGATACGCACCAGGTTGTAAGCGCTCCTGAGGTCCAATTTTTATTTAAACTTCGATAATCAATACACGGGCGCAAACCTCCATCCTTCTTCTTCACAAAAAAGAAACTCGAGGAGACAGGTGAGATGGAAGGCCGAATGTATCCCTGTCCCAGAGGTTCGGTGACATATGTCTCCATAGTCGCCGTCTCCTCCTGTGACAGAGGATACACGTGACTTCTGGGAAGTGCAGCTTCTTTTATTTATTTTTATTTTTTTATTTCACCTTTATTTAACCAGGTAGGCTAGTTGAGAACAGGTTCTCATTTGCAACTGCGACCTGGCCAAGATAAAGCATAGCAGTGTGAACAGACAACACAGAGTTACACATGGAGTAAACAATTAACAAGTCAATAACACAGTAGAGAAAAAAAAGGGGAGTCTATATACAATGTGTGCAAAAGGCATGAGGAGGTAGGCGAATAATTACAATATTGCAGATTAACACTGCAGTGATAAATGATCAGATGATCATGTACAGGTAGAGATATTAGTGTGCAAAAGAGCGGAAAAGTAAATAAATAAAAACTGTGGGGATGAGGTAGGTGAAAATGGGTGGGCTATTTACCAATAGATTATGTACAGCTGCAGCGATCGGTTAGCTGCTCAGATTGCTGATGTTTGAAGTTGGTGAGGGAGATAAAAGTCTCCAACTTCAGCGATTTTTGCAATTCGTTCCAGTCACAGGCAGCAGAGTACTGGAACGAAAGGCGGCCGAATGAGGTGTTGGCTTTAGGGATGATCAATGAGATACACCTGCTGGAGCGCGTGCTACGGATGGGTGTTGCCATCGTGACCAGTGAGTTGAGATAAGGCGGAGCTTTGCCTAGCATGGCCTTGTAGATGACCTGGAGCCAGTGGGTCTGGCAACGAATATGTAGCGAGGGCCAGCCGACTAGAGCATACAAGTCGCAGTGGTGGGTAGTATAAGGTGCTTTAGTGACAAAACGGATGGCACTGTGATAAACTGCATCCAGTTTGCTGAGAAGAATGTTGGAAGCAATTTTGTAGATGACATCGCCGAAGTCGAGGATCGGTAGGATAATCAGTTTTACTAGGGTAAGCTTGGCAGCGTGAGTGAAGGAGGCTTTGTTGCGGAATAGAACGCCGACTCTTGATTTGATTTTCGATTGGAGATGTTTGATATGGGTCTGGAAGGAGAGTTTGCAGTCTAGCCAGACACCTAGATGCTTATAGGTGTCCACATATTCAAGGTCGGAACCATCCAGTGTGGTGATGCTAGTCGGGCATGCGGGTGCAGGCAGCGATCGGTTGAAAAGCATGCATTTGGTTTTACTAGCGTTTAAGAGCAGTTGGAGGCCACGGAAGGAGTGTTGTATGGCATTGAAGCTCGATTGGAGCTTAGATAGCACAGTGTCCAATGACGGGCCGAAAGTGTATAGAATGGTGTCGTCTGCGTAGAGGTGGATCAGGGAATCGCCCGCAGCAAGAGCAACATCATTGATATACACAGAGAAAAGAGTCGGCCCGATAATTGAACCCTGTGGCACCCCCAAAGAGACTGCCAGCAGACCGGACAACATGCCCTCCGATTTGACACACTGAAGTCTGTCTGCAAAGTAATTGGTGAACCAGGCAAGGCAGTCATCCAAAAAAACGAGGCTACTGAGTCTGCCGATAAGAATATGGTGATTGACAGAGTCGAAAGCCTTGGCAAGGTCGATGAAGACGGCTGCACAGTACTGTCTTCTACCAAGCGATCTATCGCACAACCCCCTGTCGATGGGGTGGTAATTGAGTCGCCTTATTTTTACAGAAGACGAGTGCCAAATCGGCATATTCAACAGCAACAGAATGGGGACTGTATTTACTAAATCCAAGAATGTAACACAAATCCCGTTACAAAACAAGGACAAAACAGGACTCGAACTCCAACACACGAAAGACAATCACACACAAAACAGAAAGGGAAACCAGAGCGTTAAATAAGCAACATAATTATGGGATGGGAACCAGGTGTGTAAACAGACAAAACAAAAGGAAAAATGAAACATGGGTCGTGGCAGCTAGAAAGCCGGTGACGTCGACCGCCGAACGCCGCCCGAACAAGGAGAGGGAACAACTTCGGTGGAATTCGTGACACACGGTGGCTGGATTAAGGTAAGATGTATTTTGGTGCACTTGTGATTTTATGAAAGTTAAATATTTCTAATAATTTAATTTGAATTTGTCGCTCTGCCATTTCACCGGATGTTATCAAATCGATCCCGCTAACGGGATTTGATCCATAAGAAGTTTAACCCAGGCCCTGCAGCCCCCAGCACCACTCCCCAGGCGCTCTCATTTGTTGACTTCTCTAAACCTAAAAGCTTAACTTTAGAAGCCTCTTTACTAAGTTTGTTTTATTCACTGCTTTAGCACACTCAACCAAACCTGATGTCCTAGCCTTGTCTAAATCTTGGATTAGGAAGGCCACCAAAAATCCTGAAATGTTTATCCCTAACCATAACATCTTCCGACAAGATAGAACTGCCAAAGGGGGCGGAGTTGCAATCTACTGCAGAGATAGCTTGCAGAGTTCCAGGTCTGTGCCCAAACAATTTGAGCTTCTACTTTTAAAAATCCACCTTTCCAGAAACAAGTCTCTCACCGTTGCCGCTTGTTATATAGACCCCTTTCAGCCCCCAGGTGTGCCCTGGACACCATATGTGAATTGATTGCCCCCGATCTATCTTCAGAGTCGTAATGTTAGCGGACCTAAACTGGAATATGCTTAATTAATAACCTCTCCCGGATCCGGGAGAATTGTCATCAACTACACTAATTAGCATAGCGCAACGGTCAAAAAAACATTACTAGAAAATATTCATATTCATGAATAGTCCACCCGCCTCTCGAGGATTGACCACAAGATCTTAATGGGATTAAGGTCTGAGGAGTTTCCTGGTCATGGACCCAAAATATTGATGTTTTGTTCCCTGAGCCACTTAGTTATCATGCTGGAAAAGGCATTGTTTGTCACCAAATTGTTCCTGGATGGTTGGGAGAAGTTGCTCTCGGAGGATGTGTTGGTACCATTCTTTATTCATGGCTGTGTTCTTAGGCAAAATTGTGAGTGAGCCCACGCCTTTGGCTGAGAAGCAACCCCACACATGAATGGTCTCAGGATGCTTGTTGCATGACACAGGACTGATGGTAGCGCTCACCTTGTCTTCTCCGGACAAGCTTTTTTCCGGATGCCCCAAACAAACGGAAAGGGGATTAATTATTAATTAAATCCGAGATAATTACTTTACCCCAGTCCTCAGCAGTCCAATCCCTGTACATTTTGCAGAATATCAGCCTGATGTTTTTCCTGGAGAGAAGTGGCCTCTTTGCTGCTCTTCTTGACATCAGGCCATCCTCCAAAAGTCTTTGCCTCACTGTGTGTGCAGATGCACTCACACCTGCCTGCTGCCATTCTTGAGCAAGCTCTGTACTGGTGGTGCCCCGATCCCGCAGCTGAATCAACTTGCTGGACTTTCTTGGGTGCCCTGAAGCCTTCTTCACAACAATTGAACCACTCTCCTTGAAGTTCTTGATGATCCGATAAATGGTTGATTTAGGTGCAATCTTACTGGCAGCAATATCCTCGCCTGTGAAGCCCTTTTTGTGCAAAGCAATGATGACGGCACGTGTTTCCTTGCAGGTAACCATGATTGACAGAGGAAGAACAATGATTCCAAGCACCACCCTCCTTTTGAAGCTTCCAGTCTGTTATTCGAACTCAATCAGCGTGACAGAGTGATCTCCAGCCTTGTCCTCGTCAACACTCACACTGTCACGCCCTGGTCGAAGTAATGTATGTTTGTCTTCATTTATTTGGTCAGGCCAGGGTGTGACATGGGTTATTGTGGTGCGTTTTTGTCATGGGGTTTTTGTGGGGTGTCTAGCATAGTCTATGGCTGCCTGAGGCGGTTCTCAATCAGAGTCAGGTGATTATCGTTGTCTCTGATTGGGAACCATATTTAGGCAGCCATATTCTTTGAGTATGTCGTGGGTGGTTGTTGCTGTCTCTGTGTTAGTTGTCACCAGATAGGCTGTATAGGTTTTCACGTTCCGTTTGTTGTTTTTGTATTGTTCGTGTTTTTTTCGTCTATTAAAGATGTATCGAACTAACCACGCTGCATTTTGGTCCGACTCTCTTTCGATGCAAGAAAACCGTAACAGAATCACCCACCACACCAGGACCAAGCAGCGTGGTGACAGGCAGCGACAGCAGAAGCAACAGTGGCAGCAGGAGCAACAATATCGGGACTACACTACTTGGGAGGAAATAGACAGGTGGGCGGTCGACCCAGAGAGAGTGCCGGAGCCCGCCTGGGATTCGCTGGAGCAGTGCGAAGCAGGTTATCGGAGAATGGATTTGGCGAAGCAAGCATGGCGGCGCGGACGGAAGACCGAGAGACAGCCCCAAAAATGTCTTGGGGGGAGGCTCAAGGAGAGTGTGGCAGAGTCAGGGTTCAGACCTAAGCCAACTCCCCCTGTTTTCCGTAAGGAGCCATGGATGTAATCGGAGCTATCGGCGAAGCTGAGGGCTGAGTCTGAGAGGGTCGAGGAATTATTGGACAGAATGGAGGAGAGTGAACAGATGGGAGATGAGGAGACACTCAACTAACATCAAGGCGGTGTCCCGTTCCTGTAGGTTCATGCTCTACAACATCCGCAGAGTACGACCCTGCCTCACACAGGAAGCGGCGCAGGTCCTAATCCAGGCACTTGTCATCTCCCGTCTTGATTACTGCAACTCGCTGTTGGCTGGGCTCCCTGCCTGTGCCATTAAACCCCTACAACTCATCCAGAACGCCGCAGCCCGTCTGGTGTTCAACCTTCCCAAGTTCTCTCACGTCACCCCGCTCCTCCGCTCTCTCCACTGGCTTCCAGTTGAAGCTCGCATCCGCTACAAGACCATGGTGCTCGCCTACGGAGCTGTGAGGGGAACGGCACCTCAGTACCTCCAGGCTCTGATCAGGCCCTACACCCAAACAAGGGCACTGCGTTCATCCACCTCTGGCCTGCTCGCCTCCCTACCACTGAGGAAGTACAGTTCCCGCTCAGCCCAGTCAAAACTGTTCGCTGCTCTGGCCCCCAATGGTGGAACAAACTCCCTCACGACGCCAGGACAGCGGAGTCAATCACCACCTTCCGGAGACACCTGAAACCCCACCTCTTCAAGGAATACCTAGGATAGGGTAAGTAAGGGTAGGTAATCCTTCTCCCCCCCCAACAAGATTTAGATGCAAGTGGCTGTTCCACTGGTTGTCATAAGGTGTATGCACCAATTTGTAAGTCGCTCTGGATAAGAGCGTCTGCTAAATGACTTAAATGTAATGTAAATGAGGAGTTGTTAATAGAATTGGAGGAGAGTGAAGAGAGAGAGCAGTTGATTTGGCGTAGTATGCAAGATAGTCGCCCTCCTCTACAGCGCTGTTGGAGTCTCCTGCCTGTTTAGCGCAGCCAGAGCTGCCAGCCTGCATGGAGCAGCCTGAGCTGTCAGTCTGCATGGAGCAGCCTGAGCTGTCAGTCTGCATGGAGCAGCCAGAGCTGCCAGTCTGCATGGAGCAGCCAGAGCTGCCAGTCTGCATGGAACAGCCAGAGCTGCCAGTCTGCATGGAGCAGCCAGAGCTGCCAGTCTGCATAGAGCAGCCAGAGCTGCCAGTCTGCATGGAGCAGCCAGAGCTGCCAGTCTGTATAGAGCTGCCAGTCTGCATGGAGCAGCCAGAGATGCCAGTCTGCATGGAGCAGCCAGAGCTGTCAGTCTGCATGGAGCAGCCAGAGCTGTCAGTCTGCATGGAGCAGCCAGAGCAGCTAGATCCGCCAGTCAGCCAGGATCCGCCAGTCAGCCAGGATCCGCCAGTCAGCCATGATCTTCCAGATCCGCCAGTCAGCCATGATCTTCCAGATCCGCCAGTCAGCCATGATCTTCCAGATCCGCCAGTCAGCCAGGATCCGCCAGTCAGCCAGACTCTTCCAGATCTGCCAGTCGGCCAGACTCTTCCAGATCTGCCAGTCAGCCAGACTCTTCCAGATCTGCCAGTCAACCAGACTCTTCCAAATCTGCCAGTCAACCAGACTCTTCCAGATCCGCCAGCCAGCCAGGATCTGCCGGAGCCAACTACCTGCCTGAGCTTCCTCTCAGTGCTGAGCTTCCTCTCAGTGCTGGGCTTCCTCTCAGTGCTGGGCTTCCTCTCAGTGCTGAGCTTCCTCTCAGTGCTGAGCTGCCCCTCAGTCCCGAGCTGCCCCTCAGTCCCGAGCTGCCCCTCAGTCCCGAGCTGCCCCTCAGTCCAGTGGGGTTCTGGGTGAGGACTACTAGGCCATGGTCGGCGGCGAGGGTGGACTATCCTAGGACGCGAGGGGGAGGAACTAAGACATTGATGGAGTGGGGTCCACGTCCTGAGCCGGAGCCGCCACCATGGACAGACGCCCACCCGGACCCTCCCTATTGTTTTGATGTGCGTCCGGGAGTCCGCACCTTAGGGGGGGTTCTGTCACGCCCTGGTCGAAGTAACGTATGTTTGTCTTCATTTATTTGGTCAGGCCAGGGTGTGACATGGGTTATTGTGATGTGTTTTTGTCATGGGGTTTTTGTGGGGTGTCAAGCATAGTCTATGGCTGCCTGAGGCGGTTCTCAATCAGAGTCAGGTGATTATCGTTGTCTCTGATTGGGAACCATATTTAGGCAGCCATATTCTTTGAGTATGTTGTAGGTGATTGTTCCTGTCTCTGTGTTAGTTGTCACCAGATAGGCTGTATAGGTTTTCACGTTCCGTTTGTTGTTTTTGTATTGTTCGTGTTTTTTTCGTCTATTAAAGATGTATCGAACTAACCACGCTGCATTTTGGTCCGACTCTCTTTCGACGCAAGAAAACCGTAACACACACCCGTGTTAACGAGAGAGTAACTGAAATGATGTCAGCTGGTCCTTTTGTGGCAGGGCTGAAATGCAGTGGAAATGTTTTTGGGATTCAGTTAATTTAAATGGCAAATAGGGACTTTGCAATTTATTGCAATTAATCGGATCACTCTTCCTAACATTCTGGAGTATATGTAAATTACAGTCAATACATTTGAGGCAGCAGACTTTGTGAAAATTAAAATTTGTGTCATTCTCAAAACTTTTGGCCATGACTTATGCAGTATAGATATAGAGGAGGTGTTATGGGTGTTATGGGTGGTTCTGTCACTTTCCCTCAACAGGCAGCCAGTCTCGGAATGGGGACTTGAAGATGGTGACTGCAAAGTCCACCCACAGCTGCTCTCTTCACTCTTGGAGTGTTTGCAGTGCGAGTGTATGTACTGCATCTGTGTATCTCACTGTGCCCGGGATTATATGGCAAGCACAAGTTCTTAGCAGATTAGAATAAACAGCATGACAATAACAGTAGCTGGGATCTTTGATGGTGGTTGGTCATGGAGGACATCAGATCAATCTAGATCTAGGGAAACGATACGGTAGGCTTCTCGGAGCATGGCAGAACCCCTAGATCCTTGAGGAGCAGAGTAAAATAAAAAGGGGAGGAGATAGAGGCGTAGAATAATGCATAAAGAAAACACACAGGTTACAGGTAGATCAGGGGCGTTCTGAGCAGGACAGCGTTTTGGAACGTTCAGATAGAAATATGTTATGTAGAACAAATATGCCTCTCCGACATGAAGAACATCCCAATCCTTACAGGCAGTAGTACAATCACATACACTGGGCTACACACAGTAGCTCCATCTTGCCTTTTGATTGGCCAGGTAGAATTGTCATCATATTGCTTACACCTATCCAGCACGCAAAGGTCTACACAAGTGCAGAGGGTGTAAGGGATTGATTTGCGATTCAGGGATAGGCTCTTTCTCAATTTGTCTATCTTCTATTCCTCACATCCTCTCTCTTTGCCTCCTTTTCAAAACGTTTGGAGGAAAATATCTGAGATTCCTTGCCTCAAACCTTCTACTGTACAATCCATTCTTAAGAAGTGAAAGGATGTAAGGTAAAAAAAAAATGAAAAGAGCCCCAATCACATAATTACTGAATGCTGTCACACAACTATAATTCTGCAGGAAAATGATGAAAAACTTACCATGCTGCCAAGTGTAGCCTTTTGCTTTTCCCTCATGTTGCAATATTGTTTAAAATAATGTTTTATTTAACTAGAAAAGTAAGATAAGAACAAATTCTTATTTTACAATGACGTCCTAACCTGGCCAAACCCTACCCTAGCCCGGACGATGCTAGGCCAATTGTGCACCGCCCTATGGGACTCCCGATCATGACCGGTTGTGATACAGCCCGGGATTGAACCAGGGTCTGTAGTGAAATTTCTAGCCCTGAGATTCAGTCCCTGAGACCGCTTTACCACTCGGGAGCCCTATATCTCACACTAATGCTTGTGTTCACGTCATATCACTGAGTCTGCATTTAAGTATATGCATTATGTACATAAACACATGCATTCAGTCACCCATGTATCAGGAGATGACTGCATTATTCTTGATATTGCAGGCTAAATTAAATTGAATCAACATAAAAGCATGAGTTAACGTGTAAAAAAAGGAAGCAATGCTGGGATACAATAGTAGAACTTTTTTAGGTAAAAAAGGTGCTCTGGGAAAATGGTTAAATGGTCATAAAAAAACTAAGAGGGCCGAGGTAGTCTTTATATATTTTGTTTCAAATACTTTAGTTTAAAATGCATTTATTGTGATGTCATAACAATAAAAGTATTTGAAACAAACAACATATGAAGAGTGCCTTGTTTTTTTTAATGAGTACACGTGTTGAGTTTGAAATGGTTATTCACTCAGCACTTCGTTGCTGACTTTGCTGAGGTTGGTCGCCATCGCCATCATTAAAATAATCCAAGATGGCGTAATAGTCAGATGTCTTTTGTCCTCATCTTGTCGTGTCCCATCTATATATGTTTTTACATCTTGTTCTTTGCATATCTTTTTAAATATTTTTTCTAAAACTCAACTTCAAAACACTCTCCTGCAACCCGCCTCATCCAATGTGGTGCGGATTTGTTTTTTTTCTAAAGTATTAGTCACCTCGAATCCGGAATCCCTCAACAGAAGCTAGCCAGCTCACTAGCTACTAGCTAGTAGTCAGCTAACTACTGCTAGTGGTCATCAGCTAACCTTTAGCTCGGAATGCTCTCGCCAGTTTGTACAACGCGACTCAAACCAGAGCATACCGGACCTATTTTCTCTCCATATCCCCGGATTCCTACCGCAAGCGCTGGACATTTTCACCTGGATCTTCGCAGCTAGCTAGCTGTTATCCGAGTACTGGCTAACGTCAGTCCCGGAGCAAGCACCAATTAGTCTGGAGCTAGTTCCAACAATGCAGTAATAACCAACGAGTAAGCTAACCTAACAATTCCAAAACTACTACCTTATACACACAAGTGTAAAGGGATAAAGAATATGTGCATAAAGATATATGAATGAGTGATGGTACAGAACGGCATAGGCAAGATGGAGTAGATGGTATAGAGTACAGTATATACATGTGAGATGAGTAATGTAGGGTATGTAAACAAAGTGGTATAGTTTAAAGTGGCTAGTGATACATGTATTACATAAAGATGCAGTAGAGGATATAGAGTACAGTATATACATATACATATGAGATGAGTAATGTAGGGTATGTAAACATTATATTAAGTAGCATTGTTTAAAGTGGCTAGTGATATATTTTTTACATCAATTCCCATCAATTTCCATTATTAAAGTGGCTGGAGTTGAGTCAGTGTGTTGGCAGCAGCCACTCAATGTTAGTAGTGGCTGTTTAACAGTATGATGGCCTTGAGATAGAAGCTGTTTTTCAGTCTCTCGGTCCCTGCTTTGATGCACCTGTACTGACCTCGCCTTCTGGATGATAGAGGGGTGAACAGGCAGTGGCTCGGGTGGTTGTTGTCCTTGATGATCTTTATGGCCTTCTTGTGAAATCGGGTGGTGTAGGTGTCCTGGAGGGCAGGTAGTTTGCCCCAGGTGATGCGTTGTGCAGAGCTCACTACCCTTTGGAGAGCCTTACGTTTGTGGGCGGAGCAGTTGCCGTACCAGGCGGTGATACAGCCCGACAGTATGCTCTCGATTGTGCATCTGTAGAAGTTTGTGAGTGCCTTTGGTGACAAGCCAAATTTCTTCAGCCTCCTGAAGTTGAAGAGGCGCTGCTGCGCCTTCTTCACGATGCTATCTGTGTGGGTGGACCAATTCAGTTTGTCCGCGATGTGTACGCCGAGGAACTTAAAACTTACTACCCTCTCCACTACTGTCCTGTCGATGTGGATAGGGGGGTGCTCCCTCTGCTGTTTCCTGAAGTCCACAATCATCTCCTTTGTTTTGTTGATGTTGAGTGTGAGGTTATTTTCCTGACACCACACTCCGATGTCAATGGATGTCAATGTTTACATGCACACACTCCATTGTACTTTCTGTCTGCGGCAACATGTAAATAAGTGGCACCAGTCTGCCTGGTATGGATCAAGAAAAACAAGGACAAACTACCTATCATGAATGTAGTAATTCAGCAAAGATTCCATTCATTTACACACATACATTGGTATTCAATAGGTACTGGTATTGCTACAATAACCTCACTGCAACAGGGTCTCCTATGATCTAGCCTACTAATACAGGTCCTTCCTTCCCCTTATGCATTTCCCGAGTATAGGCCACACCATGTCGTATACTTCTAGATATAGTAGTCTGAAACCAGCCTATCTAAATGGTGGACTCAGGTACAATCTGATTACTCATAGACCAGAAGATTGATTAATGGAGTTCCCCTTTACCCCATTACATTTTACAGCTGATAACACTTGTCATCGGCTACTTAGTAGAAGAGAGCGCTATTTAAATGAACAGATTTTCTACAAACAAACAACTAATACAATACAAAACAGAGCTTAGCTAGTTAACGGAATAAAGAGATTTGGAAAAGTAGTCTTACCTCAGTAGTTTTTGCATCCATCGTTTTGCATTATGCATGCTTGCTCGCAGCATGTGTGTGCTAGCTAAATCAAGGTTTGCAATCAAGTTTTGCAAGCAAGTAAACATCCATGACCACTCATGGATCAGATCATATTTTATGCTTTATCCATCAATAAATAAGTGAGATTTAAAGCTAAAATAGTGTAAATAACGTAAATAACCTGTAACTTCGATCACATTTCCACCTGTCTTTTGACTGCACGCACCCCGATCTCTAGGCTCCTCTCTCCGCACGCCTCAGAACAATCAGAACATAGCAATAAACGCTATAGATTTTTTATTTCATTATATAGCCCAGGCAGAATAATAATAATAATATATGCCATTTAGCAGACGCTTTTATCCAAAGCGACTTACAGTCATGTGTGCATACATTCTACGTATGGGTGGTCCCGAATTTGGCATGTTCTAGCAATGGCCCTGGCAATGGATGCGAATAGCATATCGATTCCCATTGTGACGCAGAGGGAGTCACTTTTTGCCAAGTAAACACTATTTGGGATGACAGGCCCCCAAAGTTTGTGGGCTTTCCTGCCTTACTGGGGATGCGGGAGTGTGTGTTATGCCAGTGATCACCTCATTATACAGATCTACATGTGGAAACAAGAGTTTGCATTGCAGCAAATGCCAGATGGGTTTGTCCATGTCTAGCCCAATGGGCCTGTCTCACTTGGGCATTTTGTGCAAAATTATCATTAGCTGGCTAATAATGGAAAGAAAAAACGGTCCAGTGTTCCTTGAGGCTCCAGTGTTGGAGCCTCAAGGAAAAAAATGGCTCGGTATGTTAGAAATGCCAGAGCCATTTTTGGTCCCAGTCCACCCCTGGCAGGAGACAGAGATGAGTTTTGGAATGAAACATATTCAAACATTATTTACATGTGATAACTGCAAGGACATGTTGCTATTAATGTTGGCACAATTGTGTTGCAGTAAATATCATCTATTTGTGTTTTTTGGAATTAAAGCTTGTGGGATATATATATATATATATTTAAAAAAAACGTGTGCTATAACCTCAATCACCACTAGAGGGCGTCCTTTTCAAGTAAATGGTTCCGGTAAAGGGGAAACTAAAACACTGCAAGCATTACATTTTTCTAAACCGGGAGGACTAGTAACAGAGAATAGAAAAGCAAACAAGACATGCAAGACTTACTTGAACATACAAGACAAACTGGAACAGAGAGACAGGAAACACTGGAGGAGGTGGAGACAATCACACAGACAGGTGAAACCGATCAGGGCATGACAAACTGAGCCACAGGCGACTCACAAGCATGTACAGTAGGCTACTGTGTTGTCAGGGCAAATTCATTTACTACCAAGCAAATATTGCATTTCCTCTGTGATCAAATCATAGTCTCTCTTTCCTGTAGTTGGTCACAGGGACATTCAAGCAGGGATATTGGGTTATTCGAAACATAAAACCAGTATGCACATCTCACAATCCCACCGACAAGTAATAAATACATCAATCATTTTATGCCAAATGATGTTCCCTGCCCTCATCCTCCATCTTACCTACTTACCTACTTTGGATCAGACTTTGTAAAGTACATTAGTAGTGATTTGTTCAGCATTTCTCATCATACCAGTAAGGAATATGTTAACATATTTACATCTACATTTGAACTAATTTAGCAGACGCTCTTCTCCAGAGTGTCTACAGTTAGTGCATATGTAGTTTCCTGTCACCTCAATGCTGAGAGGGGGGAAATTGGATGCTTGTCAAGTTTAGAGTTTCTGCACCAGACACTTCATGCAATTAGGTTTTCACAACTGTGTGTGGATGATTATGCTTAATTACTCTAAAGTGTTACATTTCTAACTCCAGACGTCATGCAACCGCAAAATGTTGGAGAGTCATATAGATTGCAAAATAGTTGGGAAGAAATTCCATGGCACATGGTTTATGAATTGACACATAACTCTTCCAAGCCCAGCTGCATGCACCAATTTGTAAGTCGCTCTGGATAAGAGCGTCTGCTAAATGACTTAAATGTAAATGTAAATGTAGGTGTGAAAATACCCCAATTTGGCCCTAATAGTTCTTCATCAACGTCTTTATGCATTCACTAATAAAATTATGAGAAAAAAGACATTCAAAATGCAGATGTTTATTTAAACTACATTTTAGTTGCACTTCGTCCCAGCTCCACGACAACAGGTAAAACCTTACTGAGATGATCAATGTATTTGTTATATTGTTGTATTGTCAATTTCTCAAGCAAAAACATCTTGATGACCTTCACCACTTCATTTTTGCTTCTAGGCTTGGCAGAGTTACGGATTAATGTTTTCAGTTGATGCCAAACAAGTTAGATCGGGTTTAAATCATGAGACCTGTACATGTAGAGATAAAAAAAAATGTTTTTAGATATACTGTAAGCCAACCGAAGGTGTTGTAGGTCTTTTATTTATATTACCACATAAAGGTCTACTTACTCTGTGGTCGTCTTGACCCAGTTTATGCCCTCATTTGCAATGCAAAACTGGGCGGCAGTGTGTCTTGGGTCATTATCTGCATTTGGAGAAGAAAAAAATACATTTAGCCTAACAGCCAACATTAGGTACAATACTAGAAATAATGTAAATTGGCCTAAACATAACAAAATATTGCTATAATATCCTACCTTGAAAGAAATTATGTGGTCCCAGAAACCCCTCTCTGACATAGGTCCAGCATATCTCTTGATGATTTCTTCCTCAAAGAAATCTCGAGCCATGATACCTGAAAATGGAGGCAACAGTGAATGACTGTGGAACACATAACAGTCCGTGAGGTGTAGGCTATGTATCTATGTTATGTATCTTTTGCTTTGTAAATAGCTAAACTTACCAGCACTTACCAGCACTTTGTGACATCGGCACATGTAAAAAGGGCTTAATAAATACATTTGATTGATCAAAAATCAAATATGGGCCTGGTCCCTGGCGAGAAATTGTCCCCCACACATGGAGTTTGAGGGAATGCCTGGGACAGCTTGCTTGATCGTCTTCCTTTATTTTTGTAGTAATTTTGAGCAAGTTGCTCAAGGGCTACGGTTTATTCATCTGTGAAGATGGCGTCATTGAATGTCTCGCCAGCTTTGATCCATGCATGGGCCTGCAGGATGCGAAGTTCTTTGTTTGTCAGAGGAATCATTGGGTCGAAACCACAGAACAGTACAAAACAAGAGAACACACAAAATAAATATATATATATAAAATTTCCTACCGAGCTGCAAGTTTCTTCAACTGTCTTCTGACTATGATTAGAGCGACGTAGAGGTTGTGCCGTGATGCCAGCAGAATACAGATGGCCTTTGCCGAGCGCTCATCATCTTCCTCCATTAGTGCGTCGATCGCTTGAATAGTCTTGCCGGAAATGGGATATAAATGCAAAAATATACAGCATACAGTAAAGACCATGGGCATGCTGTAGTCTTCAAATCTGCTGGACAAATTGTCCTTCAGCTGCTTGACAAAATCTTCCATCATCTCTGTGACATTGCTGCTGCCTGGTCCCTCTTCCTGTCGTTTCCTCAGTGTGCTGAAGTGCAGTAGCCTTCCAGGTGACAAGTCCAAATCGAACAACTAAAGCTTCCTATTAAAGGCCTCAAATTTCTCCACATTGTCAGCGACTGTTTGCCTCTTCCCTGTAACTGCAGACCCGTTTAAGTTACAGCGTGTATGCACAAAAACAAGCTCTGTCTGCAGCTTGCTGTTAACGATTCAATGTATATGCGTCGGGCCTCTATATGGGGTGGAAAGGCCACTGAAAGTTCTATTAGTCTGAGATTGAATTATTTGCAAACAGTGATATTTTCATTGCAAATAAGATACACTTGCTTGGCATTGGGAAAAGATGGAGAGATTAAGCATCTCTGTGCATTCTTCTCTAAAACTTAGATTTTCATTATCCACCTTTCTTTTTGATACTTTGAGAGCGACTTTTAACCTCGCTATCAAGCAAATTGTTCTGAACAAATGTTGACGTTAAAAAAAGTAGTGTAGCCTACAGTAGGCTACGTAGACCTGTTTTTCCCCATCAATCAATGCATAGAGAAATAGACAACAAATAATAATTGAGTAGAGACTAGAAATGATTGTCTTATTGCCACTGAATTGTCACTCTCAGATATAGTGCACTCTGGATAAAAACTTGTTTTTGTTATGTTTATTCGAGATGTTATGAAAACACTGTAGTGTTTTCAGCAAGTTGAAACATGGAAATGCAGAAATAAGCACTTTTCCATAAACAAGCTCTAAATCATGTTTGATGCACTCTGGATAAAAACTTTTTTGTTATGTTTATTCAAGATGTTATGAAAACACTGTAAACAGTTTTCAGCAAGTTGCAACATTGAAATGCAGAAATAAGCACTTTTCCATAAACAAGCTCTAAATCATGTTTTGATGCACTCTGGATAAAAACTTGTTTTTGTTATGTTTATTCGAGATGTTATGAAAACACTGTAAACTGTTTTCAGCAAGTTGCAACATTGAAATGCAGAAATAAGCACTTTTCCATAAACAAGCTCTAAATCATGTTTGATGCACTCTGGATAAAAACTTGTTTTTGTTATGTTTATTCGAGATGTTATGAAAACACTGTAAACTGTTTTCAGCAAGTTGCAACATTGAAATGCAGAAATAAGCACTTTTCCATAAACAAGCTCTAAATCATGTTTTGATGCACTCTGGATGTCTAATTTTGGCTGTGCTGTCTATTTGAGATCAAATGAACATTGTGGACTGTTTTCAGCAAGTTGCAACATTGAAATGCAGAAATAAGCACTTTTCCATAAACAAGCTCAAAATCATGTTTGATGCACTCTGGATGTCCAATTTTGCTGTTGCTGTATTCGAGACTGAATGAACACTGTGGACAGTTTTCAGCAAGTTGCAACATTGAAATGCAGAAATAAGCACTTTTCCATAAACAAGCTCTAAAATCATGTTTGATGCACTCTGGATAAAAACATGTTTTTGTTATGTTTATTCGAGATGTTATGAAAACACTGTAGACTGTTTTCAGCAAGTTGCAACATTGAAATGCAGAAATAAGCACTTTTCCATAAACAAGCTCTAAAATCATGTTTGATGCACTCTGGATGTCCAATTCTTGCTGTTCTGTGTATTCGAGACTGAATGAGCACTGTGGACAGTTTTCAGCAAGTTGCAACATTGAAATGCAGAAATAAGCACTTTTCCATAAACAAGCTCTAAAATCATGTTTGATGCACTTTGGATAAACATTTGTTTTTGTTATGTTTATTCGAGATGTTATGAAAACACTGTAAACTGTTTTCAGCAAGTTGCAACATTGACATGCAGAAATAAGCACTTTTCCATAAACAAGCTCTAAAATCATGTTTGATGCACTTTGGATAAAAATTTGTTTTTGTTATGTTTATTCGAGATGTTATGAAAACACTGTGGACTGTTTTCAGCAAGTTGCAACATTGAAATGCAGAAATAAGCACTTTTCCATAAACAAGCTCTAAAATCATGTTTGATGCACTTTGGATAAAAATTTGTTTTTGTTATGTTTATTCGAGATGTTATGAAACCACTGTAGACTGTTTTCAGCAAGTTGCAACATTGAAATGCAGAAATAAGCACTTTTCCATAAACAAGCTCTAAAATCATGTTTGATGCACTTTGGATAAAAATTTGTTTTTGTTATGTTTATTCGAGATGTTATGAAACCACTGTAGACTGTTTTCAGCAAGTTGCAACATTGAAATGCAGAAATAAGCACTTTTCCATAAACAAGCTCTAAAATCATGTTTGATGCACTCTGGATGTTCAATTCTTGCTGTTCTGTGTATTCGAGATGAATGAGGCACTGTGGACAGTTTTCAGCAAGTTGCAACATTGAAATGCAGAAATAAGCACTTTTCCATAAACAAGCTCTAAAATCATGTTTGATGCACTCTGGATGTTCAATTTTGCTGTTCTGTGTATTCGAGATGAATGAGGCACTGTGGACAGTTTTCAGCAAGTTGCAACATTGAAATGCAGAAATAAGCACTTTTCCATAAACAAGCTCTAAAATCATGTTTGATGCACTCTGGATGTTCAATTCTTTTTGTTATGTTTATTCGAGATGTATGAAACACTGTGGACTGTTTTCAGCAAGTTGCAACATTGAAATGCAGAAATAAGCACTTTTCCATAAACAAGCTCTAAAATCATGTTTGATGCACTCTGGATGTTCAATTCTTGCTGTTCTGTGTATTCGAGACTGAATGAGGCACTGTGGACAGTTTTCAGCAAGTTGCAACATTGAAATGCAGAAATAAGCACTTTTCCATAAACAAGCTCTAAAATCATGTTTGATGCACTTTGGATAAAAATTTGTTTTTGTTATGTTTATTCGAGATGTTATGAAAACACTGTAAACTGTTTTCAGCAAGTTGCAACATTGAAATGCAGAAATAAGCACTTTTCCATAAACAAGCTCTAAAATCATGTTTGATGCACTCTGGATGTTCAATTCTTGCTGTTCTGTGTATTCGAGACTGAATGAGGCACTGTGGACAGTTTTCAGCAAGTTGCAACATTGAAATGCAGAAATAAGCACTTTTCCATAAACAAGCTCTAAAATCATGTTTGATGCACTCTGGATGTTCAATTCTTGCTGTTCTGTGTATTCGAGACTGAATGAGGCACTGTGGACAGTTTTCAGCAAGTTGCAACATTGAAATGCAGAAATAAGCACTTTTCCATAAACAAGCTCTAAAATCATGTTTGATGCACTCTGGATGTCCAATTCTTGCTGTTCTGTGTATTCGAGACTGAATGAGGCACTGTGGACAGTTTTCAGCAAGTTGCAACATTGAAATGCAGAAATAAGCACTTTTCCATAAACAAGCTCTAAAATCATGTTTGATGCACTCTGGATGTTCAATTTTGCTGTTCTGTGTATTCGAGATGAATGATGAACTGTGGACAGTTTTCAGCAAGTTGCAACATTTAAATGCAGAAATAAGCACTTTTCCATAAACAAGCTCTAAAATCATGTTTGATGCACTTTGGATAAAAATTTGTTTTTGTTATGTTTATTCGAGATGTTATGAAACCACTGTAGACTGTTTTCAGCAAGTTGCAACATTGAAATGCAGAAATAAGCACTTTTCCATAAACAAGCTCTAAAATCATGTTTGATGCACTCTGGATGTCCAATTCTTGCTGTTCTGTGTATTCGAGACGGAATGAGCACTGTGGACAGTTTTCAGCAAGTGGCAACATTGAAATGCAGAAATAAGCACTTTTCCATAAACAAGCTCTAAAATCATGTTTGATGCACTTTGGATAAAGATTTGTTTTTGTTATGTTTATTCGAGATGTTATGAAACCACTGTAGACTGTTTTCAGCAAGTTGCAACATTGAAATGCAGAAATAAGCACTTTTCCATAAACAAGCTTAAAATCATGTTTGATGCACTGTGGACAGTTTTCAGCAAGTTGCAACATCGAAATGCAGAAATAAGCACTTTTCCATAAACAAGCTCTAAAATCATGTTTGATGCACTCTGGATGTTCAATTCTTGCTGTTCTGTGTATTCGAGAATGAATGAGGCACTGTGGACAGTTTTCAGCAAGTTGCAACATTGAAATGCAGAAATAAGCACTTTTCCATAAACAAGCTCTAAAATCATGTTTGATGCACTCTGGATGTTCAATTCTTGCTGTTCTGTGTATTCGAGATGAATGAAAAGGCACTGTGGACAGTTTTCAGCAAGTTGCAACATTGAAATGCAGAAATAAGCACTTTTCCATAAACAAGCTCTAAAATCATGTTTGATGCACTCTGGATGTTCAATTTTGCTGTTCTGTGTATTCGAGATGAATGGCACTGTGGACAGTTTTCAGCAAGTTGCAACATTGAAATGCAGAAATAAGCACTTTTCCATAAACAAGCTCTAAAATCATGTTTGATGCACTCTGGATAAAATTTGTTTTTGTTATGTTTATTCGAGATGAATGAGGCACTGTGGACTGTTTTCAGCAAGTTGCAACATTGAAATGCAGAAATAAGCACTTTTCCATAAACAAGCTCTAAAATCATGTTTGATGCACTCTGGATGTTCAATTTTGCTGTTCTGTGTATTCGAGACTGAATGAGGCACTGTGGACAGTTTTCAGCAAGTTGCAACATTGAAATGCAGAAATAAGCACTTTTCCATAAACAAGCTCTAAAATCATGTTTGATGCACTCTGGATGTTCATTTGTTTTTGTTATGTTTATTCGAGATGAATGAAAACACTGTGGACAGTTTTCAGCAAGTTGCAACATTGAAATGCAGAAATAAGCACTTTTCCATAAACAAGCTCTAAAATCATGTTTGATGCACTCTGGATGTTCAATTTTTGTTATGTTTATTCGAGATGAATGAAAACACTGTGGACAGTTTTCAGCAAGTTGCAACATTGAAATGCAGAAATAAGCACTTTTCCATAAACAAGCTCTAAAATCATGTTTGATGCACTCTGGATGAAAAATTGTTTTTGTTATGTTTATTCGAGATGTTATGAAACCACTGTAGACTGTTTTCAGCAAGTTGCAACATTGAAATGCAGAAATAAGCACTTTTCCATAAACAAGCTCTAAAATCATGTTTGATGCACTCTGGATGTTCAATTCTTGCTGTTCTGTGTATTCGAGACTGAATGAGGCACTGTGGACAGTTTTCAGCAAGTTGCAACATTGAAATGCAGAAATAAGCACTTTTCCATAAACAAGCTCTAAAATCATGTTTGATGCACTCTGGATGTTCAATTTTTGTTCTGTTTATTCGAGATGAATGAAAACACTGTGGACAGTTTTCAGCAAGTTGCAACATTGAAATGCAGAAATAAGCACTTTTCCATAAACAAGCTAAAATCATGTTTGATGCACTCTGGATGTTCAATTTTGCTGTTCTGTGTATTCGAGACTGAATGAGGCACTGTGGACAGTTTTCAGCAAGTTGCAACATTGAAATGCAGAAATAAGCACTTTTCCATAAACAAGCTCTAAAATCATGTTTGATGCACTCTGGATGTTCAATTTTTGCTGTTCTGTTTATTCGAGATGAATGAGGCACTGTGGACAGTTTTCAGCAAGTTGCAACATTGAAATGCAGAAATAAGCACTTTTCCATAAACAAGCTCTAAAATCATGTTTGATGCACTCTGGATAAAAATTTTGCTGTTCTGTGTATTCGAGACGAAATGAAACACTGTGGACAGTTTTCAGCAAGTTGCAACATTGAAATGCAGAAATAAGCACTTTTCCATAAACAAGCTCTAAAATCATGTTTGATGCACTCTGGATGTTCAATTTGTTTTGCTGTTCTGTGTATTCGAGACTGAATGAGGCACTGTGGACAGTTTTCAGCAAGTTGCAACATTGAAATGCAGAAATAAGCACTTTTCCATAAACAAGCTCTAAATCATGTTTGATGCACTCTGTATGTCAAATTTTTGCTGTGCTGTCTATTTGAGATGAAAGAAACACTGTGGACAGTTTTCAGCAAGTTGCAACATTGAAATGCAGAAATAAGCACTTTTCCATAAACAAGCTCTAAAATCATGTTTGATGCACTCTGGATGTTCAATTCTTGCTGTTCTGTGTATTCGAGACTGAATGAGGCACTGTGGACAGTTTTCAGCAAGTTGCAACATTGAAATGCAGAAATAAGCACTTTTCCATAAACAAGCTCTAAAATCATGTTTGATGCACTTTGGATAAAAATTTGTTTTTGTTATGTTTATTCGAGATGTTATGAAACCACTGTAGACTGTTTTCAGCAAGTTGCAACATTGAAATGCAGAAATAAGCACTTTTCCATAAACAAGCTCTAAAATCATGTTTGATGCACTTTGGATAAAAATTTGTTTTTGTTATGTTTATTCGAGATGAATGAAACACTGTGGACAGTTTTCAGCAAGTTGCAACATTGAAATGCAGAAATAAGCACTTTTCCATAAACAAGCTCTAAAATCATGTTTGATGCACTTTGGATAAAAATTGTTTTTGTTATGTTTATTCGAGATGTAATGAAACACTGTGGACAGTTTTCAGCAAGTTGCAACATTGAAATGCAGAAATAAGCACTTTTCCATAAACAAGCTCTAAAATCATGTTTGATGCACTCTGGATGTTCAATTCTTGCTGTTCTGTGTATTCGAGACTGAATGAGGCACTGTGGACAGTTTTCAGCAAGTTGCAACATTGAAATGCAGAAATAAGCACTTTTCCATAAACAAGCTCTAAAATCATGTTTGATGCACTTTGGATAAAAATTGTTTTTGTTATGTTTATTCGAGATGTTATGAAACCACTGTAGACTGTTTTCAGCAAGTTGCAACATTGAAATGCAGAAATAAGCACTTTTCCATAAACAAGCTCTAAAATCATGTTTGATGCACTCTGGATAAAAATTCTTTTTGTTCTGTTTATTCGAGATGAATGAGGCACTGTGGACAGTTTTCAGCAAGTTGCAACATTGAAATGCAGAAATAAGCACTTTTCCATAAACAAGCTCTAAAATCATGTTTGATGCACTCTGGATGTTCAATTTTTGCTGTTCTGTGTATTCGAGACTGAATGAGGCACTGTGGACAGTTTTCAGCAAGTTGCAACATTGAAATGCAGAAATAAGCACTTTTCCATAAACAAGCTCTAAAATCATGTTTGATGCACTCTGGATAAAAATTCTTTTTGTTATGTTTATTCGAGATGAATGAAACACTGTGTGGACTGTTTTCAGCAAGTTGCAACATTGAAATGCAGAAATAAGCACTTTTCCATAAACAAGCTCTAAAATCATGTTTGATGCACTCTGGATAAAATTTCTTTTTGTTCTGTTTATTCGAGATGAATGAAAACACTGTGGACAGTTTTCAGCAAGTTGCAACATTGAAATGCAGAAATAAGCACTTTTCCATAAACAAGCTCTAAAATCATGTTTGATGCACTCTGGATAAATTCTTGCTTTTTGTTATGTTTATTCGAGATGAATGAAAACACTGGACAGTTTTCAGCAAGTTGCAACATTGAAATGCAGAAATAAGCACTTTTCCATAAACAAGCTCTAAAATCATGTTTGATGCACTCTGGATAAAAATTCTTTTTGTTATGTTTATTCGAGATGAATGAAACACTGTGGACAGTTTTCAGCAAGTTGCAACATTGAAATGCAGAAATAAGCACTTTTCCATAAACAAGCTCTAAAATCATGTTTGATGCACTCTGGATGTTCAATTCTTGCTGTTCTGTGTATTCGAGACTGAATGAGGCACTGTGGACAGTTTTCAGCAAGTTGCAACATTGAAATGCAGAAATAAGCACTTTTCCATAAACAAGCTCTAAAATCATGTTTGATGCACTTTGGATAAAAATTTGTTTTTGTTATGTTTATTCGAGATGTTATGAAACCACTGTAGACAGTTTTCAGCAAGTTGCAACATTGAAATGCAGAAATAAGCACTTTTCCATAAACAAGCTCTAAAATCATGTTTGATGCACTCTGGATGTTCAATTCTTGCTGTTCTGTGTATTCGAGACTGAATGAGGCACTGTGGACAGTTTTCAGCAAGTTGCAACATTGAAATGCAGAAATAAGCACTTTTCCATAAACAAGCTCTAAAATCATGTTTGATGCACTCTGGATGTCCAATTCTTGCTGTTCTGTGTATTCGAGACGGAATGAGCACTGTGGACAGTTTTCAGCAAGTTGCAACATTGAAATGCAGAAATAAGCACTTTTCCATAAACAAGCTCTAAAATCATGTTTGATGCACTCTGGATGTTCAATTCTTGCTGTTCTGTGTATTCGAGACTGAATGAGACACTGTGGACAGTTTTCACACTGCAACATTGAAATGCAGAAATAAGCACTCTTTTTCCATAAACAAGCTCTGAAATCATCTAAAATCATGTTTGATGCACTCTGGATGTTCAATTCTTGCTGTTCTGTGTATTCGAGACTGAATGAGGCACTGTGGACAGTTTTCAGCATTGCAACATTGAAATGCAGAAATAAGCACTTTTCCATAAACAAGCTCTAAAATCATGTTTGACCGCTGCTATTCGAGACTGAATGAGGCACTTGGACAGTTTTCAGCAAGTTGCAACATTGAAATCAAAATAAGCACTTTTCCATAAACAAGCTCTAAAATCATGTTTGATGCATTCTTTTTGTTCTGTTTATTCGAAGACTGAAACCACTGTGGACAGTTTTCAGCAAGTTGCAACATTGAAATGCAGAAATAAGCACTTTTCCATAAACAAGCTCTAAAATCATGTTTGATGCACTCTGGATGTTCAATTCTTGCTGTTCTGTGTATTCGAGACTGAATGAGGCACTGTGGACAGTTTTCAGCAAGTTGCAACATTGAAATGCAGAAATAAGCACTTTTCCATAAACAAGCTCTAAAATCATGTTTGATGCACTCTGGATGTTCAATTCTTGCTGTTCTGTGTATTCGAGACTGAATGAGGCACTGTGGACAGTTTTCAGCAAGTTGCAACATTGAAATGCAGAAATAAGCACTTTTCCATAAACAAGCTCTAAAATCATGTTTGATGCACTCTGGATGTTCAATTCTTGCTGTTCTGTGTATTCGAGACTGAATGAGGCACTGTGGACAGTTTTCAGCAAGTTGGTGCAGAAATAAGCAGGGCTTGTTTTCTCTGGATGTTCAATTCTTGCTGTTCTGCCTGAACACTGTGGACAGTTTTCAGCAAGTTATTGAAATCAGAAATAAGCTTTTCCATAAACAAGCTCTAAAATCATGTTTGATGCACTCTGGATGTTCAATTCTTGCTGTTCTGTGTATTCGAGACTGAATGAGGCACTGTGGACAGTTTTCAGCAAGTTGCAACATTGAAATGCAGAAATAAGCACTTTTCCATAAACAAGCTCTAAAATCATGTTTGATGCACTCTGGATGTTCAATTTTGCTGTTCTGTCTTATTCGAGACTGAATGAGGCACTGTGGACAGTTTTCAGCAAGTTGCAACATTGAAATGCAGAAATAAGCACTTTTCCATAAACAAGCGTTTTCTAAAATCATGTTTGATGCACTCTGGATGTTCAATTCTTGCTGTTCTGTGTATTCGAGACTGAATGAGGCACTGTGGACAGTTTTCAGCAAGTTGCAACATTGAAATGCAGAAATAAGCACTTTTCCATAAACAAGCTCTAAAATCATGTTTGATGCACTCTGGATGTTCAATTCTTGCTGTTCTGTTTCGAGACTGAATGAGGCACTGTGGACATGAGAAATAAGCCTGTTGCAACATTGAAACAACTCATGCAGACTGAATGAGGCACTGTGGACAGTTTTCAGCAAGTTGCAACATTGAAATGCAGAAATAAGCACTTTTCCATAAACAAGCTCTAAAATCATGTTTGATGCACTCTGGATGTTCAATTCTTGCTGTTCTGTGTATTCGAGACTGAATGAGGCACTGTGGACAGTTTTCAGCAAGTTGCAACATTGAAATGCAGAAATAAGCACTTTTCCATAAACAAGCTCTAAAATCATGTTTGATGCACTCTGGATGTCCAATTCTTGCTGTTCTGTGTATTCGAGACTGAATGAGCACTGTGGACAGTTTTCAGCAAGTTGCAACATTGAAATGCAGAAATAAGCACTTTTCCATAAACAAGCTCTAAAATCATGTTTGATGCACTCTGATGCCCCCAATTGGAACTGTTCTGTTCGAATGAAAACAGTTTTCAGCAAGTTGCAACATTGAAAAGAAATAAGCACTTTTCCATAAACAAGCTCTAAAATCATGTTTGATGCACTCTGGATGTTCAATTTTGCTGTTCTGTGTATTCGAGATTGAGGCACTAGAGTTTTGCACTATTGTAAGAAATAAGCAGTGGCTGTTCCACTGGATGTCAATTAATGCATCAGAAATAAGCACTTTTCCATAAACAAGCTCTAAAATCATGTTTGATGCACTCTGGATGTTCAATTCTTGCTGTTCTGTGTATTCGAGACTGAATGAGGCACTGTGGACAGTTTTCAGCAAGTTGCAACATTGAAATGCAGAAATAAGCACTTTTCCATAAACAAGCTCTAAAATCATGTTTGATGCACTTTGGATAAAAATTTGTTTTTGTTATGTTTATTCGAGATGTTATGAAAACACTGTAAACTGTTTTCAGCAAGTTGCAACATTGAAATGCAGAAATAAGCACTTTTCCATAAACAAGCTCTAAAATCATGTTTGATGCACTCTGGATGTTCAATTCTTGCTGTTATGTTTATTCGAGATGTTATGAAACCACTGTAGACTGTTTTCAGCAAGTTGCAACATTGAAATGCAGAAATAAGCACTTTTCCATAAACAAGCTCTAAAATCATGTTTGATGCACTTTGGATAAAAATTTGTTTTTGTTATGTTTATTCGAGATGTTATGAAACACTGTAGACTGTTTTCAGCAAGTTGCAACATTGAAATGCAGAAATAAGCACTTTTCCATAAACAAGCTCTAAAATCATGTTTGATGCACTTTGGATAAAAATTTGTTTTTGTTATGTTTATTCGAGATGTAATGAAACCACTGTAGACAGTTTTCAGCAAGTTGCAACATTGAAATGCAGAAATAAGCACTTTTCCATAAACAAGCTCTAAAATCATGTTTGATGCACTCTGGATGTTCAATTCTTGCTGTTCTGTGTATTCGAGACTGAATGAGGCACTGTGGACAGTTTTCAGCAAGTTGCAACATTTAAATGCAGAAATAAGCACTTTTCCATAAACAAGCTCTAAAATCATGTTTGATGCACTTTGGATAAAAATTTGTTTTTGTTATGTTTATTCGAGATGTTATGAAACCACTGTAGACAGTTTTCAGCAAGTTGCAACATTGAAATGCAGAAATAAGCACTTTTCCATAAACAAGCTCTAAAATCATGTTTGATGCACTCTGGATAAAATTTGTTTTTGTTATGTTTATTCGAGATGAATGAAAACACTGTGGACAGTTTTCAGCAAGTTGCAACATTGAAATGCAGAAATAAGCACTTTTCCATAAACAAGCTCTAAAATCATGTTTGATGCACTCTGGATGTTCAATTTTGCTGTTCTGTGTTTATTCGAGATGAATGAGAAAACACTGTGGACAGTTTTCAGCAAGTTGCAACATTGAAATGCAGAAATAAGCACTTTTCCATAAACAAGCTCTAAAATCATGTTTGATGCACTCTGGATAAAAATTGTTTTTGTTATGTTTATTCGAGATGAATGAAAACACTGTGGACAGTTTTCAGCAAGTTGCAACATTGAAATGCAGAAATAAGCACTTTTCCATAAACAAGCTCTAAAATCATGTTTGATGCACTCTGGATAAAAATTGTTTTTGTTATGTTTATTCGAGATGAATGAAACACTGTGGACAGTTTTCAGCAAGTTGCAACATTGAAATGCAGAAATAAGCACTTTTCCATAAACAAGCTCTAAAATCATGTTTGATGCACTCTGGATGTTCAATTTTGCTGTTCTGTTTATTCGAGATGAATGAACACTGTGGACAGTTTTCAGCAAGTTGCAACATTGAAATGCAGAAATAAGCACTTTTCCATAAACAAGCTCTAAAATCATGTTTGATGCACTCTGGATAAAAATTCTTTTTGTTATGTTTATTCGAGACTGAATGAGGCACTGTGGACAGTTTTCAGCAAGTTGCAACATTGAAATGCAGAAATAAGCACTTTTCCATAAACAAGCTCTAAAATCATGTTTGATGCACTCTGGATAAAAATTGTTTTTGTTATGTTTATTCGAGACTGAATGAAAACACTGTGGACTGTTTTCAGCAAGTTGCAACATTGAAATGCAGAAATAAGCACTTTTCCATAAACAAGCTCTAAAATCATGTTTGATGCACTCTGGATGTTCAATTCTTGCTGTTCTGTGTATTCGAGACTGAATGAGACACTGTGGACAGTTTTCAGCAAGTTGCAACATTGAAATGCAGAAATAAGCACTTTTCCATAAACAAGCTCTAAATCATGTTTGATGCACTCTGGATAAAAATTGTTTTTGTTATGTTTATTCGAGATGTTATGAAAACACTGTAGACTGTTTTCAGCAAGTTGCAACATTGACATGCAGAAATAAGCACTTTTCCATAAACAAGCTCTAAAATCATGTTTGATGCACTTTGGATAAAAATTGTTTTTGTTATGTTTATTCGAGATGTTATGAAAACACTGTGGACTGTTTTCAGCAAGTTGCAACATTGAAATGCAGAAATAAGCACTTTTCCATAAACAAGCTCTAAAATCATGTTTGATGCACTCTGGATGTTCAATTCTTGCTGTTCTGTGTATTCGAGACTGAATGAGGCACTGTGGACAGTTTTCAGCAAGTTGCAACATTGAAATGCAGAAATAAGCACTTTTCCATAAACAAGCTCTAAAATCATGTTTGATGCACTTTGGATAAAAATTTGTTTTTGTTATGTTTATTCGAGATGTTATGAAACCACTGTAGACTGTTTTCAGCAAGTTGCAACATTGAAATGCAGAAATAAGCACTTTTCCATAAACAAGCTCTAAAATCATGTTTGATGCACTTTGGATAAAAATTTGTTTTTGTTATGTTTATTCGAGATGTTATGAAAACACTGTAAACTGTTTTCAGCAAGTTGCAACATTGAAATGCAGAAATAAGCACTTTTCCATAAACAAGCTCTAAAATCATGTTTGATGCACTCTGGATGTTCAATTCTTGCTGTTCTGTGTATTCGAGATGAAATGAACATTGTGGACAGTTTTCAGCAAGTTGCAACATTGAAATGCAGAAATAAGCACTTTTCCATAAACAAGCTCTAAATCATGTTTGATGCACTCTGGATAAAAACTTGTTTTTGTTATGTTTATTCGAGATGTTATGAAAACACTGTAAACTGTTTTCAGCAAGTTGCAACATTGAAATGCAGAAATAAGCACTTTTCCATAAACAAGCTCTAAATCATGTTTGATGCACTCTGGATGTCCAATTTTGGCTGTGCTGTCTATTTGAGATGAAATGAACATTGTGGACAGTTTTCAGCAAGTTGCAACATTGAAATGCAGAAATAAGCACATCCATAAATGATAGAGGAAAATATGTTTGAAATGACTAATTATGTATACATTCCAATCAGAAACTGACTAGTCCAAATGCTATAATGTACTGTCCCTCTTGCTCCCTTTCACAATTGTATATAATGTAGTCAAGAAGTTTAGTAACAATGAAGGTCTGTTCTTTAAGTTCATTCAGTTGTACAAATCTCCAGGTGGTGGGAACGGGCCATCTCCAAAATGGTCGGGAATGTTGATTTATGCTGACTGGCCTTGACTTCGTGCTGATAACGCGGAGGCTTGAGAATTAGAGCGGCCCTCTGTTTGTGAAACGGAACATTTGGAAAACGCTGACGTCATTTTCAGTTTATAACCTGTGGTAATGTGTGTGAGCATTTAGTACTCTCTGGAATTAAACGCGCTTTACCTGACTTTTAAGACTGGTCTCAATCTACTTCATGCATAATTAATGAACTTACACCTCATTAATGAATAGAAACGAGTGTGAAATTGGTTTTGGCAATTAAAGCATAGAGTCATTTAGAATTTCTCTATCAATTTGGTCCTTCGAGCCGGATCTAAAAATCCCTCTCTGTGCCTGTAGGTAGTACGCTGGAAAATCGTGCACGGACGAGTTTTGACTCGTTTTACTAAAGACCTGACCTCTGAATTGAGGTAAAAAATTTAAACAGGCCTGCGTATTATCACAGAGGGCAGAGAGGGTGACTAGATTCAAACGAACAATGTTTTCCCAGCCGGCAGCAGGTAAAGTAGCCTTTATTCTCGATTCTGGGGGGATTTGAGCTCTTTAATTGATGTTCTGAAATTTTCAGAAATCATCAATAATGGGGGCCTTGCTATTCCCACAGGGTATGTATGACCATCATACACTGGGTTTTGTATAACCGATATACACTGAAGCAGGTTCGAAAATAACCTGTGGTAATGTGCACTACCGTAAATAAACTAAACT